>NC_139546.1:12244552-12844552 GCF_965153285.1 Podarcis tiliguerta
TGCCAAACGCTTGCAAAATGCTCCCCTGAAAAGATTGGAAGTCAAAACAGAAGACTTTTTATCACAGGACAAGAAATCAACCCTCGACAACTTAACTGGTGGAAAATATTTTTTTGAAAAAATCCCTAAGCCCCGGGGTCACAATTTCAACAAAAATCTGACTTTTGGCAATTCACTCAAAAATGGTGCCAAACGCTTGCAAATGCTCCCCTGAGAGGTTTGGCATTCGAAACAGAAGGCTTTTTATCACAGGACAAGAAATCAACCCTCGACAACGTAACCGGAGGAAAATATTTTTTTGAAAAAATCCCTAAGCCCCGGGGTCACAATTTCAGCAAAAATCTGACTTTTGGCAATTCACTCAAAAATGGTGCCGACGGGCTGCAAATGTTCCGCTGAAAGGTTTCGCAGTCGAAAAAGAAGGCTTTTTATCACAGGACAAGAAATCAACCCTCGACAACTTAACTGGCGGAAAATATTTTTTTGAAAAAATCCCTAAGCCCCGGGGTCACAATTTCAACAAAAATCTGACTTTTGGCAATTCACTCAAAAATGGTGCCAAACGCTTGCAAATGCTCCCCTGAGAGGTTTGGCAGTCGAAACAGAAGGCTTTTTATCACAGGACAAGAAATCAACCCTCGACAACGTAACCGGAGGAAAATATTTTTTTGAAAAAATCCCTAAGCCCCGGGGTCACAATTTCAGCAAAAATCTGACTTTTGGCAATTCACTCAAAAATGGTGTCGACGGGCTGCAAATGTTCCGCTGAAAGGTTTCGCAGTCGAAAAAGAAGGCTTTTTATCACAGGACAAGAAATCAACCCTCGACAACTTAACTGGCGGAAAATATTTTTTTGAAAAAATCCCTAAGCCCCGGGGTCACAATTTCAACAAAAATCTGACTTTTGGCAATTCACTCAAAAATGGTGCCAAACGCTTGGAAGTTCTCCCCTGAAAGGATTGGCAGTCAAAACAGAAGACTTTTTAGCACAGGACAAGAAATTAGCCCTCGACAACTTAAGCGTCGGAAAATACTTTTTTGAAAAAATCCCTAAGCCCCGGGGTCACAATTTCAGCAAAAATCTGACTTTTGGCAATTCACTCAAAAATGGTGCCAAACGCTTGCAAATGCTCCCCTGAATGGTTTGGCAGTCGAAACAGAAGGCTTTTTATCACAGGACAAGAAATCAACCCTCGCCAACTTAACCGGCGGAAAATCTTTTTTTGAAAAAATCCCTAAGCCCCGGGGTCACAATTTCAACAAAAATCTGACTTTTGGCAATTCACTCAAAAATGGTGCCAAACGCTTGCAAATGCTCCCCTGAAAATATTGGAAGTCAAAACAGAAGACTTTTTATCACAGGACAAGAAATCAACCCTCGACAACTTAACCGGAGGAAAATATTTTTTTGAAAAAATCCCTAAGCCCCGGGGTCACAATTTCAGCAAAAATCTGACTTTTGGCAATTCACTCAAAAATGGTGCCAAACTCTTGCAAATGTTCCGCTGAAAGGTTTGGCAGTCGAAACAGAAGGCTTTTTATCACAGGACAAGAAATTAACCCTTGACAACTTAACCAGCGGAAAATATTTTTTTGAAAAAATCCCTAAGCCCCGGGGTCACAATTTCAGCAAAAATCTGACTTTTCGCAATTCACTCAGAAATGGTGCCGATGGGTTGCAAATGCTCCCCTGAAAGGTTTGGCAGTCGAAACAGAAGGCTTTTTATCACAGGACAAGAAATCAACCCTCGACAACTTAACCGGCAGAAAATCTTTTTTTGAAAAAATCCCTAAGCCCCCGGGGTCACAATTTCAACAAAAATCTGACTTTTGGCAATTCACTCAAAAATGGTGCCAAACGCTTGCAAATGCTCCCCTGAAAAGATTGGAAGTCAAAACAGAAGACTTTTTATCACAGGACAAGAAATCAACCCTCGACAACTTAACTGGTGGAAAATATTTTTTTGAAAAAATCCCTAAGCCCCGGGGTCACAATTTCAACAAAAATCTGACTTTTGGCAATTCACTCAAAAATGGTGCCAAACGCTTGCAAATGCTCCCCTGAAAGGTTTGGCAGTCGAAACAGAAGGCTTTTTATCACAGGACAAGAAATCAGCCCTCGACAACTTAAGGGGCAGAAAATATTTTTTTGAAAAAATCCCTAAGCCCCGGGGTCACAATTTCAGCAAAAATCTGACTTTTGGCAATTCACTCAAAAATGGTGCCGACGGGCTGCAAATGTTCCGCTGAAAAGTTTCGCAGTCGAAAAAGAAGGCTTTTTATCACAGGACAAGAAATCAACCCTCGACAACTTAACTGGCGGAAAATATTTTTTTGAAAAAATCCCTAAGCCCCGGGGTCACAATTTCAACAAAAATCTGACTTTTGGCAATTCACTCAAAAATGGTGCCAAACGCTTGGAAATTCTCCCCTGAAAGGATTGGCAGTCAAAACTGAAGACTTTTTAGCACAGGACAAGAAATCAGCCCTCGACAACTTAAGGGGTGGAAAATATTTTTTTGAAAAAATCCCTAAGCCCCGGGGTCACAATTTCAGAAAAAATCTGACTTTTGGCAATTCACTCAAAAATGGTGCCAAACGCTTGCAAATGCTCCCCTGAGAGGTTTGGCAGTCGAAACAGAAGGCTTTTTATCACAGGACAAGAAATCAACCCTCGACAACTTAACCGGAGGAAAATATTTTTTTGAAAAAATCCCTAAGCCCCGGGGTCACAATTTCAGCAAAAATCTGACTTTTGGCAATTCACTCAAAAATGGTGCCGACGGGCTGCAAATGTTCCGCTGAAAGGTTTCGCAGTCGAAAAAGAAGGCTTTTTATCACAGGACAAGAAATCAACCCTCGACAACTTAACTGGCGGAAAATATTTTTTTGAAAAAATCCCTAAGCCCCGGGGTCACAATTTCAACAAAAATCTGACTTTTGGCAATTCACTCAAAAATGGTGCCAAACGCTTGGAAATTCTCCCCTGAAAGGATTGGCAGTCAAAACAGAAGACTTTTTAGCACAGGACAAGAAATCAGCCCTCGACAACTTAAGGGGTGGAAAATATTTTTTTGAAAAAATCCCTAAGCCCCGGGGTCACAATTTCAGCAAAAATCTGACTTTTGGCAATTCACTCAAAAATGGTGCCAAACGCTTGCAAATGCTCCCCTGAATGGTTTGGCAGTCGAAACAGAAGGCTTTTTATCACAGGACAAGAAATCAACCCTCGCCAACTTAACCGGCGGAAAATCTTTTTTTGAAAAAATCCCTAAGCCCCGGGGTCACAATTTCAACAAAAATCTGACTTTTGGCAATTCACTCAAAAATGGTGCCAAACGCTTGCAAATGCTCCCCTGAAAAGATTGGAAGTCAAAACAGAAGACTTTTTATCACAGGACAAGAAATCAACCCTCGACAACTTAACCGGAGGAAAATATTTTTTTGAAAAAATCCCTAAGCCCCGGGGTCACAATTTCAGCAAAAATCTGACTTTTGGCAATTCACTCAAAAATGGTGCCAAACTCTTGCAAATGTTCCGCTGCAAGGTTTGGCAGTCGAAACAGAAGGCTTTTTATCACAGGACAAGAAATCAACCCTTGACAACTTAACCAGCGGAAAATATTTTTTTGAAAAAATCCCTAAGCCCCGGGGTCACAATTTCAGCAAAAATCTGACTTTTGGCAATTCACTCAAAAATGGTGCCAAACGCTTGCAAATGCTCCCCTGAGAGGTTTGGCAGTCGAAACAGAAGGCTTTTTATCACAGGACAAGAAATCAACCCTCGACAACTTAACCGGAGGAAAATATTTTTTTGAAAAAATCCCTAAGCCCCGGGGTCACAATTTCAGCAAAAATCTGACTTTTGGCAATTCACTCAAAAATGGTGCCAAACTCTTGCAAATGTTCCGCTGAAAGGTTTGGCAGTCGAAACAGAAGGCTTTTTATCACAGGACAAGAAATCAACCCTTGACAACTTAACCAGCAGAAAATATTTTTTTGAAAAAATCCCTAAGCCCCGGGGTCACAATTTCAGCAAAAATCTGACTTTTCGCAATTCACTCAGAAATGGTGCCGATGGGTTGCAAATGCTCCCCTGAAAGGTTTGGCAGTCGAAACAGAAGGCTTTTTATCACAGGACAAGAAATCAACCCTCGACAACTTAACTGGCGGAAAATATTTTTTTGAAAAAATCCCTAAGCCCCGGGGTCACAATTTCAGCAAAAATCTGACTTTTGGCAATTCACTCAAAAATGGTGCCAAACTCTTGCAAATGTTCCGCTGCAAGGTTTGGCAGTCGAAACAGAAGGCTTTTTATCACAGGACAAGAAATCAACCCTTGACAACTTAACCAGCGGAAAATATTTTTTTGAAAAAATCCCTAAGCCCCGGGGTCACAATTTCAGCAAAAATCTGACTTTTGGCAATTCACTCAAAAATGGTGCCAAACGCTTGCAAATGCTCCCCTGAGAGGTTTGGCAGTCGAAACAGAAGGCTTTTTATCACAGGACAAGAAATCAACCCTCGACAACTTAACCGGAGGAAAATATTTTTTTGAAAAAATCCCTAAGCCCCGGGGTCACAATTTCAGCAAAAATCTGACTTTTGGCAATTCACTCAAAAATGGTGCCAAACTCTTGCAAATGTTCCGCTGAAAGGTTTGGCAGTCGAAACAGAAGGCTTTTTATCACAGGACAAGAAATCAACCCTTGACAACTTAACCAGCAGAAAATATTTTTTTGAAAAAATCCCTAAGCCCCGGGGTCACAATTTCAGCAAAAATCTGACTTTTCGCAATTCACTCAGAAATGGTGCCGATGGGTTGCAAATGCTCCCCTGAAAGGTTTGGCAGTCGAAACAGAAGGCTTTTTATCACAGGACAAGAAATCAACCCTCGACAACTTAAGGGGCAGATTTTTTTTTTTTGAAAAAATCCCTAAGCCCCGGGGTCACAATTTCAGCAAAAATCTGACTTTTGGCAATTCACTCAAAAATGGTGCCAAACGCTTGCAAATGCTCCCCTGAAAAGATTGGAAGTCAAAACAGAAGGCTTTTTATCACAGGACAAGAAATCAACCCTCGACAACTTAACCGGAGGAAAATATTTTTTTGAAAAAATCCCTAAGCCCCGGGGTCACAATTTCAGCAAAAATCTGACTTTTGGCAATTCACTCAAAAATGGTGCCAAACTCTTGCAAATGTTCCGCTGAAAGGTTTGGCAGTCGAAACAGAAGGCTTTTTATCACAGGACAAGAAATCAACCCTTGACAACTTAACCAGCAGAAAATATTTTTTTGAAAAAATCCCTAAGCCCCGGGGTCACAATTTCAGCAAAAATCTGACTTTTCGCAATTCACTCAGAAATGGTGCCGATGGGTTGCAAATGCTCCCCTGAAAGGTTTGGCAGTCGAAACAGAAGGCTTTTTATCACAGGACAAGAAATCAGCCCTCGACAACTTAACGGGCGGAAAATATTTTTTTGAAAAAATCCCTAAGCCCCGGGGTCACAATTTCAGCAAAAATCTGACTTTTGGCAATTCACTCAAAAATGGTGCCAAACGCTTGCAAATGCTCCCCTGAGAGGTTTGGCAGTCGAAACAGAAGGCTTTTTATCACAGGACAAGAAATCAACCCTCGACAACTTAAGGGGCAGAAAATATTTTTTTGAAAAAATCCCTAAGCCCCGGGGTCACAATTTCAGCAAAAATCTGACTTTTGGCAATTCACTCAAAAATGGTGCCAAACGCTTGCAAATGTTCCGCTGAATGGTTTGGCAGTCGAAACAGAAGGCTTTTTATCACAGGACAAGAAATCAACCCTCGACAACTTAACTGGCGGAAAATATTTTTTTGGAAAAATCCCTAACCCCGGGGTCACAATTTCAGCAAAAATCTGACTTTTGGCAATTCACTCAAAAATGGTGCCAAATGCTCCCCTGAATGGTTTGGCAGTCGAAACAGAAGGCTTCTTATCACAGGACAAGAAATTAACCCTCGACAACGTAACCGGCGGAAAATCTTTTTTTGAAAAAATCCCTAACCCCGGGGTCACAATTTCAACAAAAATCTGACTTTTGGCAATTCACTCAAAAATGGTGCCAAACGCTTGCAAATGTTCCGCTGAAAGGTTTGGCAGTCGAAACAGAAGGCTTTTTATCACAGGACAAGAAATCAACCCTCGACAACTTAAGGGGCAGAATTTTTTTTTTTGAAAAAATCACTAAGCCCCGGGGTCACAATTTCAGCAAAAATCTGACTTTTGGCAATTCACTCAAAAATGGTGCCAAACGCTTGCAAATGTTCCGCTGAAAGGTTTGGCAGTCGAAACAGAAGGCTTTTTATCACAGGACAAGAAATCAACCCTCGACAACTTAACTGGCGGAAAATATTTTTTTGGAAAAATCCCTAAGCCCCGGGGTCACAATTTCAGCAAAAATCTGACTTTTGGCAATTCACTCAAAAATGGTGCCGACGGGCTGCAAATGTTCCGCTGAAAGGTTTCGCAGACGAAAAAGAAGGCTTTTTATCACAGGAGAAGAAATCAACCCTCGACAACTTAACTGGCGGAAAATATTTTTTTGAAAAAATCCCTAAGCCCCAGGGTCACAATTTCAACAAAAATCTGACTTTTGGCAATTCACTCAAAAATGGTGCCAAACGCTTGGAAATTCTCCCCTGAAAGGATTGGCAGTCAAAACAGAAGACTTT
This sequence comes from Podarcis tiliguerta, assembly GCF_965153285.1. NCBI lineage: Eukaryota > Metazoa > Chordata > Lepidosauria > Squamata > Lacertidae > Podarcis > Podarcis tiliguerta. The sequence continues at coordinate 12,251,260 of NC_139546.1, forward strand.
TTATCACAGGACAAGAAATCAGCCCTCGACAACTTAAGGGGCAGAAAATATTTTTTTGAAAAAATCCCTAAGCCTCGGGGTCACAATTTCAGCAAAAATCTGACTTTTGGCAATTCACTCAAAAATGGTGCCAAACGCTTGCAAATGCTCCCCTGAGAGGTTTGGCAGTCGAAACAGAAGGCTTTTTATCACAGGACAAGAAATCAACCCTCGACAACTTAACCGGAGGAAAATATTTTTTTGAAAAAATCCCTAAACCCCGAGGTCACAATTTCAGCATAAATCTGACTTTTGGCAATTCACTCAGAAATGGTGCCGAAAAGTTGCAAGTGCTCCCCTGAAAGGTTTGGCAGTCGAAACAGAAGGCTTTTTATCATAGGACAAGAAATCAGCCCTCGACAACTTAAGGTGCAGAAAATATTTTTTTGAAAAAATCCGTAAGCCCCGGGGTCACAATTTCAGCAAAAATCTGACTTTTGGCAATTCACTCAAAAATGGTGCCGAAAAGTTGCAAATGCTCCCCTGAAAGGTTTGGCAGTCGAAACAGAAGGCTTTTTATCACAGGACAAGAAATCAGCCCTCGACAACTTAAGGGGAAGAGAATATTTTTTTGAAAAAATCCCTAAGCCCCGGGGTCACAATTTCAGCAAAAATCTGACTTTTGGCAATTCACTCAAAAATGGTGCCAAACGCTTCCAAATGTTCCGCTGAAAGGTTTGGCAGTCGAAACAGAAGGCTTTTTATCACAGGAGAAGAAATCAACCCTCGACAACTTAAGGGGCAGAAAATTTTATTTTGAAAAAATCACTAAGCCCCGGGGTCACAATTTCAGCAAAAATCTGACTTTTGGCAATTCACTCAAAAATGGTGCCAAACGCTTGCAAATGTTCCGCTGAAAGGTTTGGCAGTCGAAACAGAAGGCTTTTTATCACAGGACAAGAAATCAACCCTCGACAACTTAAGCGGCGGAAAATATTTTTTTGAAAAAATCCCTAAGCCCCGGGGTCACAATTTCAGCAAAAATCTGACTTTTGGCAATTCACTCAAAAATGGTGCCAAACGCTTGCAAATGTTCCACTGAAAGGTTTGGCAGTCGAAACAGAAGGCTTTTTATCACAGGACAAGAAATCAACCCTCGACAACTTAACTGGCGGTAAATATTTTTTTGAAAAAATCCCTAAGCCCCGGGGTCACAATTTCAACAAAAATCTGACTTTTGGCAATTCACTCAAAAATGGTGCCAAACGCTTGGAAATTCTCCCCTGAAAGGATTGGCAGTCAAAACAGAAGACTTTTTATCACAGGACAAGAAATCAGCCCTCGACAACTTAACCGGAGGAAAATATTTTTTTGAAAAAATCCCTAAGCCCCGGGGTCACAATTTCAGCAAAAATCTGACTTTTGGCAATTCACTCAAAAATGGTGCCAAACGCTTGAAATTCTCCCCTGAATGGTTTGGCAGTCGAAACAGAAGGCTTTTTATCACAGGACAAGAAATCAACCCTCGACAGCTTAACCGGCGGAAAATCTTTTTTTGAAAAAATCCCTAAGCCCCGGGGTCACAATTTCAACAAAAATCTGACTTTTGGCAAATCACTCAAAAATGGTGCCAAACGCTTGCAAATGCTCCCCTGAGAGGTTTGGCAGTCGAAACAGAAGGCTTTTTATCACAGGACAAGAAATCAACCCTCGACAACTTAACCGGAGGAAAATATTTTTTTGAAAAAATCCCTAAGCCCCGGGGTCACAATTTCAGCAAAAATCTGACTTTTGGCAATTCACTCAAAAATGGTGCCGACGGGCTGCAAATGTTCCGCTGAAAGGTTTCGCAGTCGAAAAAGAAGGCTTTTTATCACAGGACAAGAAATCAACCCTCGACAACTTAACTGGCGGAAAATATTTTTTTGAAAAAATCCCTAAGCCCCGGGGTCACAATTTCAACAAAAATCTGACTTTTGGCAATTCACTCAAAAATGGTGCCAAACGCTTGGAAATTCTCCCCTGAAAGGATTGGCAGTCAAAACAGAAGACTTTTTATCACAGGACAAGAAATCAGCCCTCGACAACTTAAGGGGTGGAAAATATTTTTTTGAAAAAATCCCTAAGCCCCGGGGTCACAATTTCAGCAAAAATCTGACTTTTGGCAATTCACTCAAAAATGGTGCCAAACGCTTGCAAATGCTCCCCTGAATGGATTGGCAGTCAAAACAGAAGACTTTTTATCACAGGACAAGAAATCAGCCCTCGACAACTTAACCGGAGGAAAATATTTTTTTGAAAAAATCCCTAAGCCCCGGGGTCACAATTTCAGCAAAAATCTGACTTTTGGCAATTCACTCAAAAATGGTGCCAAACGCTTGCAAATGCTCCCCTGAAAAGATTGGAAGTCAAAACAGAAGGCTTTTTATCACAGGACAAGAAATCAACCCTCGCCAACTTAACCGGCGGAAAATCTTTTTTTGAAAAAATCCCTAAGCCCCGGGGTCACAATTTCAACAAAAATCTGACTTTTGGCAATTCACTCAAAAATGGTGCCAAACGCTTGCAAATGCTCCCCTGAAAAGATTGGAAGTCAAAACAGAAGACTTTTTATCACAGGGCAAGAAATCAGCCCTCGACAACTTAAGCGGCGGAAAATATTTTTTTGAAAAAATCCCTAAACCCCGGGGTCACAATTTCAGCAAAAATCTGACTTTTGGCAATTCACTCAAAAATGGTGCCAAACGCTTGCAAATGCTCCCCTGAATGGTTTGGCAGTCGAAACAGAAGGCTTTTTATCACAGGACAAGAAATCAACCCTCGACAACTTAACCGGCAGAAAATCTTTTTTTGAAAAAATCCCTAAGCCCCGGGGTCACAATTTCAACAAAAATCTGACTTTTGGCAATTCACTCAAAAATGGTGCCAAACGCTTGCAAATGCTCCCCTGAAAAGATTGGAAGTCAAAACAGAAGACTTTTTATCACAGGACAAGAAATCAACCCTCGACAACTTAACTGGTGGAAAATATTTTTTTGAAAAAATCCCTAAGCCCCGGGGTCACAATTTCAACAAAAATCTGACTTTTGGCAATTCACTCAAAAATGGTGCCAAACGCTTGCAAATGCTCCCCTGAGAGGTTTGGCATTCGAAACAGAAGGCTTTTTATCACAGGACAAGAAATCAACCCTCGACAACGTAACCGGAGGAAAATATTTTTTTGAAAAAATCCCTAAGCCCCGGGGTCACAATTTCAGCAAAAATCTGACTTTTGGCAATTCACTCAAAAATGGTGCCGACGGGCTGCAAATGTTCCGCTGAAAGGTTTCGCAGTCGAAAAAGAAGGCTTTTTATCACAGGACAAGAAATCAACCCTCGACAACTTAACTGGCGGAAAATATTTTTTTGAAAAAATCCCTAAGCCCCGGGGTCACAATTTCAACAAAAATCTGACTTTTGGCAATTCACTCAAAAATGGTGCCAAACGCTTGCAAATGCTCCCCTGAGAGGTTTGGCAGTCGAAACAGAAGGCTTTTTATCACAGGACAAGAAATCAACCCTCGACAACGTAACCGGAGGAAAATATTTTTTTGAAAAAATCCCTAAGCCCCGGGGTCACAATTTCAGCAAAAATCTGACTTTTGGCAATTCACTCAAAAATGGTGTCGACGGGCTGCAAATGTTCCGCTGAAAGGTTTCGCAGTCGAAAAAGAAGGCTTTTTATCACAGGACAAGAAATCAACCCTCGACAACTTAACTGGCGGAAAATATTTTTTTGAAAAAATCCCTAAGCCCCGGGGTCACAATTTCAACAAAAATCTGACTTTTGGCAATTCACTCAAAAATGGTGCCAAACGCTTGGAAGTTCTCCCCTGAAAGGATTGGCAGTCAAAACAGAAGACTTTTTAGCACAGGACAAGAAATTAGCCCTCGACAACTTAAGCGTCGGAAAATACTTTTTTGAAAAAATCCCTAAGCCCCGGGGTCACAATTTCAGCAAAAATCTGACTTTTGGCAATTCACTCAAAAATGGTGCCAAACGCTTGCAAATGCTCCCCTGAATGGTTTGGCAGTCGAAACAGAAGGCTTTTTATCACAGGACAAGAAATCAACCCTCGCCAACTTAACCGGCGGAAAATCTTTTTTTGAAAAAATCCCTAAGCCCCGGGGTCACAATTTCAACAAAAATCTGACTTTTGGCAATTCACTCAAAAATGGTGCCAAACGCTTGCAAATGCTCCCCTGAAAATATTGGAAGTCAAAACAGAAGACTTTTTATCACAGGACAAGAAATCAACCCTCGACAACTTAACCGGAGGAAAATATTTTTTTGAAAAAATCCCTAAGCCCCGGGGTCACAATTTCAGCAAAAATCTGACTTTTGGCAATTCACTCAAAAATGGTGCCAAACTCTTGCAAATGTTCCGCTGAAAGGTTTGGCAGTCGAAACAGAAGGCTTTTTATCACAGGACAAGAAATTAACCCTTGACAACTTAACCAGCGGAAAATATTTTTTTGAAAAAATCCCTAAGCCCCGGGGTCACAATTTCAGCAAAAATCTGACTTTTCGCAATTCACTCAGAAATGGTGCCGATGGGTTGCAAATGCTCCCCTGAAAGGTTTGGCAGTCGAAACAGAAGGCTTTTTATCACAGGACAAGAAATCAACCCTCGACAACTTAACCGGCAGAAAATCTTTTTTTGAAAAAATCCCTAAGCCCCCGGGGTCACAATTTCAACAAAAATCTGACTTTTGGCAATTCACTCAAAAATGGTGCCAAACGCTTGCAAATGCTCCCCTGAAAAGATTGGAAGTCAAAACAGAAGACTTTTTATCACAGGACAAGAAATCAACCCTCGACAACTTAACTGGTGGAAAATATTTTTTTGAAAAAATCCCTAAGCCCCGGGGTCACAATTTCAACAAAAATCTGACTTTTGGCAATTCACTCAAAAATGGTGCCAAACGCTTGCAAATGCTCCCCTGAAAGGTTTGGCAGTCGAAACAGAAGGCTTTTTATCACAGGACAAGAAATCAGCCCTCGACAACTTAAGGGGCAGAAAATATTTTTTTGAAAAAATCCCTAAGCCCCGGGGTCACAATTTCAGCAAAAATCTGACTTTTGGCAATTCACTCAAAAATGGTGCCGACGGGCTGCAAATGTTCCGCTGAAAAGTTTCGCAGTCGAAAAAGAAGGCTTTTTATCACAGGACAAGAAATCAACCCTCGACAACTTAACTGGCGGAAAATATTTTTTTGAAAAAATCCCTAAGCCCCGGGGTCACAATTTCAACAAAAATCTGACTTTTGGCAATTCACTCAAAAATGGTGCCAAACGCTTGGAAATTCTCCCCTGAAAGGATTGGCAGTCAAAACTGAAGACTTTTTAGCACAGGACAAGAAATCAGCCCTCGACAACTTAACCGGCGGAAAATCTTTTTTTGAAAAAATCCCTAAGCCCCGGGGTCACAATTTCAACAAAAATCTGACTTTTGGCAATTCACTCAAAAATGGTGCCAAACGCTTGCAAATGCTCCCCTGAGAGGTTTGGCAGTCGAAACAGAAGGCTTTTTATCACAGGACAAGAAATCAACCCTCGACAACTTAACCGGAGGAAAATATTTTTTTGAAAAAATCCCTAAGCCCCGGGGTCACAATTTCAGCAAAAATCTGACTTTTGGCAATTCACTCAAAAATGGTGCCGACGGGCTGCAAATGTTCCGCTGAAAGGTTTCGCAGTCGAAAAAGAAGGCTTTTTATCACAGGACAAGAAATCAACCCTCGACAACTTAACTGGCGGTAAATATTTTTTTGAAAAAATCCCTAAGCCCCGGGGTCACAATTTCAACAAAAATCTGACTTTTGGCAATTCACTCAAAAATGGTGCCAAACGCTTGGAAATTCTCCCCTGAAAGGATTGGCAGTCAAAACAGAAGACTTTTTATCACAGGACAAGAAATCAGCCCTCGACAACTTAACCGGAGGAAAATATTTTTTTGAAAAAATCCCTAAGCCCCGGGGTCACAATTTCAGCAAAAATCTGACTTTTGGCAATTCACTCAAAAATGGTGCCAAACGCTTGAAATTCTCCCCTGAATGGTTTGGCAGTCGAAACAGAAGGCTTTTTATCACAGGACAAGAAATCAACCCTCGACAGCTTAACCGGCGGAAAATCTTTTTTTGAAAAAATCCCTAAGCCCCGGGGTCACAATTTCAACAAAAATCTGACTTTTGGCAAATCACTCAAAAATGGTGCCAAACGCTTGCAAATGCTCCCCTGAGAGGTTTGGCAGTCGAAACAGAAGGCTTTTTATCACAGGACAAGAAATCAACCCTCGACAACTTAACCGGAGGAAAATATTTTTTTGAAAAAATCCCTAAGCCCCGGGGTCACAATTTCAGCAAAAATCTGACTTTTGGCAATTCACTCAAAAATGGTGCCGACGGGCTGCAAATGTTCCGCTGAAAGGTTTCGCAGTCGAAAAAGAAGGCTTTTTATCACAGGACAAGAAATCAACCCTCGACAACTTAACTGGCGGAAAATATTTTTTTGAAAAAATCCCTAAGCCCCGGGGTCACAATTTCAACAAAAATCTGACTTTTGGCAATTCACTCAAAAATGGTGCCAAACGCTTGGAAATTCTCCCCTGAAAGGATTGGCAGTCAAAACAGAAGACTTTTTATCACAGGACAAGAAATCAGCCCTCGACAACTTAAGGGGTGGAAAATATTTTTTTGAAAAAATCCCTAAGCCCCGGGGTCACAATTTCAGCAAAAATCTGACTTTTGGCAATTCACTCAAAAATGGTGCCAAACGCTTGCAAATGCTCCCCTGAATGGATTGGCAGTCAAAACAGAAGACTTTTTATCACAGGACAAGAAATCAGCCCTCGACAACTTAACCGGAGGAAAATATTTTTTTGAAAAAATCCCTAAGCCCCGGGGTCACAATTTCAGCAAAAATCTGACTTTTGGCAATTCACTCAAAAATGGTGCCAAACGCTTGCAAATGCTCCCCTGAAAAGATTGGAAGTCAAAACAGAAGACTTTTTATCACAGGACAAGAAATCAGCCCTCGACAACTTAACGGGCGGAAAATATTTTTTTGAAAAAATCCCTAAGCCCCGGGGTCACAATTTCAGCAAAAATCTGACTTTTGGCAATTCACTCAAAAATGGTGCCAAACGCTTGCAAATGCTCCCCTGAATGGTTTGGCAGTCGAAACAGAAGGCTTTTTATCACAGGACAAGAAATCAACCCTCGCCAACTTAAGCGGCGGAAAATCTTTTTTTGAAAAAATCCCTAAGCCCCGGGTCACAATTTCAACAAAAATCTGACTTTTGGCAATTCACTCAAAAATGGTGCCAAACGCTTGCAAATTCTCCCCTGAAAGGTTTGGCAGTCCAAACAGAAGGCTTTTTATCACAGGACAAGAAATCAACCCTCGACAACTTAACTTGCGGAAAATATTTTTTTGAAAAAATCCCTAAGCCCCGGGGTCACAATTTCAGCAAAAATCTGACTTTTGGCAATTCACTCAAAAATACTGCCAACGGGTTGCAAATGTTCCGCTGAAAGTTTTGGCTGTCGAAACAGAAGGCTTTTTATCACAGGACAAGAAATCAACCTTCGATAAATTAACCGGCGGTAATTTTTTTTTTGAAAAATTCTGACTTTTGGCAATTCACTCAAAAATGGTGCCAAACGCTTGCAAATGTTCCGCTGAAAGGTTTGGCAGTCGAAACAGAAGGCTTTTTATCACAGGACAAGAAATCAACCCTTGACAACTTAACCAGCGGAAAATATTTTTTTGAAAAATTCCCTAAGCCCCGGGGTCACAATTTCAGCAAAAATCTGACTTTTGGCAATTCAATCAGAAATGGTGCCGATGGGTTGCAAATGTTCCGCTTAAAGGTTTGGCAGTCGAAACAGAAGGCTTTTAATCACAGGAGAAGAAATCAACCCTCGACAACTTAAGCGGCGGAAAATATTTTTTTGAAAAAATCCCTAAGCCCCGGGGTCACAATTTCAGCAAAAATCTGACTTTTGGCAATTCACTCAAAAATGGTGCCAAACGCTTGCAAATGTTCCCCTGAAAGGTTTGGCAGTCGAAACAGAAGGCTTTTTATCACAGGACAAGAAATCAACCCTCGACAACTTAACTGGCGGTAAATATTTTTTTGAAAAAATCCCTAAGCCCCGGGGTCACAATTTCAGCAAAAATCTGACTTTTGGCAATTCACTCAGAAATGGTGCCGATGGGTTGCAAATGCTCCCCTGAAAGGTTTGGCAGTTGAAACAGAAGGCTTTTTATCACAGGACAAGAAATCAGCCCTCGACAACTTAAGGGGCAGAAAATATTTTTTTGAAAAAATCGCTAATCCCCGGGGTCACAATTTCAGCAAAAATCTGACTTTTGGCAATTCACTCAAAAATGGTGCCGACGAGCTGCAAATGTTCCGCTGAAAGGTTTCGCAGTCGAAAAAGAAGGCTTTTTATCACAGGACAAGAAATCAACCCTCGACAACTTAACTGGCGGAAAATATTTTTTTGAAAAAATCCCTAAGCCCCGGGGTCACAATTTCAACAAAAATCTGACTTTTGGCAATTCACTCAAAAATGGTGCCAAACGCTTGGAAATTCTCCCCTGAAAGGATTGGCAGTCAAAACAGAAGACTTTTTATCACAGGACAAGAAATCAGCCCTCGACAACTTAAGGGGTGGAAAATATTTTTTTGAAAAAATCCCTAAGCCCCGGGGTCACAATTTCAGCAAAAATCTGACTTATGGCAATTCACTCAAAAATGGTGCCAAACGCTTGCAAATGCTCCCCTGAATGGTTTGGCAGTCGAAACAGAAGGCTTTTTATCACAGGACAAGAAATCAACCCTCGCCAACTTGAGCGGCGGAAAATCTTTTTTTGAAAAAATCCCTAAAAATTTTTTTGGCAGTCCAAACAGAAGGCTTTTTATCACAGGACAAGAAATCAACCCTCGACAACTTAACTTGCGGAAAATATTTTTTTGAAAAAATCCCTAAGCCCCGGGGTCACAATTTCAGCAAAAATCTGACTTTTGGCAATTCACTCAAAAATTCTGCCAACGGGTTGCAAATGTTCCGCTGAAAGTTTTGGCTGTCGAAACAGAAGGCTTTTTATCACAGGACAAGAAATCAACCTTCGATAAATTAACCGGCGGTAATTTTTTTTTTGAAAAAATCTGACTTTTGGCAATTCACTCAAAAATGGTGCCAAACGCTTGCAAATGCTCCCCTGAATGGTTTGGCAGTCGAAACAGAAGGCTTTTTATCACAGGACAAGAAATCAACCCTCGCCAACTTAAGCGGCGGAAAATCTTTTTTTGAAAAAATCCCTAAGCCCCGGGTCACAATTTCAACAAAAATCTGACTTTTGGCAATTCACTCAAAAATGGTGCCAAACGCTTGCAAATGCTCCCCTGAAAAGATTGGAAGTCAAAACAGAAGACTTTTTATCACAGGACAAGAAATCAGCCCTCGACAACTTAACGGGCAGAAAATATTTTTTTGAAAAAATCCCTAAGCCCCGGGGTCACAATTTCAGCAAAAATCTGACTTTTGGCAATTCACTCAAAAATGGTGCCAAACGCTTGCAAATTCTCCCCTGAAAGGTTTGGCAGTCCAAACAGAAGGCTTTTTATCACAGGACAAGAAATCAACCCTCGACAACTTAACTTGCGGAAAATATTTTTTTGAAAAAATCCCTAAGCCCCGGGGTCACAATTTCAGCAAAAATCTGACTTTTGGCAATTCACTCAAAAATACTGCCAACGGGTTGCAAATGTTCCGCTGAAAGTTTTGGCTGTCGAAACAGAAGGCTTTTTATCACAGGACAAGAAATCAACCTTCGATAAATTAACCGGCGGTAATTTTTTTTTTGAAAAAATCTGACTTTTGGCAATTCACTCAAAAATGGAGCCAAACGCTTGCAAATGTTCCGCTGAAAGGTTTGGCAGTCGAAACAGAAGGCTTTTTATCACAGGACAAGAAATCAACCCTTGACAACTTAACCAGCGGAAAATATTTTTTTGAAAAATTCCCTAAGCCCCGGGGTCACAATTTCAGCAAAAATCTGACTTTTGGCAATTCACTCAAAAATGGTGCCAAACGCTTGCAAATGTTCCGCTGAAAGGTTTGGCAGTCGAAACAGAAGGCTTTTAATCACAGGAGAAGAAATCAACCCTCGACAACTTAAGCGGCGGAAAATATTTTTTTGAAAAAATCCCTAAGCCCCGGGGTCACAATTTCAGCAAAAATCTGACTTTTGGCAATTCACTCAAAAATGGTGCCAAACGCTTGCAAATGTTCCCCTGAAAGGTTTGGCAGTCGAAACAGAAGGCTTTTTATCACAGGACAAGAAATCAACCCTTGACAACTTAACTGGCGGTAAATATTTTTTTGAAAAAATCCCTAAGCCCCGGGGTCACAATTTCAGCAAAAATCTGACTTTTGGCAATTCACTCAGAAATGGTGCCGATGGGTTGCAAATGCTCCCCTGAAAGGTTTGGCAGTTGAAACAGAAGGCTTTTTATCACAGGACAAGAAATCAGCCCTCGACAACTTAAGGGGCAGAAAATATTTTTTTGAAAAAATCGCTAATCCCCGGGGTCACAATTTCAGCAAAAATCTGACTTTTGGCAATTCACTCAAAAATGGTGCCGACGAGCTGCAAATGTTCCGCTGAAAGGTTTCGCAGTCGAAAAAGAAGGCTTTTTATCACAGGACAAGAAATCAACCCTCGACAACTTAACTGGCGGAAAATATTTTTTTGAAAAAATCCCTAAGCCCCGGGGTCACAATTTCAACAAAAATCTGACTTTTGGCAATTCACTCAAAAATGGTGCCAAACGCTTGGAAATTCTCCCCTGAAAGGATTGGCAGTCAAAACAGAAGACTTTTTATCACAGGACAAGAAATCAGCCCTCGACAACTTAAGGGGTGGAAAATATTTTTTTGAAAAAATCCCTAAGCCCCGGGGTCACAATTTCAGCAAAAATCTGACTTATGGCAATTCACTCAAAAATGGTGCCAAACGCTTGCAAATGCTCCCCTGAATGGTTTGGCAGTCGAAACAGAAGGCTTTTTATCACAGGACAAGAAATCAACCCTCGCCAACTTGAGCGGCGGAAAATCTTTTTTTGAAAAAATCCCTAAAAATTTTTTTGGCAGTCCAAACAGAAGGCTTTTTATCACAGGACAAGAAATCAACCCTCGACAACTTAACTTGCGGAAAATATTTTTTTGAAAAAATCCCTAAGCCCCGGGGTCACAATTTCAGCAAAAATCTGACTTTTGGCAATTCACTCAAAAATTCTGCCAACGGGTTGCAAATGTTCCGCTGAAAGTTTTGGCTGTCGAAACAGAAGGCTTTTTATCACAGGACAAGAAATCAACCTTCGATAAATTAACCGGCGGTAATTTTTTTTTTGAAAAAATCTGACTTTTGGCAATTCACTCAAAAATGGTGCCAAACGCTTGCAAATGCTCCCCTGAATGGTTTGGCAGTCGAAACAGAAGGCTTTTTATCACAGGACAAGAAATCAACCCTCGCCAACTTAAGCGGCGGAAAATCTTTTTTTGAAAAAATCCCTAAGCCCCGGGTCACAATTTCAACAAAAATCTGACTTTTGGCAATTCACTCAAAAATGGTGCCAAACGCTTGCAAATGCTCCCCTGAAAAGATTGGAAGTCAAAACAGAAGACTTTTTATCACAGGACAAGAAATCAGCCCTCGACAACTTAACGGGCAGAAAATATTTTTTTGAAAAAATCCCTAAGCCCCGGGGTCACAATTTCAGCAAAAATCTGACTTTTGGCAATTCACTCAAAAATGGTGCCAAACGCTTGCAAATTCTCCCCTGAAAGGTTTGGCAGTCCAAACAGAAGGCTTTTTATCACAGGACAAGAAATCAACCCTCGACAACTTAACTTGCGGAAAATATTTTTTTGAAAAAATCCCTAAGCCCCGGGGTCACAATTTCAGCAAAAATCTGCCTTTTGGCAATTCACTCAAAAATACTGCCAACGGGTTGCAAATGTTCCGCTGAAAGTTTTGGCTGTCGAAACAGAAGGCTTTTTATCACAGGACAAGAAATCAACCTTCGATAAATTAACCGGCGGTAATTTTTTTTTTGAAAAAATCTGACTTTTGGCAATTCACTCAAAAATGGAGCTAAACGCTTGCAAATGTTCCGCTGAAAGGTTTGGCAGTCGAAACAGAAGGCTTTTTATCACAGGACAAGAAATCAACCCTTGACAACTTAACCAGCGGAAAATATTTTTTTGAAAAATTCCCTAAGCCCCGGGGTCACAATTTCAGCAAAAATCTGACTTTTGGCAATTCACTCAAAAATGGTGCCAAACGCTTGCAAATGTTCCGCTGAAAGGTTTGGCAGTCGAAACAGAAGGCTTTTTATCACAGGAGAAGAAATCAACCCTCGACAACTTAAGCGGCGGAAAATATTTTTTTGAAAAAATCCCTAAGCCCCGGGGTCACAATTTCAGCAAAAATCTGACTTTTGGCAATTCACTCAAAAATGGTGCCAAACGCTTGCAAATATTCCACTGAAAGGTTTGGCAGTCGAAACAGAAGGCTTTTTATCACAGGACAAGAAATCAACCCTCGACAACTTAACTGGCGGTAAATATTTTTTTGAAAAAATCCCTAAGCCCCGGGGTCACAATTTCAACAAAATCTGACTTTTGGCAATTCACTCAAAAATGGTGCCAAACGCTTGGAAATTCTCCCCTGAAAGGATTGGCAGTCAAAACAGAAGACTTTTTATCACAGGACAAGAAATCAGCCCTCGACAACTTAACCGGAGGAAAATATTTTTTTGAAAAAATCCCTAAGCCCCGGGGTCACAATTTCAGCAAAAATCTGACTTTTGGCAGTTCACTCAAAAATGGTGCCAAACGCTTGCAAATGCTCCCCTGAAAAGATTGGAAGTCAAAACAGAAGACTTTTTATCACAGGACAAGAAATCAACCCTCGACAACTTAACTGGCGGAAAATATTTTTTTGAAAAAAATCCCTAAGCCCCGGGGTCACAATTTCAACAAAAATCTGACTTTTGGCAAATCACTCAAAAATGGTGCCAAACGCTTGCAAATGCTCCCCTGAGAGGTTTGGCAGTCGAAACAGAAGGCTTTTTATCACAGGACAAGAAATCAACCCTCGACAACTTAACCGGAGGAAAATATTTTTTTGAAAAAATCCCTAAGCCCCGAGGTCACAATTTCAGCAAAAATCTGACTTTTGGCAATTCACTCAGAAATGGTGCCGATGGGTTGCAAATGCTCCCCTGAAAGTTTTGGCAGTCGAAACAGAAGGCTTTTTATCACAGGACAAGAAATCAGCCCTCGACAACTTAAGGGGCAGAAAATATTTTTTTGAAAAAATCCCTAAGCCCCGGGGTCACAATTTCAGCAAAAATCTGACTTTTGGCAATTCACTCAAAAATGGTGCCGACGGGCTGCAAATGTTCCGCTGAAAGGTTTCGCAGTCGAAAAAGAAGGCTTTTTATCACAGGACAAGAAATCAACCCTCGACAACTTAACTGGCGGAAAATATTTTTTTGAAAAAATCCCTAAGCCCCGGGGTCACAATTTCAACAAAAATCTGACTTTTGGCAATTCACTCAAAAATGGTGCCAAACGCTTGGAAATTCTCCCCTGAAAGGATTGGCAGTCAAAACAGAAGACTTTTTATCACAGGACAAGAAATCAGCCCTCGACAACTTAAGGGGTGGAAAATATTTTTTTGAAAAAATCCCTAAGCCCCGGGGTCACAATTTCAGCAAAAATCTGACTTTTGGCAATTCACTCAAAAATGGTGCCAAACGCTTGCAAATGCTCCCCTGAATGGATTGGCAGTCAAAACAGAAGACTTTTTATCACAGGACAAGAAATCAGCCCTCGACAACTTAACCGGAGGAAAATATTTTTTTGAAAAAATCCCTAAGCCCCGGGGTCACAATTTCAGCAAAAATCTGACTTTTGGCAATTCACTCAAAAATGGTGCCAAACGCTTGCAAATGCTCCCCTGAAAGGTTTGGCAGTCCAAACAGAAGGCTTTTTATCACAGGACAAGAAATCAACCCTCGACAACTTAACTTGCGGAAAATATTTTTTTGAAAAAATCCCTAAGCCCCGGGATCACAATTTCAGCAAAAATCTGACTTTTGGCAATTCACTCAAAAATACTGCCAACGGGTTGCAAATGTTCCGCTGAAAGTTTTGGCTGTCGAAACAGAAGGCTTTTTATCACAGGACAAGAAATCAACCTTCGATAAATTAACCGGCGGTAATTTTTTTTTAAAAAAAATCTGACTTTTGGCAATTCACTCAAAAATGGTGCCAAACGCTTGCAAATGCTCCCCTGAATGGTTTGGCAGTCGAAACAGAAGGCTTTTTATCACAGGACAAGAAATCAACCCTCGCCAACTTAAGCGGCGGAAAATATTTTTTTGAAAAAATCCCTAAGCCCCGGGGTCACAATTTCAGCAAAAATCTGACTTTTGGCAATTCACTCAAAAATGGTGCCGACGGGCTGCAAATGTTCCGCTGAAAGGTTTCGCAGTCGAAAAAGAAGGCTTTTTATCACAGGACAAGAAATCAACCCTCGACAACTTAACTGGCGGAAAATATTTTTTTGAAAAAATCCCTAAGCCCCGGGGTCACAATTTCAACAAAAATCTGACTTTTGGCAATTCACTCAAAAATGGTGCCAAACGCTTGGAAATTCTCCCCTGAAAGGATTGGCAGTCAAAACAGAAGACTTTTTATCACAGGACAAGAAATCAGCCCTCGACAACTTAAGGGGTGGAAAATATTTTTTTGAAAAAATCCCTAAGCCCCGGGGTCACAATTTCAGCAAAAATCTGACTTTTGGCAATTCACTCAAAAATGGTGCCAAACGCTTGCAAATGCTCCCCTGAATGGTTTGGCAGTCGAAACAGAAGGCTTTTTATCACAGGACAAGAAATCAACCCTCGCCAACTTAAGCGGCGGAAAATCTTTTTTTGAAAAAATCCCTAAGCCCCGGGTCACAATTTCAACAAAAATCTGACTTTTGGCAATTCACTCAAAAATGGTGCCAAACGCTTGCAAATGCTCCCCTGAAAAGATTGGAAGTCAAAACAGAAGACTTTTTATCACAGGACAAGAAATCAGCCCTCGACAACTTAACGGGCAGAAAATATTTTTTTGAAAAAATCCCTAAGCCCCGGGGTCACAATTTCAGCAAAAATCTGACTTTTGGCAATTCACTCAAAAATGGTGCCAAACGCTTGCAAATGCTCCCCTGAGAGGTTTGGCAGTCGAAACAGAAGGCTTTTTATCACAGGACAAGAAATCAACCCTCGACAACTTAACCGGAGGAAAATATTTTTTTGAAAAAATCCCTAAGCCCCGGGGTCACAATTTCAGCAAAAATCTGACCTTTGGCAATTCACTCAAAAATGGTGCCAAACGCTTGCAAATGCTCCCCGGAACGGATTGGCAGTCAAAACAGAAGACTTTTTATCACAGGACAAGAAATAAGCCCTCGACAACTTAAGGGGCAGAAAATATTTTTTTGAAAAAATCCCTAAGCCCCGGGGTCACAATTTCAGCAAAAATCTGACTTTTGGCAATTCACTCAAAAATGGTGCCAAACGCTTGCAAATGTTCCGCTGAAAGGTTTGGCAGTCGAAACAGAAGGCTTTTTATCACAGGACAAGAAATCAACCCTTGACAACTTAACCAGCGGAAAATATTTTTTTGAAAAAATCCCTAAGCCCCGGGGTCACAATTTCAGCAAAAATCTGACTTTTCGCAATTCACTCAGAAATGGTGCCGATGGGTTGCAAATGCTCCCCTGAAAGGTTTGGCAGTCGAAACAGAAGGCTTTTTATCACAGGACAAGAAATCAACCCTCGACAACTTAACCGGAGGAAAATATTTTTTTGAAAAAATCCCTAAGCCCCGGGGTCACAATTTCAGCAAAAATCTGACTTTTGGCAATTCACTCAAAAATGGTGCCGACGGGCTGCAAATGTTCCGCTGAAAGGTTTCGCAGTCGAAAAAGAAGGCTTTTTATCACAGGACAAGAAATCAACCCTCGACAACTTAACTGGCGGAAAATATTTTTTTGAAAAAATCCCTAAGCCCCGGGGTCACAATTTCAACAAAAATCTGACTTTTGGCAATTCACTCAAAAATGGTGCCAAACGCTTGGAAATTCTCCCCTGAAAGGATTGGCAGTCAAAACAGAAGACTTTTTATCACAGGACAAGAAATCAGCCCTCGACAACTTAAGGGGTGGAAAATATTTTTTTGAAAAAATCCCTAAGCCCCGGGGTCACAATTTCAGCAAAAATCTGACTTTTGGCAATTCACTCAAAAATGGTGCCAAACGCTTGCAAATGCTCCCCTGAATGGATTGGCAGTCAAAACAGAAGACTTTTTATCACAGGACAAGAAATCAGCCCTCGACAACTTAACCGGAGGAAAATATTTTTTTGAAAAAATCCCTAAGCCCCGGGGTCACAATTTCAACAAAAATCTGACTTTTGGCAATTCACTCAAAAATGGTGCCAAACGCTTGGAAATTCTCCCCTGAAAGGATTGGCAGTCAAAACAGAAGACTTTTTATCACAGGACAAGAAATCAGCCCTCGACAACTTAAGGGGTGGAAAATATTTTTTTGAAAAAATCCCTAAGCCCCGGGGTCACAATTTCAGCAAAAATCTGACTTTTGGCAATTCACTCAAAAATGGTGCCAAACGCTTGCAAATGCTCCCCTGAATGGTTTGGCAGTCGAAACAGAAGGCTTTTTATCACAGGACAAGAAATCAACCCTTGACAACTTAACCAGCGGAAAATATTTTTTTGAAAAAATCCCTAAGCCCCGGGGTCACAATTTCAGCAAAAATCTGACTTTTCGCAATTCACTCAGAAATGGTGCCGATGGGTTGCAAATGCTCCCCTGAGAGGTTTGGCAGTCGAAACAGAAGGCTTTTTATCACAGGACAAGAAATCAACCCTCGACAACTTAACCGGCGGAAAATCTTTTTTTGAAAAAATCCCTAAGCCCCGGGGTCACAATTTCAGCAAAAATCTGACTTTTGGCAATTCACTCAAAAATGGTGCCAAACGCTTGAAATTCTCCCCTAAATGGTTTGGCAGTCGAAACAGAAGGCTTTTTATCACAGGACAAGAAATCAACCCTCGACAGCTTAACCGGCGGAAAATCTTTTTTTGAAAAAATCCCTAAGCCCCGGGGTCACAATTTCAACAAAAATCTGACTTTTGGCAAATCACTCAAAAATGGTGCCAAACGCTTGCAAATGCTCCCCTGAGAGGTTTGGCAGTCGAAACAGAAGGCTTTTTATCACAGGACAAGAAATCAACCCTCGACAACTTAACCGGAGGAAAATATTTTTTTGAAAAAATCCCTAAGCCCCGGGGTCACAATTTCAGCAAAAATCTGACTTTTGGCAATTCACTCAGAAATGGTGCCGATGGGTTGCAAATGCTCCCCTGAAAGGTTTGGCAGTCGAAACAGAAGGCTTTTTATCACAGGACAAGAAATCAGCCCTCGACAACTTAAGGGGCAGAAAATATTTTTTTGAAAAAATCCCTAAGCCCCGGGGTCACAATTTCAGCAAAAATCTGACTTTTCGCAATTCACTCAGAAATGGTGCCGATGGGTTGCAAATGCTCCCCTGAAAGGTTTGGCAGTCGAAACAGAAGGCTTTTTATCACAGGACAAGAAATCAACCCTCGACAACTTAACCGGAGGAAAATATTTTTTTGAAAAAATCCCTAAGCCCCGGGGTCACAATTTCAGCAAAAATCTGACTTTTGGCAATTCACTCAAAAATGGTGCCGACGGGCTGCAAATGTTCCGCTGAAAGGTTTCGCAGTCGAAAAAGAAGGCTTTTTATCACAGGACAAGAAATCAACCCTCGACAACTTAACTGGCGGAAAATATTTTTTTGAAAAAATCCCTAAGCCCCGGGGTCACAATTTCAACAAAAATCTGACTTTTGGCAATTCACTCAAAAATGGTGCCAAACGCTTGGAAATTCTCCCCTGAAAGGATTGGCAGTCAAAACAGAAGACTTTTTATCACAGGACAAGAAATCAGCCCTCGACAACTTAAGGGGTGGAAAATATTTTTTTGAAAAAATCCCTAAGCCCCGGGGTCACAATTTCAGCAAAAATCTGACTTTTGGCAATTCACTCAAAAATGGTGCCAAACGCTTGCAAATGCTCCCCTGAATGGATTGGCAGTCAAAACAGAAGACTTTTTATCACAGGACAAGAAATCAGCCCTCGACAACTTAACCGGAGGAAAATATTTTTTTGAAAAAATCCCTAAGCCCCGGGGTCACAATTTCAACAAAAATCTGACTTTTGGCAATTCACTCAAAAATGGTGCCAAACGCTTGGAAATTCTCCCCTGAAAGGATTGGCAGTCAAAACAGAAGACTTTTTATCACAGGACAAGAAATCAGCCCTCGACAACTTAAGGGGTGGAAAATATTTTTTTGAAAAAATCCCTAAGCCCCGGGGTCACAATTTCAGCAAAAATCTGACTTTTGGCAATTCACTCAAAAATGGTGCCAAACGCTTGCAAATGCTCCCCTGAATGGTTTGGCAGTCGAAACAGAAGGCTTTTTATCACAGGACAAGAAATCAACCCTTGACAACTTAACCAGCGGAAAATATTTTTTTGAAAAAATCCCTAAGCCCCGGGGTCACAATTTCAGCAAAAATCTGACTTTTCGCAATTCACTCAGAAATGGTGCCGATGGGTTGCAAATGCTCCCCTGAGAGGTTTGGCAGTCGAAACAGAAGGCTTTTTATCACAGGACAAGAAATCAACCCTCGACAACTTAACCGGCGGAAAATCTTTTTTTGAAAAAATCCCTAAGCCCCGGGGTCACAATTTCAGCAAAAATCTGACTTTTGGCAATTCACTCAAAAATGGTGCCAAACGCTTGAAATTCTCCCCTAAATGGTTTGGCAGTCGAAACAGAAGGCTTTTTATCACAGGACAAGAAATCAACCCTCGACAGCTTAACCGGCGGAAAATCTTTTTTTGAAAAAATCCCTAAGCCCCGGGGTCACAATTTCAACAAAAATCTGACTTTTGGCAAATCACTCAAAAATGGTGCCAAACGCTTGCAAATGCTCCCCTGAGAGGTTTGGCAGTCGAAACAGAAGGCTTTTTATCACAGGACAAGAAATCAACCCTCGACAACTTAACCGGAGGAAAATATTTTTTTGAAAAAATCCCTAAGCCCCGGGGTCACAATTTCAGCAAAAATCTGACTTTTGGCAATTCACTCAGAAATGGTGCCGATGGGTTGCAAATGCTCCCCTGAAAGGTTTGGCAGTCGAAACAGAAGGCTTTTTATCACAGGACAAGAAATCAGCCCTCGACAACTTAAGGGGCAGAAAATATTTTTTTGAAAAAATCCCTAAGCCCCGGGGTCACAATTTCAGCAAAAATCTGACTTTTGGCAATTCACTCAAAAATGGTGCCGACGGGCTGCAAATGTTCCGCTGAAAGGTTTCGCAGTCGAAAAAGAAGGCTTTTTATCACAGGACAAGAAATCAACCCTCGACAACTTAACTGGCGGAAAATATTTTTTTGAAAAAATCCCTAAGCCCCGGGGTCACAATTTCAACAAAAATCTGACTTTTGGCAATTCACTCAAAAATGGTGCCGACGGGCTGCAAATGTTCCGCTGAAAGGTTTCGCAGTCGAAAAAGAAGGCTTTTTATCACAGGACAAGAAATCAACCCTCGACAACTTAACTGGCGGAAAATATTTTTTTGAAAAAATCCCTAAGCCCCGGGGTCACAATTTCAACAAAAATCTGACTTTTGGCAATTCACTCAAAAATGGTGCCAAACGCTTGGA
Source organism: Podarcis tiliguerta (assembly GCF_965153285.1). Lineage (NCBI taxonomy): Eukaryota > Metazoa > Chordata > Lepidosauria > Squamata > Lacertidae > Podarcis > Podarcis tiliguerta. Next base: position 12,271,193 of record NC_139546.1, read on the forward strand.
AATTCTCCCCTGAAAGGATTGGCAGTCAAAACAGAAGACTTTTTATCACAGGACAAGAAATCAGCCCTCGACAACTTAAGGGGTGGAAAATATTTTTTTGAAAAAATCCCTAAGCCCCGGGGTCACAATTTCAGCAAAAATCTGACTTTTGGCAATTCACTCAAAAATGGTGCCAAACGCTTGCAAATGCTCCCCTGAATGGATTGGCAGTCAAAACAGAAGACTTTTTATCACAGGACAAGAAATCAGCCCTCGACAACTTAACCGGAGGAAAATATTTTTTTGAAAAAATCCCTAAGCCCCGGGGTCACAATTTCAACAAAAATCTGACTTTTGGCAATTCACTCAAAAATGGTGCCAAACGCTTGGAAATTCTCCCCTGAAAGGATTGGCAGTCAAAACAGAAGACTTTTTATCACAGGACAAGAAATCAGCCCTCGACAACTTAAGGGGTGGAAAATATTTTTTTGAAAAAATCCCTAAGCCCCGGGGTCACAATTTCAGCAAAAATCTGACTTTTGGCAATTCACTCAAAAATGGTGCCAAACGCTTGCAAATGCTCCCCTGAATGGTTTGGCAGTCGAAACAGAAGGCTTTTTATCACAGGACAAGAAATCAACCCTTGACAACTTAACCAGCGGAAAATATTTTTTTGAAAAAATCCCTAAGCCCCGGGGTCACAATTTCAGCAAAAATCTGACTTTTCGCAATTCACTCAGAAATGGTGCCGATGGGTTGCAAATGCTCCCCTGAAAGGTTTGGCAGTCGAAACAGAAGGCTTTTTATCACAGGACAAGAAATCAACCCTCGACAACTTAACCGGCGGAAAATCTTTTTTTGAAAAAATCCCTAAGCCCCGGGGTCACAATTTCAGCAAAAATCTGACTTTTGGCAAATCACTCAAAAATGGTGCCAAACGCTTGCAAATGCTCCCCTGAGAGGTTTGGCAGTCGAAACAGAAGGCTTTTTATCACAGGACAAGAAATCAACCCTCGACAACTTAACCGGAGGAAAATATTTTTTTGAAAAAATCCCTAAGCCCCGGGGTCACAATTTCAGCAAAAATCTGACTTTTGGCAATTCACTCAGAAATGGTGCCAAACGCTTGCAAATTCTCCCCTGAAAGGTTTGGCAGTCCAAACAGAAGGCTTTTTATCACAGGACAAGAAATCAACCCTCGACAACTTAACTTGCGGAAAATATTTTTTTGAAAAAATCCCTAAGCCCCGGGGTCACAATTTCAGCAAAAATCTGACTTTTGGCAATTCACTCAAAAATGGTGCCAAACGCTTGCAAATTCTCCCCTGAAAGGTTTGGCAGTCCAAACAGAAGGCTTTTTATCACAGGACAAGAAATCAAACCTCGACAACTTAACTTGCGGAAAATATTTTTTTGAAAAAATACCTAAGCCCCGGGGTCACAATTTCAGCAAAAATCTGACTTTTGGCAATTCACTCAAAAATACTGCCAACGGGTTGCAAATGTTCCGCTGAACGTTTTGGCTGTCGAAACAGAAGGCTTTTTATCACAGGACAAGAAATCAACCTTCGATAAATTAACCGGCGGTAATTTTTTTTTTGAAAAAATCTGACTTTTGGCAATTCACTCAAAAATGGTGCCAAACGCTTGCAAATGTTCCGCTGAAAGGTTTGGCAGTCGAAACAGAAGGCTTTTTATCACAGGACAAGAAATCAACCCTTGACAACTTCACCAGCGGAAAATATTTTTTTGAAAAAATCCCTAAGCCCCGGGGTCACAATTTCAGCAAAAATCTGACTTTTGGCAATTCACTCAAAAATGGTGCCGACGGGCTGCAAATGTTCCGCTGAAAGGTTTCGCAGTCGAAAAAGAAGGCTTTTTATCACAGGACAAGAAATCAACCCTCGACAACTTAACTGGCGGAAAATATTTTTTTGAAAAAATCCCTAAGCCCCGGGGTCACAATTTCAACAAAAATCTGACTTTTGGCAATTCACTCAAAAATGGTGCCAAACGCTTGGAAATTCTCCCCTGAAAGGATTGGCAGTCAAAACAGAAGACTTTTTATCACAGGACAAGAAATCAGCCCTCGACAACTTAAGGGGTGGAAAATATTTTTTTGAAAATATCCCTAAGCCCCGGGGTCACAATTTAAGCAAAAATCTGACTTTTGGCAATTCACTCAAAAATGGTGCCAAACGCTTGCAAATGCTCCCCTGAATGGTTTGGCAGTCGAAACAGAAGGCTTTTTATCACAGGACAAGAAATCAACCCTCGCCAACTTAAGCGGCGGAAAATCTTTTTTTGAAAAAATCCCTAAGCCCCGGGTCAGAATTTCAACAAAAATCTGACTTTTGGCAATTCACTCAAAAATGGTGCCAAACGCTTGCAAATGCTCCCCTGAAAAGATTGGAAGTCAAAACAGAAGACTTTTTATCACAGGACAAGAAATCAGCCCTCGACAACTTAACGGGTAGAAAATATTTTTTTGAAAAAATCCCTAAGCCCCGGGGTCACAATTTCAGCAAAAATCTGACTTTTGGCAATTCACTCAGAAATGGTGCCGAAAAGTTGCAAATGCTCCCCTGAAAGGTTTGGCAGTCGAAACAGAAGGCTTTTTATCACAGGACAAGAAATCAGCCCTCGACAACTTAAGGGGCAGAAAATATTTTTTTGAAAAAATCCCTAAGCCCCGGGGTCACAATTTCAGCAAAAATCTGACTTTTGGCAATTCACTCAAAAATGGTGCCAAACGCTTGGAAATTTTCACCTGAAAGGTTTGGCAGTCCAAACAGAAGGCTTTTTATCACAGGACAAGAAATCAACCCTCGACAACTTAACTTGCGGAAAATATTTTTTTGAAAAAATCCCTAAGCCCCGGGGTCACAATTTCAGCAAAAATCTGACTTTTGGCAATTCACTCAAAAATGGTGCCAAACGCTTGCAAATTCTCCCCTGAAAGGTTTGGCAGTCCAAACAGAAGGCTTTTTATCACAGGACAAGAAATCAACCCTCGACAACATAACTTGCGGAAAATATTTTTTTGAAAAAATCCCTAAGCCCCGGGGTCACAATTTCAGCAAAAATCTGACTTTTGGCAATTCACTCAAAAATACTGCCAACGGGTTGCAAATGTTCCGCTGAAAGTTTTGGCTGTCGAAACAGAAGGCTTTTTATCACAGGACAAGAAATCAACCTTCGATAAATTAACCGGCGGTAATTTTTTTTTTGAAAAAATCTGACTTTTGGCAATTCACTCAAAAATGGTGCCAAACGCTTGCAAATGTTCCGCTGAAAGGTTTGGCAGTCGAAACAGAAGGCTTTTTATCACAGGACAAGAAATCAACCCTTGACAACTTAACCAGCGGAAAATATTTTTTTGAAAAAATCCCTAAGCCCCGGGGTCACAATTTCAGCAAAAATCTGACTTTTGGCAATTCACTCAAAAATGGTGCCGACGGGCTGCAAATGTTCCGCTGAAAGGTTTCGCAGTCGAAAAAGAAGGCTTTTTATCACAGGACAAGAAATCAACCCTCGACAACTTAACTGGCGGAAAATATTTTTTTGAAAAAATCCCTAAGCCCCGGGGTCACAATTTCAACAAAAATCTGACTTTTGGCAATTCACTCAAAAATGGTGCCAAACGCTTGGAAATTCTCCCCTGAAAGGATTGGCAGTCAAAACAGAAGACTTTTTATCACAGGACAAGAAATCAGCCCTCGACAACTTAAGGGGTGGAAAGTATTTTTTTGAAAAAATCCCTAAGCCCCGGGGTCACAATTTCAGCAAAAATCTGACTTTTGGCAATTCACTCAAAAATGGTGCCAAACGCTTGCAAATGCTCCCCTGAATGGTTTGGCAGTCGAAACAGAAGGCTTTTTATCACAGGACAAGAAATCAACCCTTGACAACTTAACCAGCGGAAAATATTTTTTTGAAAAATTCCCTAAGCCCCGGGGTCACAAGTTCAGCAAAAATCTGACTTTTGGCAATTCAATCAGAAATGGTGCCGATGGGTTGCAAATGCTCCCCTGAAAGGTTTGGCAGTCGAAACAGAAGGCTTTTTATCACAGGACAAGAAATCAACCCTCGACAACTTAAGGGGCAGAAATTTTTTTTTTGAAAAAATCACTAAGCCCCGGGGTCACAATTTCAGCAAAAATCTGACTTTTGGCAATTCACTCAAAAATGGTGCCAAACGCTTGCAAATGTTCCACTGAAAGGTTTGGCAGTCGAAACAGAAGGCTTTTTATCACAGGACAAGAAATCAACCCTTGACAACTTAACTGGCGGAAAATATTTTTTTGAAAAAATCCCTAAGCCCCGGGGTCACAATTTCAACAAAAATCTGACTTTTGGCAATTCACTCAAAAATGGTGCCAAACGCTTGGAAATTCTCCCCTGAAAGGATTGGCAGTCAAAACAGAAGACTTTTTATCACAGGACAAGAAATCAGCCCTCGACAACTTAACCGGAGGAAAATATTTTTTTGAAAAAATCCCTAAGCCCCGGGGTCACAATTTCAGCAAAAATCTGACTTTTGGCAATTCACTCAAAAATGGTGCCGAACGCTTGAAATTCTCCCCTGCATGGTTTGGCAGTCGAAACAGAAGGCTTTTTATCACAGGACAAGAAATCAACCCTCGACAGCTTAACCGGCGGAAAACCTTTTTTTGAAAAAATCCCTAAGCCCCGGGGTCACAATTTCAACAAAAATCTGACTTTTGGCAAATCACTCAAAAATGGTGCCAAACGCTTGCAAATGCTCCCCTGAGAGGTTTCGCAGTCGAAACAGAAGGCTTTTTATCACAGGACAAGAAATCAACCCTTGACAACTTAACTGGCGGAAAATATTTTTTTGAAAAAATCCCTAAGCCCCGGGGTCACAATTTCAACAAAAATCTGACTTTTGGCAATTCACTCAAAAATGGTGCCAAACGCTTGGAAATTCTCCCCTGAAAGGATTGGCAGTCAAAACAGAAGACTTTTTATCACAGGACAAGAAATCAGCCCTCGACAACTTAACCGGAGGAAAATATTTTTTTGAAAAAATCCCTAAGCCCCGGGGTCACAATTTCAGCAAAAATCTGACTTTTGGCAATTCACTCAAAAATGGTGCCAAACGCTTGAAATTCTCCCCTGCATGGTTTGGCAGTCGAAACAGAAGGCTTTTTATCACAGGACAAGAAATCAACCCTCGACAGCTTAACCGGCGGAAAACCTTTTTTTGAAAAAATCCCTAAGCCCCGGGGTCACAATTTCAACAAAAATCTGACTTTTGGCAAATGACTCAAAAATGGTGCCAAACGCTTGCAAATGCTCCCCTGAGAGGTTTCGCAGTCGAAACAGAAGGCTTTTTATCACAGGACAAGAAATCAACCCTCGACAACTTAACCGGAGGAAAATATTTTTTTGAAAAAATCCGTAAGCCCCGGGTCACAATTTCAACAAAAATCTGACTTTTGGCAATTCACTCAAAAATGGTGCCAAACGCTTGCAAATGCTCCCCTGAAAAGATTGGAAGTCAAAACAGAAGACTTTTTATCACAGGACAAGAAATCAGCCCTCGACAACTTAACTGGCGGAAAATATTTTTTTGAAAAAATCCCTAAGCCCCGGGGTCACAATTTCAACAAAAATCTGACTTTTGGCAATTCACTCAAAAATGGTGCCAAACGCTTGGAAATTCTCCCCTGAAAGGATTGGCAGTCAAAACAGAAGACTTTTTATCACAGGACAAGAAATCAGCCCTCGACAACTTAAGGGGTGGAAAGTATTTTTTTGAAAAAATCCCTAAGCCCCGGGGTCACAATTTCAGCAAAAATCTGACTTTTGGCAATTCACTCAAAAATGGTGCCAAACGCTTGCAAATGCTCCCCTGAATGGTTTGGCAGTCGAAACAGAAGGCTTTTTATCACAGGACAAGAAATCAACCCTTGACAACTTAACCAGCGGAAAATATTTTTTTGAAAAATTCCCTAAGCCCCGGGGTCACAAGTTCAGCAAAAATCTGACTTTTGGCAATTCAATCAGAAATGGTGCCGATGGGTTGCAAATGCTCCCCTGAAAGGTTTGGCAGTCGAAACAGAAGGCTTTTTATCACAGGACAAGAAATCAACCCTCGACAACTTAAGGGGCAGAAATTTTTTTTTTGAAAAAATCACTAAGCCCCGGGGTCACAATTTCAGCAAAAATCTGACTTTTGGCAATTCACTCAAAAATGGTGCCAAACGCTTGCAAATGTTCCACTGAAAGGTTTGGCAGTCGAAACAGAAGGCTTTTTATCACAGGACAAGAAATCAACCCTTGACAACTTAACTGGCGGAAAATATTTTTTTGAAAAAATCCCTAAGCCCCGGGGTCACAATTTCAACAAAAATCTGACTTTTGGCAATTCACTCAAAAATGGTGCCAAACGCTTGGAAATTCTCCCCTGAAAGGATTGGCAGTCAAAACAGAAGACTTTTTATCACAGGACAAGAAATCAGCCCTCGACAACTTAACCGGAGGAAAATATTTTTTTGAAAAAATCCCTAAGCCCCGGGGTCACAATTTCAGCAAAAATCTGACTTTTGGCAATTCACTCAAAAATGGTGCCGAACGCTTGAAATTCTCCCCTGCATGGTTTGGCAGTCGAAACAGAAGGCTTTTTATCACAGGACAAGAAATCAACCCTCGACAGCTTAACCGGCGGAAAACCTTTTTTTGAAAAAATCCCTAAGCCCCGGGGTCACAATTTCAACAAAAATCTGACTTTTGGCAAATCACTCAAAAATGGTGCCAAACGCTTGCAAATGCTCCCCTGAGAGGTTTCGCAGTCGAAACAGAAGGCTTTTTATCACAGGACAAGAAATCAACCCTTGACAACTTAACTGGCGGAAAATATTTTTTTGAAAAAATCCCTAAGCCCCGGGGTCACAATTTCAACAAAAATCTGACTTTTGGCAATTCACTCAAAAATGGTGCCAAACGCTTGGAAATTCTCCCCTGAAAGGATTGGCAGTCAAAACAGAAGACTTTTTATCACAGGACAAGAAATCAGCCCTCGACAACTTAACCGGAGGAAAATATTTTTTTGAAAAAATCCCTAAGCCCCGGGGTCACAATTTCAGCAAAAATCTGACTTTTGGCAATTCACTCAAAAATGGTGCCAAACGCTTGAAATTCTCCCCTGCATGGTTTGGCAGTCGAAACAGAAGGCTTTTTATCACAGGACAAGAAATCAACCCTCGACAGCTTAACCGGCGGAAAACCTTTTTTTGAAAAAATCCCTAAGCCCCGGGGTCACAATTTCAACAAAAATCTGACTTTTGGCAAATGACTCAAAAATGGTGCCAAACGCTTGCAAATGCTCCCCTGAGAGGTTTCGCAGTCGAAACAGAAGGCTTTTTATCACAGGACAAGAAATCAACCCTCGACAACTTAACCGGAGGAAAATATTTTTTTGAAAAAATCCGTAAGCCCCGGGTCACAATTTCAACAAAAATCTGACTTTTGGCAATTCACTCAAAAATGGTGCCAAACGCTTGCAAATGCTCCCCTGAAAAGATTGGAAGTCAAAACAGAAGACTTTTTATCACAGGACAAGAAATCAGCCCTCGACAACTTAACGGGCAGAAAATATTTTTTTGAAAAAATCCCTAAGCCCCGGGGTCACAATTTCAGCAAAAATCTGACTTTTGGCAATTCACTCAAAAATGGTGCCAAACGCTTGCAAATTCTCCTCTGAAAGGTTTGGCAGTCCAAACAGAAGGCTTTTTATCACAGGACAAGAAATCAACCCTCGACAACTTAACTTGCGGAAAATATTTTTTTGAAAAAATCCCTAAGCCCCGGGGTCACAATTTCAGCAAAAATCTGACTTTTGGCAATTCACTCAAAAATACTGCCAACGGGTTGCAAATGTTCCGCTGAAAGTTTTGGCTGTCGAAACAGAAGGCTTTTTATCACAGGACAAGAAATCAACCTTCGATAAACTAACCGGCGGTAATTTTTTATTTGAAAAAATCTGACTTTTGGCAATTCACTCAAAAATGGTGCCAAACGCTTGCAAATGTTCCGCTGAAAGGTTTGGCAGTCGAAACAGAAGGCTTTTTATCACAGGACAAGAAATCAACCCTTGACAACTTAACCAGCGGAAAATATTTTTTTAAAAAAATTCCCTAAGCCCCGGGGTCACAATTTCAGCAAAAATCTGACTTTTGGCAATTCAATCAGAAATGGTGCCAAACGCTTGCAAATGCTCCCCTGAAAAGATTGGAAGTCGAAACAGAAGGCTTTTTATCACAGGACAAGAAATCAACCCTCGACAACTTAACCGGCGGAAAATCTTTTTTTGAAAAAATCCCTAAGCCCCGGGGTCACAATTTCAACAAAAATCTGACTTTTGGCAATTCACTCAAAAATGGTGCCAAACGCTTACAAATGCTCCCCTGAAAAGATTGGAAGTCAAAACAGAAGACTTTTTATCACAGGACAAGAAATCAGCCCTCGACAACTTAACGGGCAGAAAATATTTTTTTGAAAAAATCTCGAAGCCCCGGGGTCACAATTTCAGCAAAAATCTGACTTTTGGCAATTCACTCAAAAATGGTGCCAAACGCTTGCAAATGCTCCCCTGAAAGGTTTGGCAGTCCAAACAGAAGGCTTTTCATCACAGGACAAGAAATCAACCCTCGACAACTTAACTGGCGGAAAATATTTTTTTGAAAAAATCCCGAAGCCCCGGGGTCACAATTTCAGCAAAAATCTGACTTTTCGCAATTCCCTCAGAAATGGTGCCGATGGGTTGGCAATGCTCCCCTGAAAGGTTTGGCAGTCGAAACAGAAGGCTTTTTATCACAGGACAAGAAATCAACCCTCGACAACTTAACCGGCGGAAAATATTTTTTTGAAAAAATCCCTAAGCCCCGGGGTCACAATTTCAGCAAAAATCTGACTTTTGGCAATTCACTCAAAAATGGTGCCGACGGGCTGCAAATGTTCCGCTGAAAGGTTTCGCAGTCGAAACAGAAGGCTTTTTATCACAGGACAAGAAATCAACCCTCGACAACTTAACTGGCGGAAAATATTTTTTTGAAAAAATCCCTAAGCCCCGGGGTCACAATTTCAACAAAAATCTGACTTTTGGCAATTCACTCAAAAATGGTGCCAAAGGCTTGGAAATTCTCCCCTGAAAGGATTGGCAGTCAAAACAGAAGACTTTTTATCACAGGACAAGAAATCAGCCCTCGACAACTTAACGGGCAGAAAATATTTTTTTGAAAAAATCCCTAAGCCCCGGGGTCACAATTTCAGCAAAAATCTGACTTTTGGCAATTCACTCAAAAATGGTGCCAAACGCTTGCAAATGCTCCCCTGAAAGGTTTGGCAGTCCAAACAGAAGGCTTTTCATCACAGGACAAGAAATCAACCCTCGACAACTTAACTGGCGGAAAATATTTTTTTGAAAAAATCCCGAAGCCCCGGGGTCACAATTTCAGCAAAAATCTGACTTTTGGCAATTCACTCAAAAATAGTGCCGACGGGTTGCAAATGTTCCGCTGAAAGGTTTGGCTGTCGAAACAGAAGGCTTTTTATCACAGGACAAGAAATCAACCTTCGATAAATTAACCGGCGGTAATTTTTTTTTTGAAAAAATCTGACTATTGGCAATTCACTCAAAAATGGTTCCGACGGGTTGCAGATGTTCCGCTGAAAGGTTTGGCAGTCGAAACAGAAGGCTTTTTATCACAGGACAAGAAATCAACCCTCGACAACTTAACTGGCGGAAAAGATTTTTTTGAAAAAATCCCTAAGCCCCGGGGTCACAATTTCAGCAAAAATCTGACTTTTCGCAATTCACTCAGAAATGGTGCCAAACGCTTGCAAATGTTCCGCTGAAAGGTTTGGCAGTCGAAACAGAAGGCTTTTTATCACAGGACAAGAAATCAACCCTCGACAACTTAACTGGCGGAAAAGATTTTTTTGAAAAAATCCCTAAGCCCCGGGGTCACTATTTCAGTAAAAATCTGACTTTAGGCAATTCACTCAAAAATGGTGCCAAACGCTTGCAAATGTTCCGCTGAAAGGTTTGGCAGTCGAAACAGAAGGCTTTTTATCACCGGACAAGAAATCAGCCCTCGACAACTTAACGGGCGGAAGAGATTTTTTTGAAAAAATTCCCTAAGCCCCGGGGTCACAATTACAGCGAAAATCTGACTTTTAGCAATTCACTCAAAAATGGTTCCGAACGGTTGCAGATGTTCCGCTGAAAGGTTTCGCAGTCGAAACAGAAGGCTTTTTATCACAGGACAAGAAATCAACCCTCGACAACTTAACTGGCGGAAAAGATTTTTTTTGAAAAAATCCCTAAGCCCCGGGGTCACAATTTCAGCAAAAATCTGACTTTTGGCAATTCACTCAAAAATGGTGCCGAAATGTTGCTAATGTTTCCTTGAAAGATTTGGCAAGCGAAACAGAAGGCTTTTTATCACAGGACAAGAAATCAAACCTCGAGAACTTAAGGGGCGGAAAATATTTATTTGAAAAAATCCCTAAGCCCCGGGGTCACAATTTCAGCAAAAATATGACTTTTGGCAATTCACTCAAAAATGGTGCCGAAAAGTTGCAAATGCTCCCCTGATAGGTTTGGCATTCGAAACAGAAGGCTCTTTATCACAGGACAAGAAATCAAACCTCAAGAACTTAACGGGCGGAAGAGATTTTTTTGAAAAAAATCCCTAAGCCCCGGGGTCACAATTTCAGCAAAAATCTGACTTTTGGCAATTCACTCAAAAATGGTGCCAAACGCTTGCAAATGTTCCGCTGAAAGGTTTGGCTGTCGAAACAGAAGGCTTTTGATCACAGGACAAGAAATCAACCTTCGATAAATTAACCGGCGGAAATTTTTTTTTTGAAAAAATCTGACTTTTGGCAATTCACTCAAAAATGGTGCCGACGGGTTGTAAATGCTCCCCTGAAAGGTTTGGCAGTCGAAACAGAAGGCTTTTTATCACAGGACAAGAAATCAACCCTCGACAACTTAACCGGCGGAAAATATTTTTTTGAAAAAATCCCTAAGCCCCGGGGTCACAATTTCAACAAAAATCTGACTTTTGGCAATTCACTCAAAAATGGTGCCAAACGCTTGCAAATGCTCCCCTGAAAGGATTGGCAGTCAAAACAGAAGACTTTTTATCACAGGACAAGAAATCAGCCCTCGACAACTTAACGGGCAGAAAATATTTTTTTGAAAAAATCCCTAAGCCCCGGGGTCACAATTTCAGCAACAATCTGACTTTTGGCAATTCACTCAAAAATGGTGCCAAACGCTTGCAAATGCTCACCTGAAAGTTTTGGCAGTTGAAACAGAAGGCTTTTTATCACAGGACAAGAAATCAACCCTCGACAACTTAACTGGCGGAAAATATTTTTTTGAAAAAATCCCTAAGCCCCGGGGTCACAATTTCAGCAAAAATCTGACTTTTGGCAATTCACTCAAAAATAGTGCCGAAGGGTTGCAAATGTTCCGCTGAAAGGTTTCGCAGTCGAAACAGAAGGCTTTTTATCACAGGACAAGAAATCAACCTTCGATAAATTAACCGGCGGAATTTTTTTTTTTTGAAAAAATCTGACTTTTGGCAATTCACTCAAAAATGGTGCTGACGGGTTGCAGATGTTCCGCTAAAAGGTTTCGCAGTCGAAACAGAAGGCTTTTTATGAGAGGACAAGAAATCAACCCTCGACAACTTAACGGGCGGAAAAGATTTTTTTGAAAAAATCCCTAAGCCCCGGGGTCACAATTTCAACAAAAATCTGACTTTTCGCAATTCACTCAGAAATGGTGCCAAACGCTTGCAAATGTTCCGCTGAAAGGTTTGGCAGTCGAAACAGAAGGCTTTTTATCACCGGACAAGAAATCAGCCCTCGACAACTTAACGGATGGAAAAAGTTTTTTTTGAAAAAATCCCTAAGCCCCGTGGTCACAATTTCAGCAAAAATCTGACTTTTGGCAATTCACTCAAAAATGGTGCCAAACGCATGCAAAATCTCCCCTGAAAGGCTTGGCAGTCGAAAAAGAAGGCTTTTTATCACAGGACAAGAAATCAACCTTCGATAAATTAACCGGCGGTAATTTTTTTTTTGAAAAAATCTGACTTTTGGCAATTCACTCAAAAATGGTTCCGACGGGTTGCAGATGTTCCGCTGAAAGGTTTGGCAGTCGAAACAGAGGGCTTTTTATCACAGGACAAGAAATCAACCCTCGACAACTTAACTGGCGGAAAAGATTTTTTTGAAAAAATCCCTAAGCCCCGGGGTCACAATTTCAGCAAAAATCTGACTTTTCGCAATTCACTCAGAAATGGTGCCAAACGCTTGCAAATGTTCCGCTGAAAGGTTTGGCAGTCGAAACAGAAGGCTTTTTATCACAGGACAAGAAATCAACCCTCGACAACTTAACTGGCGGAAAAGATTTTTTTGAAAAAATCCCTAAGCCCCGGGGTCACTATTTCAGTAAAAATCTGACTTTAGGCAATTCACTCAAAAATGGTGCCAAACGCTTGCAAATGTTCCGCTGAAAGGTTTGGCAGTCGAAACAGAAGGCTTTTTATCACCGGACAAGAAATCAGCCCTCGACAACTTAACGGATGGAAAAAGTTTTTTTTGAAAAAATCCCTAAGCCCCGGGGTCACAATTTCAGCAAAAATCTGACTTTTGGCAATTTACTCAAAAATGGTGCAAAACGCATGCAAAATCTCCCCTGAAAGGCTTGGCAGTCGAAAAAGAACGCTTTTTATCACAGGACAAGATATAAGTCCTCGACAACTTAACGGGCGGAAGAGATTTTTTTGAAAAAAATCCCTAAGCCCCGGGGTCACAATTTCAGCAAAAATCTGACTTTTAGCAATTCACTCAAAAATGGTTCCGAACGGTTGCAGATGTTCCGCTGAAAGGTTTCGCAGTCGAAACAGAAGGCTTTTTATCACAGGACAAGAAATCAACCCTCGACAACTTAACTGGCGGAAAATATTTTTTTGAAAAAATCCCTAAGCCCCGGGGTCACAATTTCAGCAAAAATCTGACTTTTGGCAATTCACTCAAAAATGGTGCCGAAATGTTGCAAATGTTCCGCTGAAAGGTTTGGCAGTCGAAACAGAAGGCTTTTTATCACAGGACAAGAAATCAAACCTCGAGAACTAAATGGGCGGAAAATATTTTTTTGAAAAAATCCCTAAGCCCCGGGGTCACAATTTCAGCAAAAATCTGACTTTTGGCAATTCACTCAAAAATGGTGCCGAAAAGTTGCAAATGCTCCCCTGAAAGGTTTGGCAGTCGAAACAGAAGGCTTTTTATCACAGGACAAGAAATCAAACCTCGAGAACTTAAGGGGCGGAAAATATTTTTATGAAAATATCCCTAAGCCCCGGGGTCACAATTTCAGCAAAAATCTGACTTTTGGCAATTCACTCAGAAATGGTGCCAAACGCATGCAAAATCTCCCCTGAAAGGCTTGGCAGTCGAAAAAGAAGGCTTTTTATCACAGGACATGATATAAGTCCTCGACAACTTAACGGGCGGAAGAGATTTTTTTGAAAAAAATCCCTAAGCCCCGGGGTCACAATTTCAGCAAAAATCTGACTTTTATCAATTCACTCAAAAATGGTTCCGAACGGTTGCAAATGTTCCGCTGAAAAGTTTGGCAGTCGAAACAGAAGGCTTTTTATCACAGGACAAGAAATCAACCCTCGACAACTTAACGGGCGGAAAAGATTTTTTTGAAAAAATCCCTAAGCCCCGGGGTCACAGTTTCAGCAAAAATCTGACTTTTGGCAATTCACTCAAAAATGGTGCCGAACGGTTGCAAATGCTCCCCTGAAAGGTTTGGCAGTCGAAACAGAAGGCTTTTTATCACAGGACAAGAAATCAGTCCTCAACAACTTAACGGGCGGAAAAATATTTTTTTTAAAAAAAATCTGTTCTCATCCTGAGGTAAAGTTTTTTTTAAAAAAAATAAATATTTTATTAGGTTTTACATAAGGGATAAAGCAACAGAAAATAAGCAACAACACAAAAAGAGATAAAAAATACAATAAAACACAAACACAAAACAGTGAAAAATATCAAAAAAAGAAAAACAAAAAATAAAAACAATTTTATCCTCATTATATTCCTTGCATTAACTTATTTCTCCGACCTCCCCAGAACTCCCTTCTCTGTATTCCAAATCGTAAATTCAGTCAGCAATTTCCTTCCCTCTGTCTTAATTAGTTTTGTCTTGATTTTAGTTTCTTAATATAACTTAATTTTCTTATATCTTAAAATATTGGGTCTTTTTTAATTTTTAAACTTTTTACTAATAACCTTTTACATTCAATCAGATGTTATCAAGCATTCATTATCTTATAGTGTTTCTGTAGGTAATCTTTAAACTTCCTCCAATCTTCTTTCACTGTCTCTTCTCCCTGGTCTCTGATTCTGCCGGTCATTTCAGCCAATTCCATATAGTCCATTACTTTCATCTGCCATTCTTCCAGGGTGGGTAGTTCCTGTGTCTTCCAATACTGTTCGATGAGTATTCTTGCTGCTGTTGTAGCATACATAAAAAATGTCCTGTCCTTCTTTTGCACCTGTTGGCCAACCATGCCCAGGAGAAAGGCCTCTGGTTTCTTCGGGAAGGTGTATTTAAACACTTTTTTCATTTCATTATAGATCATCTCCCAGAAGGTCTTAATCCTTGGGCACGTCCACCAAAGGTGAAAGAATGTACCTTCAGTTTCTTTACATTTCCAACATTTATTATCGGGCAAGTGATAAATTTTTGCTAACTTGACTGGTGTCATGTACCATCTGTATATCATTTTCATAATATTCTCTCTTTTCTAAGGGCCAAGCCCCTTCAATGTGTGCTTGTGAAATGAAAACATCTGAATCTCTTCATCATGTTATGTTTATCTGCCCTTTGTACAGTTCAGTCCGTGCTAGTATACTGAACTCCATAATCCAGCCTATGGCTGACAAACCAGTGGACCTACAACTTGCCTGGGCTCTTCAAGATGTGGATCCTTATATTACCTTACAGGTTGCTAAATTCCTAACAGCCGTCCTCTCGTATAAGAGACGGAATGGAATGTTAGCTGATTATTGATAGCTATAAGAATTTTCTATAATTACATCAGATATTGATTTCAGTGTAGTGCCTAAAATTTTTAATCTTAATCTTAAATTTTCCTATGAATGGCTAATATCTGTCCTTGTGAGCTGTGAACTGTGTTACACTACTTGTGATTTATACGGGCCCACTGTTTTATTTGATTTGTTTTGCTTTGTTGTGTTGTGTTCCATTATGGGCGTAAAGCCGAATAAACATTTTGATTTGAATATTCTCTCTTAAGGCATTACATGCCGTGAATTTCATACCAGTGGTCCATAACCATTCCCAGTCAGCTAGCATTATATTGTGACCAACATCTTGTGCCCACTTAATCATTACCGATTTCACTTCCTCATCCTGTGTATTCCATTTCAACAGCAAGTTATACATTCTTGACAAAATCTTAGTTTTGGGTTCTAGCAGTTCTGTTTCTAATTTTGATTTTTCCACCTGGAAGCCAATTTTCCTATCCAGTTTGTAAGCCTCCATTATCTGATGGTAATGCAACCAATCGCGGACTTTACTTTTTAATTTTTCAAAACTCTGCAGTTTTAATTTATCTCCCTCCTGCTCCAAAATCTCCCAATATTTTGGCCAGTTGGCCTCCATATTGACATCCTGAGGTAAAGTTTTTAACCCAAGGTACTATTTCTGGGTTAGCGGAGTCTGTTACCTGAAGCGTCTGTAACCTGAATCGTTTGTAACCTGAGGTACCACTGTATTTCGATTTCATCCAGAATGTTTAGGATATATATCTATATATCTATAGATATATCTATATCTATCGATGATATAGATATAGATATAGATATAGATACACACACACACACACACACACACACACACACACACGATTACAAAGCTGGAAGCTCCAGCTAAAATCAGGCTCTTGTCATAGCACCGCAGCCAAAAAAAGTTGCTGTGTGCCAGCCTGTCTTTACTTGGTTGCAAGTGGCGGATTGCCAGGTGCCAACCTGGCGAATTTCAAATGCTGGTTTCATCACTCTTGCGCTGTCCCTCTGAGAAGCTGCCGCAAACGAATCTCTTTACCTTTCTCCCTCCAGAGCCCTCGGTTTTCCTCAGCACCTCTGCTTTTCTTCCAAGATTGGCGGTGGTGGCGGCAATGGGGATGAAGGAAGAAGAACCCGATTACCAAAAGCAGTTTGACGCTGCTGTCCGGGTCATTCAAGGCTTGCCCAAAAATGGTGAGAGCCCATTTGGAGATGCTCTACTTCTGCTTCATTGACTATGCAAAAGCCTTTGACTGTGTCGACCACAGCAAACTATGGCAAGTTCTTAAAGAAATGGGAGTGCCTGATCACCTCATCTGTCTCCTGAGAAATCTCTATGTGGGACAAGAAGCTACAGTTAGAACTGGATATGGAACAACTGATTGGTTCAAAATTGGGAAAGGAGTACGGCAAGGCTATATATTGTCCCCCTGCTTATTTAACTTATATGCAGAATTCATCATGCGAAAGGCTGGGCTGGAAGAAATATCAACAACCTCAGATATGCAGATGACACAACCTTGATGGCAGAAAGTGAGGAGGAATTAAAGAACCTTTTATTGAGGGTGAAAGAGGAGAGCGCAAAATATGGTCTGAAGCTCAACATCAAAAAAACGAAGATCATGGCCTCTGGGCCCATCACCTCCTGGCAAATAGAAGGGGAAGGAATGGAGGCAGTGAGAGATTTTACTTTCTTGGGCTCCATGATCACTGCAGATGGTGACAGCAGCCACAAAATTAAGAGACGCCTGCTTCTTGGGAGGAAAGCAATGACAAACCTAGACAGCATTTTAAAAAGTAGAGACATCACCTTGCCAACAAAGGTCCGTATAGTAAAAGCTATGGTTTTCCCAGTAGTGATGTATGGAAGTGAGAGCTGGGCCATAAAGAAGGCTGATCGCCGAAGAATTGACGCTTTTGAATTATGGTGCTGGAGGAGACTCTTGAGAGTCCCATGGACTTTAAGAAGATCAAATGCATCCATTCTTAAGGAAATCAGCCCTGAGTGCTCACTGGAAGGACAGATCCTGAAGCTGAGGCTCCAAGACTTTGGCCACCTCATGAGAAGAGAAGACTCCCTGGAAAAGACCCTGATGCTGGGAAAGATGGAGGGCACAAGGAGAAGGGGACGACAGAGGACAAGATGGTTGGACAGTGTTCTCGAAGCTACAAACATGAGTCTGACCAAACTGCGCGAGGCAGTGGAAGACAGGAGTGCCTGGCGTGCTCTGGTCCATGGGGTCACGAAGAGTCGGACACGACTGAACGACTAAACAACAACAACCTGCTGCCGCCGCACCACCGGAGCATGATTTCTGTTCTCATCCTGAAGCAAAGTTCTTAACCCGAGGTACTATTTCTGGGTTAGCAGAGTCTGTAACCTGAAGCATCTATAACTTGAAGCATCTGTAACCCAAGGTACCACTGTATTCTCTTTACTCTAAGGCTGCATAGGTCCTTGTGAAATACATTTGGGGAGTTGTAGGAACACTCTCCCCTCCTGTGGCTTCCAGCAAGCGCTTTTCAGAAGCATTGCTCCCTCCAACTGTGGAGGCTGAGCATAGCCATGAAGGCTACTTGCATTGGATAGACCATGCAATTGTCTCACCCTCTTTGAAAGCCACTTCACCCAAGATGCTCTTGTGGGGCATCTGATTCTCCTTGGCTTCCTTATTCCCGCAAGGTGGCGGCTCTTGTGAAATCGGCAGTGTGATCTTGTTCTCTCACCTTACGAAGTTCCACCTGGTTCGCAGTTGCATGTTTCCATCATTCCTTGACGATTACAGGAGGCCTGCAACTTTGGCGCATCTAACATGCGTGCATTTGACTTTATGTTCTTGGCCAAAACTTCAAAAGAATCAAAAGGGGGGGTTTGGTGTGCCTGAGACAGCTGAATGTGTGTCTGAGTTGATGTTCTGTCCATAGTTTTGGTCAGTCACAGCCCATTCCCATTTGATAATAATAATAATAATAATAATAATAATAATAATAATAATAATAATTTAGTATTTATACCCCGCTCATCTGGCTGGGTTTCCCCAGCCACTCTGGGCAGCTTCTAACAGAACACTAAAATACAATAACCTATTCAACATTAAAAGCTTCCCTAAACAGGCCTGCCTTCAGATGTCTTCTAAAAGTCTGGTAGTTGTTTTTCTCTTTGACATCTGATGGGAGGGCGTTCCACAGGGCGGGAGCCACTACCAAGAAGGCCCTCTGCCTGATTTCCCTGTAACTTGGCTTCTCACAGTGAGGGAAACGCCAGAAGGCCCTCGGCACTGGTCCTCAGTGTCCGGGCTGAACGATGGGGGTGGAGACGCTCCTTCAGGTCTAGTGGCTGTTTAGGGCTTTAAAGGTGAGCACCAACACTTTGAATTGTGTTCAGAAACGTCCTGGGAGCCAGTGTAGGTCTTTCAAGACCAGTGTTATATGGTCTCAGCGGCCACTCCCAGTCACCAGTGTAGCTGCCGCATTCTGGATTGGTTGTAGTTTCCGGGTCACCTTCACAGGTAGCCCCACATAGAGCGCATTGCAGTAGTCCAAGCGGGAGATAACTAGAGCATGCACCACTCTGGTGAGACAGTCTGCGGGCAGGTAGGGTCTTAGCCTGCGTACCAGATGAAGCTGATAAACAGCTCCCCAGGACACAAAATATGATGTCCTTTTTTCTCCACAGGGCCACTGCCTACAGGGATGAGGCTCCAGCTCCAGCTCCTGGGATGAAGGACCAGAGGACATCCCTGGGGGTCCTAGTTGCCATCCCTTGCCCCTCTTCCCCACTGCCCCTTCTCCATGTTGGCATGGCTCCTTCCCGGCCATCTTTGGCACAAAAGAGGCAGTCAAAGTTTCCTCTCATTAAGACAGCATCTCAGCTTATTTCAGAGAGAGGAGAAATTGGCTGTTGCTTCTGAGCTAGGCCGGCCGGGACTTTTATGTACTGAAGTTCTCACCCTGGGCCAGTAGGGGGATACTGTAGATAGTTTTCACTCAGGTCCACATATTCAAATAAGGAATTGAAAGTGACATTCAGTGATTGGATAGTTACAGAAAGATTGTTACTGTTGCCTTGTAGTGGAGCTCTATATAAGCAGGTTGGCTGAACCCTTCAGTTCTGTTCTGTTCTGTGAATAAACAAGAGCTGTTTAAAGAATCGCTGTGTCATCTGATATGTTCACCCACAACTTAAGAGGGACGGAGCCAAGACGCCTGTATGGAGGCCAAGTGGGGAAAGGTTCTCAGGTAGGAGGAAATGCTAGCAGCCTTTGACTGGACTCTCTTCTGTTAAGTCGCCTCACCCTCTTTTAAAGCCATGCAGTCAGAGATGCTCTTCTGCTGCATCTCATGGTCATCTGATTGTTCCTGAAAAAAGACAGTTCTTGTGAGCTCAGAAGTCCACTCACCTTTTCCCAGTGGGTGGCATTGCAGCTGGGCAGCTGGGTCTCAACCATATGCCATCTTAGGGGGCGGAGGGTTGCTGCCTCCTCCCTGCATCATGCCAGCTGCATTGTTGTTGCTGGGGTTCTACCCTTAGTAATTATTATTATTATTATTAATTAGAAAGGGGTTAGGTTTACTGCATGTACTGTGTTAAAATAAAACATTATGAAAATGATGTCTAGATGGTACTTAGCCCTGTTAAAATTAGCAAAAATTTATCACACGAATGATAATTTATGTTGGAAATGAAAAGAAAAAGAAGGCACCTTTTATCCTATGTGGTGGATGTGTCCCAAGGTGAAAGACTTCTGGGGAAAGATTTATAATGAGTTGGAAAAAATGTTGAAAAATACATTTGTTAAGAAACCAGAAGCCTTTTTACTTGGAATAATAGGATTGGAATTGCCCCAAAAAGATGCTAGATTATTTTTGTATGCCACTACAGAGGCAAGACTGCTATTAGCTAAAAAGTGGAAATTGCAAGAAATACTAACTGTAGAAGAATGGCAGATGAAGATGTTGGACTTTTTGGAGTTGGCCGACCTGACTGGAAGAATCCACGATCAGAAAGAAGAGGAATACCAAGAAGACTGGAAGAAATTTAAAGATTATCTAGCTAAATATTGTAATATAAGATAATTAGACGTGGGTGGCGCTGTGGGTAAAACCTCAGCGCCTAGGACTTGCCGATCATATGGTTAGTGGTTCGAATCCCCGCGGCGGGGTGAGCTCCCATCGTTCGGTCCCAGCTCCTGCCCACCTAGCAGTTCGAAAGCACTCTTAAGTGCAAATAGATAAATAGGTACCGCTTTATAGCGGGAAGGTAAACGGCGTTTCCGTGTGCTGCGCTGGTGCTGGCTCGCCAGAGCAGCTTCATCACACTGGCTACGTGACCCAGAAGCTGTACGCTGCCCCCGGCCTCTTGAGATGGGCGCACAATCCTAGAGTCGGACACGACTGGCCTGTACGGGCAGGGGTACCTTTACCTTTTAGATAATTAGAAGTCACTTGAAAGTACCAAATAGGCTTAGAATTAGAATAAGAATGAGTTGTAAAGCATTATGGACATAGACTATTAATAAAAGAGAAGATGATAGTGAATTGAAGGAGTTAATTTTATTAGAAAGATGATTTTGGAAAACTGTTACAAGGTGATACAATGAAATTCAGTTGGGGGGATTTGAGGAAGTCAGATAACAATGAAAGCTAGATTGGGTTTTAGAAGTAATAAGAGTTTATATTTTTGTCTTTTTTCAGTATTGTTGTGTTTTCTTTTGTGTGTTTTATTTGTTATAAAAGTGGGGGAAGCTGCCCTTGTAAAAAGAACAGGAAAGAGGAAGGATAGATTTGCATGGGGCGGGAGAACACTCTACAAGCTGAGCATAAACAGAGAATAGGAGAAGAACCTTTTGCCATGAGAGCAGAAGGGAGATGCTCTTGTCTTGAAGTGGGTGGGCCAAGCTTTCTTTGGGAGTAATGTCAGGGCAGGGGCACTGGGCATCCATTCCCCATGTCTTCCAGGAGAATACTAAGTCCTCCTTCCTTCACAGGGCCACATTCAAGAGAATGGTCTTCATCGCCAGTTCCCAAGCTGATGAACAAGAGCCCAACTCTGTCATCTGTGGCGTTCCAGTCCGGCCTTTCTGGATTGTAAAGTCCTTCCCCGTTGCTGAAGGAATCCATTCTACTCAGTGCCCTGCATGTCATCTGGGATGTTCCGCTTGCTGTCTGAATGTGCCAGTCGCTGACAAGAGGAGAATGGCGTCACTGGCACAGTAAGTGATTGTGGAGGCCAATTCAGGATCCACACTTTCCACAGTGAGGACATAGGTTTCTGGGCAGGAGTTGATCATGGTGTGGATTTGCCAAATGTGCCTTCCTCTTAGTACGTTTCTCCCTTTTGTCCTGAGTTTGAGCATCTTCAAAGCCCATGACACCTTTGGTAAAGGCTGATCTCCAATTGGAGCTCTCGCAAGCCAGTGCTTCCCAGTTGTCAGTGTTTATACTACATTTTTTAAACATTTGCCTTGAGAGAGTCTTTAAACCTCTTTTGTTGACCACCAGCATTACTCTTTCCATTTTTAAGTTCGGAATAGAGTAGTTCCTTTGGAAGACGATCATCAGGCATCCGAACTACATGACCAGTCCAACGAAGTTGATGTTGAAGAATCATTGCTTTGACACTGCTGATCTTTGCTTTTCCAGCAACTCTGGCATTCGTTCACCTGTCTTCCCAAGTGATGTGTAAAATTTTTCAGAGACACTGCTGAAGGAATCTTTCGAGGAGTTAGAGATGGCGTTATAAGTGGTCCATGCTTCACAAGCATACAGTAAGTAAGGTTGGTAGTACAATAGCTTTGTAAACAAGCATTTTGGTTTCCCTGCGAATGTCCTGATCCTCAAACACTCTGCACTTCAATCAAGAGAAAGCTGTACTTGCAGAGCTCAGTTGATGCAATTCTGGGCTGCATCAATAGGAGTATAGCATCTAGATCAAGGGAAGTAATAGTGCCACTGTATTCTGCTCTGGTCAGACCTCACCTGGAGTACTGTGTCCAGTTCTGGGCACCACAGTTCAAGAAGGACACTGAGAAACTGGAACGTGTCCAGAGGAGGGCAACCAAAATGGTCAAAGGCCTGGAAACGATGCCTTATGAGGAACGGCTAAGGGAGCTGGGCATGTTTAGCCTGGAGAAGAGGAGGTTAAGGGGTGATATGATAGCCATGTTCAAATATATAAAAGGATGTCACATAGAGGAGGGAGAAAGGTTGTTTTCTGCTGCTCCAGAGAAGTGGACACGGAGCAATGGATCCAAACTACAAGAAAGAAGATTCCACCTAAACATTAGGAAGAACTTCCTGACAGTAAGAGCTGTTCGACAGTGGAATTTGCTGCCAAGGAGTGTGGTGGAGTCTCCTTCTTTGGAGGTCTTTAAGCAGAGGCTTGACAACCATATGTCAGGAGTGCTCTGATGGTGTTTCCTGCTTGGCAGGGGGTTGGACTCGATGGCCCTTGTGGTCTCTTCCAACTCTATGATTCTATGATGGATTTCGGCATCAATGTCGGCCCTTGTGGAATGATAACTGCCCAGGTAGGAAAAGTGATAGACATTTTCAAACATTACACCATTGAGTTGGATAAAATATTGAATTAAATATTGGGGGTAGCAGGCAGTCCCCGCCCCAACAAATTGATCACGAGACGTGGTGCATGCACACAGTCTGAATGGCAATGCCTGTCAACTTTGAGGGCCCCAGCCCCCTTAAATATTTGGGGGGGGGCAACCAACTCTCTTTAAAAAACAGCCACCACCTCCCCTGCCAGCAATACTTATAAATGATGCAGAGCAAATTCCCTAATGCTGCCAAAACAATAAGAGCCCTTCAGAATTTCAAGGCATCCTTCTGCTTATTTAAGTCCACATTGCTCCCTTAAATCTACGCTGTTGACATTCTTTTTAAATAGCCAACCGACCAACTCTTTCTAACAGAGGTTTCATTATCTTCCTTATATGATATACGATACCTTTATTGTCATTGTCCCATACAGAACAATGAAACTGAAAAACTACATAAAACATTCAAAACCCCCTAGAAACTCTGAAACCCCATTTTAAAATATACTATACTATACTATACTATACTATACTATACTATACTATACTATACTATAAAATACACTATACTACAGAGACCCCTTATGCTACGTTTAGAACCAGAATTGCATTAGCGTAGAAACTGTTTCTCAGGCGGCTAGTCCTGGCCTTTATAACCCTGTACCTTCTTCCAGAAGGCAGAAGCTGAAAGAGATCATTTCCGGGGTGCGTACTATCCTGCGCTATCTCTGCCGCTTTCTTTTGGTACCTGGCAGCATAGATTTGATCCAAGGTGGGAAGAGTGCACCCAATTATTCTCTCTGCAGTCTTTACAACCCTGGATAGCATTGTTTTTTCCCTGGCCGTGCAGCTCCCAAACCACACACAGAGACCATAAGTTAATACGCTCTCCACAGTGCAATGGTAAAATGCCATCAACAGGTCCTTTGAGAGATTGTTTTTCTGGAGGATTCTCAGAAAGTATAACATCTGCTGTGCTCTCTTCATCAGGTCTTTGCTGTTTTCTCCCCAGGTTAGGTCGTCTCTCAACTCCACTCCCTTGTACCCCAGCACTAAATTATCTCTCCCTGGTTTTGGGAAAGAGCAGCACATCTGATGTCAGGGGGATGCTCGTAGAAAAATATGTGTTTGTTTCAGCACAGAGGGACTTCTGGCACAATTCACCAGTGTTTGCTCTCACCCATGTCAGGCACGGAGACATTTAAATATGATGAAGATGATGATTGATCCACTGCCATCAATGCACATGCTGCTGAAAATAAAATAAAAAGTAAAGAAAATAAAAGTCCTTTCAGTCTAAATTTGGACAGGGTGGGTGGGTGAGGCAACAGAAAGGGAGAAACTAGGTAAAGAGCGGATGTGGGGGAAATCCACTTAGATGCACATTCATACTCCATAGAAGTGATTACATTAAATTGCAGTTTAATCTGAGATTAAAACCACAGACTTTTTTTCATGACTGATGGACTTCCATATTATAAAGGAATAATTCCCTTAAAACGAAAGACGAGATAACCCATAGTGTAGAGAGAAATAGTCAGATCAGGATATTGGGTCAAGGATTTATTTTGAACGGATGCATATTAACACTGATTCTCTTTATAAAAACGGACTCACACATGAACCTCTATACACAGAAGTAAGTTTACACATTGGTTGGGCAGTGTTCTCGAAGCTACCAGCATCAGTTTGACCAAACTGCGGGAGGCAGTGGAAGACAGGAGTGCCTGGCATGCTCTGGTCCATGGGGTCACGAAGAGTCGGACACAACTAAACGACAAAACAACAACAACAAGTTTACACATATAATTAGATTGACTGGAACTTGGGGTTCGCTTAACACCGGAGGCAGGCTTTCAGGTTATACTAAAACTCTTCCTCAAGATTAGGTTATTAGACCTGACGTCAAAGTTGCTGGAGAATCTGGCTGATGTTTTCCTAGTTGCCAAGGTTTATGGGACAACCACTTTGGTCGGCATGGCGACAGCCTTGGTTGAATGCAAGCACTTCATTCTGATGTCAAGTATGATGTCACAATCAGGATAAACTCCAAGTCTTGGCTAAAGGAGAGACAAGTTAATAATCAGATCAAGGCTGGTTGAGACGGATCTTTATGCCAAGTGATGAAAAGGTTTGTTTGGGGACTATCTGGTGTTTGAGATGACACTTCCACCATCAGTTTTGCAGTAAGGTAAAGGGACCCCTTACCGTTAGGTCCAGTTGCGGACGACTCTAGGGTTGCAGCGCTCATCTCGCTTTACTGGCCGAGGGAGCCGGCGTACAGCTTCCGGGTCATGTGGCCAGCATGACTAAGCCGCTTCTGGCGAACCAGAGCAGCGCACAGAAACGCCATTTACCTTCCCGCCTATTTATCTACTTGCACTTTGACATGCTTTCGAACTGCTAGGTTGGCAGGAGCAGGGGCCGAGCAACGGGAGCTCACCCCGTACATACTACTACTACTACTAATATTTCTGACCGGGCACTGTTTCCGACTGCAGTATTCTGGCTATGTCTGGATGCATGGAACCTCTACCATAGCCACAGCCTTTAATTCAATTTTAAAAATAAGCATCTCTCCTCCCAGGCTTCCGCCTGCAGCCTGCTTCTGTCTCAGCTCTCATCACATAGACCTTAACTTTTGTCTTTCTAACTACCACCCAGTTCAAGGATGGAGGCCAACTTATTTGTCCTCTGGCACAAAACCACTTCATTTGTTACCCTAATGACCCGTACTTAGGGGCCCTTGAATTGAATCCTCCATTAGATTTTAACCCTTGCTGGATCCAGGAATTAGAAGAGATTCAGGCATACAGGTGACCCTCCCCACAACTCACAATATTATTATGGCACAGCCATAAGGATTTTATGAAATACAGATTAAATGATTATCAGGTTTTGGCCTCAAGATGGCGTTGCTGCCTTGTACATACTGGAGTAATAATTATTAATACTGGATTAATAAAACACATCTACTAAAGGTGGTGTGTGTGTGTGTGTGTGTGTGTGTGTGTGTAAATCCAAATGTATGGCAAGACATGTCGGAGGTGTAGATTCTGGTGAATTTCCTTTGCAAAACAAGCTCAACAACTTTTGTGTCCAGATTTTCACTTTTTGAAGTATGGCATGATATAACTCACAAAACTGATGGTGCACGGACACTATAAAAACTGGTGAGATTACCTTTTGATTGTGTCTCTAGATCTGTATATGCTCTATACTTTTGTAATCTAGAGTCTAGTTCTTGAAATAATTTGGCTTGTAGGGGTCAACTGAAGAGATTCATGATCTCACTAGATGCTGCTCACATATGTTGAATCTTTATCTAACCTCTTAGAGCACCATGATTTAGAAGAAGAATTTGTAGAAATCGCATATATTATCACCTGTGTGTACCTCATGCTTCCATTTCTAAGGGGCAAGACTACATATTGCTATTATTGAGAATCCTTTTGTTTTACCCCACACTTTCCCTGTCCGTAATCCTAAACCCAGTACCCCTTCCAGTTATGACTCTTGAGACAATTTCACTGACTTTTTATTTATAACCTATGCCTACTCTAAGACATCATGATTCTGATGGTACCACGTAAGATATAACTGACCTGCCTATTATATTGGCCAGAGTGGGATGTGTTCATAGAAAAGAAAACACACAATGCTCGCGAACCTGCAGAAGGTCAATTAATTTCAAATTTTATTTGTCGCTTAGAAAAAGAAGAGCAATCATTGATTAGCACTGGGAACCACCTGTCTGCAAGTACCGTATTTTTCGCTCTATAAGATGCACGAGACCATAAGACGCACCTAGTTTTTGGAGGAGGAAAACAAGAAAAAAAATATTCTGAATCTCAGAAGCCAGAACAACAAGAGGGATTGCTGCGCAGCGAAAGCAGCAATCCCTCTTGCTGTTCTGGCTTCTGGGATAGCTGCGCAGCCTGCATACACTCCATAAGACGCACACACATTTCCCCTTACTTTTTAGGAGGGAAAAAGTGAGTCTTATAGAGCAAAAAATACAGTAGCTACTGACAAAGATGTTGTCAGGTGGAATAGCACTGGAAATATATCTAAGCTTTTAGCAAGCATCTGTATATGTGGCTGTAGAACTAAATATACAAAATATACATTTGCAATATACATATACAAATATACTAAATATACTAAATAAACAAGATGTCACAAAGCTAAGGTATTTGACACAGAACAACAGTGCAGGGAGTTGTTAGAGAGCTGTAGCTGGTAGCAAAGTGACCATTTCCTTGAGCATCGTACAAAGAACTTGAACAGCTGACAACGCAAACACAGGAGAGTCTAACCACAGACCCAGTTATGCTATTATATAGTACTTTTTGTGTCTACTTAGCAGTTTGTATATTGGACTATGTGCCCTACATTTACAGCTTGGACAGGAAAAAGGGAATCTGATTTATTTTTAGAAATCCCAACAAATGCTTTCTTCCTTTTTTCATTCATCAGAGTTAACCTGCATCTCTCTCTCTCTCTCTCTCTCTCTCTCTCTCTCTCTCTCCAGTATTCAACAATCAAGAACACACATTCTTGCAGTGTAATAATAACATTGTAAGATCAGTGAACGGCTTGCTAGCACAGGTGAAAAGTATTTAAACAGCCAATTGCTGATTAATTTAATGATTTAATCTAGCCTTCCTTCTCTTGATGTGTGGGTTCATACTTTCTTATCTTCAGATTAAGAAATAAACTTGTATGCCGTGTGGAAGACTTGAGCATCATTGAGTTCCTCCACAGAACCTCTTCAGTACCAGATTTCACACACACACACACACACACACACCAAATAAAATAAGTGGGGGAATTTGGCAAAAATAAAAATGGGGTTGTGTGAATTATCGTTAAAACTTGTAACCAAAACCAAATTAGGCTTTTGCAAATACTGCAATTAAAGCAGTAAAGGAAATACGGAAAATATAGGTGCTTATTTGCTAATATTAGAAGACAGAGGAGGTGTGCTTGGTTTTAAAGAGAAATAATATAAATAGTGAGCAAAACAGAAACAAGTTGGACTGGAGGAAGAGAAATTAATTATCCAAAGATATAGACCCTATAGAATAAAGGACAGAAAGGGGTGCATGGTTTCTGTGTTGCAATGGCCCATCCGCACTGTACATTTAAAGCAGTATTCCCAATGAATTCTGGGAGTTGTAGTCCCCCCCCCATTCATCCCCCCAATGAATTCTGGGAGTTGTAGTTTGTTAAAGGCACTGGCGAAAAGTTGTTAGGAGAGCTCCCTCACAGAACTACAATTACCAGAATGGTTTAGCAATTCCTCTTTTGATGGAACTCAGAGAACTGTAGCTTTGTGCGGAGAATATGACTCTCCAAACAAACTACAGTTCCCAAGATTCATGGGGGGGAGCTATGATTGTTTCTGACGGTATGATACGATACTGCTTTAAATGTATAGCACAGATGGCCTGTTAACCAATTAACCAACGCATAGCCAAACAAATCAACCCACTTGAAGGATTACTGTTAATCTCTTTTCCTTAGGGTGTCCCTATTTTCAATGGAGAAATGTTGGGGGGTATGGAGTTCTCCGACTCCAGAGCCGTCTGAAGGCAATCCTGTACAGTGAAGGTTTTTTAAAAAAACGTCTAGTGTTTTATTATGTTATTATACATGTTGGATGCCGCCCAGAGTGGCTGAGGCAACCCAGTCAGTTGTGTGGGGTATAAAGAATAAAATTATCATTATGGAATGGGGCGTCCCTCTTTTCATCAGAGAAATGTTGGGCGGCATGCTTGGTATATTTCAAAAAGCAAAGGGTATGAAAAGCTCTGGATTGGGAGAAGGTAACGTGTGGGAACGCACTGAACTGATTTGGAGGAGAAGGGCAAGAAAAGCTTGCTATCCACATTACACAACAATCCAGAGGAGATCTGGACGTCTGGGTGACCTTGGGCCACAAGCCCATTCTCATCTACCCCATCAATGTTATTGTTCCTCCTAACTGTGAACTCAAGATGATGGGTGCACCTCAATTGCAGACAAAGGAGGGTACTGAGAAACATTACTATGCTTGGAGGAACTTGTGTTTTGTGTGTGTGTGTGTGTGTGTAATGCACTTGGAGGGAAGAGCTGGCTGGAACTCTAAACAGAAGCAGCAGAACGCACTGCAACATTTGGTTGCAGCTCCCATTTGTGACATACCACAGATGAAGTCCCTGCTTTGAAGCATTTACCATATAGAAATCCTCCTCCTCCTTTTGGGCTGACCAGTGTAAAAGCATGAGACAAAAGGAGCTGGAAGGAAAGAGGAAACTTTGCACAATCTGGAAGAGAGTGA
This sequence comes from Podarcis tiliguerta, assembly GCF_965153285.1. Taxonomy (NCBI): domain Eukaryota; kingdom Metazoa; phylum Chordata; class Lepidosauria; order Squamata; family Lacertidae; genus Podarcis; species Podarcis tiliguerta. The sequence continues at coordinate 12,300,194 of NC_139546.1, forward strand.
AAGAAGGAAAGAGGGGTAAAGGAATTAAAGAAAACAAAAAACATGAGAATAGGTGGGGGGGGGGGAGAGGAGGAAAAGCCAAATCCAGAGGGAAAAGAGAGAGAGAAATTGGGCAGCCTGAGCGCAGGCCAATGTATGTGAGACGGGGGCAAAATGGCACATGTGGTTCTGTGTTAAGTACATGTAAATTACGTACCCTGGGGCAAAAACATGTCAGGAATGTTTGTAAAATTAAGAGAAAAATGTATCCTTCTGCGTGTAAACAATTATCAAGCAAACCTTTATCAGTGGACTCATAGTTCAGATGAGGGGTTTTCTGACCTCTCCTCCCAGACCCTCCAAGTTACCTTATTTTTCAGGGAACCGCCCCGGTTTCTGATTTGATCTGGAATGTCCCAATTTCCCTTAAAAAGGTAAAGGGACCCCTGATCGTTAGGTCCAGTCGCAGACGACACTGGGGTTGCGGCGCTCATCTTGCTTTATTGGCCGAGGGAGCCGACGTACAGCTTCCGGGTCATGTGGCCAGCATGACTAAGCCGCTTCTGGCGAACCAGAACAGCACACGGAAACGCCGTTTACCTTCCCGCTGGAGCGGTACCTATTTATCTACTTGCACTTTGACGTGCTTTCAAACTGCTAGGTTGGCAGGAGCTGGGACCGAGCAATGGAAGCTCACCCCGTTGCGGGGATTCGAACCACCGACCTTCTGATCGGCAAGCCCTAGGCTCTGTGATTTAACCCACAGCGCCACCCGCGTCCCTATTTTCCTCAGAGAAATGTCAGAGGGTATGGAGTTATGTTACCCCCCCCCCCAAGCCAAGGAGATAAGTAACCAGACAAGCTTTAGAAGGCATCTGAAGGCAGCCCTGCATAGGGAAGCTTTCTAATGTTTAATGTTTTCATATATTTTGGAAGCCTCCCAGAGTGTCTGGCACAATCCTGTCAGATGGGTGGGATATAAATAACACAATTATTATTATTATTATTAGTAGTAGTAGTAGTAGTATGGAACAGAATGCCCCTATTTTCATTGGAGAAATGTTGGACGGCATGTCCTCCTTACTGGGAGCCAACACAACAACTGGATGACAAAGTGAGGTCTCTTACTGCCCTAAAAGGGGACAGCCCACCCCCCTTGCACATCCTCAGGTGCACAACATATCCCAGACAGGACCTCCCATAGCTCTGTTGGTTAGAGCATGGTGCTGATAACGCCAAGGTTGCAAGTTTGATCCCTGTAAGGGACAGCTGCAGGGCTGAATTTAGGTTTGATGAGGCCCTAAGCTACTGAAGGTATGGGGCCTTTTATATGTCCAGCTGCCCTTTGTCTTCTTTTTTTTAATTGTAAAAATATTTTATTGTTTATTTAACATAATTGTTACAAAATATAAGCAAACTATTACAAATACATACATACATATTTCAAATAAGCACATATATATGAAAAAAGGAACAAAAGAGAAAAAAAGAAGGAAAAAAATAAAGAGAAAAAAAGAAGAAAAGTTGGAAGAATTTCATGTATATTTGTCAACAACAAATTGTCACTGTTTTTTGTGTTGAATATATTCTATATGATATTCATGGACCTAATAGCCATTTGCACATAACAAAATATGCATTTTATCAAAGTAATTGTTGAACTGAAATACAATTAAAAGGTAAAGGTACCCCTGCCCGTACGGGCCAGTCGTGTCCGACTGGGGTTGTGCGCCCATCTCACTTAAGAGGCCGGGGGCCAGCGCTGTCCGAAGACACTTCCGGGTCACGTGGCCAGCGTGACAAGCTGCATCTGGTGAGCCAGCACAGCACACGGAAACGCTGTTTACCTCCCTGCTAGTAAGTGGTCCCTATTTATCTACTTGTACCCGGGGGTGCTTTCGAACTGCTAGGTTGGCAGGCGCTGGTCCAAACGACGGGAGCGCACCCCGCCACGGGGATTCAAACCGCTGACCTGACGATCGGCAAGTCCTAGGTGCTGAGGTTTTACCCACAGCGCCACCCGCGTCCCAAGAAATACAATTAAGAAGAAGTATATTAATAGTGAAATACAATTAAGAAGTAAGGGATGCAGGTGGCGCTGTGGGTTAAACCACAGAGCCTAGGACTTGCTGATCAGAAGGTTGGCGGTTCGAATCCCCGTGACAGGGTGAGCTCCTGTTGCTCGGTCCCTGCTCCTGCCAACCTAGCAGTTCAAAAGCACGAAGTGCAAGTAGATAAATAGGTACCGCTCCGGCGGGAAGGTAAACGGTGTTTGTGTGCACTGCTCTGGTTTGCAAAAAGCGGCTTAGTCATGCTGGCCACATGACCCTGAAGCTGTACGCCAGCTCCCTTGGTCAGTAAAGCGAGATGAGCGCCGCAACCCCAGAGTTGTCCATGACTGGACCTAACGGTCAGGGGTCCCTTTACCTTTACAGTGGTACCTTGGTTTCCATACGCCTTGGTTTGCATACGTTTTGGATTACAAACACGTCAAACCCAGAAGTGTGTGTCCTGGTTTGCAACCTTTTTTTGGATTACAATCCCAGCAAAGGAAGAATGGATTTAAAAACTCATGGAGTATGCAGAAATGGCAAAACTTACTGGAAGAATGAGAAATCAAGATAACAAACTTTTTATAGAAGAATGGAAATGGTTTACTGAATATTTACAGATAAATTGTAAACAGATAAAAACATTGGCAGAATTATTGTAAGAGTATGTATTTAAACTAAATTAGCAAATTAAGTGAATTTGGATATGCAGAAGATATTAAAAATAAGTTTAAGGAACTGCAGAAAGAGGGGGAAGGAAGTCAAGTTCTGAAATGTTAAAATGATTGTAAAATTAGTGAAATGCAGTGCTTTTTTCTGGGGGGGCGCACCCCCCCCAAACATTTTGTGAATCTAAGTTTGGCCTCATTGAGGGGCAGTATTTCAATATGAGTGAGAAAATGAGAGTACCCCTAAACATTTTTTAAGGGGAAAAAAGCAGTGGTGAAATGTTTAAACCTGAAACGCAGAAATAAAATGAGAGCGCCAGAGACGGAGCAGATGGTTCATAAGCTCTTTAGAATGCGAGTGGGCATTATTCCACTGGAAAATGTTGACCAGGGCCAGTTCTGGGGTGACTTCTAATAGCTGTTTCGTTATTTCGAGGACACAGCCCTGGCGTGGGGCAAAGGGGACACGGATCCTCCTCGCGGCTCAGGCGGGGGAGCGCCAGAGACCGGATCCCTCCTTCCCACCGAGTGGAAGCGAGAGGGCGGAGCGCGTCGGCGTTGAAATGCGAGTCCCTCCAAGATCCGCCTCTACAATCTGCGCGCTGCGCCCCGGAGCCCCGGAGGAGGCGCCCAGGCGCGCGGAGAGGGCGGGCTGCTTGCGGGCTGCCTGCTCCGTCTCTGCCTCGGAGGGAAGGGGGGCAAAACGAAAACAAGCGGCCGAGAAGGGGCTCCGGGCCGAGACGAGATCGCGAAGTCTCTCTCCCGGCCATGATTTGCGGCAGGAAGAAAAAGGCGTGCAGAGAAAAGCAGCGCTGCTGCCCGCGCCAACAGCAGCAACAACTCTCCAGCCAGCCGTGCGCAATCGTGCCCAAACTCTCCGGGCACCGCGCCTTCAAAAAACTGGGTAAGTCAGAGAAGTGAAGTGCCCGGTGGGTATTAAGAAAAATAGGAGAGCTTCCCCGCTCCCGGCAAGTCTTTCCTAACTTTGCAGGTTCCTCCTGTCGGTTATTCTTTCCAAAACTCCTCCGCAATGTTTTTGTTGGACCTGATTAGCGCCCAGGGCGCAGCCCCCGCATATACATTAGCGCCAGGGCTCAGCCCCCGCATATGCATATATATGTGCGGGGGCTGAGCCCTGGCGCTAATTAGGTCCAGCAAAAACAGTGCGGAGAAGTTAAATGAGTCAATATATTTATTTAGCGCTGGAGTGAGGTGGCGTCATAGGAGACGAGAGGGCCCCTGAGCAGCTGCAGAGTGCATTTCTGTCACAGCTGAAATCGCTCCCGGTGCCCCAGCGGATAGGGGTGTAAATTGGGGGTGGGCTTCTCCAGCGGGCAAAGGAATGTGTTTCCAGACGAACATTTCTTTCTGTCTCGACATTAAACGCCGGCTGCTTTTAGCCTGGGTGTTGCCATAACTCTAGGAACGCAGGATTTAATTTGTCTCCTTGCACGGTGCGGGACCTATTTTCCATACCGTATCAGCCTTGAGGCATGTGACCTGATTAAAAAGAACAAAGTGCTTTTTTTTTTTTTTTTTACTAATCTGAATGTAATTTGTACTTCGACACAGATAATGTAATATTTGAATAATTGGTTCTTGAGTGATTCTGATTTGCCAGGTGCCTTAACCGCAAGTTGCCCTTTAGGCAGTAGGAAATTTTTTTGGGGGGGGGGAGTGAAGAATGTAAGATTTAAGCAAATGATTGTCAAAAGTTCCTTCGGTCAGCTGCTGGGTGGCTTAATGGAAAACCTGAGTTCTTGTACTAAACCGGATTTGAGCGAAGGGGATTTAATTGCTATCCTTTGCTTTATTTGTGTGGTTTTTTGGAATCGGAATCAAATGTTTACTTTTGTCCGGGTCAACAGTAGTCTGTGAGCTTAATTCAGGTTCTCCATGCTGTGTCTGTAAAAATACATTAAAAACCAAATGGCATCTAGCACAAGGCACAGGCAGAAGTCATATGTCAAGATCATCAGCAATTTTTAAGTGGTCATTGGGGAAAAGGCTGGGAGCCACAGAGGCAATACCAACCAGTGGGCAGCAGTAGGGTACTGTAGGCAGTGGGAAAAAGCAGTGTGTTTGTGGTCAGAAATGGCTTAGCAATGTCACTGGAATGAACCACTGCAATAAACCTTTAAAATTTCTCAGTGTTTACATTTAGATAACATTTTCTCTTGAGATTTGATCAGGGCACGGCACCATTTTCGTTCTAGGTGAAAGTTAAAAAGAAGAAGTAATTGCTTTACTTTTTGAGTCAAATTGAGCAGTTTCGTTAAAGAAGAGGCATGGCCAAAGCTGGGAGTGGTTGGTGCTAAAATTGGTTTTGGATGAAGCTACAAGACCAAGACTAAGGGACGCGGGTGGCGCTGTGGGTTAAACCACAGAGCCTAGGACTTGCCGATCAGAAGGTCAGCGGTTCGAATCCCCGCGACGGGGTGAGCTCCCATTGCTTGGTCCCTGCTCCTGCCAAGCTAGCAGTTCGAAAGCACGTCAAAGTGCAAGTAGATAAATAGGTACCGCTCCGGTGGGTACCTATGCGCTGCTCTGGTTCTGTGCGCTGCTCTGGTTTCTGTGCGCTGCTCTGGTTCGCCAGAAGCGGCTCAGTCATGCTGGCCACATGACCCGGAAGCTGCACGCCGGCTCCCTCGGCTAGTAAAGCGAGATGAGCTCTGCAACCCCAGAGCCATCCGGTCAGGGATCCCTTTACCTTTACAAGACCAAGACTAGTCTTACCTGCAAGAGACTTCTTTGTAATAAATTGCCACCATGGTACCAGAAGCCCTATGTGGAGTGGAGATTGATGGATGAAATAAACATATAGGAACTCATGCATTACCTCGTTGCTAGATTTGATTTCATCCTTCAGCCTTCTCATCTTACGTATACTCTGGCTTCACTAGGGAGTTTTGGCCTGATCCGAGGTGGGTTGCAACAGGAGCACTACCACCTTGCGAATACATGGTAAAAGTTTTAAAGATTGCATGTCTGGGTTAAAATTGGGTCATGGGCCAGAAAAATTTAAAGAGGACAGCCCTAGTGAATATATACACTTTTAAAATCACGAGTTGCAATAGACTAGGACTGTCTTTTAGTTGATTTCTCTAAGTTGAGGTAGTTTTTAACCAGCTATCTGATTACATCAAAAATCCTTTATTAAGTTCATAAATCTCTTCCCCACTTACAGGTGTTCTTTCTGTGAAAGCCTACTTCTGGTTTAATATCCAGAATTGATATTAGTCAATTAAATACGGATGTCCCTTGGAGGACATGGAAAGAAATAGGAGAAGAATTTAATATCCATGAGCTACCACTTAACAATAAAGGATTCTTTTCATTATTTCTTTTAAAAACCTCTGTTTCAATAGTACAAATGGATTTTTAAAATAAACTAGTGTGACCAGCAATGAGGACACTTCTTGTAGCACAGTCACTAAAGAGAACTGATTAGCTGGTCTTAAAGATTCACTTGCTTAGCTTTTCCATTTATTTACAATATGGAGATACTGACTTCCTTGCAGTTTTACAGTACGGCAAGCACTCTGGATGTTCAAAAGAACTGTATAAATACTGAGTGTTATTATTTCTAATCCCCTGCTTAAACATTTGCTCCTCTGATCAGCAGCTGGGAATTTGATTTTTCTGTCAATTAAAGATTGCATTCCTAACAGAAATGGATATAAGACACAGTAAATGAAAACAGCCACCTGGTTCTGCCTATTTCACACAGCTTAATTCTCTCCAGAAGTGAAAGGTCTGAATGTGGTTTTGTTAAACTCAGTGGAAGAAAGGTTCTGGGGAATATCCAGACAAAGTGAATTCCTTGAGTATGGAATGTCTCACAATAATTAAATTGGAGATTATTTGTATTTTAAAAAAATGATACTGCTTAACATAATAAAAAATATCTAAGCAGTTCTTACATATAAACTGTAAACATGCAATAGTAACATTCAATAACATTTCCTAAAAACTTTGTTGTTGTTTAGTCGTGTCTGACTCTTTGTGACCCCATGGACCAGAGCACACCAGGCACTCCTGTCTTCCACTGCCTCCCGCAGTTTGGTCAAACTCATGTTCGTAGCTTTGAGAACACTGTCCAACCATCTCGTCCTCCGTCGTCCCCTTCTGCTTGTGCCCTCCATCTTTCCCAACATCAGGGTCTTTTCCAGGGAGTCTTCTCTTCTCATGAGGTGGCCAAAGTATTGGAGCCTCAGCTTCAGGATCTGTCCTTCCAGTGAGCACTCAGGGCTGATTTCCTTCAGAATGGAGAGGTTTGATCTTCTTGCAGTCCATGGGACTCTCAAGAGTCTCCTCCAGCACCATAATTCAAATGCATCTATTCTTCGGCGATCAGCCTTCTTTATGGTCCAGCTCTCACTTCCATACATCACTACTGGGGAAACCATAACTATACGGGCCTTTGTCGGCAAGGTGATGTCTCTGCTTTTTAAGGTGCTGTCTAGGTTTGTCATTGCTTTTCTCCCAAGAAGCAGGCGTCTTCTGAGAAATCTCTATGTGGGACAAGAAACTACAGTTAGAACTGGATATGAAACAATGGTTTGGTTGGTTCAAAATTGGGAAAGGAGTATGACAAGGCTGTATATTGTCTCCCTGTTTATTTAACTTGTATGCAGAATTCCTTAAAACTAGCTACAAGTAAATGCCTATCACCTTGACCAGAAGCCAAATTCACTGTGAAGAAGCTGGGATTTAAAAAAAAATCTCCTTGTGCCTAAATGACTGTGTCTGCGCCACGCAGGTTTCCTTGTGGAGGGAGGTAAGGAACCACTTCTGAAAAGGCTCTTTTCCTGGTCGTTGCCTGCCACACCTTAAAAGGAGCCCTTTGGGGTGACAATCTGAATGAATGGATGGACTAGTTCTGAAGGGTAGAGAACACAGCAGTCATCATGCCCGCAGATTACAAAAAGCGTGAATTGTGTCCGCCAAGCCCAGAAAGTACACAAGAATCCAACACTGAACAGGAATAAATAGAGCAAATTGGGGGGTCTGCAAGGAATCTTGGGGTGGGGGCTAACCGTAGGGATTTTTTTCTTTGAGATGCAACAGCACTGAGGTTTTCATTGGGGGTGGAGCTATTAAAATGTTGAATGGTGCACACCCAATCAAAAAGCCCCGAACTCCAGTTTTCTCTTCCGCCAGGATCCGTTGAGGTTTTAGGGCATGGGTAGGTGGGTGGCGCTGTGGGTTAAACCACACAGGGCCTAGGACTTGCCGATCAGAAGGTTGGCGGTTTGAATCCCCGCGACGGGGTGAGCTCCCGTTGCTCGGTCCCTGCTCCTGCCAACCTAGCAGTTCGAAAGCACGTAGAGTGCAAGTAGATAAATAGGTACCACTCCAGCGGGAAGATAAACGGCGTTTCCGTGCGCTGCTGTGGGTTGCCAGAAGCGGCTTACTCATGCTGGCCACATGACCCGGAAGCTGTACGCCGGCTCCCTCGGCCAATAAAGCGAGATGAGCGCCGCAACCCCAGAGTCGGTCACGACTGGACCTAATGGTCAGGGGTCCCTTTACTCTTTAGGCAGACTAAGACCCGTGGGCCAGATCCGGCCCAATCGCCTTCTAAATCCGGCTCGTGGACGGCTCAGGAATCAGTGTGGTTTTACATGAGTAGAATGTGTCCTTTTATTTAAAATGCATCTCTGGGTTATTTGTGGGGCATAGGAATTCGTTCATTTTTTCTGTCTTCAAAATATAGTGCGGCCCTCCACAAGGTCTGAGGGACAGTGGGCCATCCCACTGCTGAAAAAGTTTGCTGACCCCTGTTCTAGGGGATCTGCCCCATTCGGAGCTTTAGCAGTCCTTTGCAAAGGTAGAAGGGAGTTGTGGATTGGAATCAAATGTGCTTTCTTCCTCCCTGTTCAGCAAACTGAGTCCCTGTGTGGAAGCCAGTCTAATGACAACCTGAGAACTTCTCCTGGAGCTCTGTTCTCAGGTTGCCAAATTTCCGTGGCCGTGTGAGGGTAACATGCTTATGCAGTGGTACCTTGGTTTAAGAACATCTTAGTTTATGAACAACTTGGATTAAGAACGCTGCAAACCCGGAAGGAGGTGTTTTGGTTTGTGAGCTTTGCCTCGGAAGCAGAACATGTTGAGTGTGTTCCATTTGTAAATTGAGCCCCCCGCTGCTATGGGAAAGCACGCCTTGGTTTCAGAACAGACTTCCGGAAAGGATTAAGTTTGTAAACCAAGGTACCACTGTACAGCCTTTGGCCTTTCCCATGGGGGGGGGGGGGGGCTTTCCTTTCAAAACAAGGAATCTTAAACCTTTTCAGACCCCAACCCAAAGATGCGTTTGACAGTTCATTTCTCAATCTTTCCCCACATATTTGCATCCTCCTCAAGAGGTCCGGAGGGTGGCAAAACGAGAACGGGGCCTTCTCTGCAGTGGTTCCCCATCTGTGCAATGCTCTCCCCAGGGAAGTTCGCCTGACGCCTTCATTATACACCTTTAAGCCTCCATGCAAAAATGTTCCTTTTTAACCAGGCCTTTGGTTGACCTGATTTACATCCTTTTAAAATGTGGAGGGTTTTTTGGCGGTGGAGCTATTGGGTTGTTGTTTTTATTTTTATTAGTTATTCTGTGGTTTTATATCTTGATTTTATTCTGTGAACTGCCCTAAGGAACCCCCCCCCCCCCCCGGGCATAGGGCAGTATATAAATTCAAATAATAATAATAATAATAATTGTGGTGGTTGTGCTCCTGTTGTGACCCACCTTGGATCAGACACTATCTGCTAGTGGATTTTCACCCCACCCCTTGAAGACCAGTGCTTTAAACTGCCCCCACAGTTCCCCCCCACACACACACATAGTCAGTGGTTCGAATCCCCGCGACGGGGTGAGCTTCTTTTGGGGAGACGGCAGTGGACCCTCACAAATCCACAACGATTTTGGATGTGCGTGTATTCTTAACTTGCCACTTTCATTGGACGGGGGCCGTAACATTTCACTCAAATTACGTGCAGATAAATAGCATGAACTCTAGTGTCAGCTGCTTCTGCTATATACATGTAAAATAAATTGTGAGCTGTGTTTTGATTCGTATTCTAATCTTGTTCATTGTTTAATCTAATTTGGGTTATGAAATCTAAACTGTGACTCACAATACTTTTGCTTGGAACTTTTCCAGCATGAAATCTTGCATAGTCTGATCTCTATTGCCGTGTCTGTTTCTGGTTCTCTTAGCTGGTGCTTGGATTTTATTTTATTTTTATCAAATTGATGCCAGTGTGATATTTTCCCAAGTAACTTTGCAAAGCATTTTTCTCCCCCTTTAGAATGTGACAGCGATTTCGCAATCCTTGCTGTGGTCGTTTGTCAGTAGGTTTTCGTTCTTTTCCCTGGAACAGGAGCTGATGTAGTTACAGTGGTGCCCCGCAAGACGAATGCCTCGCAAGACGGAAAACCCGCTAGACAAAAGGGTTTTCCGTTTTGGAGGTGCTTCGCAGGACGAATTTCTCTATGGGCTTGCTTCGCAAGACGAAAATGTCTTGCGATTCCTGGGGTTTTTTTTCACTCCCCACCCCCTTTTTCTAAGGCACTAAGCTGCTAATAGCCTTTTAGCAGCTAATCCGCTAATCCCTTAAGCCTTTAATAACTGCTAATAGCCGCTAAACCGCTAATAGCGCTAATCCGCTAATGGGCTTGCTTTGCAAGACAAAAAAAAACGCTAGACGAAGAGACTCACGAAACGGATTCTTTTCGTCTTGCGAGGCACCACTGTATTTGGCCAGCCTTCTGCTTGTAATCTCCTTTTCCGTATAGGCTTTTGGGAAGCTCACTGTGAAGGCCCCCCTCTTAATACTAGAGAAACAGTTCCAGAGCCTAGATTGCAAGATTTGGCTTTTCTGGACATTCCAGCGGAACAGGTATACACAAACTTGCAGCTCGGCAGGTCAAACACAAGAACCCCCTAGCTACACATACAGACCCTCCAAGTGTCCCTATTGTCCAGGGACACCCATAATTTAGGGAAGCCGTCCCAGTTTCTGATTTGATCCCAGAATGTCCCACTTTTCCTTAGGATGTCCCTATTTTCATTGGAGAAATGTTGGAGGGTATGAGTCATCCAACCCGCCCCCTCCCCCAAGCCGCCTGAAGGCAATCCTATATAGGGAAGTTTCTAAAAGGTTTAATGTTTTATTATGTTTTTATATATGTTGGAAGTAAGGGACACGGGTGGCGCTATGGGTAAAACCACAGAGCCTAGGACTTGCCGATCAGAAGGTCAGCGGTTCGAATCCCCGCCACGGGGTGAGCTCCCGTTGCTCGGTCCCTGCTCCTGCCAACCTAGCAGTTCGAAAGCACGTCAAAGTGCAAGTAGATAAATAGGTACCGCTCTGGCGGGAAGGTAAACGGCGTTTCCGTGCACTGCTCTGGTTCGCCAGAAGTGGCTTAGTCATGCCCGGAAGCTGTACGCAGGCCAATAAAGCGAGATGAGCACCGTAGCCCCAGAGTCGGTCACGGCTGGACCAGGGTCCCTTTACCTTTACCTTATATATGTTGGAAACTGCCCAGAGTGGCTGCAGCAATCTAGTATAATGTGTAGGGTGTAAATCAGAGGTCAGCAACGTGTGGCCCATGGGCCGGAAGCCCATTTAACCGGCCCACGAGCTGCCTCAGAACTGAGCCGCCCACTCTGTGAGTCCTGGCACGCTGTGCTAAACTGGTGCGGCACAGAGACTCTCTTCTGCGACTCCAGAAATCACTTCTGTGCGTGCGCAGACGACGGAAATCACGTCTGCGTGTGTCTGTGGCGCCAGAAATCACTTCTGCGCAGGTGCAATTTTTGGCGTCTGGGCATGCGCAGAAGCAATTTCTGGTGCCGCGGACATGCACAGACGCGATTTCTGGCATTGCGCTGTGCCGGCCCGGCCCACAGAGGATCTCCACGGGAGTGATCCGGCCCAGGCAAGGTAAACCTTGCCAACCCCCCGTATAAATAGTAAAATTGCCATTATGGAATGGGATGCCCCTGTTTTCATCAGAGAAATGTTGGAGGGTATTGCATGATGGTTGGCAGTACAGTGGTACCACAGGTTAAGAACTTAATTCGTTCTGGAGGTCTGTTCTTAACCTGAAACTGTTCTCAACCTGAGGTACCACTCTAACTAATGGGGCCTCCTGCTGCTGCCGCACAATTTCTGTTCTCATCCTGAGGTAAAGTTCTTAACCCGCGGTTCTATTTCTGGGTTATCAGAGTCTGTAACCGGAAGTGTATGTAACCTGAGGCACCACTGTAAAGAACATATACAAACTTGACTAGATAAGACCAAGGCTCGGTCTAGGGCAGCATCCTTTTTTCAATGGTGTCTACCGAAGAACGAGAAGAACCTACGGGTTTATTGGGAGGAGAGAGTAAAACAGGAGAGGGCATGGTGCATAAAGACAGAAGGAACAGCTCCCTTGTTTTTCAGCCTCAGGCAAGCTGCAAAAAGAGGTTTGCTAGTCCCTAGTGAGACCTGCACCTGGCTGGGCAGGCTTTGTTTGGTTTGATGGGTCACAAGTTTTGCTGGCCTAAAGTACAGAGTGATTCCAATAACCAAAAGCAGTGTGGAATTTGCATTCATTTTGAAATTTGGTGTTCTGAAAGAGCTGGCATGCTTACCTGAAGTTGATAGCTAGCAGATTCATTTCTCCAGGATGTGTCCTTGTGTTTTTTCCAGCGGTGGAACAATGAATATTCTGTATTCTTGCACTCGATTTCTTCTTACTTCGGCTGGGCCAAAGCGCCACTTGTAATCTCAGCGAATGATATGAAGAGGAATGTCTTTCTCTGCAGCATCTAACAGTGCAGTCCTGTTTGCTTAGAGAGGTTAGCGTGTGTGTATACGGTTGCAGACTGAGTTTATGGGGCAGAGTAAGCGTAAGCAAGACATACCTGCACAAAAACACCCAGGGCCTTTGTCTGAAACAGAGCAATGGATGATTTCAAGGGAATGGCAACACAGACAGAACCGAACGATCCGATTTGGCAAGCAGGTTTCCCACAGAAAGTTGCGACAAATTGGAAAAGTGATAAAGTCCCTTCTAGATCAGAGTGGATTCAAAAAAATGACTGAATACAGTGGTACCTCAGGTTACATACGCTTCAGGTTACATACACTTCAGGTTACAGACTCTGCTAACCCAGAAATAGTACTTCAGGCTAAGAACTTTGCTTCAGGATGAGAACAGAAATCATGCTCCGGCGGTGCGGTGGCAGCAGGAGGCCCCATTAGCTAAAGTGGTGCTTCAGGTTAAGAACAGTTTCAGGTTAAGAACCGACCTCTGGAACGAATTAAGTACTGAACCCGAGGTACCACTGTACTCAGAATTACACCAGTTATCAGAAAGAATAAAAAATAAACCAAAGGAAGTATTTACCACAAAATGGGAAGTCTTTAAAATTTATTTGAAAAATAACAATGACAGCTTGAAGTCTGTAGCAGCTTTTGAATAACTTCAGTCGGAGTTTTAAATCTGATGGAAAACCTAGGATAGAATAAATAACATTAAAGCCAAAATATGCTATAATATGGCACTGAATAACGGATGAGAAATAGAAGTAACGGGTAGACGGGAAGTCAGCTACATAGGAAAAAGTCATTTTTATGTTAAATGTATTGTGAGCCATATTCAATGTATTGGTGTTGTTGTTTTGTATTTTTCTTTTCTTCTTTCTTTCTTAGTTGTTAGGTGATGGATATCTGTGTATCTTCATATTTTCTTTTTATATGCGGTGTATTAAAATGAAATAAAAACAATTTAAAAATTAAATAGAGGGAAAAAAGATAGTTGCTGCGGAGAGCTTGGGAGACAGATTGGGGAATGCAATTCTGCCTCTAATTTTTGCACATCCCTCAATGTATTACCTGTTTTGATGGGGGGCAGCGGAATATCTTCCCCCCAAAGCAGGTGGCCTTTCCCTGATGGTGCCGGATCTGCAATGAATCACGGGCGCCGGTCTTTTTGGTGTGCAAAATCAGCACGGGTGTGGAATAGCGAAAGAGGTTGCCCAACTTGAATGGGAAAATCTAATTTAAGCTTGGCCATCAGGCTTGTTGGGGGGCTTTGGGTAAGTCACGTTGCCCCTGCTGTATCTATTCCACAGGCTTCATTGAGTGGGGGATAGGCTGTAGGCTTACCAATCTTACTTGTTAGTGGTGTCAAAATAGAGTGGTACCTTGGTTCTCAAACCCCTTTGTAACCCAAACAACGTGGAAGCCAAACACTGCAAACCTGGATGTAGGTGTTCCGGTTTGTGAACTTTTTTTCAGAGGCCAAATATGCTCCATTTTGAGTGTTACACTTCCGTTTTGAGTGCCACGCTTCCATTTTGCGTATTACACTGAGGTCTGCCTGTTTTTGTTATTTATTTTATGTTTTTGTTTTTGCGGCTCTTTTTGTTTTGTTTTGTGACTGTGTGGAACCCAGTACAGCTATTGATTGATTGATTGTGTGACTGCAGTACAGTGGTGCCTCGCAAGACGAAAAGAATCCGTTCCAGGAGTCTTTTCGTCTTGCGGTTTTTTCGTCTTGCGAAGCAAGCCCATTGACGGAGTAGCGCTATTAGCGCTATTGGCTAAAAAAGGGCTAAAAACGGCTTTTTTAGGGGGGGGATTAGCGGTTTTGCTGCTAAAATGCTTTTAGCAGCTTAGCGATTCAGAATAAGGGGTTTTGGAGCAAAAAAAAAAAAATCGATTTTTTTTCGTCATTTTTCGTCTTGCGAAGCAAGCCCATAGGGGAATTCGTCCTGCGAAGCGCCTCTGCAGACGGAAAACCCTTTTGTCTTGCGGGTTTTCCGTCTTGCGAGGCATTCGTCTTGCGGGGCACCACTGTACATTGTTTATTACTTTCATTTTATGGATCCATGGTCTCGTTGTTGCTGTTTAGTCGTTTAGTCGCGTCCAACTCTTCATGACCCCATGGACCAGAGCACGCCAGGCACTCCTGTCTTCCACTGCCTCCCGCAGTTTGGTCAAACTCATGCTGGTAGCTTTGAGAACACTATCCAACCATCTCGTCCTCTTTTGTCCCCTTCTCCTTGTGCCCTCCATCTTTCCCAACATCAGGGTCTTTTCCAGGGAGTCTTCTCTTCTCATGAGGTGGCCAAAGTATTGGAGCCTCAGCTTCACGATCTGTCCTTCCGGTGAGCACTCAGGGCTGATTTCCAAGAATGGATAAGAATGGACTCGTTAGATAGTAAAATTCATGTTAAATTGGTGTCTTAGGAGTTGATCATAAAAATCTGGAACGGATTAATCCATTTTGCATTACTTTCAATTGGAAAGAACACCTTGGTTTTCGAACGTACTTCCAGAATGGATTAAATTTGAGAACCAAGGTACCACTGTACACATGAGCACAGGATGAAAGAATTGGAATCTGAGTATGGGAGATATGAAGCCTCCCTCAGACTTTTCAATTCCTGTAAAAACTGTTGTCTGCCTCTAGCCCCAGTGGGGTCAAGGAAAGGGTTTCAAACAAGTGGACTATCAGTCCTGCCACAAGAGAGGCCCTCGGTGGTATGAATTGTACCTCAGTACGTTTTTGTTTGAGGAAATGCAACTAAAGTTTTTTACTGCTGCTTAAAGGTATGACTGCTCTCCCTATATTCCCCCACAACTTTGCCAGCTTAGATTGGCTAGCGGTGCTAATGCATCTTTCGATGAAGTGAGTGGACCTACAGTCATACCCTAGAAGCTGAACGCCTTGGCACTCAAACATTTTGGCTCCTGAACGCTGCAAACCTGAAAGTGAGTGTTCCGGTTTGCGAATGTTCTTTTGGAACCTGAACGTTTGGCGCGGCTTCCTGCGGCCAATCGAAAGCCACCCCTTGGTTTCCAAACTTTTTGGAATTTGAACGGACTTCCCAAACGGCTTTCGTTCGGCTTCCGAGGTACGACTGTATAGCTTTCAGGACCTCTTCTGCTGTGTGCCTGCTCTGTGCAGGCACACAGCAGAAGAGCTCTGGGGTTGTGTAGGTAAGATGTTTCAGGTGGAAATTAATGGCGTGGTCAGATTTGACCACCCAGCAGTTGCTCTGGGACCACACCTATGGTTGTCACTGAAAAATGTACATTTCACCTGTATTGCAAATAAAGCTAATGGTTCTTCCTTCACGAGGCACGAAAACGAGAACCGTTGGGAAAATGGTTGCTGCGTCCCTCGTCAAGTTATCTGTTCCTAAACACTTGGATGAGTGGGTTGTGGTAATAATTAGTATCCATATTACTATTTACGTTGCCAAGCACAATTCAAGGTGTTGGTGCTGAGCTTTAAAGCCCTAAATGGCCTCGGCCCAGTATACCTGAAGGAGTGTCTCCACCCCCATCGTTCAACCCAGACATTGAGGTCCAGCTCTGAGGGCCTTCTAGTGGTTCCCTCACTGCTAGAAGATTACATGGAACCAGGCTGAGGGCCTTCTCAGTGGTGGCACCTGCCCTGTGGAACGCCCTCCCGTCAAATGTCAAGGAGATAAACAACTATCTGACTTTTAAAAGACATCTGGAGGCAGCCCCGTTTAGGAAAGTTTTTAATGTTTGAAGTTTTATTCTGTTTTTGGTCCTCTGTTGGGAGCTGCCCAGAGTGGCTGGGGAAACCCAGCCAGATGGGCAGAGTATAAATAAAATAATAATAATAATAATAATAATAATAATAATAATAATAATAATAATAATAGATCAAATTTATATCCCACCCTTTCTCCCCAAGTTGCACGGGATGACAAACAGATAGCACAAATGGAAAGCAAAAACTAAGCAAGAACATTCTGAAGCAGTTAAAAACATTCTAAAAACAATTACAGTTAAAAGCATTCCAAGGTAATTACAAGGTATTATGTGTCTGCACATTTGCCTTCTGGTACCTAATCCATCTTGGGAGCCAGTGTTCCAACCCTGAGGCCATCCATACCTTAAACTGCCCATTTTTATGCCTTATCGAAAAGCTGCTTATAAATTGCAACTATGTGGATAAATAAATAAAAACTCAAGCAACTCTAGGTGAGCCGCCTCTCATATAGAGATCGGAATGTGCTGTATTAAGGTGCTTGGGTGAAATATATATAATCATCTATGAGATCATATCTGCTTGGACCGGCTTGACTCTATTTGTGAAGGGCCATCATGGCTGTGAATATCTGTTTTCAACTGGTGGGCTGAGACCTGCAAGCAGGTCACACATAAATGTTAAGAGTTAAGTTGTGTGAGTGGCGCTGCCACCAGTTTTTGATTAGGGTGTTTGTTTTTTGCTTTTCATGAGAGAGAGAGAGTAGAAAAAGAGAAACCAGAATAACCAAGATGCCTCCTCACAGGGCCGGCTCCGCTATTAGGCAAAGTTACTTCCCCTTACTTCTGGGTTTGCAGTGTACAGGAGTCAATTTGTTCGACAACTAAGCCGTTTGGGAACCAAGGGAGCAGCTGATTTTGAATGACACAAAAGGGCACCAAATCGTTAATTTAATTTAATACAGTGGTACCTTGGGTTATGAACTTAATTCGTTCCAAAGGTCCGTTCTTAACCCAAAACCGTTCTTAACCTGAGGCGCGCTTTTGCTAATGGGGCCTCCCGCTTCCGCCATGCCGCTGGCACGCAATTCCCGTTCTCATCCTGAGGTACTACTTATGGGTTAGCAGAATTTGTAACCCGAGGTACCACTGTATTGTATTTTTTTCTGCCTGTGCTGGTCTCTTGCAATATTCTTCCTCAGTTGCCAAACTAACTTGACCGGCCTCAAGTACCATGCACCTTGACCATTCGCTTTTCTGCTTCAGGCAGCAAAATGTCTTGGGCCGACCCTGCTCCTCCTGTACCTTGAACAGCTGGGAGGAAGACAGAATTTGATCAGGTGCAGCAGCCGATCTTACGGGGGTGGGGGGAAAGTGCCCCCGCCACAATTTTCTCTTCTATAGAAGAATTGTTACGGGTCTTGCCTTCCTTTGTACCCAGCGCAGAAAGAGAGGAGAAAGGCAATCAACTACGATTTAAAAAATAATGATGCCCTATGTTGCTGTTTGAGGTTCCAAGTGGGTTCCATGTCTAAAACAGGTTGAAGACTGATATATCGGAGAACATTTCCAGAGAAGACCAAAACAACCCCAGGTGTGCTCTTGGCACCTCCCTGCCCTGTGCACAGAAAGTATCTTGCACGCACAGACAAGCCTAAACTTGTCTGGTCTGTTGTTCTACCATCCAGGAGTACCCAGACCAGCTGATGGCAAAATCTTCTTGCAAACATACAGCCCTGTTTGTTAGGACCATGAGGCTTGAAACTTCCGTCTCCAGACACAGAGCATGCAAAATTCCATGCTCTAGCTCTCGCTTCCCATATTGGAAACTACAGTGGTACCTCGGGTTAAGAACCTAATTCGTTTTGGAGGTCCGTTCTTAACCTGAAACTGTTCTTAACCTGAGGTACCACTTTAGCTAATGGGGCCTCCCGCTGCCGCTGCACGATTTCTGTTCTCATCCTGAAGCAAAGTTCTTAACCCGAGGTAATATTTCTGGGTTAGCGGAGTCTGTAACCTGAAGCATATGTAACCTGAAGCATATGTAACCCGAGGTACCACTGTACTGCTTCTCCTGCAATGAATTAAAATAGTGCACCTAGGTAGTTAAGAGATTTGGAAGCTGGTAGAGTTGGATGCGGGTGGCGCTGTGGGTTAAACGACAGAGCCTAGGACTTGGCTATCAGAAGGTCGACGGTTTGAATCCCCGCGATGGGGTGAGCTCCCGTTGCTCAGTCCCTGCTCCTGCCAACCTAGCAGTTCAAAAGCACGTCAAAGTGCAAGTAGATAAATAGGTACCACTCTGGCGGGAAGGTAAACGGTGTTTCCGTGCGCTGCTGTGGTTCTCCAGAAGCGGCTTAGTCATGCTGGCCACATGACCCGGAAGCTGTACGCCGGCTCCCTCGGCCAATAAAGCGAGATGAGTGCCACAACCCCAGAGTCCGTCACGACTGGACCTAATGGTCAGGGGTCCCTTTATCCTTTAGAGTTGTAGCTTAATAACCCAGGCAGATCTCTTCCTGACAGCACGAGCTCCTGTTGTTTGCCATCAATGGTGGCGACCACTGACTGTTAGCGAAGTCTGTATTGGGGTATTTTCTAAACTGTTACCATTTTGTGGGAGTGTTTCGAGTGCATATCAGAACGTTAGGTTTGCACACTCAAAGTGGATTAACATGTGCCGTTGGCCTAGCGACAGCAAAGCCCCTTTTAAAAAAAGAATCTGGCATTTTGCAGTTTGGAAAGTGACAGGGAAAAGTATTGGAAAATTCCCACCGCAGATAGATACCTATTTATCTACTTGCACTGGTGTGCTTTCAAACTGCTAGGTTGGCAGGATCTGGGACCGAGCAACAGGAGCTCACCCGTCGCGGGGATTCGAACTGCCGACCTTCCGATTGGCAAGCCCGAGAGGCTCAGTGGTTTAGACCACAGCGCCAGCCTGCACCCCTGTGCTTGTATAACTGCCCCCTAAGCAAATTGGAAGGGATACTCAGCAAAACCTGGATGTAATCTAACCTCCACATAAGCTTTGTGCAATCAAATCAGGATGAATGTTCAGCAAATAGATTGTCCGGAGGAGCCTAGAGTTCCACCAGTCAAACTGGTGTAATTTCACCCACCCTCCTTCACACAATTTACTGACCCAATCCCTGGGGCACAGGTACGCAAGTGACAAATTCTGACTTGGTCCTGGAGATAATGCACCTCAAGGGCATCGATCCTTTGGATCGAGGAATTACTGAATAGCAGGATCCTGCCAGGGCTAGGCAAGCCCCAAAATAGTTATCCAGCCTTCATTGCTGATAGCACTCTGGAAGCTGATTGATTTTCAGCTGGAGCTAGCTTTTATCTACTGATGGAAGAGCTGTTCTGGTTCAAAATGCAACAACTGGAACTGTGCACCACCTTTTTCTGGCTCACACTTCCAGCGTTTTCTTGTCGCTGCCCTGTCTCTTTGGGAGCACATGTTGCTTCCAGACCTACTCATTAAAATTAATCTGTCTCCCGAGTTTCCTCCGCTCCTCTTTGTTTCCTCCTCCTTTCAGGTTGCCTAAAAATTATATTCTTGGCCTTTAAGGTAACCTTTGCAAGTTTGAAAGGAAAAAGCCTGCAGGCGATTTTTGCAATGGGTTGACCAACATACGAAGCGTCCAAGGATAGGCTAAAGGGGCTGTTAGATTGCTGGATGTGATCTGATGTTTTGGCCAGTTTCTGGTGGTTTCCAGGGGGAGGGGAAGTTATTGAACCGTCTACCTCCTTTCCCAGCATGCTGTCCCAATGTGAGTATCTACCTCATTCCGTGGTAGAGCACAACACAGAAATTGTTGTTGTTTAGTTGTTTAGTCGTGTCCGACTCTTCGTGACCCCATGGACCAGAGCACACCAGGCATTCCTGTCTTCCACTGCCTCCCGCAGTTTGGTCAAACTCATGCTGGTAGCTTCGAGAACATCGTCCAACCATCTCGTCCTCTGTCGTCCCCTTCTCCTTGTGCCCTCAATCTTTCCCAGCTTCAAGGTCTTTTCCAGGGAGTCTTCTCTTCTCCTGAGGTGGACAAAGTATTGGAGCCTCAGCTTCAGGATCTGTCCTTTCAGTGAGCACTCAGGGCTGGTTTCCTTAAGAATGGAGAGGTTTGATCTTCTTGCAGTCCATGGGACTCTCAAGAGTCTCCTCCAGCACCATAATTCAAAAGCATCAAATTTTCAGCGATCAGCCTTCTTTATGGTCCAGCTCTCACTTGCATACATCACTACTGGGAAAACCATAGCTTTCACTATATGGACCTTTGTCGGCGAGGTGATGTCTCTGCTTTTTAAGATGCTGTCTAGGTTTGTCATTGCTTTTCTCCCAAGAAGCAGGCGTCTTTTAATTTCATGACTGCTGTCACCATCTGCAGTGATCATGGAGCCCAAGAAAGTAAAATCTCTCACTGCCTCCATTTCTTCCCCTTCTATTTGCCAGGAGGTGATGGGACCAGTGGCCATGATCTTCGTTTTTTGATGTTGAGCTTCTGACCATATTTTGCACTTTCCTCTTTCACCCTCATTAAAAGGTTCTTTAATTCCTCCTCACTTAGACAGCAATAAAGGCATAATATATTCTGAAAACACTTTTAAGAAAAGGACAAGAATTCGGTACAGTGGTACTTTGGTTGTTGAACTGTATCTGTTCAACTCCCGAAACCGTTCGAAAACCAAAGCGCAGCTTCCTATTGGCTGTAGGAGCGTCCTGCAGCCAATCGGAAGCCGCGTCTGATGTTCAGCTTCCAAAAAACATTTGCAAACCGGAACACTTACTTCTAGGTTTGCGGCGTTCAGGAGCCGCTTTGTTCGACAACTAAGCCGTTGGGAACCAACATACCACAGTACAGGAGAACAGTTAGAAGAATGCACTTTTAAAAGAAAAAATGTAAAAGTTCTCCAAGACTTGGCTCTTGCATTGACAGGAACTGTTCCCTTGGGCTCCTCCATTTCCTGAGTGCCATGATCTGAGCCTTAGGATAATAAATAATCTTTAGAAATTTAAAATAATGGAGAAGAGGCTTCCAGTAACTCTGAGATTAGGATCTGTATGATAGATTTACAAGATAATTCCATATAAAATATTAGAGGTGGTGGATCTGTGTTTAGAAAACAGTTTTGTGAGTGCTTTTGTTTTGTTTTTCCCCCCTTTTCTGAGTTCTACCATACAGGCAGCAATAAAAAAGACCTAAGAGGCGAACAATGCTGGCCACGTGACCCGGAAGCTGTCTTCGGACAAGCGCCGGCTCCCGGCCTCTTGAGCGAGATGAGCGCGCAACCCCAGAGTCGGTCACGACTGGACCTGTTGGTCAGGGGTACCTTTACCTTTATGTTTAAGAGGCGAACAAATTCCAGGATCATTTTATATTCTCTATTAACACACTTTGGGTGGGTTGTTTTTGTCGCTGTTGTTGCTCGTTTGGCTTCTTGGCAATTCAATTATTTCTGTAATTTACCAAATTAATTTTATTTCACAGCATTTATATACCGCTTGATTGTAATAAAACCTCAGAGCATTTTGCAAAAAAAAAAAGGGGGGGGAGGTGGCTTTCTATAGCCATAATATTTCTGGAGTGGGTCACAAAGTCCTCCCCCCATCCGATTTTCATACACTGGTATTATGAACATTAAAAATCTATATGCTGCCGAATATGTTTTGGCTTTTTGTGTGTGTAGCTTTTGGATGTTTGTGTTCAGTTTGGTCAGATAAAGTGGTGGTGAAACAGCAACAAGACTAGGAAGGGGGCTTGGGAATCATGGATAAATGATGAGAGTTTTCAGTACTGGGGTAAATGAGGAAAAAGTAGGGCATGCATTTCTGAGCATGTACAGAGTGCATTTAAAGGTAAAGGGACCCCGACCATTAGGTCCAGTCGTGGCCGACTCTGGGGTTGCGGCGCTCATTTCGCTTTATTGGCAGAGGAAGGTCATGTGGCCAGCATGACAAAGCCGCATCTGGCGAACCAGAGCAGTGCACGGAAACATCGTTTACCTTCCCGCCAGAGTGGTACCTGTTTATCTACTTGCACTTTGACGTGCTTTTGAACTGCTAGGTTGGCAGGAGCAGGGACCGAGCAACGGGAGCTCACCCCGTCGCAGGGATTCGAACCGTCTACCTTCTGATCAGCAAGTCCTAGGCTCTGTGGTTTAACCCACAGCGCCACCCGCGTCCCAGACAGAATGCATTTACTTCACCGCAGAGTGACAATAATTGCCTCCATTTGTATCATGGAACATACACATACCTCAGAGACCTTTTTTCTTCCAACACATGATCTTCCATCTGTTTTTTTGGATCAGTTCTTACTCCAGGTGTTTTTGCAACTGCATGTGCTCTCTAAGACTCTGTCTCTGTCTCCCTTAGGAGGTCTGCAGCTGCTCTCCCCTTTGTACTTTTAACAGTGTGAAAACAGCATTTATTTTTTAAAGGCCTTAGCCTGCTGAGTGTTATGTGCTGACTTGCTATTTTCATAGCACTGGAGGGGGTTCATTGTCATGACCCTGAGATTAAGAGTCTCACCAGCTGAGCTATCCACAAATGTTTGGAATGAAGAAATAAAAGTATCCCAAATTTATTGACTTAACACTGATCGTCCATATCAATATGAGATTTGTTTTATTACACATTAGCCACCGCAACATATTTCATCGTATATCTACTTGTTCATACACTCAGTTTTTAAACTACATCATATCAGCCCAATTTCACTGTGCAAATTTTGTGTAAACATGGGTTTGGGAGGGGAGCCATACTGTTCCTGGGCAGTTCCCCCCGGGAGTATGGATGGTCCGTTCCCCCCCCCCCCCACTTCCCACCTAAAGGTGAATTGCCAAACCTGCAGTTTTTGAAACGCTATTGAACCTAAAGACAGCCATCCTTCAAAACCGGCACTTCTTCAAATTTTGCTCCACCCAAGTGATGTGTACAAAAAGGCGTATATACTATGATAAAGTGTGCACAAAAGTACATATATTCGTGCGAAAACAACATGCTGAAATGCAGTATATTAGAGAGAAAATGCTTGCAAAAATGTGCATACATTTGTCAAAACTGCATCCAAAAGTTTATTAAGAGAAATCTGCCCTCAAAAGCCAATGAAAAAACACATTCTGAAGTGGACCGCTGATCCCCTCCTGGTCATGATCCGCTCAGATCGCATCAGACGAGTGCGCTTTGGAATCCCAAGTAGGACAGATCCTTCTTCCGTTCCTGGGCCTACAGCCGCATCCTGGCCTAGGAACATCTTTAAAAGTTAATCACTCACCTGAGCATCACTTAATTATTGGACTTGATTGCTTTCTGTTTGTTGCTTAGATGCTTACCTGACAATCATAAGCCTTATTAGCTTTGGGATGCCTGGTCTAAAAGATGAAACGTCCGAGATTTAGAGCATGTTGCAAGGCGGTTTAATGACTTAACCATGTTGCCAGCTTGCTTGACTTGTTGAGCTGTGCCTTGCCTGCCACACCTTTTAGGCATTATCTTCCTAGAAAGATGAACATCTCCTGCTGGTCAAGTTCTGAGGCCTTTTTGAGGCTGTTACAAGGGGGAAAAATCTGCTCCTTTTCCCTTATGAGGTATCCAAGAGCCCGTACGGCAGTTCGAATCCCCGTGACGGGGTGAGCTCCCGTTGCTCGGTCCCTGCTCCTGCCAACCTAGCAGTTTGAAAGCACGTCAAAGTGCAAGTAGATAAATAGGTACCACTCTGGCGGGAAGGTAAACGGCATTTCTGTGTGCTGCTCTGGTTCGCCAGAAGCGGCTTAGTCATGCTGGCCACATGACCCGGAAGCTGTACGCCGGTAAACGGCATTTCTGTGTGCTGCTCTGGTTTGCCAGAAGCGGCTTAGTCATGCTGGCCACATGACCCGGAAGCTGTACGCCGGTAAACGGCGTTTCCGTGCACTGCTCTGGTTTGCCAGAAGCGGCTTAGTCATGCTGGCCACATGACCCGGAAGGTGTACGCCGGCTCCCTTGGCCAGTAAAGTGAGATGAGCGCAGCAACCCCAGAGTCGGTCACGACTGGACCTAATGGTCAGGGGTCCCTTTACCTTTACTTAACAATGACCTTTACCTGATTAAACATGCCACCGCTGTTTAGTGAAGCTTTGCGCATACGTCACAATTCTGTCGTTTCTTGAGGAATACCGCATTTTGATGCATTCCCTCCCCAAAACCAGCTTTGGTCCGATTTGAAAACGCCATCCGTATCATGACTGAGCCCCACAGGTTTTGTGTACACAGGCTTTTCGGACAGGTCTGAAGAGGACACAGAAGTGGCTTGCTCTTCCCACCTCCCAGCTTATTTGGGGGCATTGATTGACAGTGCTCTCACTGTGGCTTTTAAAAATCGGATTTTTTAAATTTAAATTGGATTTTCCTTTCGGATGAAAAATCTTTCTAAAGATAGTTTTCTATTTAAGGTGTGTTATAGTCCAAAGTCTATTCATCAGGAAATAAGGATTTGTTTTAAGTTTTTCATGTGTGCTAAAACTCAGTCTGAATTATGTTTTTTAATTGTTGAACCACATCAGTTAACAACCATGGATGCATATGCCAAAATGTTATTGTTTTAGTTAAATAAATTTTTTAGTTATTAAGGAAATGATTATTTTTCTCCTTCCAATAAAGTACAGCAGAGAAGTTGTCCAAGTATAAAGTTAACTTATTAAACCTCACAATAATTTCATAATCATCTATGTATTTCTAATAGTATAACCAAATCAGTAATTTTTTATATAACTGTAAAATCTACTCTGAAAATTTATTATTCCAAAAATGAAACCTTCATCTGGTTGTAAATATTAAGATTATACCAGTAAGAATGAGTCTTTCTATAAAAAAATGATTTAAATCTAGTCTTACTTGATCCAAATCCACTCTGCCGAGAAATAAATGAAGTGAGAAATAAATGAAGCCATTAAAGTCTCATATGAGCCTATAGTTAGCTACCCATAGGAAAATGGGCCTGTGTCTCCCAGGCACTCTGCACGAGCTCAGAAGCAGCCTTGTTTGTTTTTATATCATGTTTCTATCCTATGTTTAGCGCAGCACCCTTGGGTGTTACCTCATGACAGCCCTGTGTGATGAGGTGATGCTGGGAAAAACAGGTTTGCTCAAGACTATCCTGTGAGCTTCGCACTTGGAACGGAGATTTGAACCCAAATCTCTCTGGATTAGGTTCAGTACTCGTGTTCAAAACCCTAAAGTGGATTGTGCCTCATTTTGGGGCTAATTAAACAATCTGTGGCCTTTTAAATTGTGTGTGTGGAATGGGATTGTTTTGTTATGTGTTTGTGTACATGTGTTTTTATATCCTAAACCACCCTGCGATCCTTGGAAGAAGGGCAGTTTATGAATTTAATAAAGAAAATAAAGCAATAAATTCTGAGGTAGATGCCAGTAGCATTTTGCATTCTTTAAATAAAGTGAATGAGGAAAAGAGGGAGAGGAAGGAAAAAGAAAAGCAATGGCTGCAGATACAAAATATGTTTTAAACACACACTGCCCCAAAATAACTGGGAACTGTAGTTTGTTAAGGGTGCTGGGAATTGTAGCTTGGTGTGAGGGTAAACTACGTTTCCCATGATTCTTTCAGAGTGTGTATAGTGTAAATGTATAGTGTATAGTAAATGTACAGTGTATACACTATATGTAAATGTATAGTGTATACATTATACATTAAATGTATAGTGTATACACAGCCACCAAGTGGTGGTGAATGTGGAAGAGACAGAGCTACTGGTTAAGATTAAGGTGAATCCCTGGAAGACAACAAAAACGACAGGCAATTTAGCCATGGCTGGTGTCCTCCTTGCCCCCATACAAATTTTAATTCCTCACAGCAGCCGAGAAAAGCCACTTGGCATTTCATTCAGGGACGTTAAGGAGAAGCGGTCGGCAAGGCCTAAACAAAGCTGCAAGCCGCATCAATGAAGACCGGGCGAAATATGAGCGGAACGTCTTGCAGAACCTCTCGCCGCTTTGGAGCTGGAGGGCTTGAGGAGTTACGTAAGGACAGCGGGGTTAAATATAGACCACGGGGGAGTTTCTTATGCAACAGGCACTGGCAATTTCTATGACAGGTTTGTGAGCTGTGCAAAAGAAAAATAATGAACGGAGGTTCCTCTGAGTTC
Organism: Podarcis tiliguerta; assembly: GCF_965153285.1. Taxonomy (NCBI): domain Eukaryota; kingdom Metazoa; phylum Chordata; class Lepidosauria; order Squamata; family Lacertidae; genus Podarcis; species Podarcis tiliguerta. The sequence continues at coordinate 12,326,562 of NC_139546.1, forward strand.
ATTCATGCCCATCGGAGCCCATTTTTACTCCTGAAATTACTCAGAATTGTTGTGGCCTTGATGGACTTGCTTGGTTATGTTTCGTGGAGGCGCCGTCATTCGTGCCAAGCAGCAAGAAGTGGAAGGGTGGCAAAGCTCTTACACGCGGGGGCAGCTTGGTGCACAGGGGTCTATCAGTGGTTCTCAACCTGTGGGTCCCCAGATGTTGTTGGACTACAACTCCCATCATCCCTGAGCTCTGGTCTTGCTAGCTAGGAGTGATGGGAGTTGTAGTTCAACAACATCTGGGGACCCACGGGTTGAGAAAGGCTGGCTAGCTGGAGGTTTCTTGGTTTCTGGCAGGACTCCCATGTCTCTTAACACTGGCATGGGAGTTCTTCGACAAGGGCAGCAGCCCTGTGCCATTGACCCAACACTGCTACACGCCCATGAAACTTTCTGGTTGAATTTCTGCCTGTCACATGGTTGTAAAGGCCCAAGAGCCCTGTCAGGAGACGCTGAGGGCTGTCTGAATAATTTTGTTGTTGTCGTTTAGTCGTGTCCAACTCTTCGTGACCCCATGGACCAGAGCACGCCAGGCACTCCTGTCTTCCACTGCCTCCCGCAGTTTGGTCAAACTCATGCTGGTAGCTTTGAGAACACTGTCTGAATAATAATAATAATATTTATACCCTGCCATTCTGGGTGGCTCCCAACAGAACATTAAAAGCACAATAAAACATCAAACATTAAAAACTCCCCTAAACAGTCCATACTTTGCATGATTGTGTGTCCCAATTGTCATAATAATAATAATAATAATAATAATAATAATTTATTTATACCCCATCCATCTGGCTGGGTTTCCCCAGCCACTCATTAAAAGCACAATAAAACAGCAAACATTTAAAGCTTCCCTAAATAGGGCTGCCTTCAGATGTCTTCCAAAAGTCAGATAGTTGTTTATTTCCTGGACATCTGATGGGAGGGCATTCCACAAGGCGGGCGCCACTACCGAGAAGGCTCTGCCTGGTTTCCTGTAACCTTACTTATCGCTGCGAGGGAACCGCCAGAAGGCCCTCAGAGCTCGATTAAGCCATGGCCCGATATATACATTCATATCTAAAGGGAAAGGGATCTGATGCTGGAAACATTTTGGAAACACCTGTAGAAGTGATAAGTTGCTAACATGCCCATAATTTTTTATTCTAATTCTACTCTGGATGCTGTTTGGTAATACATGGCCACAGAGCAACTGAGTGAAGACACAGTACTAATTTGCGAACAATTGTAAGCTGATCTGTGCTTTTGTGCCTGTGAAAATGCGGCCAGACGCCAGCTCTGTACACAGCTTGTTGGATGTTGCAAGCAGCGGTCAGATTGCATTTCTTGCCTCCGCTCGGTTGCGCATCGACTGCAGACACCCAGATGGGACAAACCACACACCTGGTTGTGGGTCTGAATCAGTTCTTATTAGATGTGCGGTGTGGACGCTTGCAGACTTCACGAATCCAGATTTGGGACTGATAAACAGCCTTCCAATCTTTACGATCAGGAAGCTGGTTTGGATTTCAGGAAGGGGAAGGAGGACCAGGAATGTAAGGAAAAGATGCAACAAGATGTATCAAGACAGAATAGTGAAACAAGCATCATAAGTGATTATTCTGTTTTTCTTATGCCTTTCAGGCCCCTTGCTCTTTCAAAGAGGAAGGGTGCAAAATTTGGGAGAATTCCTTGAAGTGTAGGTGGGTTCCCACGAGGCAAGACACAGCGATAACAGCAAGAACCTTTATTGAACTACGTAACTGGGAAACTGGGGCAAAGCAATTGCTTATATACATTTCTGAAAGCCTGGGCCACTCCCACTCTCAACGTGATTGGCTGTCTAAACTTCCAAGCTGCGAATCATGACTTAAGAGTTCAAGGGCCAGTGGCGGAGGCCCAAATCCTGAAATGTTCTGTGACTGCACATCATGTATCAAATCCACAGCTGTCCACTTACAGATTTGAAAATAAGGGACTAGCAGCCCCAAAAAGAAGGGACCAGCAGCCTCCAAAATAAGGGATTTTCAGGGCACAGGTGTGTTCAGCTTCTGAGCCCCTCCGAGCGAAAGGCAGAAAGCCCAGCCAGCAGCCAAACGAAGCCTCAAGCGGTGGTTCCCACAGCGCAGCAACCCGACAAAGGGGATGCAGCAAGGAAAACCACTGTCACCTCTCCGCTGGGAAGCGCTGAGCAAAAGCGAGTCCCCAGGCAATGCGGCCGATTTGATCGGCACAAGGCATGCAAGCTCCACCCCCAGTCGTTCTTAGACTCCTTATTGGGTGAGCAACGCAGCCAAGCAACACAGTGGGAGCCTCCCTCCTCCCTGGCCGGCAGGGAGGGAGGGAGAGGAGCTGCTTCCTTTGGAACCCGGGAAATTTAAGGGACATCATCAATAAGGGACAGCAGCGGGACATGGCGCTGGGATAAGGGACTGTCCCGCAAAATAAGGGACGCTTGTCAACTATGATCGAATCAGAACACAGGAGCTCAGAATCCTTAGTCCAGGCTCAAGCTCGGGCAAACACAGACCACTGAATACATAACACTCATGGCTGTTCGATGGCAACCAAGTCTACTCTCCCTTCTGCTTCTCAGATCTTCTGTTGAGACTGGGGCGGTGGACACGATCCCAACTGCTCTGCATCCAATGCGCACACACAACACGCACCCCACTGCTTGGATAAGGATACATGACATTAGCCACAATCCATATCTATCCTGTAGTTTCTTTCCAGATACTTTGCTTTGATGCATTCTCCCCGTACCCCAAAATTACCTTGACTAAAAGAACGACTTTAGGCCATTAATGTGTATACAGCCTTGGGTCTTAGTTCTCACAGAGGTCTGAGCATAGCTGTCAACGTTTCCCTTTTTTTAAGGGAAATTCCCTTGTTCCGAATAGGATTCCTCGCAAGAAAAGGGAAAAGTTGACAGCTATGGGTCTGAGCAACACCAGACTGCAGATGGGATATCTCATGAGTAAGTGCTGCTTCACACAAGTGATTGCTCCTCCCTGTGATATAGAAAGCTAGATGTCTAGGAGAGTTCTAGCCCTGACATGCTAGTTTGATATGCAGTGGTACCTCGGGTTACATACGCTTCAGGTTACAGACTCCGCTAACCCAGAAATATTACCTCGGGTTAAGACCTTTGCTTCAGGATGAGAACAGAAATCCTGCTCCGGCGGTGAGGCGGCAGCGGGAGGCCCCATTAGCTAAAGTGGTGCTTCAGGTTAAGAACAGTTTCAGGTTAAGAACGGACCTCCAGAACGAATTAAGTACTTAACCCGAAGTAACACTGTGTTTTGTTTTTCATGGAGGGATGCAGGTGGCGCTGTGGGTTAAACCACTGAGCCTAGGGCTTGCCGATCAGAAGGTTGACGGTTCGAATCCCCGCGACGGGGTGAGCTCCCGTTGCTCGGTCCCTGCTCCTGCCAACCTAGCAGTTCGAAAGCACCTCAAAGTGCAAGTAGATAAATAGGTACTACTCTGGCGGGAAGGTAAACAGCGTTTCCGTACACTGCTCTGGTTCGCCAGAAGCGGCTTAGTCATGCTGGCCACATGACCCGGAAGCTGTCTGCGGGCAAACGCCGGCTCCCTCGGCCAATAAAGCGAGATGAGCACCGCAACCCCAGAGTCGGCCGCAACTGGACCTAATGGTCAGGGGTACCTTTACCTTTACTAGCCTCTGAAGTTTGTCCTATAATGACAAATGGGGACTTTTTATTTTATTTTTAAAAAGATAATTAGGTGATAAAATTTGCCAGCCGCCATGGTCGCAGCACTGATCCCCTCTGCTCACTGCCTTATTAAAAATCTCTTGTGCGCATTAGATGAATCATGTGCCTGTTTTCTTCTGTCAAACGCCGGAGGGGGCGAAGAGGTGTTTGGAAACATACGCCTGTGGCAGCACGAAACACTTCTGTTAAATCCACGACTGACCCTTTAGCTGCTCCTGCACATCCTCCCGACCTTTTAAAACCCAGCTGACTGTAAACAAAAATTCTCAGCGCACAGATGGCGAGATGGGAGGCAGGAAGGGGGGGGGGTGAGGAACGGAAAGAGGGAAAACGTAGAAAAAACGAACCGGGGTGAAGTCAGAACTATTGCAAACTTCTCTGGATGGTGAGTTCTGTGTCAAAGCCAGGCCAAATATTTTCCTTGAAACAATGGCGGTGATGCGGTTGTTTCTGGTTAAAATAACAGCTAAAATCCCTAGCCAGCAGTTAGAAGGGAAGAAAAAGCAAAAAAGAGAGGGGTATTGGCTCTTCTTCTGCAGAGCAGCTGGAAAAAACAACACAACTGATATCACCACGGGTGAGACTTGTCCGTGTTTATCATGCAGAAGGGGGGATGATGGCAACAAAACCGAGGGGCACGGGTTGATGGGAAACCTCCTTGCACAAACACCTCTCCCCATTCCTCTGTTTCCTCCCCATCACATTCCAGCACCCCATTGCCTTTCACGGCCTCTGGAAACATTCCACCCCTCCTGCCTTGCCCTGCCCTCTCTGCCTTGGCTTGCTTTTTTTATTTCCTAGGAACGTATAACAACAACTTCTGGGCACCAGAGGAGGCCTTTGCTAAGAGGCATTTCTCCCTTTTCTCTCTCCGCCACCCCCAAGTAGAAATGGCTTTGCCTCAAGTGCAGAAAACAATTTCATTTTCAAACCCTCCCTGGCTGACTCACCTCCCCTTCCTGGTACAGCTCCCAGCTGTACAAAAAGCCACACAAAGGGCTTGGTCTGCAGAGCTGAAGGAAAAAGTGAGCCACTTGGCCAGCTACTGTCTATTCTCTGGGGTGTTTTCCCACCACTCCCTCCCCTGGATTTATTCATTTATTTTTTTAAAGGGGTGTGGGAGAGAAATGGAGGTTTGGGGCAGGGTGGGAGACTTGCGGTCCTCCCAATGTTGTAGGGTTACAACGGCTTCGACTGGCCGGCTAAACCAGGTGAGGGTAGCCAATGGGTTTCAAACCCTCAGTGAATTAGGGCCCTCTCCTGCATGCAAAGATGGGATCCAGCAGACTGAGTAAAGGTAAAGGGACCCCTGATCATTAGGTCAAGTCGTGGCCGACTCTGGGGTTTCGGCGCTCATCTCGCTTTATTGGCCGAGGGAGCCGGCGTTTGTCTGCAGACAGCTTCCGGGTCATGTGGCCAACATGACTAAGCCGCTTCTAGCGAACCAGAGCAGCGCACGGAAACGCCGTTTACCTTCCCGCCGGAGCGGTACCTATTTATCTACTTGCACTTTGATGTGCTTTCGAACTGCTAGGTTGGCAGGAGCAGGGACCAAGCAACGGGAGCTCACCCCATCGCTGAGATTCAAACCGCCGACCTTCTGATCGGCAAGTCCTAGGCTCTGTGGTTTAACCCACAGCTCCACCTGCGTCCGAGACTACCTTACACTGTGTTTAAAACCAAAATCGCATTTGGATAGAAACTGTTTCTCAGGTGGCTAGTCCTAGTCTTTATAACCCTGTACTCTCTTCCAGAAGGCAGAAGCTGAAAGAGATCATTTCCGGGGTGCGCACTATCGTGCGCTATCTCTGCAGCTTTGTTATGGCACCTGGAAGCATAGATTTGATCCAAGGTGGGAAGAGTGCACCCAATTATTCTCTCTGCAGTCTTTACAACGCTGGACAACATTGTTTTTTCCCTGACCGTGCAGCTCCCAAACCTCACACTCAGACCATAAGTTATAATTTCTCTCCATAACCATCCCTGATTATTGGCCTCCCGACTAGGGCTGTTCGGTGACGAAGTCCAACAATATCTGGGGAGCTTCAGGACAATTTAGGGACTGTATTGTGAAATTTGGAGGGGTGTGAAAACTGGAGGATAACTCCGTTCCAGTCCACGCGATTGTTTTTGGGAAGCGTGAATCAGGTTGGTCCATTTAAAATGGCGGACCAAGGGAATTCCTTGAGCATCCCTAGTGGGAAGATCTGTGCGTGTATGTGAGTGTGATTGCTGCAGGTGCCGTCAATAGCTTCAGGGATTGCCCCCCTAGGAACCTAGTCTCTGGGGTTGCTGCTTTCCTGAAGAGCTGGAGGAAGAACGGGTAGGGAGGAAATGTTCCCTCTTTGGTACCTCTTGGCACTTCAGACGACCGTCTCCTGCAGGAACTACCGTATTTTTCGCTCCATAGGGCGCACCGGACCATAGAGCGCACCTACGTTTTTAGGGGGGGGGGGGATAAAGGAAAAAATCCCGCTCGCTGTCTTGGCTTCCTCTTTAGCCACATGCAACCTCTCCAGCCGGGAGAGGCTGCGCGCGGCTTTGGCAGAAGCCAAGACAGCGAGCGGGATCCATCCCGCTCGCTATCTTGGCTTCGTTTTTAGCTGTGGGGCTGGGGCAAGGGAAGCCCAATAGGTCCAGGAGCGGCGGCAAGGTTGCGCGCAGCCTTGTCGCTGCTCCTGGAGCTTGTGGGGCTGGGGGCACACTCCTAAGGCTTGCGGATAGCTGCCTGAAGCCTGGGGAGTGCAGCGGGAGTTGGTGCTGCGCTCCCCAGGCTGCAGGCTGCTATCCGCAAGCCTTCGGAGCGTGGCGGGAACTCCCGCTGGGCTCCGAAGGCTTGCAGATAGCTGCCTGAAGCCTGGAGAGGGAGAGGGGTCGGTGCGCACCGACCCCTCTCCCTCTCCAGGCTTCAGCAAAAGCAACGCAAAGCCTCTGGAGCGTGGAGGGCGCGCTCCCTCTGTGCTTCGGAGGCTTCCCGTTGCTATCGCTGAAGCCAAGGAGTCTGCATTTGCTCCATAGGACGCACACACATTTCCCCTTCATTTTTGGAGGGGGGAAAGTGCGTCCTATAGAGCGAAAAATACAGTAGCTCCTTGGGTTGAAAACCCCAGGGTGCTGTCGGAGTAGCCAGCATGTATCTTGCATCCTTTGGCCACGCTGAGCACACTGCCTTTTACACCCAGCACCTCAGGTTCCCTGCCCTGAACCCAATAAAGCTCCTTTTACTTCCACAGCCGCTCTTTCAATCTAAGCCACGTGGCATGATTTCTCCTGAAGAGCACCACATTCGATTCTCCTTTGGGACAGGCCGTGCGCTCGGGCACTCTTGGCACATGTGCAAGGACAGCCCTGAAAGGGAAAAAAAGGAGGATGGCTGGAGAGTAGCTGCTAGGGAGTTATATTCTGCTTCGGGTCTCCGTTGACCACCCAGGCTAGCAGTACATCTGAGCATCAGAGGTTTTTTTCTCCCACCTCCCCAAAGGAGGTCTGCAACGTTGCACAACACTGACACTTAATCGCCGTCCAGGAAATCAGGTTGCAGTCTGCTTCCAAAAAAGGCCGAAGCCATAGGGAGAAGCAGCAGGATAAATATAACCACGATTTCTGATGGAACATACACAACGTTGGAAGGGGTCGGTTCTGTCGGTGGAGGGAGGTTTTCCGCATCAGCATCAATGTGTACTAATAGCCAACTCCGTTTGAGTGACATTCCATATGTAGTCAAAACAGCACCGCCCACCCACAAGCAGCCAGGTTTTGTGGGGAGGGCACGGAGTATTTGCAGGTGTGAAGGAGCCCAAAGGTTTGCAGAAGTACAAAAATCTTTAGGGTTGAAGTAGGCAGCATTAGCAGGTGGTGCTGTGGGTTAAACCACAGAGCCTAGGACTTGCCGATCAGAAGGTTGGCAGTTTGAATCCCTGCGACGGGGTGAGCGCCCGTTGCTGGGTCCCTGCTCCTGCCAGCCTAGCAGTTCGAAAGCACGTTAAAGTGCAAGTAGATAAATAGGTACCGCTCCAGCGGGAAGGTAAACGGCATTTCCGTGCACCGCTCTGGTTATCCAGAAGTGGCTTAGTCATGCTGGCCACATGACCCAGAAGCTGTACGCTGGCTCCCTTGGCTAATAAAGCGAGATGAGCACTGCAACCCCAGAGTCAGTCACGACTGGACCTAATGGTCAGGGGTCCATTCCGCCTTGTTGTTGTTGTTGTTGTTTAGTCGTGTCCGACTCTTCGTGACCCCAGGGACCAGAGCACGCCAGGCACTCCTGTCTTCCACTGCCTCCCGCAGTTTGGTCAAACTCATGCTGGTAGCTTCGAGAACACTGTCCAACCATCTCGTCCTCTGTCGTCCCCTTCTCCTTGTGCCCTCCATCTTTCCCAACATCAGGGTCTTTTCCAGGGAGTCCTCTCTTCTCATGAGGTGGCCAAAGTATTGGAGTTTCAGCTTCAGGATCTGTCCTTCCAGTGAGCACTCAGGGCTGATTTCCTTCAGAATGGATAGGTTTGATCTTCTTGCAGTCCATGGGACTCTCAAGAGTCTCCTCCAGCACCATAATTCAAAAGCATCAATTCTTCGGCGATCAGCCTTCTTTATGGTCCAGCTCTCACTAGAACGTTGAAAATATGCCGGGAGTTAGTTGAGCTGGAGTCAGGAAGGGAAAAGGTGTCAACTTTGGAAGAAACATAAAACAAACCTTAGCACTGTTGCTCAGAGAGGGCGGCTAAGCCCAACAGCAAACAACAGCCATTGATGCGGTCTGTTAATCCCTGCCACCAAGGCTTAAGTGCTGAATGCAGTCCTCCTGGCTCCTCGCCCCTTTGTGGTTTTTGTAGCTCTGTAGCCAAGAGATCATTTGAGGATCTTACTCACTGTCTTCTGCTGCCCCTCCCAAACTATCTGTGCATATTTGCATTAGGGGGCCCCTCTGTAGTGTTCTAGCAGAAAGCACCGATGCTTTTTCCAGATTTCCTGCTTCTTCCTCCTCTTAAGATTCTTGGCTTCTCGTCTTTTTTCCCGCCCTGCCAGAAAAGTTTGCAACAAACCTCAGTAGGAAGAGCCAGCGGTGGAGAACCGAAAGAAAATAGCAGCAGGTTACAGACACTTCAGGTTACAGACTCTGCTAACCCAGAAATAGTACCTCGGGTTAAGAACTTTGCTTCAGGATGAGAACAGAAATCGTGCAGCAGTGGCACGGCAGCAGCAGGACGCCCTATTAGCTAAAGTGGTGCTTCAGGTTAAGAACAGTTTCAGGTTAAGAACGGACCTCCAGAACGGGGACGCAGGTGGTGCTGTGGGTTAAACCACAGAGCCTAGGACTTGCCGATCAGAAGGTCGGCGGTTCGAATCCCCACGATGGGGTGAGCTCCCGTTGCTCGGTCCCTGCTCCTGCCAACCTAGCAGTTTCAAAACACGTCAAAGTGCAAGTAGATAAATAGGTACCGCTCCGGCGGGAAGGTAAATGGTGTCTCCAGGCGCTGCTCTGGTTTGCCAGAAGCGGCTTAGTCATGCTGGCCACATGACCCGGAAGCTGTACGCCGGCTCCCTCGGCCAATAAAGCGAGATGAGCGCCGCAACCCCAGACTCGGCCACGGCTGGACCTAATGGTCGGGGGTCCCTTTACCTTTAAGGCAAAGAGTGGTGTCTTGTAATCTGGGCAGCCCAAGATTTCCATACACAATCTCCAGGCTTGCACCCCAGGGAGTTCACTTCAGTGTTGCCAATGCAGCAATTTGATTTCACCCTCAGAAGCGCACTCCATTGTTGCTTGAGGCAGCCGGATGCCAACAACAGAATCTGCTACTGTTCTACTGTAAACCATGTCATTTCCTCTGGCCTCGCAGGCCTGAAAGTGATTCAGAAGTTGTGAAAGTCTAGGCTTGATTATTGTGTACTAAGGACTAGGATTCCACACATTTCGTCACTGACTAGATTCGTGCTGTTTCCAAAGAGAATTTCGAAATTCTAATGGCTTTTCAAAATGCAGGCTATTTTTTTTCAAGCGTACAGTGGCAGGGTTGGGAGTTTGCAACACTTTTTATTTATTTTTAATCCTCTTAATCCAGAGAGTGATGGCTGCCTGAGGTTGAAAGGAAAAGGCGCTTTGCACGTGTTTAGAGGCACTCTTTTTCATGTGAACATTTTACATTATGTTTCAGGGGTAGCATTCAGAACAGAGTTCCAGGGCTGAATTCTGGCTCAGATCAAGCACTGGCGAATGGAAGTGTGTTCTTAAGATCGGAAATGTATGTTGGGTTCATCGTGGGTTTTATAGCTGCTCCCATTCCCTTTCTCTCTTCTCTGGGCAGGCCTGACAGACGATGAAGATATCAAGGTGATGCTGAAAGGGTCCCCCTTTTGGAAAGTCAAGGCCAAGCCGGCACAGAAGCAAAGAATATATCGGCTGCAGGAAGATGGAATGACCATCTGGTTTGAGACCCGTTTCAAGAAGGCTTACTCCAAACATGTCTGTAAGTATCTGTGTGTGTCTGTTTGTGTACGTACTCTTCAAATCCAGAGTAGCTGAGCAAATCCGGAATAATTTTAGGAGGTCTAGAAGTGGTAAGCCTTCTAGTTGAAATACTTAAAAATATTGCTGTTTTCTCAAGTACTTTGAACTCGGGACGCTTCCAGATTGTCCCTATTTTCAGGTGGGAACACGTGCCAGCAAATTCAGATTGAGAGGTCAACAAACAGATCAGACATTTTTGCAATAAGGAAACTGCTGGGAAAATGCAGTAGATAACTAATCTCCTTGCAAACAAAGCGTAATGAATATGCTCATTTAATAAGTCAACATTGTCTTATCTCCCTGCAAACAAATCAGGATGAATGCTCAATAAGCAGATCTTCAGCTCTCTTCCTTGTCTCAGGCAACCCAGGGGCGTTAAAAGCCAAAAAGTACAGAATCATAGTGAGGTTTGCGGTGAGGAGAGATGATTGTGACTCAGGAACCCTGGCAGGGGAGAGGACTACTGGGAGGAAATAATTGCATATGTTTATAGTTCCCAAAGACTTTTCTTCTGGTGCTTATTACAGATCAGGAAGCTTAAGGCATATTTATCTTCAGCTAACATTGTGGGGTTTCCTTCCCCTCTGAGATTGCCACCATTATGGAACTATCGTCTTCAAACTAGGGCCCAGTGCTTTTTCCTATTCCCATCCCCTCAATTAGTATATGTTTAAGATATATACTGTACATATTTTTTCTCAGTTTTTCAGAAGAGAGAGGCTGGAAACTGGTGTGCTGTTATATTGATATACAAAGGATATGTTGTGTGCATTGGTGGAAGCAGGCAGCTAAGTAACTGTGCTTTGCATTTTGCCAATTTCACTCGCGGACAGGGAGACTGAGTGGCACAGGCCCACAATGTCTGACCGGGTAGATTTTGACCTGTGTAACTTTAAACAGCTCAGGACCACAAAACCTCAAGGACCGCCTCTTTCCATATGAACCCACCTGGACCCTGAGATCATCTTCTGAGGCCCTTCCTCTCCACAAGAGGGTCGCAACACGAAAATGGGCCTTTTCGGTGGTGGCTCCCTATTTCTGGAATGCTCTCCCCAGGAAGGTTCGGCTGGTGCCTTCATTATACAGCTTTAAGCACTGGGCAAAAATATTCCTCATTCCTCCCCCCCCCCCTGCCTCCGATTGACACCCAATGCTCTTTTAAAATGTTTTGGGGGAAGTGGGGTATTATTGGGTTGTTCTTGATTTTTTTAATTACCAGTATATATTTTGTGATTTTATGTTGTGAATCGCCCTTAAACTTGCGGGTGTAGGGCGATATACTAATAATAATACAGCGGTACCTCGGGTTACAAACGCTTCGGGTTACAGACTCCAGTAGCCCGGAAGTAGTACCTCGGGTTAAGAACTTTACCTCAGGATGAGAACACAAATCGCGCTTTGGCGGCAGTGGGAGGCCGCATTAGCTAAAGTGCTACCAATGAATTAAGTTTGTAACCAGAGGTACCACTGTAATAATAATTAATGACAACAACAACAACCTGCTGCAACAACAACAATTTACTATTTACCGTATTTTTCGCCCTATAGGACGCACTTTTTCCCCTCCAAAAATGAAGGGGAAATCTGTGTGCGTCCTATGGGGCGAATACAGGCTTTCGCTGAAGCTTGGAGAGCAAGAGGGGTAGGTGCGCACCGACCCCTCTCGCTCTCCAGGCTTCAGGAAGCTGTCAGCAAGCCTGGGGAGCCCACAGGAGTTCCCGCAGGGCTCCCTAGGCTGCGGGTAACAGCCTGCCGCCCGGCGTGCGGGGCGCCCTGAAGCAGAGTGCGCCGGGCAGACATCCGCAGCGTGGGGAGCCCTGCGGGAGTTCTCGCAGGGTTCCCTAGTCTGCGGATAGCAGACATCGGCCAGCCCCACAAGCTCGGGGGCAGCGGGGAGGCGCAGCGCCGCCATCCCGCTGTTCCCGACCTGGTTTTGGGGGGGAAATAAAGGAAAAAATTTTTTGCTTTATTTCCCCCCAAAAAAACTAGGTGCGTCCTATGGGTTTCCCAAGCCACTCTGGGTGGCTCCCAACAGAATATTAATATTAATAACAATAACAATAAAAGTGATAAAACATTAAACATTAAAAACTTCCCTAAACAGGGCTGCCTTCAGATGTCATCTAAAAGTCAGATAGTTGTTTATTTCCTTGACGTCTAATGTCAAGCAAAAGCACAGTCTGTGTACAAATGCATACAACACGCAATGGAGAGGTCCATTTTCAGCACAAACGGATTATAACTTTCTTCCTTGAATCCGCCTTAGATTGGCAACTAAAAATTGGGACAGGGATGACTTAGGGGTGATGTCGTGTGTACAGCACATTGTCACACAGTGAGTACATGTCCTAAGGGTCCTGAAAGCCTGTCTTGCACTGCAGGAGATGGAAAAACTATGCATTCAGGTGTGGTTGCGACCATGTTTGAACAGCCACTGCTACGGGGCAACAGAGAAATCTGTATTTACAGTGCGTCAGGCCGGTGATCCATTAAGCTGAGTACACTTGACTAGTAACAGCTCTCCATGGTTTCGGAAAAGCAGACATTTCCAGTCCCACCCAGAGACGCCAGGGACAATAATGATTAAATTTATTGCCCACTCTTTCACCAGGTGGGTTATATCAATTTAAAATTCAGAGATAAGAACAATTTGCAGTCACAGGAATAAGGTGGGTCCCTAGCACACTGTAGAAATAAGGATGACAAGGAAGAGAATGGGGGTAAGTTTTAATTAATTCATTCTCTAAGGAAGTTATGAGGGATGCGGGTGGCGCTGTGGGTTAAACCACAGAGCCTAGGACTTGCCGATCAGAAGGTCGGCAGTTCGAATCCCTGCGACGGGGTGAGCTCCCGTTGCTCGGTCCCTGCTCCTGCCAACCTAGCAGTTCGAAAGCACGTCAAAGTGCAAGTAGATAAATAGGTACCGCTCCGGCGGGAAGGTAAACGGCGTTTCCGTGCGCTGCTCTGGTTCTCCAGAAACGGCTTAATCATGCTGGCCACATGACTCAGAAGCTGTATGCCGGCTCCCTCGGCCAATAAAGCAAGATGAGCGCCGCAACCCCAGAGTCGGCCACGACTGGACCTAATGGTCAGGGGTCCCTTTACCTTTACCTAAGGAAGTTATACCTATCCCCCCATTCAACGGTGTGGAAAGCAACAAGAATAGATGTCTGAAAGAAGAGAATTAATCAGTGGGTGTAAGAAACAAACAAACAAATCTATGGAAGTACGTAGAACGAGTGGCCAGCATTGTGTGCACATAGGTTGCAAGAAGGTGGAATAGTAACATAAAGAAAAAGTATTTTGAAAAACTTATGTGGACATGGCAAAGATGACAGCAAAGTCGAGTTCAAGGGATGAAATGGACCTGAAAGAATAAACTCCCTATTTGGGCATCTTGAAATATTGCACGTTAAATGGAATCATGGGCAGGATTAGGTTTTGAGCAACAGATGGACAACAAAATATACAGTGGTGCCTCAGGTTACATACGCTTCAGGTTACAGACTCTGCTAACCCAGAAAGTGCTTCAGGTTAAGAACTTTGCTTCAGGATGAGAACAGAAATTGTGCTGCAGTGGCGCGGCAGCAGCAAGAGGCCCCATTAGCTAAAGTGGTGCTTCAGGTTAAGAACAGTTTCAGGTTAAGAACGGACCTCCGGAATGAATTAAGTGCTTACCCCAAGGTACCACTGTAATAGCAATGGAAGAACTGTGGAATAGATAAAATTATAATGCAGCAAAGAAGAATGGGAATAACAACACCATGGAAGTCAACTTTTAAATTATGGATTAAATCTGATATTTGTTAAGAGAAATTGGAACTCAATAAAAATTCATTGGCCGGGGGCGGAGGGAGCAACAGGGTGGGTCCTGAAAACACACAGCACGAGGCGTGTTTTCAGCATTTGCTGAAGGCCTCATAGTGAAGGTGCCAGGTGTGAGGAGGGAATTCCACAATTTAGGGGCTGCCACAGAGACTGCCTTCTTATAGGTCACCACCCCACAACCTCGAAGGAAGTAGAACTACCAAGAGGGTCTTCTCTGCTGATCTGAACACCCAAGAAGGTCTATAGGGTGGCGCTGTGGTCTAGACCACTGAGCCTCTTGGGCTTGCCGTTCAGAAGGTTGGCGGTTCGAATCCCCGCAAAGGAGTGAGCTGCTGTTGCTCTGTCCCAGCTCCTGCCAACCTAGCAGTTCGAAAGCTCACCAGTGCAAGTAGATAAATAGATAGCAATGCGGCGGTAAACGGCGTTCCGTGCGCTTTGGCACTCCTCATGGTGTCCCGTTGTGCCAGAAGCGGTTTAGTCCTGCTGGCCACATGACCCGTAAAGCTGTCTATGGACAAACGCCGGCTCCCTCGGCCTGAAAGTGAGATGAGCGCCTCAACCCCATAGTCACCTTTGACTGGACTTAACCATCCAGGGGTCCTTAACCGTTACCTTTTATAGGGTTTCAACCTGGGACTCAAGGCAGATGCGCACAAGGCAGATGCTCTGTCGCTGATCTACAGCCCTGCTTTGATTCCCCTGTTATCGTTTCTCTGCAAGTGGGAACAGCTTGCTAGACTTTTTGTCTCGCCTGGGATTAAAACGATTAAAAACGAAATTGGCATCAGATCATCTTGTGCAAGCATTTTATGCTGTGCCCCTCTCTGCCTGTCCATCACCAGGGCTTCGGATTTCTGTTTAGTTTATAAGTCGGATATGAATCCTATATGGAACTCTGAAAGGATGGGGCTTGAGAGACGCAGCATTTTGTGCCACTTTTGCCAGAGATTAGTTATTGGCATCAGCGAAGGGGAGGTTGCAGAGGTTCAAAAGGTGAATTCCTTAAGCCGCGTGGTAGCATGCAGGCCGACAAGAACTAAATGCATGGAGGGCTGGTATTCCTTTTTTCCTCCTCAACTCCCAAATGGTTTTGTAATGTGCAACAACCATGGCCCTTACGTTCTGCCATAGGATGTGGGTTGTGATGTGGGTTTTAAAAATAAATAAATAAATGAATACAGTGGTACCTCAGGTTACATACGCTTCAGGTTACATACGCTTCAGGTTACAGACTCTGCTAACCCAGAAATAGTGCTTCAGGTTAAGAACTTCGCTTCAGGATGAGAACAGAAATAGTGCTCCGGCAGCGTGGCGGAAGCAGGAGGCCCCATTAGCTGAAGTGGTGCTTCAGGTTAAGAAGAGTTTCAGGTTAAGAATGGACCTCCGGATCGAATTAAGTACTTAACCTGAGGTACCACTGTAATTGGATTTTTTTTTTCTGGGAAGTTTAACTTAGATTGCATAGAGCAACGTGGCTGCACTGAGGGGAGCACACTACCTTGTGTCCGGGTGGAGCGAGGTGAAAACAAAACACAGGGAAATGTTCTGTTACTGGATGTCAGGGCGGGGAAGAGAGAGAGAGAAAGATAACAAGACTCAGAGAAAGAATGGAAGAGAATAACAGGAAACTGCACAATGTTTGCAACAGCTAAACAGCATTTTCAAAGAAAGGGTATCAGTTTCAGGGATGACATAGAGGCTGGTTATGTTCTATGCGCTGAACAAATAAGTATAGAAGGATCTGATGTTGGGAGAAGGGCCTGGTTGCTATACAGATAGCAGGTGCAAGAGTCCCAATCTGTGGCACAGTGGAGAGGAAAGGATCACAGCCACTCTCCCTTGCCGAGGTCCTGATCCGGAGCAAGCGCCCCATCCCACACAGCACCTGCCATTTACTTTTTCAGAGCCATTCGCCCGATTTCCTGTTTCACGGATGGCGTCTCTCGTTCGGTTCTCAGATTGCTGAGTGGTTTGAAATGCAACTGATGCAGGCACCTATTGGATAGTGCCGGTGACGTCACTGATGACAAGAGATGCAGTCCTGCTCCCACAAAATTGTACAGTGCTACCTCAGGTTAAGTACTTAATTTGTTCCGGAGGTCCGTTCTTAACCTGAAACTGTTCTTAACCTGAAGCACTACTTTAGCTAATGTGGCCTCCTGCTGCCGCCGCGCCGCTGCAGCACAATTTCTGTTCTCATCCTGAAGCAAAGTTCTTTACCTGAAGCACTATTTCTGGGTTAGCGGAGTCTGTAACCTGAAGCGTATGTAACCTGAGGTACCACTGTAATGGGTTTGGAGGGTCTTTTTGTTGCTAATTTTGAAAATGTACTTTAACGTCATTTTTGGCCCCGGAGCTGTGTTCACCCTTGGCCAACCCTCCAGGGCTGTGTGTGTGTGTGTCTGGAAAGAGCGGCATTAAAAATAACTGTGACCAAGCCCTAAGCTCAGCTTGAGTGACTGCATGGCAGAGGCAAAGTTTGAACCTAGTGCCTCGCCCAAAGCAGGAAATACTTGCTCCTTGAACCCGACTTCAACTTTCAGTTACTTACGGCTCATTAACACTTAAGTCAGGGTGTGGTGCAAGAGAAGGTGTGGGTTGGTTGGTTTTCCTTGGTTGTCCACCCCACACAACCCCCAGAGACAATAGAGTTAGGAACAGAATGGAATTTGAAAGCTTGTTTTGGGATGGGTTGGTGCAAGAAGAATTTGCGGACAAACGAGTACTGTAAAATGTCGTTTAGCAACTTGCTTTGAGGGTTTCCGTGTGTGATTTTGTAAGTGTGTGCAGGCACGTGCAATGAGAGCCCTCCCCACTCCTGCCGTGTCTCTCGGTTAGAGGGCAGAGGGAGGAGCGATATTGGTCCAGTAAAATAGCCTTTTTGCAAATTCGCTGCTTTTAAAATGAGGGAGATGTATCCCAGTACAGTGGTACCCCGCAAGACGAATGCCTCGCAAGACGGAAAACCCGCTAGACGAAAGGGTTTTCCGTTTTTCGATGCGCTTCGCAGGACGAATTTCCCTATTGTCTTGCGAGTCTTGAGATTTTTTTTCGCTCCCCACCCCCTTTTTCTAAGCCGCTAAACCGCTAATAGCCTTTTAGCAGCTAATCTGCTAATCCCTTAAGACTTTAATAGCCGCTAAACCGCTAATAGCGCTAATCCGCTAATAGGGTTGCTTCGCAAGATGAAAAAACCGCTAGACGAAGAGACTCGCAGAACGAATTAATTTCATCTTGCGAGGCACCACTGTATAGTCGTACCTTGGAAGTCGAACACCTTAGTTCCTGAACGTTTTGGCTCCTGAATGTTGCAAACCGGGGAGTGAGTGTTCCGGTTTGCGAACTATTTTCGGAAGCCGAACATCCAACGGGGCTTCTGATTGGCTGCGGCAGATTCCTGCAGCCAATCGGAAGCCATGCTTTGGTTTCCGAATGTTTTGGTAGCCGAACAGGCTTCCGGAACGGATTCTGTATGGGACATACATATGGGATCCCCGTATGGGACAGCTGCATATTCCTGCATTGAAGGGGGCTGGACTAGATGTCCTTTAGGGTCCTGTCAGGGAACTGCCATCAGAGCCAGAGGAGAGGGAGGGCTCCAGAGGGATTCCAGAGAGCGTCCCGGGAGGGAGAGAAGCAGCACATCTTCTGGGGAAGGAAATCAGCGTAGCACCAGTGGAGGAGGGGGGCAGATGGGGGAATTGGCGAGGTGGCTCAAAGACTCCTCGCCAGGGACCAGCCGGGAGAGCACGGGTCCTCCGATGCCCACACCCTCCCTGCGCAGAAGGCTTCCGTGCAGGGAGGGTAGGCGGAGACTAGGCGTCAAAGAACTTTTATGCTGGAAGAAGTTCAAGAAACGCCCACTGACGGATTCTGCCAGCGATTGAGACAGACACGGGCGAGTGGCTGTCCAGACAGAAAGGGTTCACTCAGGCAACCCACCCAGGTGTGGCGCCGATTTACGCACGAGCAACCCCTAGAACCATTACAGGTCCCTTCCAACACTACAATTCTGTGATCTATGAAAAGGCAATTTGGATTTTTTTAAAAAAAATTGTGGATTGCCAAGAGCATTAAAGAGCAGGTTTTAGGTTGGTTGAGTCCTAATAAAGCCCTGGGCCCTTTGGGTGAAGCATGGGTAATTAATAATCATAATATAATTCTGACTGAGAGTGTTTCAGACTACCTGTTTTATTGAGCATTTGCCTGAATTGTGTGCAAGGAGGCTAGATGATGTTGTGTCAAAGCAAGTGCTGTCCTGTACTGCATTTCCTTATTGCAAAAAGGCTAATCTTTTGAACAGGGTTAATTTGATTTAAATCAAATTGATTTAAATCACAATTTAAATCACTAGTTGGTAAGACTTGATTTTAATCTTAATATTTACAACCAGATGAAGGTTTCATTTTTGGAATAATAAATTTTCAGAGTAGTTTTTACAGTTACAGTATATCAGAAATTACTGATTTGGTTGTACTATTAGAAATACATAGACATAATTATGAAATTATTTTGAGGTTTAGTAAGTTAACTGTTTATACTTAGCTTTTCTGCTGTACTTTATTCGAAGGAGAAAAATAATCATTTCCTTAATAACTAAACAATTTATTTAACTAAAACAATAGCATTATAGCATATGTATCCATGTTTGTTAACTGAAGTGGTTAAACAATTAAAAAACAAAACTCAGACTTGAGTTTTGGCGAACATGAAAAACTTAAAACAAACCCTTATTTCCTGATTAAAAGCCTTTGGTCTACAATGTAACTTAAATAGAAAACTATATTTAGAAATATAGTTTCATCCGAAAGCATTTTGCTTTAAAAATGTAATTTAAATTTTAAAAATCCGATTTTGTTGATTTTTTTTTTAAAAAAAGACATTGATTTTTATCCACCCTGCTTTTGAAGAAGCAGGTTTCTTGCACAGTGCCTCCCAATCACCTCTAATTTGCCAGTATGCGATCAAATTCTGCCCCCAAACAGTGGCAATGTGGCCCTGAGCTGCAGCACTTTTTAAAGTGATGTTGCTAAGACTTGAGTTTGGAGATCGGAACTGGATTGTTAACTTTAAACCAACAGCCTTGCTTCGTGCACCAAAGTGATCAAGCCTGAAGCATGGGATCTTGTTCTGTCCCTGATTTCTGTACGCAGTCCTGCATCCCTGTCTTGTCTTCCAGTCTCCATCCTACACATCGAAAGCGTGCGAGAAGGTTATCAGTCGGAGGGGCTTCGAAAATTCGGCGGCTCTTTCCCTGAGCAGCAATGTTTCACCATTGTCTTCAGGGGCAAGAGGAAAAACCTGGACCTAGCTGCCCGGAGTGTGGATGATGCTCAGCGATGGGTGCGAGGGCTCACAAAACTGATGGCCAGAGGCGAAGCCATGAGCCAGCGAGAGAAGCTCGAACAATATCCTTTCTGTTCAAGCCGCTTGAGCGCAGCGATTGCGTCAGTCCTTAGGCGCCAGGAAACATAAATCAAATAACTTAAAGATTTGCTGCTGTTTCATTGACACCTTATTTTGGCCGCCTGAGGCGGTTGCCTCAGTCTGCCACAAAGAAGGGCCGGCCTGCAGCTTTTGGTACAGGAAAGAGCTTTAGCGACAAAGCCCAGACAACAAGGCTTTAAATGGTTTGTGGAACCGCATTTGGAGAAGGTTCCTAGAAGGTGAGATCAGAGCTTGTTTAAATCTGTGAGCTGGTAGTGTATTGGAGGTACAGTGGTACCTTGATTCTCGAACATACCGTATTTTTTGCTCCATAAGGCGCTCCGGACCATAGGGCGCACCTAGTTTTTAGGGGGGGAAATCAAGAAAAAAAATCTTACCCCCCCCCCCCCCGCCTTTAATTTTTGGAGGGGAAAAAGTGCATCCTATAGAGTGAAAAATACGGTAATCCGTTCCAGAAGACTTTTCAACGTTCAAAAACCGAGGCGCAAAGGGCTGGCTGCAAATGCATTTGCGAAAATCAAAAAACATGAAGCCGTTTGACTTCCAAGGTGCATTCGAAAACGGAAGCATTTACTTCCGGGTTTTTGGTGTTCGGGTTCCGACAACAGAGACGTTTGAGAACCGAGGTACCACTCTATACTAATGGAGAGAAATTCAGATCTCTCTCTCTGAACTTGAAATTCCACTACTTTTAACTTCCTTGGTAAAAATAAGAACATGAAAGTTTACAGTAGTTGTTTTCAGTTTTTTTGTCTGAGGAATCCCTGTCATACTTTGCGTTTGCCTGCAAAACCCTAATCCCCTTTCCTTGCTCCCCTCAAGCAAAGTTTTCAAAAATCCCCTTACTAAAGCCCCATTCAAGACGCCCTTCTTGTTGCACATTCATGATGATTTCTGCTCATGATGCTATTGGGGCAGTCACACACATCCCACTTTTGATACTGTTTGAGGCTGCACAGGTTCTGGGGCAGTCACACTGCTTCATTCCCAGTCGGTGAACATCCCGTAACTTACTGCTGAGGTCCCGTAACTGGTTTATTTTTGTCCCACTTTTTAGTTGCGCTTTAGCACTTCTGGACAGCAATCTTGTGGTAGCGTTAGGGAAGCATCACAGAGCGAACTAAAGCAGAATAAATCCACCCATTAATGCATTCTTATTGTGCCCAGGACATGTTTGCAGAATACAGCCACAATAAAACACCCGTCTGGGAGGGGCCCTAAATTTATTTAACCATTGCAAAATGCAAAGTTAAATTCCTACTTTAATTCTTAATTATAACTTGAATGAAATCATTGAAAGTGAAGTGCTTGATGTGGGAGGTTGTGAAATTTCATGGAACCCCTGTGAGATGCAAACAGAAGCCAAAACATTCATCATGGTTGGAAAACACTGACCAAGGTAGTAATTTTAGTATTTATCTCAAATCCAATTAGGTCCCTAAATGTATGTGCTAGGATATTGTTCTCTTTTACAAATGACCAGTAAAGTCGTACCTTGGATCTCGGAACACCTTGCAAGTCAAACGTTTTGGATCCCGAATGCCACAAACCCAGAACTGACTGTTCTGGTTTGTGAATGTTCTTTGGAACCCGAATGTCTGATCCGGCGTCCAATTGGCTGCAGGAAGTTCCTGCAGCCAATCAGAAGCTGTGCCTTGGTTTCCAAACGTTTTGGAAGTCGAACAGACTTCTGGAACGGATTCCGTTTGACTTCTGAGGTACCACTGGAGTTCTGAATACGAGTCTGGACATTCTAATCGAAGCATTTTCAAAACATTACCAAAGCTAATACCTCCTTGCAAGACCTTAGCTCCAGGAAATTTGTTTTTTGTCTAAGGCTGAAGGGTTCCCGATTCTGCAATAATTCCCCTCATAATAATTCTCCCTGGGTGTAGACGTGTTACCTTAGTTCCCGGGGATGGTGCCTCCGTTTTCCTTTTGTTCTTTCCTTACATCAGGTTCTACTTGGATCCATGACATCTTGCACCAGGCTGACAAGAACAAAGACAATAAGATGAGCTTCAAAGAAATCAAAAACATGCTGCGGATGATAAACATAGACATGAACGACATCTACGCCTACAGGCTCTTCAAGGTACTTCCTGTCCTTGTACGCTAGACGCCATCTTGCCTCCAACTTCAGAACCTCCTTGGCTCTAGCTGCACACTTCCTCGGTTAGACGAAGGGTGCTCTGTCTCTAAGGTAAAGAGACACAGGTGGCGCTGTGGTCTAAACCACTGAGCCTCTTGCGCTTGCTGATCGGAAGTTCGGCGGTTCGAATCCCCGCGACGGAGTGAGCTCCCGTTGCTCTGTCCCAGCTCCTGCCAACCTAGCAGTTTGAAAGCACACCAGTGCAAGTAGATAAATAGGTACCGCTCTGGTGGGAAGGTAACAGTGTTTCCATGCGCTCTGGTTTCCGTCACGGTGTCCCGTTGCACCAGAAGCGGTTTAGTCCTGCTGGCCACATAACCCGGAAAGCTGTCTGTGGACAAACGCCAGCTCCCTTGGCCTGAAAGCGAGATGAGCGCCGCAACCCCATAGTCGCCTTTGACTGGACTTAACCATCCAGTGGTCTTTTACCTTATTTTTTTTCTTTTTTTGCTCTGTCTCTCTTGCAAACACACTCTATGCTTTCCCATCTCCCCCGCTGCCAGTTTTGCCTTTATGAGATGTCAACACTTTTAGAATAATGGTAGATGAGAGCCCTGCAGCCAAATTTTTGGCTGATTCTTTCGGGCCAATATCTGAACTTCTGCCTTTCCTCCCGGAACAGTCTCTCGGGTTTCCTCTGGCCTTCTTTGCGACGAGGAAAATAATTTCTAGCTGCTGTGGAAAGGCAGGGGCGGCTTAGTCTGAGGAAGGACCACATTCCTCAGCGTGAGGCAGAAAGGACGAGGGAGAGACTTAAAAATTATTATACAGTGAAAGCAGGGGATTATCCAGATGAGAACATTGGCAGGATTGTTGTAATAACCTGCAGTTTTATAAGAGTATATATTTAAAGCAAATGAACAAATTTGGACACGCAGAAAATATTAAAAATCATTTTAAGGAACCGCAGAAAGAGGGGGGAGGGAAGTCGAATTTTGAAATGTTAAAATGATTGTAAAATTATTAAAATGTATAAAATTGAAAATGATAAATAAAATAATTGAAAAATAAAAGAGTAGAAGTTGGAAAGAAAGAAAGAGAGAGAAAGAAAGAAAGAAAGAAAGAAAGAAAGAAAGAAAGAAAGAAAACAAGCGAGCAGGGGAGATGGCAACTGCCACTTTGGGTTGAATTATCTGCTGTGTGAGTCTTGCCCTCATCCCTTCTCAGGCCGGCTTGCCAATCAGAAGGTCGGCGGTTCGAATCCCGTGACAGGATGAGCTCCCATTGCTCGGTCCCTGCTCCTGCCAACCTAGTAGTTCGAAAGCAGGTCAAAGTGCAAGTAGATAAATAGGTACCGCTCCAGCGGGAAGGTAAACAGCGTTTCCGTGCGCTGCTCTGGTTCGCCAGAAGATGCTTAGTCATGCTGGCCACATGACCCGGAAGCTGTACGCCGGCTCCCTCAGCCAGTAAAGCGAGATGAGCTCCGCAACCCCAGAGTTGTCCACGACTGGACCTAATGGTCAGGGGTCCCTTTACCTTTACCTTTACTTCTTCCCCAGGCTGTTTCTCTCTGCCAGCTGTCTCTTTCTGGGAGCAGAGTAGGCTCAACTAGTCAGAGCCAGAGGCACCAGAATAGACCCTGGTCCTCAACTTGGAGCCAGCCCTCAGCTGTTTCTGACCTGAAACTTAGCAAGTAGGGAGAGAGGCTCCCTGAGCCATGCAGCTCCCAAGCCTGGTCAGGTCTCGGGGGGCAGAAGCAGCATCTGGACTTGGGCCTGGAATCTACCTGGAAGACGGCATAGCTGCTTCCCTATTGGTTGCATGTGTTCCTACCGCCTCACTTTAGTTGGAAGCGGCATTCTGGTTGACGTTTGTCAACCAGGACAGTCCTGCACAGAACACACTGCAGCAGTCACTTATAGAGCTGTGATGGGCAAGGAGGATGTCAGATGCTCTCTGGCCTGCCTTATCTCACTTGCTGGGTTGTTAATCCAGGACTTCAGTACAACAGTCTGGTCTAAGCACCCTTGACGATGGTTTTGCAGCCTTATCTTCTCCCAGAGCCCTAGAGTGGGGGCTTCCTCTTCCCTCTGCATTTTTATAGTCCTTTCCCCCGTATTGTTGCCTATAATAATCTGGCTTCTGGTAACAGGCACCTTAACGCCGGATCCTAATGCCTGTTATACAGTCGTACCTTGGTTCTCAAACGAAATCCCTTCTGGAAGTCGGTTCCGAAAACGTTTGAAAAACAAGGTGTGGCTTCCGATTGGCTGCAGGAGCTTCCTGCACTCAACCGGAAGCTGTGTTGGACATTCGGCTTCCAAAAAACGTTAGCAAACTGGAACACTCACTTTTGGGTTTGTGGCATTTGGGCACCAAAACGTTTGAGAACTAAGGTGTTCAAAGACCAAGGTATGACTGTATTCCACCTCAGTACTTTTCATAGCTGTTCCTTTCAGTGCCTAGAAACACCAAAATAAATTACAGTGGTACCTCAGGTTACATACGCTTCAGGTTACATATGCTTCAGGTTACAGATTCTGCTAACCCAGAAATAGTACCTCAGGTTAAGAACTTTGCTTCAGGATGAGAACAGAAATCGTGCTCCGGCAGCGCTGCAGCAGTGGGTGGCCCCATTAGCTAAAGTGGTGCTTCAGGTTAAGAACAGATTCAGGTTAAGAGCAGACCTCCGGAACGAATTAAGTACTTAACCTGAGGTACCACTGTATGTACACTAAATCCAGATTCACACATTTTGTACTCTTTGCAGAATTTCCATTTATTTCTTCCACCCCTCCTTTAAAAAACAACAACAACAACACACAGCTCTGTCTCCATCCAAGCTTATCAGTTGCTATTTCCTCTCATCCATCTACCCCTGGCAATTTACTTAACTGCTCCTTCACTCCTTCATTTAGGAGTGTGACAGATCAAACAACGATCGCTTGGAGGAATATGAGATTGAGGAGTTCTGCACACGGCTGATGGCGCGTCCTGAGTTGGAGGAGATCTTTCGCCGTTACTCGGGCGAGGACCGCGTACTGTCGTCCGAGGAGCTGCAGGAATTTCTCCGCGACCAGGGCGAGGAAGCCAGCTTGCAGCGGGCTCATGAAATCATCCAGACTTTTGAGCTGAACGAGAAAGGTATGAACCCAATGCGCACACCTCAAGGTTATGGCGGAACACTTTCTAGCATGGTTATAATTGTCATGAATGCAGTGCCCTTGTTGTGTTGATGCATTGCAAGCACATCCAGGAAGAACATGCAGGTTAAGGAGCTGAAATCCAAAAAAATCTCTCTTGGGACTGATGTTTCACCTAAGAGAAGACTTTCATGGGTTGCATGAACATTGTTATTTTTGTGGAGAAATAAGAGCAATCTGGTTTTATCTCTGATTTTCTCTCCCCTGCCCCTCACCCTCCCATTCTCAGTCGCATTATGGTAAAGGAACCCCTGACCATTAGGTCCAGTCGTGACCAACTCTGGGGTTGCGGCGCTCAACTTGCTTTATTGGCCGAGGGAGCCGGCGTACAGCTTCCGGGTCATGTGGCCAGCATGACTAAGCCGCTTCTGGCGAACCAGAGCAGCACACGGAAACGCCGTTTACCTTCCCACCGGAACGGTACCTATTTATCTACTTGCACTTTGATGTGCTTTTGAACTACTAGGTTGGCAGGAGCAGGGACTGAGCAATGGGAGCTCACTCCATCACGGGGATTTGAACCACCAACCTTCTGATTCGCAAGCCCTAGGCTCTGTGGTTTAACCCACAGCGCCACCCGTGTCCCTTTCAGTCGCATTGCTTCTCTGCAAAAAACACAGCTCTTCCTCTCTACCCCCTTTGCAAAACCACACCCTAGGTCAGTGGTTTTCAAAGGGTGTGTCTCACCACACTGCTGTGGCAGGAGAGGATGGCAGGAGTGGGAAGATTCAAGGACAATCAAAGACACGTTTAAACATTTCAGTGTATACAACCAGGAACAATAGCCATGCCTCTTTTGAAGAGCATTGGCTATTCTTCTGCAGCTCTCCACGACAAGTTGTTGTGAACAGGGATTTTCAGCTCTGACAAATATGAAAGATCAGAAAAGGGGAAGGCTTCTTTGTGTCGATGAGGAGATGAGTTTGTTTGTCTCAAATTAGACCAGGGGTCAGGAAACTAAGGCCCAGGGGCCGGACCAGGCCCAAATGCCTTCAAGACTGTCCATGGATCAGTGTGGGGATTCTGTTTGTTTGGGCTGCGCCATTTCCCCCCCTCTCCCTCACACACACGGCGCCGGCGCCTCCTCCCTCCCTCCTCCTGGCTTCTCCCCACCCTGCCTAGAGGAGGAAGGGGGCTGGGCTGAGCTGGCTGAACGCCATTTTAAGCAGCCCCTCTCTGGAACCAGTCCTTTCGTGCCGCTCATCTTCCCTCCGCCGCTGCCCTGGTGCTCCTGTGGGCCAGAGAGTGGAGCAGACCAGCAGTGGTGGTAGTGGTGGTGGCGGCAGCCCCTGGGAAGGTAAGCGCAGTGGCTGGGGCTGGGAGGTGGGTTGGAGGACGACTTGCCCCCCTTGCCTCTTCTAGCTCCCCCCTCCCGGTGCTGGCTTTCTGGCCCGCCACAAGGTCTGAGGGACAGTGGACCGGCCCAAGGCTAAACTTATTTGCTGACCCCTGAATTAGACCTAATATAAATGAGATTTATATTACACCTCTCATTGAGTCTGTATGCATACATAAGGTACATATGTAAGAAGCTCATTTATGATTATATTTTGGTAATGATTCATGTTCTTATATAGCTGCCTTGTTTTATACTTTCCGGTAGTCCCATGATTACGTTATCAAGTGGTTGTGCTATAAATCAAGCACTGCAAGGAGTTGTTTCTTTTTGTTTTCCATTGTATTTCTTATCAGTGAGAAATTTGGTGTGGTGCAAGCAAATTCTTATTCTGAAAGTGTGGCCCAGAGAAAAAAGTTTGAGAAGCACTGCCCTAGGTCAGCTCTCACCTTGACTACTGCAGTCTTCTTCTTGTCTTCTGCTCTCAGTTTGCCTCTTTCACATCTGCCTAGCATTCTGCTGCTGCCATAATTATTCCCTTTCATTGTTTTGATCATGTGATGCCTCTCCTTAAATCCTGCCTCTGCCTTCTTGTCTGCTCCCAGATCCCGCACAAGCTTCTCACCTTCACCTTTAAAACCTCTGTGGTAGGGGTCAGCAGACTTTTTCAGCAGGGGGGCGGTCCACTGTCCCACAGACCTTGTGGGGGCTGGACTGTATTTTAGAAAAAAAATAATGAACGAATTCCTGTGCTCCACAAATAACCCAGAGATGCATTTTAAATAAAAGCACACATTCTACTCATGTAAAAACACCAGGCAGGCCCCACAAATAACCCAGAGATGCATTTTAAATAAAAAGACACATTCTACTCATGTAAAGAAGAAGAAGAAGAGGAAGAGTTTGGATTTGATATCCCGCCTTTCACTCCCCTTCAGGAGTCTCAAAGCGGCTAACATTCTCCTTTCCCTTCCTCCCCCACAACAAACACTCTGTGAGGTGAGTGGGGCTGAGAGACTTCAGAGAAGTGTGACTGGCCCAAGGTCACCCAGCAGCTGTGTGTGGAGGAGCAGAGACGCGGACCCAGTTCACCAGATTACGAGACTACCGCTCTTTACCACTACACCACACTGGCTCCAACACGCTGATTCCAGGACCGTCCGTGGGTTGGATTTAGATGGCGATTGGGCCGGATCCGGTTCCCGGGCCTTGGTTTGCCTACCCATGCTCTATGGCCTTGTCCTCTCCTTATTTCTCATTTCCCTACCTGGGGCCTTCGCTTCATAGAATTGTTGAGTTGGAAGGGACCCTGTGGGTCATCTAGTCCAACCCCTTGCAGCAGGAATCATTTTGCCCAATGTGGGGCTTGAACCCACGACCCCGAGATTAAGAGTCTCGTACTTAACAACTGAGCTATCCTAGCTTGTCCAGCTTCATCTCCTATAGCTGTCTCAAGGACTCCTGCTTCCTTAAACAATGGTAATCTTTCCTTGATCGGGAACGCGGGTGGCACTGTGGTCTGAACCACTGAACTTCTTGGGCTTGCCGATCAGAAGGTTGGCGGTTCGAATCCCCGTGACGGGGTGAGTCCCATTGCTTTGTCCCAGCTCCTGCCAACCTAGCAGTTCGAAAGCACACCAGTGCAAGTAGATAAATAGGTACTGTTTCGGCGGGAGGTAAACGGTGTTTCCATGCGCTCTGGTTTCCGTCATGGTGTCCTGTTGCTCCAGAAGCGGTTTAGTCATGGTGACCACATGACCCGGAAAGCTGTCTGTGGACAAATGCCGGCTCCCTCGGCCCGAAAGCGAGACGAGCGCCAGAACTCCATAGTCGCCTTTGACTGGACATAACCATCCAACCTTTTTTCTTTTACCTTTCCTTGATCACCCTTCTGCCAGGAACTGCCTCCCAGGACACCTCTGTGATATCGCCTCTCTTCTTTAAAATCCTCCTCAAAACCCACATTTTCCCTAAAGCCTTGGTTGGAGCTGGGAATGCCTAGTCCCGACTGTCTATTATAATGGTGTGTGTGTTTGTGTTTTTCCTCTGAGAGCCAGTGGGGTCCCTGGGAGACCAGGGTTCAAATCGCTGCTCAACCATGTGGTTTGCTGGGTGACCTTGGGCCACTCACAGACTCTCAGCCTAACCTACGGCACAGATTGGTTTTGGGGATTAAAAGAGTTGGGGAGAGACCCTTGTATGCCACCTTGAGCTCCTGGGGCGGGGGGAAATCTGGGATAGAAATGCAACGACTAAATAAATAAATACGACCAAGCCTAAGTACACGTAACTGTAATGATGGCACGTTCTCTCTCTGCTTCCGCCAGCTTTCATCTCTCCCCTGTTGCTATTTTCAGATTGCAAGCCCTTTCGGATAAGGAGTCTGTCACTCCTGTCCTTTGCAAAGCACCATGTCTAGATGGCATTATATAAATAATGACACCACACTGCCCCTGAGTCTTTGGAAAGCTATAATCTGCGTGCCGCCCCATAAAATTGAAGTCCACGGCTCAAAACTACACATTATGGAGAGTATACGTGCTGGTCATTGAAAGCAGCAGCCTCTCCTTTGTCCTCTCTTCCACACGCACACACACAAAAAAGACACAATTTCATCATGCTTTTTTAAAAAAACAAAACGACAACAACAAACACTTCATTGATTTTTCCATATTATAATTACAGCATAATACCTTGCAACGAAAACAGCCGGCACAGCAATAACATCAGTCGAAAGAAACATAACAAGGCAGAGGAATGTAAAGGAGAGGGAGGGACAGAAATTGTGATTATACATAACAGATCACGATGCTTTTGTTTCTCTGCTGTCCTTTCCCCCCACAAAAAACAGACTGCAAAGTCGAGTGGGGTGGTGGAAAAGAAAGTACAATAGCATCCCATGGTCTGTTTTGTTGCATTGCACATTGGTTTGTACAATCATTCTAGATTTGAACCATGGTTTGTATTATCATTCTAGACTTGAACCATGGTTTGTACGATCATTCTAAACTTGAACCATGGTTTGTATTATCATTCTAGACTTTGAACCATGGTTTGTATTATCATTCTAGACTTAAACCATGGTTTGTATGATCATTCTAGACTTGAACCATGGTTTGTACGATCATTCTAAACTTGAACCATGGTTTGTATTATCATTCTAGACTTTGAACCATGGTTTGTATGATAATAATAATATAATAATAAATTTTATTTATACCCCGCCCTCCCCAGCCAAAGCTGGGCTCAGGGCGGCTAACAACAATAAAAACAATCCAACATTCTAAAAACTTTTCACCATGATCATTCTAAACTTTTCACCATGATCATTCTAAACTTGAACCATGGTTTGTATTATCATTCTAGACTTGAACCATGGTTTGTACTATCATTCTAGACTTAAACCATGGTTTGTATTATCATTCTAGACTTTGAACCATGGTTTGTATTATCATTCTAGACTTTGAACCATGGTTTGTACTATCATTCTAGACTTAAACCATGGATTGTACAATCATTCTAGGTCACCAACCATTGTTTGTGAACCATAGTTTTCTTAAGCCAAGAACAAGTGGTGGGAATGAGTCCTCCACTCTTGCCTCTTCCTTTTTCTTGCCACCAGTTGCAGAGTGCGGCATACGATGCTGTGCTGCCCACCTGGCTGCAGGTGTCAAGGGCAGAAGAAACCCCGGGTTGGCAGCAGTGGCAAGCATCTATGCGCCCACGCTTGTGCCCACTGCTACTGGCAACCTGGTGCTTCCTGTGCCCTACCTAGTCCTGGCAAGCAGCAGGACGGCTGCAGCTGGGAGGGGTAGCGTAGGGGCAGCATCTAGCCTCATGCTCCACAACTGCCCGTTGCACATCAGCTTCCAGCATGGAGATCCCGACTGGTAAAAAGCCGGAGTTCCCTGCTGTGTCCAAACAGCAAACCTGGCTTGATGTCGATCAACTAGCCAGAAAAATAAACCAGAGCCCAACAGAGGGACGAACTGGGAAAATAAGCCAGAGACCAACAGAAAGCTAGCGTTTCCCGCTTTGCACATAGCAGGGGGCTCTGGACCAGTGCAAGTCAGGATTTTTGCTTGACACTCAACAACAGGAGGAGAGGAGAATCCCTGCTTTATAAAACAAGGAATCATATTGCAAACTTGGCCTTGTGGAAGAATGAGATGCGGGGAATCTGCTTTCGATAGCTGTTGCATGACCTCCGTATTGTGTATTTTTGGCCTACTTTTACAATGTTTGGAGGCACCATGTATGGGCAACCTTGTCCGGTAGATATTTGTAATTTCAAGGAGTTTCGTGATCTGAAATGGTCATGTTTTCCTGCCTCTGTTTACTTCCCCTCTCTGTCTCTTGTTCTGCTCTTGGATGGCTGAGAGCAGCCTTTAATGTATAATCTGGTGGAAGGAAGAAGTGATAATGCAGGGCACCTTCTGACCTTCTTTGATCTTAGACATTGTTTGGAGGAATGTGCAGTATTGGAAGAGGGGGCTAGCCAATTAATAATCTGCACTGGCTTGCCGGGCAAGGCACGTAGGCTAACAGGTCAGCTATCTATAAATCGGATGGTTTTGGGGCATAGTTCTGTGAAGCTCGTGCACAGACTATAGGCCGTGGGGCTGTGCCAACGAAGGCCGCCTGGGCATAACTGTCAACTTTTCCCCTTTCTTGCGAGGAATCCTATTCGGAAGAAGGAAATTTCCCTTAAAAAAGGGGAAACCTTGACAGCTATGCGCCTGGGGGATAGCCTCACCACTTCTTGAGGGCTTCCCAGTGGCAGAACGAAGCGTTTGCTTGGTAATGTATATAATACGATACGATACGATAATCTTTATTGTCATTGTCCCATACAGAAGAACAAAATTGAAAAATCTACGCAAGACATTCAAAAACCAACAAGCCCAGCTCTCCCAACCTGGTTAGCCCCCTAAAAACTCTGATACTCCATTTTTAAATACAATATACAGTGGTACCTCGGGTTAAGTACTTAATTCGTTCTGGAGGTCCGTACTTAACCTGAAACTGTTCTTAACCTGAAGCAGCACTTTAGCTAATGGGGCCTGCCGCTGCGCCGCCAGAGCACAATTTCTGTTCTCATCCTGAAGCAAAGTTCTTAACCTGAAGCACTATTTCTGGGATTAGCAGCGTCTGTAACCTGAAGCGTATGTAACCTGAAGCGTATGTAACCCGAGGTACCACTGTACTCCCATAGAGACTCCTTATACTGCGTTTAAAACCAAAATCACATTGGGGTAGAAACTGTTTCCCAGGTGGCTAGTCATAGTCTTTATAACCCTGTACTTTCTTCCAGAAGGCTGAATCTGAAAGAGATAATTTCCGGGGTGTGCACTAATGCTTGCTGTTTAGAATAAAACCTTTAATCTTCTCGCTTGTGTTCTGTCTTGCTTCTGAATCTCACTAACATGAACCACCTTGCATTTGGCAAGACGCGCCGTTCTTAGGAAACGAGTACGCTAAAATACGCCGGATGGGTAGAGTCTGAAACTCTCTCCGCTAACCACGTCTTTGTCCCACAGCCAGGCAGCACAATCTCATGATGATGGATGGCTTCATGATGTACCTGCTGTCCTCGGCCGGAGACATCCTCAACCAGGGCCACGCAAAGATATACCAGGACATGACGCAGCCCCTGTGCCATTACTTCATCTCTTCCTCCCATAACACCTACCTGACGCAGAACCAGATTGGAGGCGCCAGTAGCACGGAGGCCTACATCCGGTAAGCAGCTTTTGTGGCCGAAGCAACAGAACAGCTGTAGCCAGAGTGGGTCCCAGTAACTGCTTTCAGATGGCAAGGGGTGCTGGTATACGATACATACAATATCTTTATTGTCATTGTCCCATGCGGAACAATGAAATTGAAAAACTACATAAAACATTCAAAAACCCCTAAAAACTCTGAACCCCATTTTAAAATACACTATACTATAAAGACCCCTTATGCTGCGTTTAGAACCAGAATTGCATTTGCGTAGAAACTGTTTCTCAGGCGGCTAGTCCTGGCCTTTATAACCCTGTACCTTCTTCCAGAAGGCAGAAGCTGAAAGAGATCATTTCCGGGGTGCGTACTATCCTGCGCTATCTCTGCCGCTTTCTTACGGCACCTGGCAGCATACATTTGATCTAAGGTGGGAAGAGTGCACCCAATTATTCTCTCTGCAGTCTTTACAACCCTGGATAGCATTGTTTTTTCCCTGGCCGTACAGCTCCCAAACCACACACAGAGACCATAAGTTAATACGCTCCCCACAGTGCAATGGTAAAATGCCATCAACAGGTCCTTTGAGAGATTGTTTTTCCGGAGGATTCTCAGAAAATATAACCTAATAAAATATAACGGGGATAGGTAAAGGATTCCAGCAAATAATGGTGGGTGCATGGCCATTGGCTGCAACATTTTGGCCAGGGCATGCTGGGAGGCAGTGGGTGAGCTGGAGTGGAGAGAGGAATATGATTGGTTGGTTGGCGGGGCTGCTTTGAACAGGCCAGGAGAAAGGAGGCCACATGCCAAGGCAGGATTACTGAAGGACAACCTGGTACCTGGAGAGAGAACGATGCATTTACCTTTCCTTGGCTCAGGTGATTCCATTAATTATGTGGCCCATCATCCCCGAAGGAGCCCTGCGGAACAATGTGTGGGAAATTGAGCCGTCCCTTGGGTGGGAAGGCACAACCTGTTTACACCTTGAAGTTAGTGGAGCATACTGCGTAAAGTTTGTTCGAAGAGTGCTGGCTAGCACAACACTTGCCTGGCTCCCTATGAGGGGCTGGAGGACTTGAACTCAGCACTCAGGCAGCCAGGACCCGGGCAGCTGTACACCTTGCAGAACTGAGCAACGTCTTGTGCTAAATAGTAACACAGACTCTTCCTTTCTCTCCTTGCGCTTCCTGATGTGCGATTGCATCTCCTACCTGTAAAACAACAACAACAACAACAACAACAACAACAATAATAATAATAATTTATTATTATTTATACCCAGCCCATCTGGCTGAGTTTCCCCCGCCACTCTGGGCGACTCCCAATCAAGTGTTAAAAACAGTGCAGCATTAAATATTAAAAACTCCCTGAACAGGGCTGCCTTCAGATGTCTTTTCAAGATAGGATAGCTGCTTATTTCCTTCACATCTGAAGGGAGGGTGTTCCACAGGGTGGGCGTCACTACCGAGAAGGCCTTCTGCCTGGTTCCCTGTAACCTCACTTCTCGCAATGAGGGAACCGCCAGAAGGCCCTCAGAGATGGACCTCAGTGTCCGGGCTGAACGACCCTTTGGCCTATATTGGTCCACGGTCCATCTCTGAGGTTGGGCAAGGCGTCACAATCCTCCCTGCCTCTCTAAGACTGATCAAATCCTAGATGCTAATTGCATCTCATGCTTCACGTTCTTTCCTGCCCTGTGGATGACCTGTGCTCGCCTGACAGCTCCTTGACAGGCAGAGGGCTGAAATGCAGAGTCCATCATCACCTCACCCCATTTCTGTCTTCGGCAGGGCTTTGATGAAGGGGTGTCGCTGTGTGGAGCTTGACTGCTGGGAGGGCTCCAACGGGGAGCCCATCATCTACCACGGCCACACTCTGACCTCCAAGATCCTCTTCCGGGATGTGATTGAAAGCATCCGGGACCATGCATTCAAGGTAGACTAAACCACAGTTTTCAGAAATGCAGGTAGCAAGAAGATTGGTTGATTTCAGTTCTTAAGGCTCCTCGGAAGGGAGATGGAGCTGCATTTTATGTTCTGAGGCCCAAACATTTCTCTCAGAAGCTTTCTTCGCTGCCCAACCAGTTAGTCACTTAGCTGTATCATGATTCATGAGCAAATTTAATTGCTGGAAACGATTGTGCAAGCTTCCTTTTTCAAAGGCGGTGCATGCGAAGGTCGCAGCGGGTACAATTCTAGACAATTCCAAACGATGGTGTCTGGCTTGCATTTTTTTTAAAAAAGTTTTTCTACTCAAAGTAGTTAAGCCTTTTAAACACCCCCCCCCGTTGGATTAAGCATTAAAAAACAAACAAAAAACTGTTGCTTGTTTAGGTGGGGGTACCTTCTGTTGCATGTGTGCAAATATTGATAATGCAGAAGGCATTTTAATGCAACAATGGGGTCGCCAACAAGGCGCTGTTCAGATATGCTGTTAGATTGCAGCTCGCATCATCTCTCACCGTTGGCCATAACTGGCTAGGGCTGGTGGGGGTTGGGAGTCCCATTAACGTGCAGAAGGCGCCAGGTGACTACCTCTTATCTAGGCAGCGTGGCCTTCACCTTCACAATACATGAAACACAAAGACTGATTTTCTAACCTCATACATGAAACACAGGGACGCAGGTGGCGCTGTGGGTTAAACCACTGAGCCTAGAACTTGCCGATCAGAAGGTCGGCAGTTCGAATCCCTGCGACGGGGTGAGCTCCTGTTGCTCGGTCCCTGCTCCTGCCAACCTAGCAGTTCGAAAGCACATCAAAGTGCAAGTAGATAAATAGGTACCGCTCCAGCGGGAAGGTAAACGGCGTTTATGTGTGCTGCTCTGGTTCGCCAGAAGCGGCTTGGTCATGCTGGCCCCATGACCTGGAAGCTGTATGCCGGCTCCCTCGGCCAATAAAGCAAGATGAGCGCCGCAACCCCAGAGTCGGCCACGACTGGACCTAATGGTCAAGGGTCCCTTTACCTTACACGGAACACTGGTTTGCCTGTAATGCCAAGCCAAACCATGGTTTAGTGTGATTGAGCAAATGCATGGGCTCCTAGAGATAATAGCTCATATGGAATGGGAATGCGTTTATGGGTGTAATCAGGCTGAGGCTATCAAACACAATTTGTTGACCTGCCCTTTATATACAGTGCACAGAGAATTTTTTTTCATCGCCTTTTTTCCCATTGGTTCTCAGATCAATCCCCCCCCCCCCCCGCCAGGAAGTGATAATAGAACGCTAAGCTGCTAAATATCTACAAATTACAATTCTGGTAGACAAATTTGCTCTGGAAGCTAAGAAGCTTCGCTCCAGTTATGTGAATGCATTGTAACTTTAAATTTTTGTGCTGCAAATTTTAATGCTGTAGACGTGTGCAGACTTATGTTGTGCGATTTTAGAGGAATGCCTTGCTTTTTGCCCTCTGCTGTTCACTGTGAAGGCCTTTGGCTATATACAATAAATTGAATTGATTGATTGGAATGAAGATTGCCCCTGCTGGGCTTCTCATGTGGTCCTGTTGCACCTCCCAGCACTGACCCATCATTTGTTTTAGGATTACGCCCAAGCCCTGGCTTGTGGTTTGTCTCCCCCAACCAACCATGAACAGCAAAACTGAGAGCAAACCTTGGTTACATCTCGGAGTAATGGTAAACCAAACCATGGCTTAGCCCTGGGTATTATGGAGAAAGTAGAATTGGGAGAAGGATGTTGTAGCTGTGACCTTTGCTCTGGGAATACACCTATTTGCTTGTTTGCAATAAACCTTTAGTGTCATGTGCTGGGCTGATGTCGCAACTCACCTTATGCATGCCAACGTGTTATGAAAAGACTCTTTTCCATTATACAAAATGTTCTCCTGCTCCCTTAATAGTACATGAGGAAGACCAGATTAATGAAGGCTGATAGTTACTCCATGCTTTTGGAATCTGGGCCAAATACTACCTTGCTGGGTGGGGTTTTCTGAGGAACTGCTTTTGCAATCTTTAATTTGGCGAGAAAGAGACACGACAGGTTTGGGTTTGAGGCTGAAAACATGGCTAACAGGAACCTGGCTGGGAGAAGCCAGATATTTACGTAGATTCTCGGAGCGCCAAACGGATGTTGTTTTGGGAGTAGCCCTGCCAGCTGCATTCTTGCTTTCCATCCAATTCAGCATGACCCTGAACATCTGCCTCTGGAAGGTCCTGCTACTCCAGAAAAAGGTGTGAAGTAATATTGGCATCCTTTTGTGCTCTTCTCCCACTTATTGGTGGAGTTGCAAGAAACAGGAGAAGAACCCTTCCCTGTGCTGAAAGATGGCATTTGCAACTGATTGTGCCTATCTGTTTACAGGAACCAGAAAGCATGTTCACCATATCATAAAAAAAACCCCACCATCACATTTCTGTGAATTCTAAATTGGCACAAATGCTAGCCTGAATTCTGGTTGCTGGGGGATAATAGCCAGAGAGGGCTAATTGCCATTGTTTCCTGCTTGTGGCCTCTTCTTCTTCTTCTTCTTCTTCTTCTTCTTCTTCTTCTTCCTCTTCCTCTCCTCCTCCTCCTCTTATCATTTGTACCCTGCCCATCTGACTGGGTTACCCCAGCCACTCTGGGCAGCTTCCAACATATATAAAAACATAATACAGTCGTACCTTGGTTCTCAAACGCCTTGGTACTTGTACGTTTTGGCTCCTGAACACCAAAAACTTGGGCATGTTCCAGTTTTCGAACGTTTTTTGGAAGCTGAACATTCAGCGCGATTTCTGCGGCTTCTGATTGGCTGCAGGAGCTAGCTGCAGCCAATCAGAAGTCACGCCTTGGTTTTCGAATGGTTCTGGGAGTCGAATGGAATCCCGGAATGGATTAAGTTCGACAGCCAAGGTACCACTGTAAAACAATACATATTAAAAGTCTTCCTTATACAAGGCTGCCTTCAGATGTTTCCTAAAAGTTATATAGTTACTCATCTCCGTGACGTCTGATGGGAGGGCGTTCCACAGGGTGGGTGCCACTACTGAGAATTAAAGCTAACCGTCTAATGCAATTAGGAAAGCATAACACGAGTAGAAAGAAAAAAATTCATTCTAACCAGCGAATGATCAACACATGAAAAGCTAGGATGAAACAGTTCCTAAAATGTTTTGAGGTTGCAAATGTACACAAAATTTCATGCAAGCCAGAGTAAAATGCTTAGTGGTGTGTGTGTGTGTGTGTGTGTGTGTGTGTATTTAAAAAAGAAAAAAAAGTAATCATTTGAAGGGTTGGGGAAAGAATCTTGGAGGTGGCAGATGCCTTCTGACTCCATCTTGTCTCCTCAGCATTCTTCCTATCCTGTGATTCTCTCTCTGGAAAACCACTGTGGGCCGGAACAGCAGTCCAAGATGGCGCACCACATGAAGGCTATTTTAGGGAACATGCTTGTGACCCAACCACTGGATGGAGACACGCCCAAACAGCTCCCATCACCAGAGGTAACTCCATTTAGGGCAAGGGTGGGGAACCTTTGACCCTCCAGACTTGGTTGGACTGTGACTCCCATCAGCCTCGGCCATTTGGCTATGCTTGACTGGGGCTGGTGGCAGTTGTAGTTCCAAAACATCTGGATGGCCAAAAGTCCCTCCCTCCCGATTTAATTCTAGCGTCGTACTAGGTTATGTCCCTCATATCACCTGTGATACAGTCAGGCTGGGAATTTTGCTGAGGAGAAAACCAAAGTCAACGAGGAGGTTGACTTGACAAATAGATTATCTGTTCTAGCTTTAAGAAACTTTGCTTTCAACAACAACAAAAGCCAAGATGAATTTTGGTACCCAATGCCAGATGTTTGCACTTGTGCAGTACTGATATCCAAAAAGATTATGTGGAGGGAAATGGTAGCCTAATGGACTTTGGGTAATGTAGTAGCTGAGTTATTGCAAGATTTCCTTCGTCTAGCTTCCTTCTTAATCCTAGTGAGGTGATTACCGTATTTTTTGCTCTATAAGATGCACCAGACCATAAGACGCACCTAGTTTTTGGAGGAGGAAAATAAGGGGGGGGGGGAATATTCTGAATCCCAGAAGCCAGAACAGCAAGAGGGATCACTGCACAGCAAAAGCAGCGATCCCTCTTGCTGTTCTGGCTTCTGGGATAGCTGCGTAGCCTGCATTCACTCCATAAGACGCACACACATTTCCCCTTACTTTTTAGGAGAGAAAAAGTGAGTCTTATAGAGCAAAAAATACGGTAGTTCTTGTAAGGAATATAGGGTTTTAACACCTAACAGGTGTGAACAAGACACTTTATGGCCAGGACTATCGGACGTCCGATTCACATTTGCACCCCACAAAAATCTTCATTGAATTTTGCAGGAGGAAAGTGAGAATGCTGGCACTGTTGGGCTGGCGAGCCTTTTTGATTCAGATTGCATTTAAAGGCCAAGCTGCGTAGTTTGCGCTTTGCAAAACAGCACATGAATTGAAACACAGCCATCCTTCAAAATCTACAGTTCTTTAGACATCACCCCAGAATTGGCCCTACTAAACATCTTCCAAGACAACAATGCCCATTTACACCACAAAGACCTCATAACCCACCTACTTTCAGCAGCCAGAAACACCATAACCAGATACTGGAGAGACCTGTCAGGAGTAAGCATGGACCAATGGTACCAAATAGTATGGGAAACAGCCCTACTAGAAAAATTAACCAATAAACTGAAACTGAGACGGGGACAAACAGAAGAAGACGCCTTTACCCCGGTATGGCTCCCAACAAGACAATGACAAGAATCCACCAACAGCATACAAATCAATATGGCTAACCTGATCCAAAACACCCACCCACCCCACTCACAAACAAAGATCA
Organism: Podarcis tiliguerta; assembly: GCF_965153285.1. Taxonomy (NCBI): domain Eukaryota; kingdom Metazoa; phylum Chordata; class Lepidosauria; order Squamata; family Lacertidae; genus Podarcis; species Podarcis tiliguerta. The sequence continues at coordinate 12,365,278 of NC_139546.1, forward strand.
CCACAGCCAATCACAAACAAACAACCACACCCTAGGCCAACCCCAACCTCTCTCACCACCAAAGGAACACAAGTGAACAGCACAAGCAACGCTGACACCAAACCCTACATACATTAAGCATAATAGAAACATCGCCACCCGACCCCACCCCCACCCATCTTCCCTCCCTCCACCCCCCTTTTTTCTTTTCTTTTTTTTTTTCTTCTCCCCCTAATGTCTCAACAAATGAAATGGATTTGTAAAAATGTTACATGGAAAAAATATGAGGCATTAAACTTACTTCTGTAAAACAAGAAAATCTTTAATAAAAATTGAAAATTAAAAAACAAAAAAAATCTACAGTTCTTCAAATTCTGCAATAGTGCATTTTCCAGCCAAGTAAGGTGTACAAAAATGCATATAATGGAGCAAAGTGTGCATTAAAATGCATATAATGGAGGAAATTGCATACAAAAATTCATTATGTTAGGGGAAATGATTCTGAAAAAAATGTATGTATTAGGGAAAATTGAACACCAACTTGCTGAATACCAATAGGGGGAGACGCTCGTTGATGAATTTTCATTAGCATTGTTTTTTTAAACATATAAACGAATGTAGAGAACTAAATTTAAAAATGGAAAAATGAGAGAAACCCAAACCAAAAGATTCGCCCAATTCTGTCCGGGCCCTGGGCAAATTCTGGAGCCCTGACGCCTCCGCTAATTCGGTTATTACAATTTCACATGGAAGGTTTCGTTAGAGATTTAAGCTGTTTAAACTCCACTCCTTCAAACCCCACAGCAGTTAAAGTGGAAGATATTGGTGAAGGCAAAGAAGTTGCCAGAGGACAAGGGTGATCCCGAAAAAATGAGCTACATCACAAATCCTGAGGAAGAAATGCAGGAGGAAGAGGAAGATAAGGTGAGGACACAACAGAGATTAGACCCCTTCCCCTAAGAGAGAGAGAAATTACGTGGATAAGCTGTCTCATTAATAGCAAACTATTGGCTGAGTGCTGGCAGACATAGCCAAAGCTACTGAGAAGACAGATGGAGCAAGCTTGGGGGAGCCGTGAAAGTTTATACATGCTCAAAAAAGTGTTCAGGGGCAAACCTCCCTAAGCTGAATATACTAACTGACCATGAAATCTCAAGATGTGATGATGTCCACTAGCATCTTCTGGCTTTTATAGGGGATTAGATTTTAAAGAGGATTAGCGTCAGGGACACGGGTGGCGCTGTGGGTTAAACCACAGAGCCTAGGACTTGCCGATCAGAAGGTTGGCGGTTCGAATCCCCGTGTCGGGGTGAGCTCCCGTTGCTCAGTCCCTGCTCCTGCCAACCTAGCAGTTTGAAAGCACATCAAAGTGCAAGTAGATAAATAGGTACTGCCCCGGGGGGGAGGTAAATGGTGTTTCCATGCGCTGCTCTGGTTCGCCAGAAGCGGCTTAGTCCTGCTGGCCACATGACCCGGAAGCTATACGCCGGCTCCCTCAGCCAATAAAGCGAGATGAGCGCCGCAACCCCAGAGTCGGTCACGACTGGACCTAACAGTCAGGGGTCCCTTTACCTAGTGTCAGGGACCGTGCTGAGTAAGTAAGTAATTTTTTATTTATACCCCACCTTCCCCGGCCAAGACCGGGCTCAGGGTGGCTAACATCACATATCAAATACATTAAAACACAATCAAACAATTAATTAAAATACAGCTTAAAAATTAGAATCAGAATAAAATTAAATTATTGCCCACAAATCATTTAATTTAATCCCTACAACTATAGGGATTGGGGACCTCATGTATTCATCAAGGCCAGCTGTACATGTTGGTCCCACATAGCCGATATAAGGGCCAAAGAGGTAACTTACAGGGTCCCATAGAGTGGGGACAAACTGGGCCCGGACCAATGGCCAGGTGGAACAACTCCGTCTTGCAGGCCCTGTGGAAGGATGTCAAGTACCGCAGGGCCCTGGTCTTCTGCAACAGAGTGTTCCACCAGGCTGGGGCCAAAGCTGAAAAGGCCTTGGCCCTGGTTGAGGCCAGTTTAACCTCCTTGAGGCCCGGGACATCCAAGATATTATTTGTGGACCGTAAGGTCCTCCGCGGGGCATACCAGGAGAGGTGGTCCTCTAGGTATGAGGGTCCTAGGCCGCATAGGGCTTTAAAGGTTAAAACCAGTGCCTTAAACCTGACCCTGTACTCCACCGGGAGCCAGTGCAGCTGAGGAGGGCTGCACTCAGGAAGAATGGTGGGAGCCACCCCACAACCCGATCCTGACCCTGAATCTTCCCAGGAGCTGGAGGACAGCATAGATTTGGAACAGCGGTTTGCAGAGGGGCATAGTTCAGAAGGCAGAAGCTGGGAAATACTGGATGGGGAATAGCTAGGAGAAGAAACACTGGAAGAGAGAGAGCGTTAAGAGATTCATAGTCTCTGGACAGCATTCACACCCCTTCTCCAAAGTCACAGAGAGCTCAGAAAGTGTCAGAATAGAAAGTGCAGGGGGTACAAGCTCAGATCACAAGACGTAGGAGTGACGTAGATTAATAGGGACGGAGGGGCGAGTATCCCTTAATTGGGAGCACCGCCATTTCTAAGAGATGTGTTCTTTGTTCTTTCACTGTGATTATTAAAGATTCTAACTGGTAAGGCGTTCCTTTATCTTCTGCCACGGGGGGAGGAAACCAATTCCCCAAAGCCTGACAATTAGACAGGTTCACACAGGATAAATCTGTGAAAGGCCACCAGTAATGATCATGAATCACAGAACTGTTGAGTTGGAAGGGACCCCAAGGGTCATCTAGTCCAACCCCCTGCAATGCAGGAATGTCAGCGAAATCAGCCATGACGGATGGCCACCCGACCTATGCTTAAAAACATCCAGGGAAGGAGAGTCCATCACTTCCCAAAGGGGACCATTTCACTATCAAACAGCTCTTACTGTCAGAAAGTTCTTCCTGAAGTTTAGTCGGAATCTCATTTCTTGTCATTTGAAGCTATTGGTTCGGGTCCTAGCCTCCGGAACAGGAGAAAACAAGCTAGCTCCATGTGACAGCCCCTGAGATATTTGAGTATAGTTGTCATATCTCCCCTCTCAGTCTCCTCTTTTCCAGGCTAAACATACCCAGCTCCTTCGACCAATCTTCATAAGGTTTAATTTCCTGACCCATGATCATATGAGTCACCATTCTCTGCACACATGATGCTACATCTAGGATAAGAGACAGTTGGGAAACCAACTGTGGGAGAGGAATCTACCATATTTTTTGCTCTATAAGACTCACTTTTTCCCTCCTAAAAAGTAAGGGGAAATGTGTGTGCGTCTTAAGGAGCGAATGCAGGCTGCGCAGCTATCCCAGAAGCCAGAACAGCAAGAGGGGTTGCTGCTTTCACTGCGCAGCGATCCCTCTTGCTGTTCTAGCTTCTGTGATTCAGAATATTTTTTTCATGTTTTTCTCCTCCAAAAACTAGGTGCGTCTTGTGTTCTGGTGCGTCTTATAGAGCGAAAAATACGGTATTTATTGCCCTCAGGTCCTGCTGCTTGTGGGCTTCCCAGAGGCCCCTGATTGTCCACTGTGTGGGGAGAGATGCTAGACTAGAGGGACTTTTTAGTCTGACCCAGAATGGCCATTTGTTCTTAGATATGCCCCTTTGAAAATATCCATAGATGTATTTTGTTTCTCAAATGAGGTTCTCTCTCTTTCCTTTCCCCTTCCCCTTCTAGTCTACACATTCTCTTCAAGGGATTAAACCATTGCAGGTGAGTACATCTTGATTCCTGGAAAGGGCAGTCGCAGGGGATGTCGAGGCTAATGAGCGAAGTTGTATCTCATCCGCCCCCAGTCACGTAAAACCAAATTCGTCGTGGTTTCTCTTTGCCTGGATAGGTGGTTGGTAGATCTGCAACTTAATGGAGGGAAAGCTTTCCATCACTTCTATTTCCTATGCAAATATTCACTTATCTGACCACAAGGAATTCGTACCCAAACTTCACTATACACACTGCAGCTTCGGCGATTGGAACAGAGGGCATTTTTTACTTCATTGCTTTCCTTTTGCTGGTTGGCTGCAGCGGGGAGTGATTGGACAAACCAGAGAGCAATTTTTTCCGAAGTTTTCCTGTTTGGTATTTTTTTATTTTGGGGGGTCAAATTTAAGTGGTAGGGAATGCGGCAGCTAGACTGGTGACTGGGAGTGGCTGCCGAGACCATATAACACTGGTCCTGAAAGACCTATATTAAGCTTTAAAGCCCTAAATAGCCTCTGCCCAGTATACCTGAAGGAGTATCTTCACCCCCATCATTCTCCCCGGACACTGAAGTCCAGCTCTGAGGGCCTTCTGGCGGTTCCCTCACTGCGAGAAGTGAGGTTACAGGGAACCAGGCAGAGGGCCTTCTCGATAGTGGCACCTGCCCTGTAGAATGCCCTCCCACCAGATGTCAAGGAAATAAACAACTATCTGACTTTTAGAAGACATCTGAAGGCAGCCCTGTTTAGGGAAGTTTTAAATGTTTGGTGTTTTTAATATTCTGTTGGGAGTTCCCCAGGGTCGCTGGTGAAACCCAGCCAGTTGGGCAGGGCATTAATAATAATAATAATAATAATAATAATAAATTTACCCATAGTAATTGATAGAAATAGCCAATTCGTTTTGCGAATGCAAGCCTAATGGACGATTTCAAGGGAGCACATTGTGTTCAGCAAGCAGGACCTGCACGTACATGGGAAATATCCAAAAAGGAGGTGCAGATTTTGACGGGGCACATACCCCTGCCCCACACAAGCCAGGAAAGTGCAGGGAAATCCACTCCTTGCACAGGTGGTTGTTCAGTCACAGGGTCCCCCCCCCCCCCCCGTGAATGAAATTCTCTGTGATCCTCAGACCAGGGGAGTCTGAACCACTGTAACAGGACCTAGGATCCTTATTCTTCTGTGCCACTCATGGCAGCTGCCTGGAGAAAAAGGTTGCCAACCTGAGCCTGCAATCCCTCTCATAGAATAGAATCATAGAGTTGGAAGAGACCACAAGGGTCATCGAGTCCAACCCCCTGCCAAGCAGGAAACACCATCAGAGCACTCCTGACATATGGTTGTCAAGCCTCTGCTTAAAGACCTCCAAAGAAGGAGACTCCACCACACTCCTTGGCAGCAAATTCCACTGTCGGACAGCTCTTACTGTCAGGAAGTTCTTCCTAATGTTTAGGTGGAATCTTCTTTCTTGTAGTTTGTATCCATTGCTCCGTGTCCGCTTCTCTGGAGCAGCAGAAAACAACCTTTCGCCCTCCTCTATGTGACATCCTTTTATATATTTGAACATGGCTATCATATCACCCCTTAACCTCCTCTTCTCCAGGCTAAACATGCCCAGCTCCCTTAGCCGATCCTCATAAGGCATTGTTTCCAGGCCTTTGACCATTTTGGTTGCCCTCCTCTGTACACGTTCTAGTTTGTCAGTGTCCTTCTTGAACTGTGGTGCCCAGAACTGGACACAGTACTCCAGGTGAGGTCTGACCAGAGCAGAATACAGTGGCACTATAACTTCCCTTGATCTAGATGCTATACTCCTATTGATGCAGCCCAGAATTGCATTGGCTTTTTTAGCTGCCGCGTCACACTGTTGGCTCATGTTAAGTTTGTGGTCAACCAAGACTCCTAGATCCTTTTCACATGTACTGCTCTCAAGCCAGGTGGCACCCATCTTGTATTTGTGCCTCTCATTTTTTTTGCCCAAGTGCAATACTTTACATTTCTCCCTGTTAAAATTCATCTTGTTTGTTTTGGCCCAGTTCTCTAATCTGTCAAGGTCGTTTTGAAGTGTGATCCTGTCTTCTGGGGTGTTAGCCACCCCTCCCAGTTTGGTGTCATCTGCAAATTTGATCAGGATGCCCTTGAGTCCATCATCCAAGTCGTTGATAAAGATGTTGAATAAGACCGGGCCCAAGACAGAACCCTGTGGCACCCCACTAGTCACTCTTCTCCAGGATGAAGAGGAACCATTGATGAGCACCCTTTGGGTCCGGTCAGTCAGCCAGTTACAAATCCACTGAGTGGTAGCATAGTCAAGACCACATTTTACCAGCTTCTTTACAAGAATATCATGGGGCACCTTGTCAAATGCCTTGCTGAAATCAAGGTAGACTACATCCACTGCGTTCCCTTCATCTACCAGGCTTGTAATTCTGTCAAAAAATGAGATCAGGTTAGTCTGACATGACTTATTTTTCAGAAATCCATGCTGACTATTGGTGATCACAGCATTCCTTTCTAGGTGCTCACAGATTGTTTGCTTAATGATCTGCTCCAGAATCTTCCCTGGTATTGATGTTAGACTGACTGGGCGGTAATTATTTGGGTCCTCTCTTTTCCCCTTTTTGAAAATAGGGACAACATTTGCCCTCCTCCAGTCTGCAGGGACTTCGCCTGTTCTCCAGGAATTCTCAAAGATGACTGCCAGTGGTTCTGAGATCACATCTGCCAGTTCTTTTAATACTCTTGGATGCAGTTCATCTGGCCCTGGAGACTTGAATACATCTAAACTAGCCAAGTATTCTTGTACTATCTCCTTAGTTATTCTGGGCTGTGTTTCCTCTGCTGAATCATTTCCTCCAAATTCTTCAGGTCGGGCATTGTTTTCTTTATCGGAGAAGACTGAGGCAAAGAAGGCATTGAGGAGTTCAGCCCTTTCTGTGTCCCCTGTTTGCATTTCACCATCTTCTCCTCTGAGTGACCCCACTGTTTCTTTGTTCTTCCTTTTGCTACGAACATACCCATAGAAGCCTTTTTTGTTGCTTTTAACCTCTCTAGCAAGCCTGAGTTCATTCTGTGCTTTAGCTTTTCTGACTTTGTGTCTACACGTGCTGGCTATTTGTTTGAATTCCTCTTTGGTGGTTTCCCCCCTTTTCCATTTTTTGTACACATCCTTTTTTAATCTTAACTCAGTTAAAAGTTCTTTAGATAGCCACCCTGGCTTCTTTAGGCACCTTCCATGTTTCCGTCTCATTGGTATTGCCTGAAGTTGTGCTTTTACTATCTCCCTCTTAACAAACTCCCAGCCATCATGAACTCCCTTTCCTTTTAGTATTACTGTCCATGGGATCTCACCCAGCACTTCCCTAAGTTTTATGAAGTCGGCTTTCTTAAAGTCAAGAAATTGAGTCCTAGTATGCTTGGCTGCTCCTTTCCGTTGTATAGTAAACTTCAGAAGAGCATGATCACTTGCGCCTAATGATCCTTCCACTTCTACCCCATTAACCAGGTCATCGACATTGGTTAGGACCAGATCTAAAATGGCTGTTCCTCTTGTTGCTTCTCCCACTTTCTGGACAATGAAGTTGTCTGCAAGGCCAGTGAGGAATCTGTTTGACCTTATGCTCTTGGCTGAGTTTGACATCCAACAAATATCTGGGTAATTGAAGTCCCCCATTACTACTATCTCCCTTCCTTTTGCATGCTTGGCCATCTGTTCCAGGAAGGCATCATCTATGTCCTCCGTTTGGCTTGGGGATCTGTAGTAAACTCCCACAATGAGGTCACTATTATTCTTCTCTCCCTTAATTTTGACCCAAATGCTCTCACTTTGGCTTTGAGGTTCTAAATCTTGGATCTCTTCACAGGTATACACATCCCTGACATATAACGCCACTCCTCCTCCTTTCTTGTCTGGTCTGTTTCTCTGAAATAGATTGTATCCCTCCATTTTTACATTCCAATCGTGGGACTTATCCCACCAGGTTTCAGTGATGCCTATTATGTCATATTTAGTTTGCTGTACCAAGAGCTCAAGCTCATCTTGTTTATTTCCCATGCTTTGTGCATTAGTGTACAGACATTGAAGTCCATTAGTCATTCCCCCGTGTCTCTTATTTAAGAATTTTTTCCTCCCACCACTAGGTCTGCTTGCTGTTTGCTCCATTTGGTCTATGACATTTGGATGATCATCTTCATCAATTAATAGACTCCTACCTTCAGGAGCACTGTCTCCCTCCCCCACATTAGTCAGTTTAAAGCCCTCCTGATGAGGTTTCTTAGTTTTTTGGCAAAAACATTCCTCCCAACCGTTGTGAGGTGCAGCCCATCGCTTGCCAGAAGTCCATCCTCAAGAAACTGCAGTCCGTGATCTAAGAATCCAAACCGTTCCTGTTTACACCATTTGCGAAGCCAGCTGTTTACTTCCACTATTTTCCTCTCTCTCCCTGGGCCACGTCGTTCAACTGGGAGGACAGATGAGATGACGATTTGTGCATTTAATTGCTTCAATTTCCTGCCCAGAGCCTCGTAGTCTCTTTTGATCTTCTGGAGGCTATTGCTTGCAGTGTCATTGGTTCCCACATGAACCAAGAGGAAGGGGTATTTGTCAGTGGGTTTTATGATTCCTTGCAGTCGTTCAGTTACATCTTGGATCTTAGCCCCGGGGAGACAGCACACTTCCCGAGACATCTTGTCAGGCCCACAGATCACTCCTTCTGTTCCCCTCAGTAAGGAATCCCCTATCACCACTACACGCCTTCTCTTAGGTTTGGTCAGGGTTCTTCCGTGAGCGGTCCGTTCCAAGGTCGCCTGCACATTCCCTGAGGACTGACTTTGCTGCTCATCTTCATATACGTGATCGACTGTAATGAGGGAGAGATCCTCAAATGGAGTCTGCTCTTCGTCTTCCATGCTAGGGGAGAGGACCTCAAAGCGATTGTGTATTTCTAGACAATCAGAGCGAACCCTGGGCCTCCTACTTCTTTGAGTCACGTTTCTCCACATATCGGGCTCCTGTGTTGTTGAACTAGCCTCCTTCTCAGGGGAGTCCCCTGTCTCCTCCTTGGTGGAGACGGTGTGCTCTGTTGCTTCCAAGAAGAGCTCCAGCTCTCTAATTCTTTGGAGCGTAGCTACACGTTCCTCCAGTTGCTGGACTTTGTCTTTTAGGAGGGCAATCAACATGCAATTGCTGCACGTAAAGCTGCCTGCAACCTTTGGCAAGATGGCAAACATTGCGCAGGAACCACAGGCGACTGCAGCTGTTCCCTCCCCCTCCATCTTGAGAATGTGTCGTTGGGCTTGAGACTAGCTCCCCTAAATCTGAAAGATGGTTCAAACTCCCGCCACTGTAGACAGCCCAGTCTTCGAGATCAGAACAGCACATGATCCGCCAAGACCACAGCACATGGCTGCTGAGACCACATAACACCGGTCTTGAAAGACCTACACCGGTCTTGAAAGACCTACACTGGCTCCCAGTATGTTTCCGAGCACAATTCAGAGTGTTGGTGCTGACCTTGAAAGCCCTAAACGGCCTCGGCCCAGTATACCTGACGGAGTGTCTCCACCCCCATCGTTCTGCCCGGATGCTGAGGTCCAGCGCCGAGGGCCTTCTGGCGGTTCCCCTACTGCGAGAAGCCAAGTTACAGGGAACCAGGCAGAGGGCCTTCTCGGCAGTGGCGCCCGTCCTGTGGAACACCCTCCCATCAGATGTCAAAGCGATAAACAACTACCTGACATTCAGAAGACATCTTAAATTTTTAATGTGTGACATTTCAGTGTATTTTTGGTCTCTGTGGAAGCCACCCAGAGTGGCTGGGAAAACCCAGCCAGATGGGTGGGTTACAAATAATAAATTATGATGATGATGATGATGATGATGATGATGTTCCAGACCATCTTGAGCCTTGGAAGTTATCCATCCTTGGCCAGCTAGCAATGCAGCCTTTCCGAAAGCTAGTCCAAAAAAGCTATCTCACAAATATCTTTACTTGAAATCTCTCTCTCTTCTTTGTGCCCAGATACATGCATCATTCATTTGTGGCAGGGCTGAAAATAAGGAATCAGCTGGCTTCCAGTTTACAAAGGCCTTCCTGCCCGATTGCCAGGAAGCTATTCTTAGTCTCGATATAGCGGGGGCGGTGAACTTTCTCAGCAGGTGGGCCAGACCTTTTATGTCTCTGATCCTGCCAGGCCAGATTTGACAGGTGGGTGAGGCTGCTCACCTGTGTCATCAGCACGAGGAGATAAAGATCTGTAGCACAGAGCACCACACAGGACTTGCAATCAGCTGTTTGTTTGTTTTTAAAGGGACATTTTTCTTTTGTTCCAAAGAACAGGAGGCTTGGAGTTACCAGGTATCAGGCGATAGGTGTCCACTCCCAAGACACCTGCCATTTGTAAAGAAAATAAAAGTTTGCAGAGCCTTTTGCATGGCATTTCCCTTGGGAAGTGCCGAACCCAGGGTTTGGAAAGCATTTTCTGCAGCGCTTCCAAAGTGCCTACCAGCTTAGGAAGTGCTACAAAGCCCCTTTTGGCTAGGCACTGTGGGTTAAACCACAGAGCCTAGGGCTTGCCGATCAGAAGGTCGGCGGTTCGAATCCCTGCGACGGGGTGAGCTCCCGTTTCTCGGTCCCAGCTCCTGCCCACCTAGCAGTTCGAAAGCACATCAAAGTGCAAGTAGATAAATAGGTACCGCTCCGGCGGGAAGGTAAACGGCGTTTCCGTGCACTGGTCTGGTCCGCCAGAAGCGGCTTAGTCATGCTGGCCACATGACCTGGAAGCTGTACGCCGGCTCCCTCGGCCAATAAAGCGAGATGAGTGCTGCAACCCCAGAGTCGGCCACAACTGGACCTAATGGTCAGGGGTCCCTTTACCTTTACCTGTGGGGCAAGTGGGCATGGCTTGCCCAAAATGGCCTTGTGGGTCAAATGGAGAAGATTGGCGGGCTGGATAAGGCCCATGGGCTGGTAGACCCTCACCTCTACTCCGTAGGCTACCAGGCCAGTAGCTATTTGCAAGCTTGGAGTAATTTAACTGCAAGACTGGGAGGGTCATCTTAATTGGAAATCATTTGATCTATGTACATCTTTCTCCCCAGGCAAAGGATGCTGGGCAGATTTCACGGGAACTCTCTGATGTGGTTGTCTATTGCCGGTCTGTCCCGTTCCAAAGTCTGTCTCAAGCTCTGCGCCACCAGCAGCCTACGGAGATGTGCTCATTCAGCGAGCGGAAAGCCAGGAAGCTGATCAAAGAATCAGGTCAGGTTTGGCTCTTACATGAGCAGGTGAATTCCCTGAACAGGAGGAACTAAAAGTGATTCTTAAGTCTGAAGGGCATCAGAGAATATTAAAAGGAAGATGGAGAATGCAGCCAGTATTAGGGGATAGAGTGAGCTTATAAGATCAGCCTGAACAAAGGTGATGCTTCCTTGCACTCTTTCTGTGTTCACTCATTCTTAAAAAATCTGCCCAGTGAGGAGAAATTCAGATGCAAAGGCAGCAGGCCCTATTTCTGGATGGCAGGATGGAATTCTTGTCCTTGGCCAATAGGGCAGTAGCCAGATGAAAGGGAAAACGTTGAAAGTACATTGAAAGAGGAAGGGGAGCAAATCAGCACTTGGAAGCAAGAGCCAGGCCAATCCTGAGCCATACGAGGATGCAGAATAAACCTGCATACAGTGGTACCTCTGGTTACGAACTTAGTACGTTCCGGAGGTCCATTCTTAACCTGAAACCGTTCTTAACCTGAGGTACCGCTTTAGCTGATGGGGCATCCCACTGCTGCCACGCCGCCAGCGTACAATTTCTGTTCTCATCCTGAGGTAAAGTTCTTAACCCAAGGTACTACTTCCAGGTTGGCAGAGTCTGTAACCCAAAGTGTTTATAACCCGAGGTGTTTGTAACCTGAGGTACCACTGTATTAGCCAGATCGAGATTAGCCTAATGAGAGGACAATACGGTGTAGTTACTCTCAATTTATGCAGGAGTTATGTTTTGGCAACCGCACGTAAAAGCCAAAATAGTACTGAATGTGTGAGTTTGGGATTGCCAAACTCATTTTTCCCAGAACTCTGGCCCTTAAATTTGGGGGGGAGTGCAAATGTGTAAAGCTGAATGCGCACAACTTAAATGCATGTAAGTAGCGAGTTACCTGTAATGATCAGAAGTCTGATCACATGTTGTCGTCCTTGGCATCTGTCTGTCTTGAGAGACAATGGAGTGCACCCTATGGGGGTGAAGTCAAACTGCTGGAGAATCACAGCTGCCTCCCGTGTGGTTTTTGCTGAGTCAGCAGCACTGACGTGATCTCCCCTGGGTGCAAGCCTGGGCAGTGTGTATGGAGGTCCTGGGCTGCCCAGATGACAAGACCCCCCCCCCCAGCCTCATTGAGCAATATGTCTGGCATCAGCCTGGCTGCAGGAGTTGCCGGAAGGAAGCGTACAAGGAGCCATCCAACCGTCTTAGGGACTCTACTCTGGATGTGTGAGCCTCTTTGGCTTGCGAATCAGAAGGTCAACAGATCGCATCCCCACGACATGGTGAGCTCCCGTTGCTCTGTCCCACCTCCTGCCAACCTAGTAGTTTAAAAGCACACCAGTGCAAGTAGATAAATAGGTACCGCTCTGGCGGGAAAGTAAACAGTGTTTCTGTGCACTCTGGTTTCTGTCATGGTGTTCTGTTGTGCCAGAAGCGGTTTAGTCATGACTCAGAAAGCTGTCTGTGGAGAAACACTGGCTCCCTCGGTCTGAAAGCAAGATGAGCGCTGCACCCCATAGTCGCCTTTGACTGAACTTATCCATCCAGGGGTCCTTTACCTTTTACCTTAGGGTTTGCTACTTAGCCTTTTCTTCCCCCCGGAGATGTTCCACAAGGCAGCAGTTACAGATTTTCCCTTGGGGTTTATATGTACGTTTGATTTATACAGGCTGCAGGATTTGGGTTACCTCATTGCCAAAATGCGGAGCATAATGGTGCTGGTCTGGAGGGAGACAGGGCCTGGAAAATGGGGCCAGGGCAAAAGCTTGTAGATTCAGGAAGGAACCTGCTGACTTTTGAGCGTGCCGGCTAGCCCAAGACATTTTGCCGCCCGAGGGGGAACAGCAAATGCCCTGCCCCCACGAAGTCAAGATGCATAACACCCAAAGCCAGTCAAGTTATTCGGACACCTGAGGCAGTAAACCTTACAGGCTCCACTTCCCCTCCATGACAGCAAAAGTACAACAATAATAAATAACAATTTGCTGCTCTTTCCTAATGGTAGGGCCGGCCCTGTATCGGATCCACCGCTGCTTAGCTGAACCTGGGCATCTTGGTCATGCCAGTGAAATTTTGGCTTGTTCTCTGCACGGTCTTAAAGTGGAGATTGGTTAAGGGTATTGCGATTTGCAGCCCCAGCAGCCCCCTTTCCTCGCTTTGAGCCTGCGGCTGCAACTATCCCTTCTGCCTTGCAGGAATCCCTTTTGTCCGATACAACGCCCGGCACCTCAGCCGCATCTACCCGCTGGGTCTGAAGATGAACTCTGCCAACTACAACCCTCAGGAAATGTGGAACGCCGGCTGCCAACTTGGTAAGAGACCACCCAGCCCTGGGACTCTTTCCCACCCCTGCCCCCCAGCCTCCCGTAAGCATCACAGGTGAAAAATAGTTCTGGTGGACATACCGTATTTTTTGCTCTATAAGACGCACCTTTCCCCTCCTAAAAAGTAAGGGGAAATGTGCGTCTTATGGAGTGAATGCGGGCTGCGCAGCTATCCCAGAAGCCAGAACAACAAGAGGGATCGCTGTGCAGCGCTCCTTTCGCTGTTTTAGCTTCTGGTTTAGCCTCTTCAGGTATGGAGAGCCTTCATCCCGCTGCCCTGAAGAGGCTGCACAGCTATCCCAGAAGCCAGAACAGCTCAGCGCTGCACAGCACTCCCTCTCGCTGTTCTACCTTCTGGGATAGCCGCGTGAAGCTTGTTCAAGGCTCCCCCTACCCTGAAGAGGCTTCGCACGGCTATCCCAGAAGCCAGAACAACAAGAGGGATCGCTGTGCAGCGCTCCTTTCGCTGTTTTAGCTTCTGGTTTAGCCTCTTCAGGTATGGAGAGCCTTCATCCCGCTGCCCTGAAGAGGCTGCACAGCTATCCCAGAAGCCAGAACAGCTCAGCGCTGCACAGCACTCCCTCTCGCTGTTCTACCTTCTGGGATAGCCGCGTGAAGCTTGTTCAAGGCTCCCCCTACCCTGAAGAGGCTTCGCACGGCTATCCCAGAAGCCAGAACAGCGAGCAGCGATCCCTCTCACTGTTCTGGCTTCTGGGATTCAGGATATGTTTTTTCTTGTTTTCCTCCTCCAAAAACTAGGTGCGTCCTATGGTCTGGTGCATCTTATAGAGCGAAAAATATGGTAACTCATGAACCCCTGCCCACTGCTCCTTGGAAGCCTAGAAGCAGGGAACCCAGGTTCCTCCTTCCCACTGTGAAATGGTCAATCCTAGTCGTCTCCTCGCCTCCTCAATAGGCGATGGAAGATGGACAGTGGAAAAGAAGCTTAATCTGTGCCTGAGTGACGGTGTGCTGGCCCTGAGGAGTAGGGGTGGCCGAATGTCTTCTTTTATTATTATTATTTATTTATTGAATTTGTATACCTGGGGGGTCTCAGGGCGGTTCACAGAATAAAATCAAGATATAAAACCACAAAAAATATAATAAAAACAAAAACAGCAACCCAATACCCCCCCCCCAAACCCCACATTTTAGGCAGTGTCAGTTTTACCACACGACTGATAGAAAATCTGTTCTGTTCCATTATCGCCTCTGTGTGTGACCATGGTTTTTCTTAAAATAAAATAAAAACCCCACACAGGATTCTAGCTATCAGAGCAGCTAGAACAAACAGTTGCTGCTGAAAATGACCCTGAGGTTGGACGTGTGCCGCCCCTCCCAGGAAGATTGTACCGAAAAAAGATGGCTGCCCCCTGTCCAATTTCCTGGGCAGGGATAGCATATCAACATGTACAGTCACTCTCAGGAGCATTTTTGGATACATTTGCTATCGCTCTGTGTGTGTGTGTGTGTGTGTGTGTGTGTGTACACACACATATACACACCCTCTCTCATGTTCTAGTATATGTGGGGTATCTCTCAGAGTTTGGTCAGGCTGTGGATTCCAGACCACGTTCCGATCCACGCATTGATTTGGGAGTTGCGGTTCAGTTGAGTTCATTGCAGGAATGCAGGCCTCTCCCTGCCGCTCCCTCCAAACCAACCCAAAGTCCTCAAGCATCCTTACTGAGGAGCAGGCCAGAGCCAGCCAACTCTCGGTAACCCTCTTTATTCCCCCTGTTTCCCAATTTCCTGCTGAGCTGGTAGATGCAATACACCCCCCTGGCCACCTGCAGTGGTGGCGCTGCAGCACAGCAGAGAGCGGGCCACCAACCGTGTCCTGTGCAATCGGTTGGAGGAGCACGGAGTGAGACAACTGGAACCCCCAGCGAGAGATCACTGGCGCCTTAACAGATCCTTTCCCGTTGCCTTACACAGCCTACGCAGGCGTTTTTAATCCAATACAGTGGTACCTCAGGTTAAGAACTTAATTCATTCTGAAGGTCTGTTCTTAACCTGAGGTACCACTTTAGCTAATGGGGCCTCCTGCTGCCGCCGCGCGATTTCTGTTCTCATCCTGAAGCAAAGTTCTTAACCTGAGGTACTATTTCTGGGTTAGCGGAGTCTGTAACCTGAAGCGTCTGTAACCTGAGGTACCACTGTAATAAATTATTATTATTATTATTATTATTATTATTATTATTATTATTATTATAATCTGGATGGGTTTCCCCAGCCACTCTGGGTGGCTTCCAACAAAGATTAAAAATACATTAAAATGTCACACATTAAAAACTTCCCTAAACAGGACTGCCTTCAGATGTCTTCTAAATGTCAGGTACAGTGGTACCTCGGGTTACATACGCTTTAGGTTACAGACTCCGCTAACCCAGAAATATTACCTCGGGTTAAGAACTTTGCTTCAGGATCAGAACAGAAATCGTGCAGCGGCGTCGCAGCAGCAGCAGGAGGCCCCATTAGCTAAAGTGGTGCTTCAGGTTAAGAACAGTTTCAGGTTAAGAATGGACCTCCAGAACGAATTAAGTTCTTAACCCGAGGTACCACTGTAGTTGTTGTTCTCTTTGACATCTGACGGGAGGACGTTCCACAGGGAGGGCGCCACTACCGAGAAGGCCCTCTGCCTGGTTCCCTGTAACTTGGCTTCTCACACTGAGGGAACCACCAGAAGGCCCTCAGAGCTGGACCTCAGTGTCCAGGCTGAACGACGGGGTGGAGACGCTCCTTCAGGTATACTGGGCCGAGGCCATTTAGGGCTTTCAAGGTCAGCAACAACACTGGGGTGAAGCTGCATTGGCTGTCCGATCTCCCAGGCAAAGGTCCCTTTAAGGGCTGTTGCTTGAGGCTGCTGGGTGAGCTGGAGATTCCAGAGACTGAACCTGAGACCTTGTCCGGCCGTAGCAGGTGCTTGGCCACTGAGCCGTGCGCACCCACCATCCCTCTTTCCCTAAACGAATGCCAGAAACCAAAACATTGAGGCGCTTCATATTACTGTGCCTGGGGACTCAGAGAAGCCCAGGCAATGCAGAGAAGGCTCCTCATAGTGGAGGAAGATTGCTGCCAAATCCTTAAGCAGGGTTTTGAACTCTAAGGCCAACTCTGAGGCAGGTTTCTGCTCTATAACCAACCCTTTGCATTTGTTTTTGTCCTCATTTTATTTCTTAACTCCTTTTAGTGCTTCGTTTTGTTGTTTTAATTTATTGTTTTATCTCATTGTTTTATTGTTCTAATTCCCCTGAACTGTGAGGCTGCATGAAGCTGGGCTGGGCTGAGCACTTGGCTAGGCAGTGCCAAACGCAAGGACGAGTTGACAAGGCCGCCACATTTGGAGATAATTGATTTCTGCAAAGTGCAAGAATATTCATTTCATGCCCTGATCTCTGCAAAGTGCAAGATCTTTCATTTCCTGCCCTGATCTGACTCCCGTTGGCACAGTGTGTCCCCCTTCCTCCCAGTACAGTGGTACCTCAGGTTACATACGCTTCAGGTTACAGACTCCGCTAACCCAGAAAAAGTGCTTCAGGTTGAGAACTTTGCTTCAGGATGAGAACAGAAATCGTGCTCCGGCGGCGCGGCAGCAGCAGGAGGCCCCTTTAGCTAAAGTGGTGCTTCAGGTTAAGAACAGTTTCAGGTTAAGAACGGACCTCCGGAACGAATTAAGTACTTAACCCAAGGTACTACTGTACTGGCCATTAACCACAACAAAGAAAGTAATTTTTGTGTGCATGTTTTAAAAGGGAACAGTTTGCAACGTGGCTGTTGCACGGTGCTTAATATGTGCTAAGCTATGAGCTGGAAGCACATCGTTGCTTCCTCCTCTCCTCCCAGTGGGAACAGAAACTTTCTCTGCGGCAATTCCTTCGCTGCAGCAGAGAATGAGCCCCTTTGCTAAGGCTGGGTAGCTGCTCGATTAGCTCAGTCGGTGAAGCTGGACAAGCTAGGATAGCTCAGTCGTTAGAGGACGAGACTCTTAATCTTAGGGTTGTGGTTTCGAGTCCCACGTTGGGCGAAAGATTCCTACATTGTAGGGGGTTGGACTAGATGACCCGGGGGGGGGGCTTTACAGTTATATCGTTCTAAGTTCTTATAACTGTGGCTTTTCTTCATTAAGCTACTAGACAGGGAAATTCAGAACCTACAAGGATAGGGGTTAAACAAAGATTTGCTCTGAGGAATTTCAAGTCCTGCTGAGATTAGCCGGTTTTACAGTGGTACCTCGGGTTAAGTACTTAAGTCATTCCAGAGGTCCGTACTTAACCTGAAGCTGTTCTTAACCTGAAGCACCACTTCGGTTTAATGGGGCCTCCTGCTGCCGCCGCGCCGCCTGAGCACGATTTCTGTTCTCATCCTGAAGCAAAGTTCTGTTTCTGCACGATTTCTGTTCTCATCCTGAAGCAAAGCGAAGTTTTATTTTCTTGGTAGCATATGGTGTATTTTGCTCCCATCCCCTCCCTTGTGTTGCTCAGTCCCCTTCTGAATTTGCAAACGGCATAGGTCAGAGGTAGACAATGCAGTACCCATTGGAGGTTGTTGGGACTACAACTCCCATCTGCTGCAGCCAGTATGGCCAGTATGGTCAGGGATAATGAGAGCTGTTGTCCAATGATGCTTGGAAGACGCAGGTATAGCTGCAGGTGTATGCAAAACTGCACCATCACAGAACCCTGCTTTTCTGCCCCGCTTCCACTCCTGTGTAATCTCCTCTCCTTCCCCTGGCCCCTTTCTAGTGGCGCTGAACTTCCAGACGCCCGGTGCAGAGATGGATCTGAACGACGGGCGCTTTTTGGTCAACGGCCGTTGCGGCTACGTGCTAAAGCCTGCTTTCCTGCGCAACCACCAGAGCACATTTGATCCTGAAGCTCCCAAGGGCAGGGCGGGCCAGCGCCCGGTTGCCCTCACTATCAAGGTATAGTAGCATGCAGAATGTTTTTTGTGCAAATGGCTGGCTTCCTGTTTTTTGAGTGTGCTTGAAATTCAATGCGCTGTTGGGTGTCCTCGTTTGGGCTGCATTTTCAGCTGTGTGTATACTGCAATTCTTCAGAACCCGGAAATACTGTGTGTAATTTTTGGGTGTGAAACGTAGTTTCTGGGTTCTTCACCTTAGTGATGGCTCTTAAAAATATGTTTTGGAGTGTGAGGAATTCAAACCTGCTACTGTTTTTGGGATTGGGCAACACTTGGCTTGGTGAGTTGATGATTGATGTAGAAGCACATAAACTGTTCTCGGAAAACCAAAGAACTTTCATTTTACCTTCTGAAAATGTCAGGTAATGCCGAACAATAGCCAATAATAATAATAAATATAACTGCAAGTACTTGACGATTATTTTTAATGATTTCTGTGCAATTATTTGCACGTTTTACTTACCAAACAAAACTAATTTATATTAATTTAACCAAAATATCTTTTCAATTCCCAAGTCATGTTACAACTTTTTTAGTGCCCCTCATTTTTGGAATTTGGAAAGTTGAAAAATTCAACACGCCCTAGTGCGACATTCTGGTGGGTGCATAATTCAGTTTCTTGACTCTTTTTGCTTTTGTTTTGTTTTTAAAGAGTAACTCTCCAACCCTCGTGGCTGCAAAATGCTTGAAAGGTGTCTAAATAAGGTTTTCAGCTTCAGTGCCCTTTTCCCCTGCCATGACTAACAAAGCCAGAATAAATAAAGCAGGATGGCACAAATTGCTGAATAAATTCTACAATACAATCGATATTTGCTGGCATTGTTTTATGCTGGTTGCAGAATTCGTCTTCTTTTCTTGCTGTGGAAACTGGGAGTGCCTGAGGGCAGGGTTTTCATTTTTATATTGCCAAGCACAGATGACTCATTGCTCTGACTTTAGTTCAGCTGGCACAGATTCGTTTTAAATTTAGGGTTGCATTTTTAAAATGCTCAGTACCAAATCATATATTCTTTGGTTTGCTAACGGTTCTTAAGAGTTGGTCAGGAAGGGAAGGGGAACATTTTTCTCCCCCTATGGAGGATGTTCTAAACCAGGGGTCAGCAAACTTTTTCAGCAGGGGGCCGGTCCACTGTCCCTCAGACCTTGTGGGGGGGCCACACTATATTTTTTTTGGGGGGAGGAAATGAACGAATCCCTATGCCCCACAAATAACCCAGAGATGCATTTTAAATAAAAGCACACATTCTGCTCATGTAAAAACATGCTGATTCCTGGACCATCCGCGGGCCGGATTTAGAAGGCAATTGTGCCGGATCCGGCCCCCGGGCCTTAGTTTGCCTAAAGGTAAAGGGGCCCCTGACCATTAGGTCCAGTCGTGGCCGACTCTGGGGTTGCGGCGCTCATCTCGCTTTATTGGCTGAGGGAGCCGGCGTACAGCTTCCGGGTCATGTGGCCAGCATGACTAAGCCGCTTCTGGCGAACCAGAGCAGCACACGGAAACGCCATTTACCGTCCCACCGGAGTAGACCTATTTATCTACTTGCACTTTGACAGGCTTTCGAACTGCTAGGTTGGCAGGAGCAGGGACCGAGCAATGGGAGCTCTCCCCGTCACGGGGATTCGAACCGCCGACCTTCTGATCGGCCAGTCCTAGGCTCTGTGGTTTAACCCACAGCGCCACCCGCATCCTAAACTCCCAAACTTGCCTACCCATGTTCTAAACTCTTTCTTTGCCACCCTCTTCAGGTGATCACAGCTCAGCAGCTGCCCAAACTGAACAAAGAGAAGAGCTCCTCCATCGTGGACCCCTTTGTGCGTGTCGAGATCTACGGAGTCCCTGGGGACTGCGCCAAGAAGCATACCGAATACAAATTAAACAACGGTGAGGGGGAAATGAAGTGCAAATGGCATAGACACGTGGTCTGCATAAAGTCCCAGCCTCATTTCTGGCATCTCTAAGAAAAATGAGGCATCCTTTGCCAGCTGGACTATCTCAGCTGGTAGGGGATGAGATCTTTTTAATCTGAGGGTTGTGGGTTTGAGCCCCATGTTGGGCATTGCAAGGGGTTGTAGTAGTTGACCCTTGTGGTCCCTTCCAGCTCTCCGATTCCGGAGGGTTGAGAGGGGGAGATCTGCTTTCAGTACTGGGCAGCATTTCACAAACTTGGGCTTCCATCTGTTTTTTCAGACTACAGTTCCCATCATCCCTGACCACTGCTCTTGCTAGCCAGGGATGATGGGAGTTGTAGTCCAAAAACAGCCGGAGACCTAAGTTTGGGAAACACTGGGCTAGAGCCTGTGGCCCTCCAGATGTCGAGGCTAATCATTGGCCATGCTGGCTGCAGCTGGTGGGAATTTGAACCCAGTATCATCTGGAGAATCTCTGGCCGACCTGCCCTACACCTGAGGTCAGGAATGTTGTAAGGTGCAGGACAGGTGAAGATGCTGGTTGTCGTAGGGCTGTGTGTGATGCTTTGCAAACTCGGTCTTTTGTGGGGTCTGCAAGGGTCACAACCCCCTACCTGGTCACATGCAGGTGTAGACCAGGTAGTAACAGGAAGTTCAACTGGCTGGATCAACATCTCCCTGTCTGTGTCCACTCTAGGCAAACAAGGAATGTTGTACTTGACTGCTCCAATGGATTACATCCCACATCTATAGGGCTGTGTGGTGTGTTTTGTGGTGTCAGAGAAGGGATGTGTGCAGAACAAAGGGCCAAGTCTTGGGTGTGCAAGTCAGTTTCCCGAGAATCTTTGGGTTTACAAAGGTTTCAGGGCACAATATTCCTCTGGAATTGTGCTGCAGGGAAGAAAGTCTCTCTCTCCTAAACGTCCGATTTCCCGCTCTTTGTAGGATTCAATCCGTGTTGGGACGAGACACTGACTTTCCAGGTTCGGGTGCCAGAGCTGGCGCTGGTGCGATTCGTAGTGGAGGATTACGACACGACTTCCTCCAACGACTTCGTGGGGCAATTCACTCTGCCGTTGCCCAGCCTGAAGGAAGGTGAGTGGCAGCCTCAGGGGAGCTCAGGTGCAGAAATGATTCTGGAATCATGTATATGCGAAATATTTTGAATAATTGTAATACATACAGTTGGCAGGTAGCAATGTGGAAGCATATATCGTGTTTTCCCCTTCTTTGTTTTTCCTCCTCCTTTTTTCCCCTCTTAACTTTGTCCTGCTCGTTCTCTTTTCTATTTCTTTGTTTTCCTCTTTGCATTTGCATTTTTTGTATTAGAAACATTTCTACGAAGGCTTTAGCGGGGTGGGAAGACAGGAAGGGGGCAGTCGGGAAGGGGGGTCCTTGCCTGAAAGGCAGAATGGAAAGGGTCTCCCAGGGTGAAAGATTGGGAGATGTTCTCAGGTGTGAGACAGGAGGGTCTACCTCTCTGAATGTGGATACAGTGGAACCTTGGTTCCTGAACAGCTTAGATGCCAAACAAATGGGCTCCCGAATAGCGCACACCCAGAAGTAACTGTTCTGGTTTTTGAACGCTTTTCAGAAGCCGAACGTCCAGCACGGCTTCTGATTGGCTGTAGGAGGCACCTGCAGCCAATCAGAAGCCCCGCCAGACATTCGGGTTCCAATGAACATTCGCAAACCAGAACACTCCATTCTGGCTTTGCGGCTTTTGGGAGCCAAAATGTCTGTGTACCAAGGCGTTCAGGATCCAAGGTACGACTGTATATCATTTCCCAAAAGCCTTTAGCTTTTTCCCAGGTCCACCACATGTCTCCCTCTTCCTTTCTGACTGGATTTCCTTCCTCAGGCTACCGGCATATCCACCTGCTCTCCAAAGATGGGACCTCTTTGTCTCCAGCCACGCTGTTTGTGCACGTCAGATGCAGGAAGATGTGAAAGGCGTTGGATTGTCAAGAATCCAAGTCAAATCTGGCCTGTGGCGGAGGAGCGGCTCTGCTGATTCCGATAACCGGCCACCGCTCACCCAGATGTGTGCATCTGGACCACACTGAGGAAGCAGCATGCCCCAGCCCCCCTGGTCTGGGCTGAATCGGGTGCGCAAGCAACCCTCGCTCAGAGAGCCCGACTCGCATTAGGGTTAGAAGACTGAAAAAACCTTTGTGCTATTGAAGATAAACAGCCCAAGCGGTGTAGCAACTAGAATATCTCTCTTCCGGACAGGGTTTTTAGACCGGGGAGAGGGCCCCGGCTCATCCCCTTCCCCATTATGGTTTGGGAAGGGAACACGAGATGGGAATATCTTCCTTAAGTTTCTGACAGTCACACAGCTCTCGTGAGAAGTAGCGAGTGAAAGGATTCGTTGAACTATTTTGCGTAGCTCTTGTTAGTACAGGGATTTTGAGAAGGGAGGTCAGGAGGAGCAGAGGGTTGTGAGCAATCCGCCGGTGGACGGATCCTGTTCGAGGCTTCTGGTACAGCCCTCTAGGCTGTGGAGGAATGTGAGCCACAGATTGAACCGAGCCTAGACTAGCCTGCCAGTGGCAATATGGGTTTGGAGAGTATCAGCCCAGCAAACTGCATTTGCTAGGAGGTTGGGTTGAGGCTGTAGGAAAGTCTATCTTTGCTTCTTTAGGAAATAGGCAGCCAGTCCTCTTCAGCGGGCAGTCAGCTTGCGAAGCCAGTCCAGACTTTTGATACCCTGGCAACAAATTTCGGCTAGAAACGCTTAAGCCATCAGATCGTCAGTCTAAATCACAAGCCACTGACTTCCGATAGTTCCAAAAGAGCAGGTCAGAACTCGTATTATACTAGGCTCTCAAAGTAGTACTGTATATATTGGTTCAAGCCTTAGCAAATTAATATTAGCGTGCCCAAAGAGTTCATGTACACGTCACACTATATTTTAAGAAGCACTTTTTCCTACTGGTTCTTTTGAAGATGGGATTACAATAAGCTCCTGTCCTTCAGGATAAAAAAGGCTTGCTTACCTCCACAGTAGCCTTTTCCCCTTGGTTAATTTGAAAAGGGCATATTAATACACCTATTCTTTCGGCGCTTTGGGTTGCTGCATCACATAGTTTAAAAGCAGGCATTATTAGCAAGTTAACGAGCCATTTTGCCAGACAATAGGTCATATTGGAGCTCAACTCAACCTTGCCCTTTCTAGCCACTTGGTATCAGAGCTTTTTGGCTCAGTGCACAGGTTCTGCCCAAGATTGGGCTATGGACCACGGATTAACAGCCACGGATTTCCTAAAACGAGAAATCCCTACTTGGTAGAGGGGAAAGCCAGACAAATCGCATGCAGCCCATCACATTCGATGGGGATGAGGGAGTTTGCTTAATTTCCTTTGCAGACACACGGGGAGTCACGGCTGTGTGCAACGGCTGGGTGCAGTTAAGGCTCACGTTCAAAACAACTAGCTTGAAAAGCCTTCCTTTTTCGTAACGGTAAGGGCAAGAGCGCTTGAAGGACAGTGACCAAGGGACTGGCAATACACGTTGTTAAGGGGAAGCGTGGCAAGTGACTTAGACCGCTTCAGAGAAAAATAGAGCTGCATCGCTGGCTAACTCCACAGCCCCCGTTCCGAGTTATACCTGCTAATGCAAAAATGTGATACGCTGGCCTTGCCTTTTAAGCCCCCAGTAGCAGCTAATGATGCAGAGGAAGGCAAAGTTGTAAAGCAATGGACATTATCAGACACTTTGGATTATTGGACGTTCTCAGAAGGAAGAGGAAACGACTGTTGACATGGGGCCATTTTCCCCAGTGACAGCCCCACACATTTCTTACTAAGGGGGGATGGGACAAGGGCAGTTTTCAAAAGGGAAACAAACCTTGCTATTAAATACATCTCCCAAGAAAAGTAGACAGATGGTGGGAGTTCTGCCCAACACCTAGAGAGCACCATTTTGGCTACCTCTAGAATAGGGGTTTGGGGGATTGGGTTGGAAGCAAAGTAGATTTAAGTAAGGCAGAGCTATTAAAAAAAAAACAACCAAACAAATATCTTCCTAGAGATATTAAAGAAGCAATCAAGTGAGTTTCTGTAGAGTTGGGATTAGATATTTTGATCTACGGGATCTGGTCTGAGCCCACTCTAGAACATGGTAGATTGTATGACAATGCCCTGCATTAGACAAATTCTTCCCAGCCCCCCCCCCCCCGATCATAATTTCACTATGAACTAAACAGAGTTTACAAATCCAGACTTTGCAAACTCCGCAAGACGCAGCACTGGTGTGATTTCACCCTCTTACCCATCTCACTTCTTTGATATTATAAAGGAAGAAGCCCCCAAGAACCAGTGTCACTTTCTAGAATTTGATTTTGAAAGCTTCTATGTATCAAAAGAGACTGTTGTTTATAATGTATTGAATAGCTATAATAAAAATATTTTATTTTAACAAAATCCCAGTGTCACAGAAATTTCAAATTCCATGGAACAAATATGGTGTGTTTAAACGACAACAAAATAGAACTACAATCTTTGCCCTTAACAGACACGTAACTGTGATGGGACTCAGGGCAGGAAATGATATCCGTATGGGAGTCTGCATTTCAGAATGTGGAGTCTGGTTTTCAAAATCTACATTTCAACGTTTAGTATTTAAGTTCTGAGCGAGCAATTGGTTTCTTGGGTAGATGTTGGATTCCGAAGCAGGCATGTACTGTTTTCAGTGCACAATTTCAGACCTTAAAAGTAGCGTTTGCAAGTAGTGTCTAAGCTTGAGTTCCTAATCTTAAAATCTGGAACTTCCTGAGATGTACAGGACTGCAATACTCTGTGGCCTTTCCCATTTATAAAGTGATGGTAGTGGTATAGTTCTCGCCCCTCTACCAATATTCATGTGTTCAAAAGGCCTTTCTGCCAATGACAACCACGTCACAATGATGTGGCAAGGAAGATCTATAGCTGCGTCTTTTATTTTTTGGTGGAAAATTGAAAGCAAACGTCACTCCAATAGCTGAAAATGTTAACTTTTAGAGTTTGTAAGGAATGATGATGCTTTATTCTTCAGTGGACCACAAGAGTGGTCTTCAACAACAAGGGTTGTTCGATTTAGGAATATTGGGTGGAATCAACATTTCCCAGGAGAGGGAAATATTCTGTATCCCAAACAAACGTGGCATTTCTCTGGGTTGCCCTCTCGTGGCAAAGCCACCTTTTTCCTCCTCCTCCTTCCTGCCCCTGTGCCATCGACTCTTAGGCTGTAGGCAGCAAGTTGAGACAAGAAGATATACAAGTCATGATTCAAGACAATCGCCACCACTCCCAACTATCCGCCAAATTTTTAAAAAGCAAGGCAAGACCCAAGGAGAATGCAAAAGGATCTAAAACAAAGGATGGAGAAAGGCAGCCGAAAGCGGCTCCTCCAAGAGGTTTGTGTTTTTTAATCTCCTCCTCTGCAGTGTTTCAATTGGCTAAACATTGGTTGGCCCTACTATAGACTTTGGGATTGTTCTTTATTGATCCCCTCCAGCAGGAAGCTCTCTGAAGACAGAGCTCTTTTGCTGGTAGAACTCAACATATAGCCAGATCCTTAAAAAGCATTTCCGTTGAGAACAGATTAATAGGCTCTGCATCCAGTTAAGGGACATGCAAGGAAGAGAAATGCCTGGCACTGCTGAGCCATCTCCTATTAGCACACAGGAGACATGAGATTGGGAAGAGGGTTCTCCTCCCTCTTTGGAATGGAAAACCTTACTTTCAGCAGGACTTTTTTAAAAGCCACTGTCGCACTCACAGCCCCCACCCCACAAGGCATGACTATATTCATGTGGTTCCCCCATCTTAATGAATCACACACTCAAAAGCCATTGAAGTAGGATACCACTGTCAGATCTTTGGCCAAAGTAAGCAGATACTCCCCACCAATAAGCACACAAGGGGTGAAAAGAAATATTACACATTTATCACATTTGAAGAATGCTATACAGAGACTGCAATATATAGAGAGAGAAATGCACAAGCCCAGGCTGGATGTCTGTGTCCTCAACACAGCACACCTCAAAAGCGTATATCCAAAATGAAAATGGATGCAAAACCAAGGGCAAAATGCTAGAAGAGGGCCCATTAAAGTCTATACAGGATCTAGAGCTAGGAACATGTCTGCGAAGCAAATGGGAATTAGCCAGGGAAACTCCAGTGCTCTTTCAATGCCAGAGGCATGTCCTGTCGAAGGAGCTGCTGCCGTCAGGCTTCTAGTTCTTGAGAAGTTTTCGAAGCACTGGAAATCCAAGGGGGTGTTTTCTCAAACCCTTCTCGGGTGGCAATGAAGGTATTCCTTCTGAATAAAGCAGCAAAGCACTTGACCGTGGAAAGACGCAAAGGCAGCTTGGACAAAGCAAGCACAGATCACGGGAGAGATCCTTTTCGTAATGTTCTACTGAACCTCCACGGGTGACGTAACAAGCTCTGAGTCAACTGCATAAGCAGGAGGTTAAAAGCTGTAGGCGTTGCCAGCCTACGACACAAGAATTGCACAATCGCTGGTTTCTAGCTTAAGGGGGATTTCCTCTTCCTCCAAACGTGTTTTGAAACGTCTTCATGAATCAGTCTTCACGGAGGAGGGTCGGTTTCCAAAATACAATGCTTGGGTAGAAAGCCATCGGCAAAGTAAGGAATGAGATATACATCTTTTGCAACATGTATAGCACTTTGAGGAGGTGCCAATTTATCTAGATAATGCTGTCCTTTTCTGCCCAGCAGTGGAAGGAACCGCACTTGGGACCCAGTTTTAACTCAGGTGGTAAATGTGTCTGGATTGTACCATTTCAGAGAACGGGTAGCCACAGAAATGGATGCTCCACCATGCAAAGAAGCTAGAGGTGAGGAAGATCGGTTGCAGTCCAGCCTTCTCCCCTATGCATGCTATTTTTCTCTATGGAGATTCAGTCTGACGGGATATGGCCTAGATTAGGGGAGGCGAACCTGTGGTGTCCCCAGTTCATGTTGGGACTCCCAACCCGCATCAGCCCCTGGCAGCATGGTAAGTGGCTAGGGATGGTGGGAGTTGCAGTCAACAGCTGGAAGGCCACAGATTCCCCATCCCAAGGATGTAGACACAGGTTTTCCCAGCCTAAACTACAGGTTTTGTTGTTAACATTTAAAACCCGAAACAACACAGGACCAGGATAGCTAGCAGAGCATCTCCTTCAATGAAAACCAAGCTGACCTCTGCAATGCCCTCCCTCTGGAAATCTGTGAGGCAGGGACCATGACGACGTCTAAATGCCTCTTAAAAACTCAAGTTTTCCTAAGCCTGTCCAAACTCTTGACCCTTTCCCCTTATGTACACTGCTTATTTTTATTTGGGATACAGTTGCATTTTTTAGCCAGTTCTTAGCAAATTTCATTGAATTGTGTTGTATTTTTTAATGTGAATTTCTTATAAATTTTTATATTAAATGGTATTTTTAAAAAACAACAACATAAAAGCCACTGACTTGGTTACGATAAGAGTTACACCCTTCCTAGGATCTCAGCTCAAACCTTGAAGTAGAGTGGCTGTCTCCCACCACAAACGCCACATATGGGTTTTCACAGATCCAAGTGACACCTCTTTAATTCATGGGAGGCCAATTCCTCCCTCCTGTTCTTCTTCACGGTCCCAGCTTTTTTTCAGCCATCCTTGTTTTCCAGCAGATGACTTCCAACGCCTTGCAGATATGGAGAAGACCTTTTGAAAAGCCCATTTCCCTGATGGTGTTTCCCACCGTAGCAAAAATTGAGAGAGCCCTCTGTAAGACAAGGCCCATCCATCTTGTTCACTACACAGATAGAAAATCTGTTGATTTTGGAAGACGGACAGCAAGGGTGGATGTAGAAAGACATATCTCCTTAGTGTTGGGTCACATTTTCACTGGGAAACTGGAAAGCCTCTTCCTTGAAAGAGGTCACTGAGTAGAAGCCCTCGAATGAAGGCCTGATCTTCCCAACTTCAGGAAGTAAAATAACCTTGCTGTAACAGATACACCAGCAACATAATATGGTCTGTCTCCCGTTGCAAGTATTCATTGGCAAAGTTACAGATAGCTATTCCCATGGTAGCTTGAATGGAATTCTCATGGGTTTATGCGGACAGGCAACAGGCACAACTGCCAGGAAAGTTTCTCATAATATCAGCAGATTCTCACAAAAGGGAGCACAAAAATGTTCTTTTCAGGGCTGGGCAGTACAAGCGGACTGTTAGTTGACTTAAGCAGAAGGGAGACGCTGCAGCTCAGGAAAGGTCGAAAAACGGACAGTGCGTTCGATTCTGTTGTAGGAAAACACAGATGGGGTGGAGCTGTAGTTCCAAGACATCGCAAGCCCCAAATAACTCCCATCTCTTGGAGGGGGAAAATGAAGAACTGCTCCCATAAAGCAAGGCATGGCCAACATGGATTTTAAGAGCCAAAAGGCACAGGCTGTTAACAGTTTGGAGAGTCAAGTGTCGCAGCGGCAAACCTTAGCGCAAGTCCAGGTCGGGAGGAATGGGACAGCTACATACATCATCCCACAAGAGTTCAGTTCTGCGACAGCTCTGTAAGTCACTAAATTAGCCCTTTATTTCTTTCCAAAAGAAAAGCTGAAAGGAGTATTAAGCACGTTAGCCCTTTGCTGCATGCACAAGGCAGGAAATTGGCTTTAAAAACAAGCAAACCCCAACATCATTAACTAGCACCAGCCCTGGGCAACCACACCAGAGAAAACTCACACTGAAACTCAATTGTGCTTTGGATGTCACAAGAGAAACACTGGATATAGCTGGGTGTTGGGATGCACCACAAAACACTAATTTTGCTGGTGATGGTTGGGGCAATCTGGGCCATTTCCAACGCTATTTCTACAACAGAAAGCTAAGCAACCCCGTGGTTCCAGCCCCAGTTCTGCTGAACAGCAAACATGGTTAAAGTATAGAATATATAATATATTTTTTTATTATTATTCACCCGTTAACTCCAATATATGCCAATTGTGAGCTAGTTTTTCAGCAGTTACATTCCCTTGATCGTGGTTGTATGGGGTGGGGAGGGGGGGGAGAAGAGGCCAAGTGCTGATGCTAACATGTCGGCGCACTCCGAGGCGCATGGTACAATCATCAGAAGTGTCAGTGGACGGTCCGCATGGCCAGTGTAGGGGGGCGCCAGCTCCTCCGCAGGAGGGTCGCACTTCCATGGACATCTGAACAGCAACGGCCAGCATTTCCACTCTAGCCCGTCTCCAGCGGCTTTGCCAGCACTTCTCCAGAGATTACTGGTTACTGCAGCACCAAGCCAACCTATGGAAATAACCGGCATAAAGGGGAAGGGTTAGGAAAGGTTGAGAACTTTTGTTTCTTCGTGGGTGGATGCAAGCTGTCCAGTTGCACAAAAGAGGCCTTGTGCCCCAACAGTTACAGTGGCGAGGACCAAGAAGCGCAGAGATGCATCTGTATACTGCAGTGCATTATACGTAGGACTTCAGCTAGTGCAGAATTCAGCCACCAGGTTGCTCACCGGAACAAGATGGTTTGAGGGTATTACACGGATCCTGGCTCGACTGCACTGGCTATCGAATTCAAAGTGATGGTTTTTAACCTATAGAGCCTTAAACGGCCCCGGACTGCAATACTTCAAGGACCGCCTCTTCCCATATGAACCTACCCAGTCCCTGTGATCCTCTTCTGAGGCCCTCCTTTGTGTGCCTCCTCCTCGAGAGATCCAGAGGGTGGCAACACGAGAACGGGGCCTTCTCTGCAGTGGCTCCCGTCTGTGGAATGCTCTCCCCAGGGAAGTTTGCCTGGCGCCTTCACTATACACCTTTAGGCACCAGGCAAAAACGTTCCTTTTTAACCAAGCCTTTGGTTGATCCAATTTATATCCACCAAATGTGTTTTTTTGTTTGGGGGGGCAGCTATTGGGTTGTTATTTTTATTAGGTATTTTGTGGTTCTATATCTTGATTTTATTCTGTGAACCGCCGTGAGACCCCCGGGCATATCCCTATCCTCCATTGGCTCATGACTGCTGGAGTTTTTGCTGAGAGGCAGATTGTTTACTTTGTGATTTCAAGGTGAGTGTTTTCCCCTCATTCCCCCCTTCTAAAATTTGTTCCTTTTCTATCAGAAAACGGGAGTGTCAGCAACTTTGACCTGAACCCCAAAATAATGGGATTCTCCTCCCTAAACAAAGTCAAGAACTTAGACCAGAACCCCTAAAAAAAGGACTCTCCTTCCTAAAAAAAGGTCAACAAATATGACCTGAACTCCCCCAAAAAGGGTAGATCACTGCCTGCTCCCCCCCGCCCCCCGAGAGTAGATCACAGTCTCTTAGGAGTTGGACGTCCCTGCTCTACAGCAATGGTCACCTACCTTCTCTGGCCCCATGCTGGGGCATTTCCAATTGTAGAGATAATACTGCAGATTTCCATCTCCGATCCCGAATTTCAGCTTCTCCAGGAAGGTCTTGTTCTCCATGAGATCCAGTGCATTGAAAACATCAAAGCCCCTCTGCACAAAGAGGTATGGCAGGGAGAGACATTGGGCTTATTTGTATGCTTTGTAATTCCTTAGCATCCAGAAAAAAATAGGCCAGTTTTTCCCACTCAAGTGCCATGAGAGCGAGAACGTTGCTTTAAAAAAAACCCGTAACTCAGATATTCAGGACTATCAATTCTGTACTGCTTCTCGGCTCTCCTTAACATATATATTGAGCTCTGATAAACAAGATTGTTTTTAGCACGTTTCCCCGAATGTTACATTAAGGAAATAACTAAAGAGCGCAGCTTACCATCTTGGCCAATATAAGGGCATCATTCATGAGGTCGAGAAGTGGTGTCTTGGTGTGGACATTGTAGAATGAATAGGCCGCCTTCAAGCTCTTGTGGGTTGGGTGATTCATAATCGTGGAGGGCAGGGTATAGAAACTCAGGAAGTCAGTCACCTCCCCATCGGTGTTCTGAAGTAAACAGTGAGATACATTTTAGAATTAAATCCCCCAGACTCTGTCAGTGTTCAGCTGTGGGGGAAGCAAGTTGGCTTCATCTGCCATCAGGCCTGCCCTCTCCAACTTTGCGGGGCAAGAAGATCTGATCCCTCCCTTCTCTCCAATTACCGTATTTTTCACTCTATAAGACGCACCTAGTTTTTAGAGGAGGAAAACAAGGGGGGGGGGATTCTGCGCAGAGCATGTAAGCTGCTCTCGCTTTTCTTGTTTTAAAGCAAGCAAAGCGAGAGTCGCTTACGTGGCTTCTGTCCCGCTTTGCGCAGCTCTCACTCTGCTTGCCCATCCCTCCTCCCGCCTCGCTATAAAGCCAGCAAGAGCCGCTGACAAGCTCTGTGTGGCTCTTGCTTTAAAGCAAGGAAAGCAAGAGCTGCACAGAGCGTGTCAGCGACTCTTGCTGGCTTTATAGCGAGACGGGAGGAGGCATCCCTCAGAAACAAAATGGATTGGGAATTAAGATGGCAATGACTCTTAATGGACAGAACTTCGGACTGCTGGTGGGGGAAAGCCATGCAGAAACCTAGAATGGGCTGAGTTAGAACCTCTCCACTGATGTGGGAATACTTGTTGCTTTTGAATTTACAGCAGCAGGCCCAAACCGGTGGTCCATAAGCTTCATTCAGGGGGCCTGCAGCATGCCTGTGGATTTGTGGCTGAAGACAGTGCATGAAATATTGGTGCTGGTTTTTAATTGTATTTTTATTGCTTCTTATATTGCAATTTACCGTATTACAACTGTAATACAGGCACACCCCCATTTACACAGGCATTGCACATGTAAGTGAAATACTTGAAACACCATGGAAAAAGCCAGCAAACACCATGTTCTGCCCCTGCCCTGCCTCTTCTCGTGACATTTTCGGGTCACTTCTAGGTTTGGCAAATACATTTGTGTGCGGTCTCACACATACTGAAAACGCATAATTGGGGGATTGCCTATTCATTAAAATACATAAGACATAAACGAAGCAATAAAAATACAATTAAAAATCAAGCACATTGCAATTGCTGCAACAGGAAGAAAAATCATTAACTGCCCCTCAGCAATTTTCAAGCCGTCTATGGGAAAATAAGTTTGGGAGGCAGTGATTTACAAGGATATTCTTCTATGTGGGGGAGCATTAAAATTAGCATTCCTTCCCACCAGCAGTCTACAAGAGCAAAATCCATTCTAACACCTTATTCAAGCTTGAATGCGTGAAAAATCTGCTAAATTTGACTGCAAGTACAGCAATGCCCTTCATATATTCACTTCACACAAATGTTCAGGGCTGTTTTTATCCCAAAGGAGTATGGCTTTTTCTGTACTTAAAAACGTGTACACTGGTATCTTGGAAGTTGAACAGAATCCGTTCGACTTCCAAAACATTCGGGAACCAAGGCGCGGCTTCCGATTGGCTGCAGAAAGCTCCTGCAGCCAATTGGAAGCCGCGACAGACGTTCGGGTTCCAAAGAACGTTTGAAAACCAGAACAATCACTTCAGAGTTTGTGATGTTCAGGAGCCAAAATGTTCAACTGGCAAGGCGTTCGACTTCCAAGGTACGACTGTATTTAAGTATCCTGATTCTGTCTCTGGAGTAAGGTCATAAGATGTGACACTAATAATAATAATAATAATAATAATAATTCAAGATAATTATTATGCATCTGCCCACCTGCATGCAATTTGTCCTACTTCATATTCAGCAGGACTGGGGAGACAGACTGCAGAACTCCCCAACCCCTTCTCTCTGCCTTCTGCTCATTGGCTGTGAAGTGACAGGGAAGAAAGCGCTCCTCA
Organism: Podarcis tiliguerta; assembly: GCF_965153285.1. NCBI lineage: Eukaryota > Metazoa > Chordata > Lepidosauria > Squamata > Lacertidae > Podarcis > Podarcis tiliguerta. Next base: position 12,398,179 of record NC_139546.1, read on the forward strand.
CCTCAACTACAAATGTGTCTATGATGTTGGGTTGGGGTAGAAACCAGTGCTCCACCTCCTCCTCATTCATGACAGGGGTCAAGTTGAACAGCTTCAGATACTCAGCCAGAAGTTTGTGCACAGCAGGGATGTCTCTCTGCTCCATTGGCCGCAGCCCTGGGGTCTTTGGAGTCTGGGGGAACAGTCAGAGGGAAAGGGTTTGCTTAGAAAGGCATTTGGAGACCAGAGATCCTGGCTGACAGTGAAGGAAGGGCTTCACAGCTAGATCGGCGGTTTGCAGACTGTACTCTCAGGACTGCTGGAGGATGGGCTGTGGCTCAGTGACAAGGGTGGTTTTCAACTAAGTTTTACTGCAAGGACAACCACTGAAATGAATGGACCTAACTTGAGTCATGCTCATTAATTTTGAGGGGTCTACGCTGATGGAAGCTGAGATGAATATCCGCCAAGATGCCCGGTGTTCAATCTCTAGGGAAGGGAGAAAGCTTGAACCCCGATAAACTAGATCCACAGGTGCCCTTTACTACCACATCCTTCTCCAACAGCTTCTAAGCAATTTGTTCTAAAAATTGTTCGGGGTTGTTGTTTCACTCTCCTTCTGCGATGAGGCGATGCTGGGCACCTTCCCTCAAAGTTGAGCCCAGCAGAGAAATATTATCAGAGACTGCACAGCCCTGCTCTCTGGCTCCTCCTGCTGTAGCAACTGTGCAATGCAGCGCCTGTGCTGCGCAGCTTCTGTGCCAAGCAAACCTATGCGCAGGGTCCCCAGAGCTACGTGGATGAACCTTCTGCATGCACATTCCTGTGGCTGGAGATTGCAGTCCTGGCCAGTGAAAGCACTTTTTTGTTGGCCCTGGGGTGGCTCAGATGGAAAGGAATATTATATTGAGCTAATCATATTGCCCAGGCGGGACACGGGTGGCGCTGTGGGTTAAACCACAGAGCCTAGGACTTGCCGATCAGAAGGTCGGCAGTTCGAATCCCCGTGACGGGGTGAGCTCCCGTTGCTCGGTCCCTGCTCCTGCCAACCTAGCAGTTCGAAAGCACCTCAAAGTGCAAGTAGATAAATAGGTACCGCTCCGGCGGGAAGGTAAACGGCGTTTCCGTGCACTGCTCTGGTTCGCCAGAAGCGGCTTAGTCATGCGGGCCACATGACCCAGAAGCTGTACGCGGCTCCCTCGGCCAGTAAAGCGAGATGAGCGCCGCAACCCCAGAGTCGATCACGACTGGACCTAATAGTCAGTGGTCCCTTTACCTTTCTTGCCCAGGCACAGAAGGAAAGTCGCTAGATAAGGACAATTTTGGAAGGTTTAATGCATGAGATCCAGAGAATTAGGAAGCAGCCATATAAGGCTTTCTTGGGGGACCAAGTGCATTTAAGGGCAATGGGGGTGGTGGAAACTCCTCCAGACACATTTACCAGATCAGATTCTGTGCCAGTTTGCTGCCCACTGGCAGGGAGAAGTAAGGGGCACTACGACAACCCAAAAGATGGTGCTAGTGCAAAGTTGCACAGAGTCACACTGGAACCTTTCTGGAAATCACTGTTGCAATCGTGGTATGATGGGTAATCTCAAAAGATGTGCCCCAACTATTTCAGGTGGTTCACATGGCATGGTTGCCAACCAGCAACTGTTACCAAGCAGTGCTCAAACACCCGTGTGCCAGGGCCACTCGCAAACTGAAGGATTTCCCTCTATTACATCTCAGGTTTTTTTAAAAAAGGGGGAGGGACCAGTAGCAAAAACCCCCCAATCAGCACAGGGAACAGCCGTGAGCTTGGGAGATGACCGCTTGCCCAGCAACTCCACATGGCAGCCGGAAACACCAGCACAGAGCTAAGCTCAACTTACAGAGACCTGATGCTCTCCCAATTTAAAAAGGTGAACCCTCTTTACGTCCCGACTTCAAGCAAATACACTTTGACACAATAAACCACATTTGATCGACTCTGGAATCAGAATATTTACAGCCAGAGAATCAGGAAAGGGTCAAAGGCTGTCTAAATACCCATCCAAGGGCAGGGCCACCCATCTTCTAGCTCCTTACCAGGCAACCTAAATATAATTCACATTATAGTGGGGGCATGAGAAGAAAAAGCAGGTGCATCTGAAGCTAGTGTCTCAAGCAAACAAGACATATACTCCAAGTGAAGGGAAAGGGAAGCACCCCCATTCTGCATTAGTAGCCAATCTGATGCTGGGAAAAATTCCTAAAAAATGTTGGTGGAGGGGGCACATAATCGCTGTATCACCCACCATCTTGGCTCTTGATCTACATTTCCAACATTTCTGGTGGCTGATGCAAGTTTTTCTCCCGAATTAAAAAAAGAGCAGTTCACCCTTATACTCTACAAAGAAGCCATCTCTTTGGTTTTTCTTTTTTCCCCAGAAAGCACCTTTTTATTAATTATTATCCTGTTAAAGGAATATAAATATATGTTACACTATAGCACAGCAAAAGGATCATAAGGATGAATGTTGTCTGGAAATTTGCCATTCCAGAACATAATAAATGACCAATGTTATTTTTAAAAAATCCATTTGTCTATTCATTAACTTGCCCTTCTGTGGTTTGTCAAATGGGTCAGCATTCCACCCCCCCCCCCCCACTATTCTGAAATTAAGGGTGCCATCCTCCATGTGCAAGCTAATCGTATTGCCCAGGCGGGACACGGGTGGCGCTGTGGGTTAAACCACAGAGCCTAGGACTTGCCGATCAGAAGGTCGGCAGTTCAAATCCCCGTGATGGGGTGAGCTCCCATTGCTCGGTCCCTGCTCCTGCCAACCTAGCAGTTCGAAAGCACCTCAAAGTGCAAGTAGATAAATAGGTACCGCTCCGGTGGGAAGGTAAACGGCGTTTCCGTGTGCTGCTCTGGTTCGCCAGAAGCGGCTTAGTCATGCTGGCCACATGACCTGGAAGCTGTACGCTGGCTCCCTTGGCCAGTAAAGCGAGATGAGTGCCGCAACCCCAGAGTCGGTCACGACTGGACCTAATGGTCAGGGGTCCCTTTACCTTTTATAAGAGAGAACTTCCCACACAGGAGAGGTTGCCTCCTCTGTGAATCATGCTTCTGCAGTGTGTGCCTTTAGATTTCAAAGGAAACAAGCCCAGAGCACTGCCTTCCCTGGAGACCAGATAACCAAACCTTCTGTGGTCCCTGCGCTACAAGAGGGACTGAATGCTCCAATCACATTCTGATGCAGAGATGTTGCGGAATTATCCAGCCATGGAAGAGAATGATTAGGAGGAGGCAAGGCCAAGACAACACCTTGTGCAGAGATGCAGCTGGCAATCTTCTCTGCAGATGGATGAGCTGGGCTCAGAGGAGCCTGTAATTATTTCTTTGCGGCTCGTGAGCAGTTCTCTCCCGGGACTCCGGTGTGCCCTTGGCAAGGTTTGGGATTGCTGCTCTAGATGCAGAATAATCTCTGGTGATATGGAGGAAGGAGAATGGGGCGGGGGAGAACCTAAGAAAAATTAATGCTGAGATGCGATCGGGGTGAGAAGGAAATCTTTCCTGACCTCAAGGGGTACAGCTCAGGCTTCAGCTCACAAGGTACATCTCATTTAAATGCAATCTGGTTTGGGCCCAGAGTGTACAGTCATACCTTGGTTCTCAAACGCCTTGATACTTGTATGTTTTGGCTCCCGAACGCTTCAAACCTGGAAGTGTTCCAGTTTGCGAACATTTTTCGGAAGCTGAACATCTGACGCGGCTTCCGCTTGACTGCAGGAAGTTCCTGCACCCGATTGGAAGCTGTGCCTTGGTTTTCGAATGGTTTTGGGAGTCGAATGGACTCCTGGAACGGATTAAGTTCGAGAACCAAGGTATGACTGCACATGGAACTAGTGACGCGTGGGGAAATAGTGCGGAAAGGTCAGGGTCCCCGCATGCTCTGAAACTCCTTGCCTCGCTCGCGTGAGGAAAAGCTGTGGCAAATGTACAATCTCAGCTTGAAAGATTCTTACACAAAGGCCCCACTGAGGTTACTGCCCTGCCCATCACAGACCTCCGGAAGCCGATAGAGCTTCATGGTGCGTTGCATAGTCATGTTCCTGCTCAGGTGGGAAAACTTTACTTCAATCAGCTTGCGCGGATTCAGGGACCGGTGCCAGTACCTGCCGGAAAGAGGAGCCTTCCTGGTTAGACATCCCACTCGGATCCCGTTATTCCTCCACGGAAGCCTTAGTAACTTGAGGCCTAACTCAGTATCGCCTAAAAGTGGAGGTACGTTTTACTCCTAGGCCCAGAAAGGTACACACACACACACACACACACACACACACACACACTCAATCAATCATCTTGCCAGAACAATGGCTGAAACTCTTCTTGCAGGAAAGCCCTATTATTTATTTCCCGGCATCCCTCTTCCCCCTGTTATCCAGTCAGTCAGGGGTTAGAGATGGAGCCCTGCTCTCTGGGCAGTGGCGATACTTCTAGGATCTCCCTTGCCTATCACAGCTGCAGCACAAGTATCATGGAAAGAGGAGACTTGAAGGTGCGTGTGGCGATCACACACAGGGCCCCCGGATGTTTGACGGTCTATTGACCCTGTGCCGCCACTACAATTGCTTTTTCCGCTGCCACCACCCCGTAGCTCACGGGGACACACGGAGTCCAGTCAGTTGTTAACAAACAAATAATCAAGTTTATTTTTTAAATGCAGGAACAAGCTTATGGTTACAGTTAATTTTACTTGGCAGTTTCTTATTCTTAGTTCCTAACAACTCCAAACTGATTATTCCAACTATCTATCTGACTCCACCTCACAATTCCTCTCACTCTCTCACAATACAACTCTACTAACCCACACCTAAACCTCCCTCTTCCTTCTTCAACTCCCCAACCTCAACCCTCAACTCAACTGACTTTCAAAACCTCCCACTCTAACTTTTATTCCCCCCTTGCATTCTCACTGGCCAATCACATCACACCCATTTTAACCCTTTCCTTATGACCCATCCTAGGAGGCAAACGCCACAGTGCGTTTGACAGGTTTGGCAAAAGACAGGATGCTATTGGAGAGCTGACATGAGGGAAAGAACTGTGGAACTCAGAAGCCACCTTTGAGGAGAAAAAAGTAAAGCCGAGGTAAGACACCATGACACTTGAGGTTCAGGTGGCCTCAGTGGCCCGGAGTGCCTTCCATCAGCTTCGGCTGGTGGCCCAGCTATGCCCCATTTGGACAGGGATAGCCTAACTGCTGTTGCCCATGTTCTGGTAACCTCAAGGTTAGATTACTGCAATGCGTTATACGTAGGGCTGCCTCTGAAGACTGTTTGGAAACTTCAGCTGGTGCAGAATTCAGCAGCCAGGCTGCTCACCAGAACATTACAATTTGAGCATATTACACCGATCCTGGTTCGACTGCACTGGCTACCAATTAGTTTCCAGGCCCCATTCAAAGTGCTGGTTTTGACCTATAAAGCCTTAAACAGCTTAGGACCGCAATAGCTCAAGGACCGACTCTTCCCATATGAATCTACCCGGACCCTGCAAGCATCATTTGAGGCCCTCGTTCGTGTGCTTCCCCCTTGAGAGGTCCGGAGGGTGGTAACATGAGAACGGGGCCTTCTCTGCAGTGGCTCCCTGTCTGTGGAATGCTTTCCCCAGGGAAGTTGGCCTGGCGCCTTCATTATTTAGACCTCTAGGCGCCAGACAAAAACGTTCCTTTTTAACCAGGCCTTTGCTTGACCTAATCAACATCCCATACTGTGATCTTTTTTGTGAACCGCCCTGAGACCTCTGGGTATAGGGCGGCATATAAATTCAATAATGAAATGAAATGACACTCACCTACAGGTACCCACAGGCTTTGGCAGTACCACACCGGCAGTGTAAACAGCCTGGAAAATCCCCTCCAAGTGGACCCGTCGGGTGATCTCCCGGATCAGCACCGGGGCCACCCGCTTGGAACGCAGTTTCTTGTGCACACAAAGGAAGTTTATTTCTACCATCTTCTTTTCCCTTCAGAGGAAGAGAAAGACAACAACTCTGAAGAACAGTTTCTCTGTCACATTTTGAAAAGCGGTCTGAAGGAGAACAGGAAAGACCGTCCTGGATTTATTAAGTCTCTTTTTAAAAAAGCTCTTTTTATTCATTTTACAATACAAAAATATAAAAACACATAACACAATTTTTCACAAATACGTTTTTTGGAGTTCCCTCAGCTCTTCTGCAAATCCTCCATTTTAGCTGGATTTATTAAGTCTCATATCCACGCTGAAGTCCCTATCATCACCCACACACTGTTTCTCTGTGCATACACCAATTTACTGGGCTGTTTTCAGGCAATACTATTCAGTCAATATTCTACCTCACCCACATCCTGTTATTATAAAGGCCTGCAGAGCCCCAGAAGATCCCAGCCGCTATGTAACTTGTAACATGAGAGGTGTTGGGGTTCAAGCCTGGTTGACTTGTTCCACGCGACTTTTTTGAAGCACAAAATTTAAAAAGCACTCTGCACGCGCCCAAAGGTCCCCTGCACATCTGAAAGGTTACGGAGCGGAAACAGTGAAAAATGGCTCCAGCTCAAATTGAAACCTTTTCTTTAATCCACAAAGGGCATCCAAAGTCAAGAGATAGAAGTGTGTGGCTTGACTTACGTGTCATATATGTGTATAGCAGCCGGGATAGCACTGATGAAGCCAACCAGCTTCTTGCTGGAAATGACTCTCACACCGCAGTGCCACTGGGGCAGCCAGCCTGGAGGACGCAAAGCCCTGAAAGAAACACAGGGTCTCGTCAAAGACATCTTGATCCAAAAGCCCACATGAGATCGCTACTGAAGCGCAGGGCGCTTTGCCAAGTCATAAGCCCGGGGGAAACCTCTTCAAGAGGCCCTGCAGTCCAGGCAGGTAATACTGAAATGGCAGATACACTTAGCATGGCAGTATAAAGCAGGTGATGGGGAAACTGTGGCCCTTGAGATGCTGTGGGACTCCAACTCCCATCAGTCCCACCAGCATGGCCAATGGCTTGGTGGGAAGATTTATCTCAGTTTGTGGGTTCGAGCCCTATGGTGGGCAAAGGTTTCCTGCATTGGACTAGATGACTCCCATGGTGCTTTCCAACTCTGCAACTCTATAATTCTGTGATGGGTATTAAGAGTCCAGCAATATCTCAAGGGTCACAGGTCCCCTCTACCGTGGTATACAGTCGTACCTTGGTTTTTGAACAGCTTAGTTCCCAAATGTTTTGGCTCCTGAACGCCACAAACCCAGAAGTGACTGTTACAGTTTGCAAACTATTTTTTGGAAGCTGAACATCTGACAGGGCTTCCGATTGGCTGCAGGAGCTTCCTGCAGCCAAACATAAGCTGGGCTTTGGTTTTCGAATGTTTTGGAAGTCAAACAGACTTCCGGAACGGATTCCATTCGACTTTCGAGGTACGACTGTCAAGGCAGATCGTCACACAATGAAAAAGTCAAAGTTTCCAGCTGCAAGTTTCATGGCTTTACGGATAGGCTTGGCAGTATATATGCCCAGTAAATTTTCAGAACTGGGGTAGCTGGGGAAGAAGAAAACAAGACTCCTAGTGGCCAGGAGATGGCGGACTGCATGACAGCACAGTAGAACAAACGACCCAAGCATGCTTAATTTGTATAAATTGCAGAGGCTGCAGAATTGTCTTGGTATGGCGGTGTGCCCTTTGGAGAGAAACTCTCTTCATCTATCACTATTTTGACTCAGTGGCTGACAACGATTGACTCCATGAGTTCCAGCTTATCCCACACATATGTACCCACATTACATATGTTCCCTGTTTCTACTGTTTCCAACTGAAACTATCAGAACAGAAGCAGGCATAGAATCGTGGAGCTGGAAGGGACCCTGAGGCTCATCATCCAACCCCTTGCAATGCAGGAATATGCAGGTGGCCCATATGGGGATCGAACCCACAACCTTGGCGTTATCAGAACCACGCTTTAGCCAATTGAGCTAACAGGTGCCCCCTGACCCTTGGAAAAGGGGAATTTACATATGGGGTAGCAGTGACCCATGTTGGGCAAGTCAAGACCTTGGGTCAATATTTTAGTTTTTTCAGCATAAGGAGACAGTTTTGATTTTTATGTATTAATTTTTTACAGATGGAGACCACCGCAGAGAAATTCAGACGGACCCTTAACTCACCACAGGAGGAACTCTGGTGAATAATCAAACCGGAACATGTTGTCGTCATCTTCCACGTAGTTCTCATTCAGGAGAGTGTACAGCTCTTTGAGCTGAAGAAACCAAGAGAGAAACGCATAATCTGCTTAAGGAAGCAAAGCTGCCTCTTAAGAGAACAGAGTTATCTGAAAGGACACTTGTGGCGAGAATTATTAGAGAGCCACTGCAGGGGAAACTAGCAGCACATTAAAATAGCTTTAGACATAGACTGGGAAAGACCCGACTTCAACTTCTACTTGTAGTTCGTATCTTCTCAATCGCCTACCAGCAGAAGAATCTTAAGGACCTCCCTAACAACTACCCTGCGAAGTACTGACACAACAAAAATTGCTACACAATGACAAAGTAGTTTAAGGGGACAGGTGTGTCTTGGCTGCAATGTACCAAACATTTTTTTAAAAATGAGACTGGGACAAAAAGGCTGCGTTCACACACAATGCTCAACTGTGATTTAGCAGCTAGGGGGGTGATTTTGTTTTAAGCTACGATTCTTGGTCTGTGTGACACAACAAGCTGTAACTTGTTGACAGCGAAACCAAACCCCTGCAAAGTTTCACAACAATCCAACTTCAAGACAAGGGTTATGTAATCGGCTTGTTTAACTAGCCAGATTGTTTTCAGCCAGGATTCCCGACTCATATGACAGGAAGTTGCTAACCTTCTTGGAAAGCAAAACCCATCTCTGGGTACAAGTCCTTTCGCTGGCTGCATAGTGGAAGGAGAGGGGAGACTGCAAAGCCCAATGCTTTGCTCAGGCATGCTACAACTCATCCAAGTAACATCAAACCATTGTTGATGTACGAGTGTAGTCTTGAGTCTCAAACCAATAACAGAGGGCCAGTTTTTAAGAGATAAAAAGATCAGGTCAATGTTACAAAAAAACAAAGTGTTATGAAATTGTGCGCATGTTTTAAATGATATATGTAAATGTTTATATCAATAATAACATCTTTAAAAGGTAAACGAGTCAATAAAAATTGACTCTTAGAGTGCTGGTAGGCTCTACATGATCAGCAGGAAAGGTTTTGGGCCACGCGGAAGAACTATGGCACAAACAAGGGCAAAATGAAGAGAAGTGGACAAGGCAGAGATGAAGGAAGAGATCCAGTTGACTCAAGCCAGCCAGCCAAGCTTAAAGCTATGAGATTAATCCTATGACAAACTTTACCCGCACAAAAACCTAGCTGGTTTTCAGGAGGAATCTCTGGGCAAAGGGAGAGAAAGAAAGAGGAACAGCGGCATGCTCAAAATGAAGACACCAGAAGAAAAGCCAAACAAGGAATGGACAGGGAAAGAAGAGAAATATGGATCATCTAGCGAAGCTGTGGAAAGCCTTAAAATGCAAGTGGTCAGAATCCTGAGATGGAACAAATGGATGCTATGGTAGCAGTGGGGTAGGTTGATGGAGATGGTTTAGAGGAGAACCTTCTAGGATGGTTAGTTCTGCTGCATCCCTACTCACCACACCTCGATCCCCCAAGTCCAGAGCATCCCACATAAAACCCTGAGGCAAAGTGTAGGGCTCCTGGCGGATGTTGTCCTTGTCTGGTTCAACGGGTCCGTGAGTGTTCACTACTTCTCCTGAGAATGGGTGGAGAAAGAGAGAGGATTGCTGTCATGCATGACAAATAATTACTGAAGGGGACCTTCCTAGCCCTCCACATGCGTTAGCACAGTTTCCTGAGCAACTCAGCCTCCAGACCCCCAATTCTTCCAGGTCCCATATGCTTCTGTCCAAGAGAACTAGTAAGATCCCGTCTGCAGCATTGCTGCAAGGGCCCACATTCTCTGATTCCCCAACCTACCTGCAATCCCATTTCTGGGACTGAAACATCACACAGCTTGACCACTCACACAATTTACACAGTTTCTTGAGGTTTGGGGAATGCACAAGATGTTGGGGACTGCTGAACCATTGCCCAAATTGGCATAGTAACAGGCTGGAAAGATCTCTCCAATGTTTTGAGACTATTTAAAGCCAGCCAGATAGAAGAAAAAGAGGAAAGGAGAAGATTATGTACCTAATTTGGGGACTGGCTGTGTGTCCCAGAACTGATAGCTGCGTTTGGTGGCTTCTTCCATTGTCTTGGCAGGTCCTTGTCCTACGGAGAACAGCTCAATGGCCTTTTGAATCTCCTGCATTCTTTCTGCTGGCAAGGTCACCTGCAAAGATACCAAAGGCACAATGAGTCAACTGACCACCACGTCCTAGTTTCCCCCCTCCCTGAAAGTTTAAAATTTTGGAGAGGACATTCTCCTGCTACCCCTTAAAACCATTGAACATTCAAAGCCTACACTGCCCTCCACCCCCACCATTCCTCATCTACCCACACTGAAAACAGAACAAATGTAAATGCAACAATGTAGGTCAACCAGTCCCCATAGAACTTCCCCTGCATATATCCCCACCAGCCTTTCCTAATTTAACTTTATGGGTACCCAAAAAAGAACACAGTATAGGGAACGGGAGGCTCAGAGAACGTGAGGATGGTTCAACATGACCAACCTGTTGCAAAATATTTTTGCTTTTTACCTTTACTGTCTGATCTTGGGCTGAATCAACTTGATCCGACTTTTCCTTCTTCCGCTTCTGTTTCTTTTTCTTCTTTTTCCCCCCACTGTCATCAGCTGGGCTTAAGCCACTGAGGAAGAAATGAAACACGACTGATGGGACTTTACAGATCAACTGCTAAGAGCAGGGCTTGAAGGGAGCTGGGGCCGGGTGCCAAGGTCACAGTTTGCTTCTGCGTGGTCTCTTTTGACCAATACACCTTGGGGGAACTCACTCTTTCAAGCTAGCTCCTTAGTGGATGTATGGGAATAAAGAAACCACTGCTTTGACTCCTTCCGTCTTGCAATGCTGGAACCCCAAATTATACAGACCTAATTGCATGGAATAAATATGTGCGCTTCACACAATCTGTAGCTTCTTGTGGTGTGGGGGAAGGAGGGTATCTCTGTGTTCCAGTTTTGCAAGGAATTGGGAAAGAAGGGTTGACTGCAGTATGTGACACGACTCATTCACTCAAGTTATCTGAGGCGACCAGGTCTTCTGCAATTTTGCCTCGGCCTAATTTTTCCACCTTAATGAGACTTTATTGAACCACTTGTGTGAGAAGCCCTGACAATACTGCACCAGCACTGACTAGTTATAACACAGTTATGGACTATCCACATAGCACAATGTGCACACTCTTAGCTTGTAACTCCTGTCTAATTTAGCACAATGCTGGCTGCTGCAAAGACGAAAGACAATATACCTTGAGCATTCTTTGCACTCTCCTTTTTTTGCCTGAGCTGCAAAGTAATCCTCTAGCACGCGATCTGTCGCTCTTCTTAATCACTGTTTTGTTATTGTGGATTAAAATAATATATTGGCCTTGTTTTCAGGGAAAAGGTAGGTATCAAAATTAAAATAAGTTCCCTGTACCCACAAAGCACCCACTCTCTCACACCACAAATATCTTTCCATGGAGGAACATATGATGTGCCGCCATGGAACACTGGTTCGAAATGTCCCCCTACATGAATCTGCATGCCTGCCATGGAAATTCTGTGTGTTGCATATGATTCTGGGGTATCTTCCAAGGGAGTGCTCTCTGTCAGCACAGGGTGTCAGCAAAATCTACTGAGCCTCACTGCAGCCCTGCACAAGCCAAGTGCACAAACCAGACAGCATTCTCTATTAGTAGTGTGCAAGCTGTTTGTTAATGGCTGGCAAACCCAAACAAGTAGCAAAAGCTGGCTTTAGGTCCAAGATAAGAGCTTCTCTCACAACTTTAAATCCTAATGGAAAGCCACCAAGGAGCTGCTGCAAAACCCGTCTGTTGGAAAAAGATTCTGGGGATGGAGGAGGAATATTTTGTGTGGAGCCATGCCTCTTGGGCTTTGCTACTGCTCAGTATGAAATTTTACCCCCTCCCCATTCATCTTTGTGGTAGTACATTGCACGACGCACTGACAGACAACCTGTTTTTTTAGGGAAGTTTATTTTGTTTTGTTCATTGAGTATATTTATATCCCGCCTTTCTTTCATCGTGGAACCTAAGGCAGCATAAATTGCCTTTTATTAATCATGCATAAGTTGCTAAGGAATTCCAGGATTCTATAGAACAAAGGCTGAAAGTCATTCTTTGAATCTAACTTCCTCTAAAACAGGAAAACAATCAATGACATGATTGAAGCACCCCAGACAGATATTTGAATGGCTTCAACTATAAAACCATTATGCTACAACTTCTCTGGGTTGCTTGCTGCCTGATGACTGGCTCTTCAGATTATGAAGTTCTAATGTTAAGCTAAAATCTACATCCTTGCAATGTAACACTCATTGCTTCACATCCAAGACTTCTGTGCTCCAGTGTTTCGCACTGGCTGCTGAGCCATGCTACGTCAAATGTAGGTGCTTCTAAGTCCTACTTGGCAAATCTACAGCTAATACTTACAGCAAGTAATCTTTTCAGAAACCAGAGGGATAAGTCTGGACTAGATATTAAGGAATCTCGGCATAGTGTGGTCATGCATTGCAGTGGAACCAAACAGAGACTCAGACTGCAGCATAAAGCTATTTTAGCACAGACTAATCACATTCTGTACAGTTTTGCACACAAGAAGTTTTACACACAATTGCCATTCATGTCACAGTTGCCAGAGAATCTCACAAATCTCCTGCACTGCAAATGCTCACACACTCAAAAATGTGATGCTCACTGGTTATTAGTACAGGAGCAATGATCCTACTGAGACAGCAGTGAAAATACTATGTTTCTCAGTGGCAAATAAAGTATTCCACGACAAAGTACTGTAAGTGTTCGTCTGAACAGGAAAATACATGCTCAACAGATTAATCTAATTTAATAGATATATTTCCACCACCTGAATTTTAAGTGGCTCTCATCTTTCATACATACAGGGTCAATTCAGTCTTCAAAACAAACCACGGTTAAGAATTATGAGGCTCATCCACAATGAGCACATGCAGGCTCCTTAGATGGTGTCTGGCAAACTCTGATAGGCAGCGTGAAGCCTCCCTTCACAGCTGAGAGATCCCCACCCCGCTCCTGCTTGCACGCAAGTAGGAGTTGGGAGGCTGCTCTGATAGGCAGCATGAAGCCTCCCTTCGCAGCTTAGTTGCTGGGGTCAGGGAAGTGGAATTCCCTGCCCCAAGTGGAATTAAGAGAAAAGAGACAGACAGACTCTTCAGCTGCAGTGCTGTATCTTGTGCCCCAGATCTGGCAAGACAACCATAAAGCTAGAAGGCTCTTCTCTAAACCTTTAGTAGGGTCCTTCCCAAGCCAACTCACTTCCACCAGACAGTTAACCACAAGATCTAGGTCGCATTGTGTACCACTAGTTGAGGGCAAAGCAAACCAGGTGCCTCCATCAAGAGTGGATGGTTCCAGTTTACTGAAAGAAGCAAAACCAAACAAGCAACACACACCTGAAACAGAAGGGCAAAGAAGATCCACACAGCCCCCACGCCAGGGTCACAAGATAGTGGGAGCCATGGAAGCAATGGTTTAAGAGCCCCAAGTGCATGCCCATGTTGTGATATCACAATCTCCATCAGCAACTGAAGTCCTTGGTTCAAATGTGCCCTTTCTGATGCATTCACAAAGACTTAGGCATGCCCCTCTCTTTCCATTCCCCTCTACAAAATTGGAATAATAAAACCTACCTCACAGAAGCTGCTGTAAGGATTTTAAAAAGAAAGTGACTTTAACATCTAAAAAGCACTTTCAACCCAAAAGTGCTTTTAATACAATTAAAACTAGAAAAAAACTATACACATGCGAAATATTGTTTTTATCAAAACACGTCCAGAATCTTCCTTAACTCTTACCTTATCATGTAAGGAACAAAAATCACTTTCTGGGCCCAGTGCAAAGTGCTGGTTTTGACCTATAAAGCCTTAAACGGCTCAGGACCGCAATACCTCAAGGACTGCCTCTTCCCATATGAACCTACCAGGTTCCTGAGATCATCTTGAGGCCGTCCTTCGTGTGCCTCCTCCTTGAGAGGTCCGGAGGGTAGCAACACGAGAACGGGCCTTCTCTGCAGTGGCTCCCCATCTGTGGAATGCTCTCCCCAGGGAAGTTTGCCTGGCACCTTCATTATACACCTTTAGGCACCAGGCAAAAACATTCCTTTTTAACTAGGTATTTGGTTGATCTTATTGACATCCAATACTCTTTTAGAATGTGGCTCTTTTGGGGATTTTTTACTGGGCTTTTGTTTTTAATTTGATTTTATATATTATGATTTCGTTTGTGAATCTCCCTGAGATCTCCAGGTATAGGGTGGTGTATAAATCCAATAAATAATAATAACTATCTCAAAACCCACAGTTCAGCAGCTTCCACAGATTCCCACAGTACGCTGAAGGAAGCCATTACTTTGTAGATCTGGATTATGGGTGCTACACCACATCAAACCAGAACATGGAATATGAACCAAGAGGCAAGCCAAACCAGACTGATTAAGCCAGGATAGCCTCACATGCATATTCCCATCTGAAGCGTATTTAACCTGAAGCATATGTAACCCGAGGTACCACTGTAAGGATGATTTATGACAGTAACAAAAAAAGAAGATATAAGCAGCTGGTCCTAATTAAGTTTCCCATTCAGCTTTGTGAAAGGCAGAAATTCAGAATCTCCAGCCAAGGTGTGTGTGGAAATGCAACTCTTGTATTTCTGCCCCTCACCCAGCAGTTTAAAGGCACAGGAACTCGTGGTGTGCAGTAACAGCTTATTTTTTTGGGTGGTAGGGGAGAGGAGAAACCAACTTTATGCTTAGAGCTACAGAATAACATGCATTTTCTATACAATAAAAGCATGCAATAAAAACCGTCCCAGTCTCTCCTTCGCCCAGGCTACACTTTCCCTCAAGCTCCTGCTTTTCAGCCCACTTCCTTCACATCCACCCTATAACCCTCAAATATCTAGGTCCCTGACCCCTCCCTATCGTGGGTCTCCTTATCCCTCACACGAAACAGGCCCGGCAAACGCTTCGCCTTCGCGGTCACGCCGCTGGTCTGCAACGGGCGAGGAACCAGCGGCTCCCCCTTTCGGACTGGCAGAGCAACCAACCACTCAGGACGCAACCGCCCAGCCGCCTCAGCCAATCAAGCGCCGCACCAAGGGAAAGTGGGCAGGGCAGGTTTTATTTCCCGCCTCTTCTCTCCACCTCCCACCAGACCGCCTCCCCCCCCCCTCCGCCGGTTGTGTCTCAGGGCGGCTCCCCTCACACCAGAGAGTGGAGGCCCGACCCGGACCGGCTCAGAGCCGCTCACCCTCGGTTGCAGTTGTGCTCGTCCTCATTCTCGCAGTCGCTGCAGTGCTGCTGGTCGTTCTCCTCCTCCCCTGACGGCCGCCTCACTGCTGTATCACTGTCGTCCGCCATCTTGGCGAAGGGCAGCCGCGCCGGCTGCCGCGCCTGCGCAAAAGAAGCCGAAGACGGGCCGCGATTGGGCGGTCGGCCGCAAGGAACTTTGGGACTTGTAGTCATCTCTTGGCGGTTCAGGGCGGGAACCGGAAGCGCAGCGCACGTGAACTGCGCTGAGGCGGCGGGGGGGGGGAAGCAAACCTTGGTTGCCTGTGCCTTGGTTGTCAATGCTGTACTAGGAGTTGGGAGGTTTCAAGTCTGATGAACGGCGATATGGAAATTTAATTAATAATAACCAGTGCTTTTTCCTGGGGGGACGCATACCCCTAAACATTTTGTGAATTTTTATACTTTTGTCCATTTACTATATTTATTTTTCCTGATTTGAACTATAAAATGGTGTAACTAGTAACTAGACTTTATTTGCATAGCCGACAGGCCATAGCATCAAAGGACAAACACCAACAGGAATACATTACAGATGCTATAAAATGGTGATTTTCTTGGGTAAAAAAAAAAAAAGCACCGATAATAATGATAATAATAGACCCTTCAGGCAGGAAAACCCCAAATGTGACAATAATAATAATAATAATAATAATAATAATAATAATAAAAAAATTTATTATTTGTACCCCACCCATCTGGCTGTGTTTCCCCAGCCACTCTGGGCAGCTTCCACAAAGACCAAAAATACACTAAGATGTGACACATTAATAATAATAAACCCTTAAGTGGGAGAATACAAATGTAACTGTAGGGTGGTGCCTTTATCAACCCCCTTGCAATGCCGGAATCTCATTTAAGTTGGTTCTGGAGCAGCAGCAAACAAGCTTGCTCCATCTTTCATGTGACAACTCTTCAAATATTTGAAGATGGCTAGCATATCTCCTTTAAGTCTTCTCCAGGCTAAACATACTCGACTCCCTCAACCGCTTCTCATAAGGCTTGGATTCCCAATCCTTATAGATTCACAGATTCCAAGAATTGTAGAGTTGGAAGGGACCGTGAGGATGACCTAGTCGAGTCCCTTACAATGCAGGAATATTTTTGCCCAACATGGGGCTTGAACCCACAACCTGAGATTAAGAGTCTTGTGCTGTACCAACTGAGCTATCCTATGGGTCACCCTCCTCTGCACAAGTTCCAAATATAGTGTTAATAAAACTTTTTTGGGTTCAGTGTCTCCTAGACTTTTTGGATAACCACCAAATATGAGGGGATGTTACTGAAGCCATTTTTTTTGCTTTCAGATTTAGCAAATGGTATCAAATAAAACATCAGTTATGAATACGTGATTCTATTTCTGCCTTGGCTGGCAGCAGTGCTCCAGAGCCTCACAGAGCCTCCAATCACCTAAAATCCTCTTTTAACAGGAGCTGCAAAGGATTCAGTATTGGGTTTTAATTATTTCTATTGCGGTACATGTTTATACCTCCCTCCCTCAGGGAGCAACAACCAGAATATATGCCCCAGGGAAAGCACAACAATTTCTGCGAAGTTTGGCTGAGTGAAGGTCATCCTGTTGAGTAGATATTTAAACCCAATTTCCCCAGCCAAAGTCCATCAACATTCAAGACACCACTACACTAACTAATCTACTTGGGGCAGCGAGGGAACTAGGTGTTTTTGTGTTTGTTTTCAAGTAAGGTGTCCCAAAGCAAGAAGGGATAATGTCCCCCACAAGTCTATAGTGTTTTGTTTTGAAGTTAGACACTAGGTGAAAATACAGATTTTTGCATTTCAGGACCTATCAGAAACCACACAGCTCTGCCTTAAATTCTCTCTGGACCCATCAGCAATTTTAAATTCAAGAATGGCAACAATCCTAAGTTTACCAGGGGAGGGCGTGTAGTGTGCATTCAAAGGATCTACTCTGCCACAGAACTGTCACCCAGCTGCCTCTGTCGGCTGGGATTTTGTCCCAAAGAGTTTCAAGCAACCAGTCGATACTACTAGTTTATTTATTTAATAAAATTTATATACCGCTTGATTGTAGCGAAAAGCCTCAGAGCGGTTTACAAAAAAATAATAATTATCGCTTTAAAAATTTGTACCGTAATTTAAAACATTTAGAACCCCAATAGAATGGGGGTTTTTTTGTAGTCTTTGTTTGAAATGCATTCCTGTTTCTTGGTTGTAAGCATGATTTGTTTGTGTGTGTGGGAAAGTGAGTGAACAGACTCAAACAAGTTAAAATTCATACAGGCTTTCTAAACCTCAAGGTAGGCTTGTTTAAATAAGAATGCCTTTAGCGGGCGTCGAAAAAGAATACAGTGAAGGAGCTTCAGTCTTTCTCGCTGGCGAAGAGGAGCAGCTTTAAAACTAGCTTTGACCGCCTGGAAGCCTTTCGAATTCCTTGCCCATTCCTTGCGCTCCTCGCCTCCCTCTCCCTCAAATCGCGACGATGGCTTCGCGCTCGGGGAAGCAGAGCCCAGCCTCGGTGGCAGCGATTGGTTGGGTTTCCCAGCGTGACTTCCCTCTGCCAATAGGAAGTCGGAAAAGTTGGACACGGGTGAAGCCGACGAGACGGTGGGAAAAGGTCTCAGTCAGCATTTGGTGGCAGAACTGAACTGGTGAGTGTGGGATGTTTTCGCGAGGATCGGGACCCTTCCTTCGCTGAACCCGAGGGCTGGGAGGGTAGGCATATCCCATGGGAGAACAAGCTTGTTCGGGTTTATTTCCTGCGCGGCGTACCGAGGGTTTCTGAGAACGTGCAGAGTTCCCGCGCCGCGTTCGCTGTTGAGCCACCGCAGTCAAGTCACAGCGCCTCTGAGATTAAGTGGAAGGGATTCCAGGGTAGCCAGACAGTTCTATCCTTCAGTGCTTCTCTCTCTCTCTCTTTTTTTTTTAAATAGAAATTTTGGAGGTGTAGCTGGCAGGGGGCTCCACATTTGTGGCAGAAGACAGCAGTGAATTATATTTGTTTTCTCCCGGTTTCTCTGGAGGAATCTCCGTTTTGCAAAACTCCAACCCTGCCTTTCCAAAGTTAAACGACTTATTGCCAGTATTTGCCCCCTCTCTCTCTTAAGAGTCACAGATTTCAAATGCAAAGTCTGTACTGATTAGTAATGATAAGCTGGGATAAATATGAGATACTGGAGGTAGGACACAGTAACATATTGCAGCCATGCTCTTGTTAGGACCTAAGGTAAGGTTACCAGACGTCCCTGTTTTCGGGGACAGTCCTCAGATTTACAAATCAGTCCCCTGACAAAATCCTATCATTCCTACTGAAGTTGAAAAGTGTCCCCGGATTCATTGAAAAAAATCTGGTAACCTTAAAAGGGTTCCCCTAAATCCCTGTTTAAAAACACAGAGACCTCTCAGGGTCTCTGGCTTTGCCCTGAAATGGTATATTTTGAAACTTCAAATCATATACCTTCTTTCAGCCCATGGCAGTTTCAAATTTTAAGACGCTATAGATTTCTCTATGTTTATTATTAACATCATCACACTCCCAAAATAATAGTAATAAAATTTTATTTATATCCCGCCCTCCCCAGCTGAAGCCGGGCTCAGAGCAGCTAACAACAGTAAAATAATACAGCATTCTAAAATCAATTCATTCTAAAATCTTATAAAAAAAGATTTCTTGCTGCTGCCGCCACCACCACAAAATTGGCCACAAAATTCACAATCCTACCCTAATGGAAGAGTATTGGTATTTTGCCACCTTTGTAGAAATGGCAAAAGATTCTTGCATTGCAGGGGGTTGAACTAGATGACACTCACAGTCCCTTCCAACTCTACAATTCTATGCTAAGGTAATATTTCTGCTTGTTAAGGAGGTGTTGTTTTTTACATTATGTGGAAGAAACCAGATAATTTGAACCTGGTGATTTAACTCCGTGCCCATTGACCAATCCCCCTAATCTTTCATATTTGCCTTGAGGGAGCTTGGGTTTTGACCTTTGAAACTCTAAATGGTTCCGGGTTAAGTTATTAAATAAAGGACTGCCTGTGTCCATATGAAGCTTCTCCTGGATTAAGACCGGCACTGGAGGCCCTACTCAGTGGCTCACCTTTAAGATCCATTTAATTGGACAGCCATGAGGAGTTCCTTTCCTTATGGAACTCACTCCCAAGGGATCTGTCATTGGCTGTCTCAGTATTGAAAGGCTTTGAACTTCTACCTCTTTCAAATGACATTTAAAATGTGTGCATGCTGCTGTTTTCATACTGCAGATATGCTGGTTGAATTGCATTTAAATGTATTGTTGGTTTTTTGTGTTTTTATTTTTCTTGTAATGATAGGGAGCAACTCAAAAATATAGTGATTATTTTCTCCCCTTTGTGATTTTTTTAAACATCTAAATTCCAGATAAGATGCAGGGTGGATAAAAATCAATGATTTTTTTAAAAAGAAAATTTAAAAATCGGGTTAAAAAAAATTAAATCGGATTTTTTGATTTAAATCAGATTTTTAAAATAAAATGCTTTTGGAGGAAAAATCTTTCTAAAGATAGTTTTCTGTTTAAGTTACATTGTAGACCAAAGGCTTTTAATCAGGAAATAAGGATTTGTTTTAAGTTTTTCATGTGTATAAAACTCAAAGTTTTCGTTTTTAAAAAACCATTTAACCACATCAGTTAACAAACATGGATACATATGCTATAATGTTATTGTTTTCGTTAAAGAGATTGTTAAATTGTTATTAAGGAAATGATTATTTTTCTCCTTCCAGTAAAGTACAGCAGAAAAGTTGTCCAAATATAAACAGTTAACTTATTAAACCTCACAATAATTTCATAATTATCTGCCTATGAATTTCTAATAGTATAACCAAATCAGTAATTTTTGATATAACTGTAAAAACTACTCTGAAAATTTATTATTCCAAAAATGAAACCTTCATCTGGTCTTTCTATAAAAAATGATTTAAATCAAGTCTTATTGATTTGAATCAATGTGATTTAAATCAAATCCACCCTGATAGGATGTTAGGTGGCGAGGTGGGCTGAGGGAAAAGTTGAAGCTCTTCAGAATGAAGTTTACAAATGAGCACAAGCTGAGTTTCACATTTATTTTGTCGCTTAATGGTATTTTTTCCTTTTCCATCCAGGGCAAGATGTTTCTGGTAGGACTGACAGGTGGCATTGCGTCAGGAAAAAGTACGGTGGTTGCTATGCTGCGGGAACTGGGCTGCGCTGTCATTGATGCTGATGTTATAGCCCGACAAGGTGAGGCAGCCTGTGCTCCTTGGTATGAGGGTGAACAGAAGATGCACTTTTGTTCTCCAGTAGACCGCTGGCCAGAGGCAATAGATCCTCCAGGATCCCCAAGGGAGTTGTTGTTGGGCCTGCTCTTGGGTTCTCGGCCTGGATCCATTTGTGGGGTAAAAATGAGACAAATAAATAGATTCCAGGCCAATGCCGCTTTCCATTCAGTCTTCCAGCTGTCTTGGGGCCTACCCACATACTGGTTTTCTTCCTCAAAAAGAAGCTGCTGAGGAAGAATAGAGGGTTAATTTGGATTAGGCCTGCAGCACTGGGGAAAAGGTAAAGGGGCCCCTGACCATTAGGTCCAGTCGTGGCCGACTCTGGGGTTGCGGCGCTCATCTCGCTTTACTGGCCGAGGGAGCCGGCGTACAGCTTCCGGGTCATGTGGCCAGCATGGCTAAACCGCTTCTGGCAAACCAGAGCAGCGCACGGAAACGCCGTTTACCTTCCCGCCGGAGCGGTACCTATTTATCTACTTGCACTTCGACATGCTTTCGAACTGCTAGGTTGGCAGGAGCAGGGACCGAGCAATGGGGGCTCAACCCGTCAATGGGATTCGAACCGCCAATCTTCTGACCGGCAAGTCCTAGGTTCTGTGGTTTAACGCACAGCGCCACCCGTGTCCCCAGCAGCACTGGGGAACTGGGCTTAATTATTTACTTAAGCCAGGGGTCAGCAAACTTTTTCAGCAGGAGGCCGGTCCACTGTCCCTCAGACCTTATGGGGGGGTCGGACTATATTTTGAAGGAAAAAAATGAACGAATTCCTATGCCCCACAAATAACCCAGAGATGCATTTTAAATAAAAGCACACATTCTACTCATGTAAAAACACGCTGATTCCAGGACCATTCGCAGGCCGGATTTAGAAGGCGATTGGGCCGGATCCAGCCCCCGGGCCTTAGTTTGCCTACCCATGGCTTAAGCCAGGCTTCCTGAACCTTGGCCCTCCAGATGTTTTGAGACTACAATTCCCATCATTCCTGACCACTGGTCCTGCTAGCTAGGGATCATGGGAGTTGAAGGCAAAAAACGCCTGGAGGGCCGAGGTTGAGGAAGCCTGGCTTAAGTGCTACAGCCCTGATGCCAACACCCCCCCCCCCCCCGAGAGGCTCTGTTAACCTAGAAAAACTATATCCGCAGAAACTGTGTACTTGTACGTGCAATGAAAACTCAGACCCCATCCTCTTCAGCAATTGCCTTTTGAAGAGCAAAATAAAACTACGTTGGGAGTTTTAAATCACGGAACTGTAATGTAATATGCTTGTGAACTTCTAAACTTATTTGACTCACTGCTGCTGGAAAGACAGAATGCTGATCTACTGGTCTGTTCCGATAGAGCAGATCTTGTGCACTTGTTTGTTAGCCTGTGGATTGCTGCTGGAGGCAGGAGCTCTAAATGCAGAAAGCTTGGGAGAGCTCATGTAGCTTTCTGCTTGCGAGGACGAGAAGCTGTGTTCGTCTCATCCCTCCATCGACAGCACTTGGAACCTGTCTCTTTGCCAGTTGGAGGACCTCTGCAAATAGTGTGGGCCAGTTGAAGCTAGGGGTGCTGTGGATTCTGATGCCAGCTGACCTGCAATTGCTGGACTAATGTGCAGCTCAGAATGTGGTTATCTGTCAGATTTCACACATCTCCAGATTTCTCGGTCCAAGAAAAGAAAAGGCACAGTCTGCATTATAAATGCACATGTTGTTGTTGTTTAGTCGTTTAGTCGTGTCCAACTCTTCGTGACCCCATGGACCAGAGCACACCAGGCACTCCTGTCTTCCACTGCCTCCCGCAGTTTGGTCAAACTCATGCTGGTAGCTTCGAGAACACTGTCCAACCATCTCGTCCTCTGACGTCTCCTTCTCCTTGTGCCCTCCATCTTTCCCAACATCAGGGTCTTTTCCAGGGAGTCTTGTCTTCTCGTGAGGTGGCCAAAGTATTGGAGTCTCGGCTTCAGATAAATGCACATATTAGGATAGAAACGCATACATCGAGACGCAGTGCATATTCAAATATGTATTTTGTGGTTAAAAAGTATATTTTAAATACAAATGTTCCTGCTAGTTTTCCAAAAACAAAATTGCAAATTAATGGGGAAGTGGGACAGATTGCATTCCAGAATGAGCGTATGTAGGAATTGACACAAACTGTCTTATCACAAGCAACGCTTCTTGACTTGCCGTTTGTCTCTGCTGTCCCTCTTGTCTCTGATTGAGTTTCCCAGTGCTACCCCTGACACAAAATTGAAAGCAACTCTGGTGGAGCCTTAATGTTAACCCCTCTTTCCTCAGTGGTCCAGCCACGCTTCCTGGCATACCAGCGCATTGTGCATTCTTTTGGCCCCGAAATTCTCCTGGAGAGCGGTGAGATCAATCGCGAGGCTCTAGGAAGCATAGTTTTCTCTCAGCCCGAAAAACGTCGGCTGCTGAATTCCATCACTCACCCTGAGATACAGAAGGAGATGGTAAAACAGATCTTGAAATACTTTATGCTGGGTAAGCTACTGGTGAGGTTGATTTTTATTTTTATTTCACTTTGCGGAATCCTCGGGGCATCGATACACGCTGACAAAAGCTGCACCGTCTCCCTTTGCCCTGCATTTTATTTTATTTTATTTTCCTTTGCCGGCCAAGAGGGAACGGACTGTAAAAAGGCCTCTGAGCTGCTTCCTTTGTGCCGTGTTTGCACTCATCCATTCACTGCTTACATCCTGAGGATCCTTCCTTCTTTATCCTTGCCCTTTGCATTTTTGCTCCCTTAACGTTGCCTTTAAAGAGCACACACAAAAGAGTCTTTGGGAAGTATTGTGCATAATGTCACACCTTCAGAAATGCTCGCACGCGCCCCCAGCCCCCCCCCCCCTACCGCCCACTTTTCCCGGGCGCTCTTATAAAAGCTCTTTTTGAACTCGATAAGGTAAAAGAATGGTTTGACAGCTGGGATTTCGGCAGCGCCTCTCCATTCCCTTTCATTCCTCTGATAACTGTAACAAATACAGCTGACAAATCTGTCTAATCAAGGGCCTGATAATATCGCCGGCTGCTTTGGAGGTCTCGGGGTAGCAGAGAAGGGTCTCCTCACGAGGAGGAACTCATTGAAAGCAGACAGGGTGGGAGGGAGAGCCAGAGCTCTCTGCTTTCCAATTTCTAAGGCCAATATAACCCCCTTGGATGAGAGGGGAAAGCATTTAGGGAACTGGGAAAATAGCCTCACTGGTGATCTTCAAAGCTTTGTTCTTCAGAAGACCTAGACTTTTCTGCAAATTAAGGTAATTGGAGTAATTCAACTCCCGTCATTCAAATTAGTGGCAATATTATAAAAGCGGCTCCTCCTCTGAACTGCACACTATAACGCTGGAACTTCCCTGTGCCTCCAAAGGAGTTTGCCACATGAAGCCAGAGGAGCGGAATATCCCCTGCTCAGAAAAACGGCATCCCGATGCCTTGTTCGGTACATGGATCCTGGTCCAATTTTGTTGTTGCTAAATACCGTATTTTTCGCTCTATAAGACGCACCAGACCACAAGACGCACCTAGTTTTTGGAGGAGGAAAACAAGAAAAAAAATATTCTGAATCTCAGAAGCCAGAACAGCAAGAGGGATCGCTGTGCAGTGAAAGCAGCAATCCCTCTTGCTGTTCTGGCTTCTGGGATAGCTGCGCAGCCTGCATTCGCTCCATAAGACGCACACACATTTCCCCTTACTTTTTAGGAGGGAAAAAGTGAGTCTTATAGAACAAAAAATACGGTAATTTTTATTAATTTTCAATTACAAAAATCCAATATGTGTCATATTATATTAATATGAAATAAAGGTAAAGGAACCCCAGACCATTAGGTCCAGTCGTGGTCGACTCTGGGGTTGCGGCACTCATCTCGCTTTATTGGCCGAGGGAGCCGGCGTACAGCTTCTGGGTCATGTGGCCAGCATGACTAAGCCGCTTCTGGCGAACCAGAGCAGCGCACGGAAACGCCGTTTACCTTCCTTCTGGAGCGGTACCTATTTATCTACTTGCACTTTGATGTGCTTTCGAACTGCTAGGTTGGCAGGAGCAGGGACCGAGCAACGGGAGCTCACCCCGTCGCAGGGATTTGAACTGCTGACCTTCTGATCGGCAAGTCCTAAGCTCTGTGGTTTAACCCACAGCACCACCCTTGTCCCTCTCAAATAAAGGTGCCTTTTACTTTAACACCAAATAGCGATACCAATTCAAATACAAATCAATAACGTAGCCAATTATAAATTTTGGTGGCTTCCCACTTGCTGTACTTCAGGGTCTGATTCCCTTTAATTCTGCCTCCAGACTCTTGCTCAAACCAAATACAATCCATTCTTGATAAAATCCCTTGTACCTCAGCTACAGAAATTAACTTCAATTGGCATTGACACATATAATAATAATTTGTAAATTTGCAGGTGAAGTTCTGCTTTCTTCTCCAGTGTGAGGTTTTAATTTCCGTCAGTTGTTCTGTTAATTTGTTATCAAATATTATGTCCATATGAGTTATTCCTGATCCCTTTGTGCCTTCCGGCTTTGTGGACTCGGAGTTACTCTGTTCTCAACTCTTCTGATTGCAACTGTAAAATTCCACTTTCAATTTCAGGCAGGGAGTCACCCAAATTTTACTCCAGAATCTGACACGGGGATGAAATCACACAAACTCTTGAATTTGCAGTGCTTTACACAAAACTCCTTGTTCAGTGTCTTTGTTTGTGTGTGTGTGGAATGAATGCTTGCAGTTTCTACAACATTTGCGATACAAAATTCACCTCCCTCCCCCCCTCCCCAGGCCATCGGTATGTGATCCTCGATATCCCGCTCCTTTTTGAAACCAACACGCTGATCAAGTTCATGAAGCACACCGTTCTTGTGTACTGGTAAGGATATTACAGGGAACGATGACGTTATGTCACAATACGAAAGCGCCAGTCGGTCTGATGCAACAAAGGACAGAGGATGCCCATTGGAATGCATTGGCTCCTGAACTGAGTCAGGAATCATAGAATTTAGACTAGAGTCATCTAGTCTAACCCCCTGCAATGCAGGAATCTCAACTAGATCATACATGACAGATGGCCGTCCAAGCTCTGCTTACATGGGATTTGCACGTGACCATTCAGATGAACCAAATCCCTTATAACTGGTTGCTCGTACAGCCGTACTTTGGAAGTCGAACAGAATCCGTTCTAGACATCTGTTCGACTTCCAAAATGTTCGGAAACCAAAGCGCAACTTCTGATTGGCTGCAGGAAGCCCCGTCAGACGTTTGGCTTCCAAAAACAGTTCGCAGACTGGAACAGTCACTTCCGGGTTTGCAGCATCCGGAAGCTAAAACATTTGAGAACTAAGCTGTTTGAAAACCAAGGTACGACTACTGTACAGTGTTAGAAACTCAGATATATAAGCTAGGTGTCAAATGGCTCCTTAAATCCAGGGTTACAGTCGCCAGAATGAAATGCCTACTTGCCATTTTGGGGGCAGACCCAAAACCTTTGTGCAGATAAAACATAATAGATAGAATTCTACAAGTGTGTGAAAACAGGCAAGAGTTCTCTGGGCATACACCTCCATATGGCAGGAGACATCAGGTACCATCCTGGCGCCCAGGCATCTTTACCTGGTCGCAGGTGGCCAATAGCCAGGTGCAAAATGCGCCTGGCAAATTCTGAACACTGCTTGTGCAGCATTTTTAAGGGCAGTACCAAAAGGGCCACACAGAATGTTGTTGTGCTTCCGAATGGACTGACCCTTGGAATGGGTTGGAGCTCCTGCAAACTTGTGAACAGAGTTGTATAAGAAGTTTATTTCGTAGGGACCACATTCCTGTCTGGATAATCTTTCAGAGGCCGCAAGCCTCTGATGGGTGAGAATAGAGCCAAAAGTGTCTAGAGCAACAAATGTAACTCTTACCTTTGTGTAACAGGCTAGTATGCACACACACAAGAGGAATGTTTTCTTCTGGCGCCTAAAGCTATACACACCAGGCAAGCAAGGGGCGTTATCAGAGTTTCAGGACCTGGTCCTGCCATGTAGGAACAATCACAAACCGTGCAAAGCAGAACCAGTGATGGGGATGGCCTGGGAAGAGGGGTGTGTGGCTGAGACCCAAATTCCAGAGGGAGAGGCCCCTGAGGGGTGCTTTTTGCCCCCAAGCCTGACGTGTCCCATCCCCAAGTTAGATGGAGAAGGTAAACGTATCTCTTCAGGGAATTAATTGGGGAATTAATTAGCTGTTCCTGTTAAACCACAGAGCCTAGGGCTTGCCGATCAGAAGGTCGACAGTTCGAATCCCCATGACAGGGTAAGCTCCCGTTGCTCGGTCCCTGCTCCTGCCAACCTAGCAGTTCGAAAGCACGTCAAAGTGCAAGTAGATAAATAGGTACCGCGCCGGTGGGAAGGTAAACGGTGTTTCCATGTGCTACTCTGGTTCGCCAGAAGCGGCTTAGTCGCTTAGTCATGCTGGCCACATGACCCGGAAGCTGTACGCCGGCTCCCTCGGCCAATAAAGCGAGAGGAACGCCGCAACCCCAGAGTCTGTCACGACTGGACCTAATGGTCAGGGGTCCCTTTACCTTTACCTATCCTTCGACAGGTTTTTTTTGTGTGTGTGTGTTTACTTTTTCCTCAGCAGATTTGCTGGTTGAGGTCCTTGTGCTTCACCCCTCAGAACTCAGCCTTGACAACTGAGCCCACTCTGCTCGGCATGACCCTTCCCACTGATCTCTTCATAGGCCACGTTCACACCCTAAAGCACTATGACACCGCTTGAAACAGTCGTGGCTTCCCCCCAAAGAACTGTGGGAGCTGTAGTTTGTTAAAGGGTGCAGAGACCCCTGTTCCCCTCACAGAGCTACAGTGCTGACTGTTTTAATGGTCAACCCTTCTACACAGGGAACTCTTGAGAGTTGTAGCTCTGTGAGGCATCCAGTTTTTTAAAAAAATATATATTTATTTATTAGAATTATATACTGCCACTCATCAGAAGATCTCAGGGCAGTTCACAGAATAAACTACAAGATAAAACGCAAGTAAATAATTAAACCAAAGCAGCAAAACAATAACAGACACATTTAAAAGGCTGTGGAATATTAATCAGCCCAAGGCCTGGATGAAGAGGAACGTTTTCTTCTGGTGCCTAAAGCTATATAATGAAGGTGCCAGGCGAAGCATTCCACAAATGGGGAGCCACTGCAGAAAAGGCCCTTTCTCATGTTGCCACCCTCTGGACCTCTCAGCAAAGTACAGCTCCCAGATTTTTTTTGGGGGGGGGGGCGTGAGTGTTTAAAATGGTATCATAAGACTTTAAACACCCTCTCTCTCTCTTTATATATGTATATATATATATATATATATATATATATATATATTTGGTAAAGGACCCTCTCATCTGGCCATTCATTGCATGTACTTCCTTCAGATCCACAATGGCCCTGAAAGCTGTTTTCCAGTCACAATGTATTATGCTTTCACACACAAAAATGTACAAATATTTTCTGTGTTCCGCCGTCATAAACACATAACAATTGCTAGCTGGACCAGTCTGTTTCCAGCATATCATTTTTCCTGCTAGATGACCGTTGGAAACCAAGAGGAGGGCATAAAGGTAGCAAGGTAAAAAGAAAAAAGGTAAAGTACCCCTGGACGGTTAAGTCCAGTCAAAGGTGACTATGGGGCTGTGGCGCTCATCTTGCTTTCAGGCTGAGGGAGCTGGTGTTTGTCCACAGACAGCTTTCCGGGTCATGTGGCCAGCAGGACTCAACCACTTCTGGTGCAATGGAGCACCGTGATGGAAACCAGAGCGCACGAAAACGCCATTTAGCTTCCCGCCACTGCGGTATCTATTTATCTACTTGCACTGGTGTGCTTTTGAACTGCTAGGTTGGCAGAAGCTGCGACAGAGCGACGGGAGCTCACTCTGTTGCGGGGATTTGAACCGCCGACCTTCTGATCAGCAATCCCAAGAGGCTCACTGGTTTAGACCACCCGCATCCCATACATATGGTGTGTATGTGGCCATAGTATCTCCCTGCATTTCCATGTCTTAGCCGTGCTGGAGTGTGTAAGAGCAGCAGGATTTGACTAGATACTGTATTTTTCGCTCTATAAGACGCACCAGACCATAAGACGCGCCTAGTTTTTGGAGGAGGAAAACAAGAAAAAAAATATTCTGAATCCCAGAAGCCAGAACAATAAATGGGATCGCTGCGCAGCAATCCCTCTTGCTGTTCTGGCTTCTGGGATAGCTGCGCGAAGCCTCTTCAGGGCAGCGGGATTAAGGCACTCCCTGCCCTGAAGAGGATTCATGCAGCTAAGCCAGAAGCCAAAACAGCAATAGGGATTGCTACGCAACGATCCCTCTTGCTGTTCTGGCTTCTGGGATAGCTGTGCAGCCTGCATTCACTCTCCTTACTTTTTAGAAGGGGGAAAGTGCGTCTTATAGAGCGAAAAATACAGTAGATGGGAGGGGGGTTTACACACACACACAGCCCTTTCTGACTTTCTCCCTGAGCTCAGTTCCTCTTCCCTTCCTTTGCCAAGTGACCCACAGAGCCAGTTATCCCGCCTGATGCGCCGGAACGGGCTGACCCAGGCGGAGGCCGAAGCTCGCATCGCTGCCCAGCTGCCCCTGGACCAAAAGGTCAAGCTGGCCGGCCACGTCATCGACAACTCGAGAGACGTCGAGACCACGAGGAAGCAGGTTTTGAAGCTGCACTCCTCGTTGGAGGACTCCATGGACTTCCTCCTGGTGCGGATCCTGGCCCTCACAGCAGCCGCTGGGGTTAGCGGCTTTCTGTATTTCCTACTGCGGCAGCTCATGTCTTAACTTGCCCTTGGTGGTAGTGAAAGGGGAGGTAAGGGGGACCGAACCCTTCTGTTTTGGGAAGGGCAATAGAAACCCAGGACCTTTCCCTACTTTTTGCAGCCTGAACGACTCAAAAGACCTCAAAAGCCAGGCAGTGAGCCTGTTGTCTTTCTGAACGCCTCTGGAAGTGAAAAGAGGCGTCATTCATTCCAAAGCGGCTATCTTTGTCCGCGGCTCCCTTGCAAAAGATTTTAGTCGCACCTGAGGATGGAAAGGGGTTGTGGGTGTTGTTAACTAAAGCTGGTAGGAATTTTGGTCTGCTGGGCCGAGGGGCTGTGGGTGGGGACGAAACTTGCTGGCTACTACTGAAGTGTAAAAACGCATCCTATTAAATTTGACATGAGGGTAAGCCCACAACAAAGTTCCTTTTTTAAAAAAAGAGGTACTGTGCACTTCTTTCCCCTCCTCTCCCTCCCTCCAATATGCTATTGGCTGCATCTTTGAGAACTTCATTTTCAATGGGTCTCCAGGACTGTGGTCAATATTGAATGTTGCTTGCAGGGCACTCAGCCAAAATGCTCTCTGTGGGGAACCGACAAGGAGAAGTCGCTTCTCGGAGGTGTGAAAATACCCTGAGAAGTTGGAGAGGCTGTTCCTTTTTTTTCTCTTCCCCTCTGGAGGCTGCTTGGTTACTGCATTTCATTTAACATCAATTTATCTGTATGACTCATACAGCTCAAGCGTTATGTACTACAGTCTTACAATATAGTATTTGTAATTATGAACTGGAGCTTGTAGGGTTTTTTTCGCCCCTCAGCGCCTGGCTTATATTCAAACAAATCATGATGATGATTGTTATTTATGAATCTTGTTATTTATGAATCGTGTCATGTTGAAGCATCTGGAAGCAATCTGCAATGCAATTAAAACCTATATAAAACATATACCGTATTTTTTGCTCTATAAGACTCACTTTTTCCCTCCCAAAAAGTAAGGGGAAATGTGTGTGCATCTTATGGAGCGAATGCAGGCTGCGCAGCTATCCCAGAAGCCAGAACAGCAAGAGGGATTGCTGCTTTCACTGCGCAGTGATCCCTCTTGCTGTTCTGGCTTCTGAGATTCAGAATATTATTTTTTCTTGTTTTCCTCCTCCAAAAACTAGGTGCGTCTTATGGTCTGGTGCGTCTTATAGAGCGAAAAATGCGCAGGGTATATATATACACACACATGCGCATGCGCGTCCGCGCACACACACACATAGGTAAAGGGACCCCTGACCATTAGGTCCAGTCGTGGCCAACTCTGGGGTTGTGGCGTTCATCTCGCTTTATCAGCCAAGGGAGCCGGCATACAGTTCCCGGGTCATGTGGCCAGCATGACTAAGCCGCTTCTGGCGAACCAGAGCAGCGCACAGAAACACCGGTTACCTTCCCACCGGAGCGGTACCTATTTATCTACTTGCACTTTGACGTGCTTTCGAACTGCTAGGTGGCAGGAGCAGGGACCGAGCAACGGGAGCTCACCCCATTGCGGGGATTCGAACCACCAACCTTCTGATCGGCAAGCCCAAGAGGCTCAGCAGTTTAACCCACAGTGCCACACGCGTCCCTATGTATATACATACAAAGCAGTTAAACACACACAGATAGATACATACACATACATACAAGTGGAAGGGAGCTGTAATGGTCTGCTTATGGCATCATATAGAATGGCCCTCCTGATCGGATGCCCTCTCCTGCAGAAATGCAGTGATTGGTCAGGTGAGATGACTAACACATTCCAAATACGTGGTTTTCCAACTTCTACATTTAGGGAGCCTTTATACTGTGTAATGAGTCCAAGGAGCCTTGCTGTGGTTCCTGCACATAACATATTAGCGCCAATATGCATTGCATGAGAAAATCAGCAAGGATGGAAAAATCTATGGCATCTCTGCACTTTGTAATATTTTTTAAAGTTCTGGTTTTCCCTTCTCAAAAAGCATTGAGGTGGAGGTTTGGAAAAGGGCAGCCGAAATTACCATTCTATGAAGAAAGTTCCCAAGATTTGGGCCTTTTCCATTCAGAAAAAAATGGTGTAACAATACCGTGCAGGGTGGAGAGGGAGAGATTTTTTTCCTCTCATAATGCGGGAACCCAGAGCTATCCAATGGAGGAGAGGCGGGAGAAAGTGCTTCTTTTACACCTTGCATAGTTAAACTCTGGAACTTGCTGCCACAAGATGCAGGCCCGGATGCCAACCTAGATGGCTTTAGAAGCGCTGCAGACAAATTCATGGAGGATAAGGCTATTGATGGCTTGTAGGAGCTCCGGTGACTAGGTGGTACGTCCTGTGACAGAGGTGTGCCTTTGAATCCCAGGCATTGGGGAACACAGTAGGGTAGGGGCCAGCAAGGTTTACCTCGCCTGGGCCGGTTCACTCCAGCGGAGATCCCTCCATGGTCCGGATTAAGCACACGGGCCCGCAGTTTTTTGCGGATGCGCGATTTTCGGCGCCGTGGAAGCGAGTTTTCGCACCGTGCTGTGCCAGTTTAGCACAGTGCGCGACGAGTTGCCGAGTGGGCGGCTCGGTTTGGGGGTGGCTCATGGGCAGGTTAAACCAGGGGTAGGCAAACTAAGGCCCCGGGGGCCGGATGTGGCCCAATCACCTTCTCAATCCGGCCCATGGACGGTCCGGGAATCAGCGTGTTTTTACATGACTAGAATGTGTCCTTTTATTTAAAATGCATCTCTGGGTTATTTGTGGGGCCTGCCTGGTGTTTTTACATGAGTAGAATGTGTGCCTCTTCACTCTTGAGATCGGAAGCTGTTCACTCGTCAGGACAGGATAAAAGGAGACTGTCAGGGAACCGCCATCGGAGCGGGAGGCGGTGAGAGGGCTCCCGGATGATGGTGGAGAGGGTCCTAGTAAGAGGAGGGATAGCCCATACGCTGGGGAAGGAAATCAGCGTAACACCAGTGGAGAAGGGGAGGAGATAGAGGAAGCGGAGAGGTGGCTCCAGGACTCTTCGCAGGAGACCAGCGGAGAGGGGGCAAGTGCTCCTTTGCCCACACCCACCCTGCGCAAAAAGCTTTCGCGCACGCAACGGGGGAGGAGACTGGGCGTCAAGCAGCTTTTATGTTGGAAGCGGTTTAAGAAACGCCCACTGACGGATTCTGCCAGCGACTGAGGCAGCCACGGAATAGAGGCTGTCCTGTCAGAAAGGGTTCAACCATGCAACCTACCCATGAGTAAAGGCAACTTACGCACAAGCAATCCCTAGAACCATTACAGAGACCATTGCTCCTGAAGGTTGTCAGCCATTTTGTCTTCTTCAACCAGCTCCGATTACAGGTCACAGTTCCACCAGGACTTTCTCCTGTGAAACGAATGCCAGCTTTGTTGGAGTGCTTTGAGGAAGTTGACAGAAACGGAATTGCTCCAAGGCTGGCTGGGTTTTACATCCTTTCGATATCGATGCCTCCACTTCCGCAAGCGAAAAGCAGAAGGCAGATGTCATCTGTAAATGGCCGGAGGCTTGCAGCCAATATTTTGTTTGGTAAATTCCAACACACGAAAGAAGAAAATCTCTACCCAGCTTCAAATGCACCTCTCTCATTCACCTCTCAATGTCCCTCTTCTTGCATGTGTCCTTTAAAAAGAAATAAATCATTGACTCTTATTCAAAGGTATACAGAAATACACACCCATTACAAAGTATCTGTGTATAATATATACAGCCACTTAATCTAAAGAGGAAGAAAATACAAGAAAAGGAGAAATCTGAAGAAGGAGAAAGCAAGAGAGAAGGAAAAGAATGAAAAAGCCAAAGAAAGATAGGAGCAAAATAAAAGGACTTCCGGCTCTCTGTAGAATGAATATTATATTCATTCCTTAAGATCCAACCATTCTATCTTCTATGAACCAGTATTTTTTCAGTCTTCAGATCTAGATATTACAAGATCATTTTCTCTTTCACACGAAAAGCAGAAGAAATTTCTAGCCCTTCAGCAATGGTAGTAATGATTTTTCTCTTTATCAGACATATTAGCTCAGCCATCTCCGCCAAGTCCAACAATTTTGCCTGAGTTTATCCTGATTCATGCCTTGGTGATGGCTCTCTCATAGTTTGTTATGTGTGTGATGGAGGGGCACCTGCCCATCAACAAATGTCTGAGCTGACAGCTTCAAATGGTTGGGAGATTTGATTTGCATGATTTCCCTCTCCCGTCTCAGGAAGAGGCACTGCTTAAGTGCAGCTTTCATGTAAGCAGGTATCACAGGCAGAATGCCTGGCTCAGATGTTCTTGGAAGAGTAAAAGAATATAGCCTCCAGCTCAGTGAACCAGGACTTCCTTTGCCCTACGCAATCTCCAGTTCCTTTTCCTCCTCCTGTAGGCAAGTGCTGTGGGTGTTGTTGTTTTTTAAAGAAGAAAAAATAAAACCATTGATTTTCAACAAGACATGCAAAAAGATTACACCAATAAGCAGAGTGCCGTGTAGAATATCAGGCAAAGTCTCTCTCCACAAAGGTGATAAAACAAATATCCAAATGCAAAGTTGATCGATCCAGCAATGTAGAAAGAAGACATATAGTGGACTCTCGGGTTGCGAACGTGATCCGCGCGAGATGCACGCGTGGGTTGCCATTCGGCGCTTCAGTGCATGCGCGCCGAAACCTGGACACCCATTCCAGTACTTCCAGGTTTCGGCGGGTCCGTAACCCGAAAAAATGCATCCTGAAGTGTCTGTAACCTGAGGTATGACTACTTACAGAAAAGGGGAGAGAAAGCATAAAGACCAAATATATTTGCAGTATATTATTCTTGCCATGTAAATAATACTATACAGTGGTACCTCGGGTTAAGTATTTAATTCGTTCCGGAGGTCCATACTTAACCTGAAACTGTTCTTAACCTGAAGCACCACTTTAGCTAATGGGGCCTCCTGCTGCCGCCGCACCGCCGGAGCACAATTTCTGTTCTCACCTTGAAGCAAAGTTCTTAACCTGATGCACTATTTCTGGGTTAGCGGAGTCTGTAACCTGAAGCGTATGTAACCTGAAGCGTATGTAACCCGAGGTACCACTGTATATGAGCACCTCTTACATGTTCATGGGAGACAGACACAGAAAGGAAAAATTATTATCGTAACTAAAACCTTGGGAAAGCCCATTCCCCATGGTTGACCAACATAATAAAATGGTACCCAACAGAAAGGAATCTGTCTCTCTTCATTTGACCCCTCGGAACCCTTAGCTGATAAGTCGGTTTTTTTCTAAAAGTGCCATTTCCCAGACTTTAGAATACCAGAATGCAACCAGCAAGATCTCTCCAGAACCGGGCTGTTGCAGCTCTCGCCGCTGTAAGTAAATGGATGATCAGTTGTTTATTACAAAGATACTCTTCTCTGTGCGTTAAAGCTTCACTGCCACGTGCGCAAGATTGTACGAGACAAACGGATTCTCCTTTAAAGCTGAGAAACGGTTGTGACATTTCTGGAGCACCCCACCCAGAGCTCACAAAGCATGCTGCAGCAGCAAAAGGACAGCAAAAAACCCTGAACTAAGGGGAAAAGGCTAGGTATTGTTGACAGCAGGCGGATTATTTCCAGAGGCAAGCCAAGGTTGCTACTTCAACAGGAAGTAACAGCTAACCCTGGCTCCCTAATGAGCGTACATGTGTTTGCAAATAAGTATGTTTCTCCTTGTAGCTATTTAGTTTTTTCAAGTGTGTCGTTACAGTATCTATAATTATATTTTGCTGGTGGCCGCGAAGTCTCTGATGCTGGATTGCCTGCGGCGACTGAGAATTTGGTCTCAGAGCTAGATTGGAAGAAGAAGAAGAAGAAGAGGAGGAGGAGTTTGGATTTGATATCCCGCTTTATCACTACCCTAAGGGGTCTCAAGGGTGGCGCTGTGGGTTAAACCACAGAGCCTAGGACTTGCCGATCAGAAGGTTGGCGGTTCAAATCCCCGGGACGAGGTGAGCTCCCGTTGCTCGGTCCCTGCTCCTGCCAACCTAGCAGTTCGAAAGCACGTCAAAGTGCAAGTAGGTACCGCTTCGGCGGGAAGGTAAACGGCGTTTCCATGCGCTGCTCTGGTTCGCCAGAAGCGGCTTAGTCATGCTGGCCACATGGCCCGGAAGCTATACGCCGGCTCCCTCGGCCAATAAAGCAAGATGAGCGCCGCAACCCCAGAGTCGGTCACGACTGGACCTAATGGTCAGGTGTCCCTTTACCTTTTTTTAAGGAGTCTCAAAGCGGCTAACAATCTCTTTTCCCTTCCTCCCCCACAACAAACACTCTGTGAGGTGAGTGGGGCTGAGAGACTTCAGAGAAGTGTGACTAGCCCAAGGTCACCCAGCAGCTGCATGTGGAGGAGCGGAGACGCGAACCCGGTTCCCCAGATTACGAGTCTACCGCTCTTAACTACCTTCCCAGGTTGACGAGCCCCATCTGCCCCTCACGTTCCTCTATGGCAGGGGTCAGCAAACTTTTTCAGCAGGGGGCCAGTCCACTGTCCCTAAGACTTGGGGGGGGGGCAGACTATATTTTTTTTGGGGGGGGGGGGTGAACAAATTCCTTTGCCCCACAAATAACCCAGAAATGCATTTTAAATAAAAGGACACATTCTACTCATGTAAAAACACGCTGATTCCTGGACCATCCGCGGGCCGGATTGAGAAGGCGATTGGGCTGGATCCAGCCCCCAGGCCTTAGTTTTCCTTATTTATTTATTTATTTATACATACATACATACATACATACCCCTGCCCATCTGGCTGGGTTTCCCCAGCCACTCTGGGCGGCTTCCAACAAAATGTTAAAATACAATGGTCTGTTAAACATTAGAAGCTTACCTAAACAGGGCTGCTTTCAGATGTCTTCTAAAAGTCTGGTAGTTGTTCTTTTTGACATCTGGTGGGAGGGCATTCCACAGGGCAGGCGCCACAACCGAGAAGGCTCTCTGCCTGGTTCCCTGTAACTTGGCTTCTCACTGCAAGGGAACTGCCAGAAGGCTCTCAGAGCTGGACCTCAGTGTCTGGGCTGAACGATGGGGTTGGAGACGCTCCTTCAGGTATACTGGACTGAGGCTGGTTAGAGCTTTAAAGGTCAGCACCAACACTTTGAAGTGTGCTCGGAAACGTACTGCTCTATGGTATGTGCAGAAACCTCCTTCTTGACCTTTGGACCCACTATTTGTCTGTCCACTCAATCCTCCAGAGCCCGTCTTCACATGCAGAGGAAATCCCTAACTCACCCAGGGTTTGAGACCCATCAGCTGCCCTCACCTGGTTTACCTGGCCAGTTGAAGCTATCTTCCCAGGATGCTGCTGTCGCATGCTGACAGCTTCTAGGAGCCACAGGTGAGAGCTGAGTGCAAAGGTGGACAAACCACTCCAGAAGGAGCATGATATGTCCCCCACCAGAGGGACCACCCCTCCCCTTCATCACATGGTGCATAGTTAAAACTATGGAACTCACTTTCATGGGAGACAGTGATGGTTCCCATCTTGAATGGCTTTAAAAGATTAGAGAAGTTCACAGAGGTTAAGGCTATCTGAGAGCCTTCTGGCAGTTTCCTCACTGCAAGACATGAAGCTACAGAGAACCAGGCAGAGGGTCTTTTCAGTAGTGGTGCCCACCCTGTGGAATCCCCTCCTATCAAATGTCAAGGAGATAAAAAACAAACAAAACTATTTGACTATTAGAAGACATCTGAAGGCAGCCCTGTTCAGGGAAGTTTTTAACGGCTGATGTTTTGCTGTGTTTTTAATATTTTGTTGGGCACTGCCCAGAGTGGCTCAGAAGGACGGATTATTATGATTATGATTATGATTACAGCATTGCGACCCACAAAACCCCAAAGAGGCAAAAAGGGCCTTACAGCTGTAGACACAGAATTCCACATATCAATAGGAACCAGTCCACCAATTGCTGTAGGATGCATGCAATCAGTCAATGACCCCCAACTAACCAATTTGAAAGTCTGGGGGCGGACGGTACTTCGCTCCCCCAGCAGAGGGCAGTGCCAGCCCAGTTTCGCTCTGGCAGGGTAAAGCAATTAAAGAGAGAGACATCGGAGGTGTTTGTGGATGTCTGCACGCCCAGCCCTCAGAAGCTGACGCTCCATTTTTTTCCAGAAGTCCACCTTGTCAATTGTTCTCTCTTGATTAAACATAATAAGGGCAGAGAACCCCTATATCCGTCAACTTAAGTTTGGTCCCGTCTGCCGGAGATGTGAGAGGAATAGGGAGACGACACTTGGCGGGCTCTGCTCACAGCGGAGGATTTTGGTGGGCAGGGATTAGGTTAAGTCGTTTGACACTAATTCGCTTTGCTACATCTCTCTCTCGGCTTAACTCTTGCCTTTGCCATCAGCACACTGACCCATCTGGATGGCGAGCCTGCGAGACGGACGCGGCTGCCGCTGCCGCTCTCGGGATCCCAGCTGTTTTCATTCGAGGCCAAACTGGATCAATCACTGTCTCGCAGCGTGAGAAGCCAGGAGGCATGAAATATTGAGGAAGGTGGGAGATAGGGAGGTGGACGTGAAGAAGAGAGAAGCTATTGTGGAGGAAGGAGGTCACCAGGGGCAGTGGCGTAGCGTGGAGGGACGGGGTCCGTGGCCCAGGTGCAAATTTCTGAGGCACCTCCACAACAGGTTTCCCTGCAGGAGCTGCGGGGAGGCAAGCTACACCCAAGCCAGGCCTATGTGGCTCGGGTATCAGCGGTGCCTGCTTCCCGTGGCTGGCAAAGGGATGCCCACATGTATCACACCCCTGGGATGGCCAAGACGGAGGGAGGGTGCCGCCGCCACTGCCCATCAAGGAGGGAAGAAGAGGAAGGCAGGAAAGCACTGCCAGAGCCATGTACGTTGCCCAGAGCGCCTCGCTGCAAGGACAGGAGGGCAAGGAGACACAGTGGTGCTCCTGGCTTCGCATTTCTCCGCCTTAGCTCTGCTCCCAGGTTGGGGCTTGGTTGCAAGGAGAAACTCCCTTGATAAGACACTGGCCGGCAAAGGGACTGACTGCTGCGCCCTGGGCTCTGGCAAACCACGCTACGCCCCTGACCGAGGGTAAATGAGGATTCCCACAAGGGTGTTGGGTTGACCGGCTAAAACAGCCACCCTGGTTGCCAGGAAAACTGCCGGGTCTTGAGCCCTGTGGCGATCACACAGGGTCCCCGGACGTTTCACCGTCTATTGATCCCTGTGCCACCACTTTATTTCTTGCTGCCACCACCCAGGCTCTACCTGGTACAATACTGAGTCCAGTCAGGTTTTAAATTGGAACGCAAATTTCTGTTTATTTATTGCAGTTTAACAAGAGTGTGCTTTCATAAACGGTATTGGTCAATTACATTCATGGGGTGC
Organism: Podarcis tiliguerta; assembly: GCF_965153285.1. NCBI lineage: Eukaryota > Metazoa > Chordata > Lepidosauria > Squamata > Lacertidae > Podarcis > Podarcis tiliguerta. Next base: position 12,437,121 of record NC_139546.1, read on the forward strand.
CTATCCAGACCTATAACTTCCGCTACCTGCTCTCACTCACTAAACCACCTCTCAGATATTTACTTGTCTTCCTAGCCCGTAACTGTTCCTGACTCAGCTTATTTCGCTACACTAACTCAACCTACCCCCAGACTCTATCCCAATTCACTCCCACTCCAACCAACCACCCAACTCCCAACGAACTCCTCCTTTGCCCCTCCCAGAGCTGGTTTTATAGTCCCTCTGACTCCACCCCCTGGGTTCTGATTGGGCAACTATTTCACCTCCAGCACTCTCATATGTTAACATCACAAGCCTGGGGGAATGTCAAGCAGGGCTTGGGCCTTACACCATTCCCATGTGGTACTGGCAAGTTGGAAACGACCAACAGGATCAGGCCTCGTGTCCAGCAATACATCAGAGCGCATCACATGGTGATAACTGACCCACCTCTATAAGAGCTTCCTGAACAGGCTGGTTCTTTGGCCTGAGCAACAAGATATCGCTGAATTTGTACACAGAAGAATTTTTATTTATTTGTTTATTTAATGACAGAGTTTTTTGTGTGCAAGAAACAACAGTCAGGTAACAGCCTAGTTTTGCCACTTCCAGAATAGGTGTGCTTCCTGTGCATCATGGTTAGGCATTGGGGACTGGAAAGTGGAAACACTGAAAATGTAGAAGAGAAGAAAAGATCAAACCTACAGGGCCATCCTGCCCCATTTCCCCCTTCACTTCTTTGTTGTTGTGAACTGAGTCTGCATGTGTACAACTTGTACACATAAAGGCTTTCTCTGAATAAACAGAAACCTGCATTTTCCTGGTTCATCTGTACACTCAAAGGCTCTGTTCATAAAAGAACAAAAGGCACAGGGAGGTCACGGCATGGATGCTATGGGTCAACCTGCGACCCTCTCATCTGGCCATTCATTGCATGTACTTCCTTCAGATCCACAATGGCCCTGAAAGCTGTTTTCCAGTCACAATGTGTTATGCTTTCACACACAAAAATGTACAAATATTTTCTGCGTTCCACCGTCATAAACACATAACAATTGCTAGCTGGACCAGTCTGTTTCCACATATCGTTTTTCTTGTTAGATGACTGTTGGAAACCAAAAGGAGGGCATAAAGATTGCAAGGTTAAAAAAACCAAAAAGGTAAAGGACCCCTGGATGGTTACGTCTGGTTAAAAGGTGACTATGGGGCTGCGGCGCTGATCTCGCTTTCAGACCAAGGGAGCTGGCATTTGTCCACAGACAGCTTTCCGGGTCATGTGGCCAGCATGACTAAACCGCTTCTGGCACAACGGGACACTGTGACAGAAACCAGAGCGCACGGAAACGTCGTTTACCTTCTTGCCACAGCGGTACCTATTTATCTTCTTGCACTGGTGTGCTTTTGAACTGCTAGGTTGGCAGGAGCTGGAACAGAATGATGGGAGCTCACTCCGTCGCCGGGATTCGAACCGCTGACCTTCTGATTGGCAAGCCCAAGAGGTTCAGTACACAAGTAGTCACAAAGCCACTTTTCTCATGCAGCTATTTTAGTGAGCGGGTAGGTTATGCAGGGCTGTCTGCAAATTCTACTTCCCTTTCACCAGCTGCTAATAACTCTGTTTTCCTTCCCAAGGAAAGCCCAAAGAGGCTCAGACCAGGCCAGACCAGAATGAATACAAAATATTAGAATGAGAATCAATATAACAAAGCATAATGCATCGAAATACATCTGTGCTTTTGCTCAGCACAGATTACCTCACAGGGATGGAGCAGAGGTCATTACTGGAACAACCCCTAGGACCTGGGGTAAGACACCTCCTTCTGGTTTTGTTTTTCAAAGAGCCTTAATTGCAAATGTAAAGAAACCCCCACCTCGACCAATTATAAATCTGGCACAGAGATCAGGCAGACTTAATGGTGAAGATGCCATAGCTGGATAGTTGGAATTGGAATGAGGTCTCTCAGAAGCGCAATAAATGATGCTGCAAATAAACAAAGGAATAAGGAGGCTGTCTGGACAGGAGAGGTTTTTGTCAAGGGGTGTATAGAGAAGGCCAGAAGTCTGCTAAGCTGCCACTTAGGAATGGTCAAATCCACAGTGAAATTATTCAGATTCTTTTGTTGATTTAGTCTTAAGTACTTATAGGCCAGGGACACGGGTGGCACTGTGGGTTAAACCACAGAGCCTAGGACTTGCCAATCAGAAGGTCGGTGGTTCGAATCCCTGTGACGGGGTGAGCTCCCATTGCTCGGTCCCTGCTCCTGCCAACCTAGCAGTTCGAACGCATGTTAGAGTGCAAGTAGATAAATAGGTACTGCTCCGGCAGGAAGGTAAACGGCGTTTCCGGTGCTGCTCTGGTTCACCAGAAGCAGCTTAGTCATGCTGGCCACATGACCCGGAAGCTGTACGCTGGCTCCCTCGGCCAATAAAGCGAGATGAGCGCCACAACCCCAGAGTCGGTCACAACTGGGTCCCTTTACCTTTACCTTTTTACTTATAGGCCACCCTATAACTTAAGTTCTCTGGGTGGCTTGCAATAGATTACTTCACTTTTTTTTTGGTGAACACAAACTTTGGATGTCGGTGTTGCACTGCAACATGGTCTTTGGAGTGCCGGGTGGCTATACACTCACATTTCTTGCATATGCATGCAAGATTCACTAATAGAGGAGACCGGCATCAAAGGATTGACGTGGAAGCTTGCGTGAATCGCAGACCAGATTCTTGCTGGGGTGTGCGAATTTCCATGGCTGTGGCAAAAACCTGTGAGATTTGGGGGGATAAGATCTGGATTTAGCAGTTTCTGACTAAATGGAGTGAGTGGAGGCGCCCGCACTTTCCCCATTAGCAAACCTCTATGCAGCCAGGTGACATGACGGACTGATCAATGCTCAAAGTTCTCATCATTACTGGCATTATTTATAATTAGACAAGTGACTCTGCCTCCATCAATCATGGACAAGACTTACTTTCCAGGTTAACAGTGCTCCTCTCATAGTATTGATACCAGGATCAATGAAAGGCAATGCAGAGGGAGGGAGGGTTGTCTGGTAACTGTGTGTTCATAAGAGAGAGAGAATGATAGAGATTTTGTTTTAATATACATGCCAAGGTCAAACAGCTGAACTGAGAATGTGAAGTCTACTTCCTTAGCCTTGAATTTCATCTATCCTCTGTCCCCACAACATTACCCATATAGTCCAGAAAACCGTACACAGAACTGTAACTTAGTGCATATGGCAACGTATTCATTTAAACCGTTTCCTTAAATGTCTGCCGTACCATTCAGAAACATCTAATCATGTTGCTACAAGGCTGAAGCCTGCTTGGAATCTATTGTTCTGCTGTCTACCCCACAATTCCCTCCCTGTTATTTTCCGCTTGGTTCGTTGGCACACGGAAACACAGTCCCCTTGCAACAACTTAGCTTCCCAAAGCTTGGATTTAGGAAGATTTGTCCCAAAAAGCGGTTAAGGAGTTCCAGAAGGCGACCTGCGGGCCTTACAGCTGAACTGCCCCGCATCTCTGCTTTGGCTTAATTAGATAGCAAAGGACCTGGCTTTTGCATTAGACATTTGGGTTTAGTCAAGCATCCCAGGTTCTGCAAAGTTGCTCTTAAGCAGCCCTAGGACCTGAGCTTTCCTGGCATGGCGTTTTGTGCTGTTTTACCAAGTGCACTTGTGACAGCTTACCTTAATTGCCGGCAAGGCTGAGATGGCTGTTAGGCTGTTAGGGAAAGCCAACTTCCTTCTTGATATAGGTAAATTCGGCCTCTGGGAGATGAAAAAGATTCTAGACCTTTCTTTTGGTTCTTTCTTGCTACGCCTGAGTTTGTTCCTGAGTTAGAGGGGAAAGTCAGTTCTGTTCCTGAGTACTGCAACAGCATACCCTCCAACATTTCTCTGATGAAAATAGGGACGTCCAATTCCATAATACCTCGGTTCTCGAACACCCCGGAACTTGTATGTTTTGGCTCCCGAACAATCGAAAACTGGAAGTGAATGTTCTGGTTTTCAAACGTTCTTTTGGAAGCCGAATGTCTGATGGGGCTTCCACGACTTCTGATTGGCTGCAGGAGCTTCCTGTAGCCAATCAGAAGCCACGCTTTGGAAGGCAAACGTTTTGGAAGGCAGAACTGATTCCGTTCAACTCCTGAGGTGCGACTGTAATAATTTTATTATTTCTACCCTGCCTAACTGACTGGGTTGCCCCAGCCACTCTGGGTGGCTTCCAACATATATAAAAACATAACATAACATTAAACAACTTGCCTATACAGGGCAGATGTCTTCTAAGGGTTGTATACAGTGGTGCCTCGCAAGACGAAATTAATTCGTTCTGCGAGTTTTTTCGTCTTGTGAATTTTTTCATCTTGCGAAGCACCACTGTGTATTGACGGTTTCCCATAGGAATGCATTGGCGGTTTTAAAAAAAAGGCGCAAGACGTTTCGTCTTGCGAAGCAAGCCCATAGGGAAATCCGTCTTGCGAAGCAACTCAGAAAACGAAAACTCTTTCGTCTTGCGAGTTTTTCGTCTTCTGAGGCATTCGTCTTGCGAGGTACCACTGTAGTTACTTATCTCCTTGGCTCGGTTGCATAACTCCACACCCTCCAACATTTCTCCAATGAAAATAGGGACGTCCTAAGGAAAACCAGGACATTCCAGGATCAAATCAGAAATCAAGACAGCTTTGGTAAATACAGAGCTATCCCTTGGAAATAATAATAATAATAATAATAATAATAATAATAATAATAATAATTTATTCCCAGCCACTCTGGGTGGCTTCCAACCGAATATTAAAAACAATACAGAGTCAGACATTAAAAACTTCCCTAAACAGGGCCGCCTTCAGTTGTCTTTTAAAAGTAAAATAGTTGTTTATTGCCTTGACATCTGCTGGAGGGCGTGCCACAGGGCGGGCGCCACTACCGAGAAGGCCCTCTGCCTGGTTCCCTATAACTTCACTTCTCCCAGTGAGGGAACCGCCAGAAGGCCCTCGGAGCTGGACCTCAGTGTCTGGGATGAACGATGGGGGTGGAGACACTCCTTGGAGCATCTGCAACAGCTCTTTCCCCACTAGCAAATCTCATCAAGTGTTGTTGCTGCATTGGTGAGATGAGTTCGGGAGGCCCTGCATACAGCCTGCTGGCTGGAGGTTATTTACTCCTGGCTTAAAGTGGGCTTTTGGGGTGCTTTGAAATGCCCTGAGGAACAGATCCACCAAAGCTTACTTCTATACCATATTTTGCAATGGCTAAAATCTTTGTACCGTCAGACAAGCGAAACTGACATGGGCCACAGATACGCCATGCATTAAAGGTGTTAAGTTGTGGGTGAACATATCAGATGACACAGCGATTCTTCAAACAACTCTTGTTTATTCACAGGCCAGAACAGAACTGAACTGAAGGGTTCAGCCAACCTGCTTATATAGAGCTCCACTACATCGCAACAGTAACCACTTTCTGTAACTATCCAATCACTGAACGTCTCTTTGAATCCCTTATTTGCATATGTGGACCTGAGTGAAAACTATCAACAGTATCCCCCTGCTGGCCCAGGGTGAAAACTTCAGTACATAACAAAAGGTACACTCCCACCCCTTCAAAGCATCCTGGGAACAGTAGTTTGCCCCTACGGCGCTACAGTTCCCAGCACCCTTAACAAACTGCAGTCCCCATGATTCTTTGGTGTGCTTTAAACGTGTGGTGTATATGTAGCTGTGGGCTCTCGAGCGGGACAAGCCATCCCTTCTGGACCCACTGTCCTTCATGTTCCTGAAATATCATCTCTGAAATATCAGAGTTGCCATTTGAAGAAACGCACATCCTGGTCTCCCTTGGTTTTGCCACAGCGAGCCCCTGCCGGGGTATCTGGATTAACTGGGAAGAGTTATGGCAGCGGAAAGAGGCGGGCATTTTTTGGTCAAGGGGTGACCTCTTTCGGATTGTTAAGCATTGGTTGTTCGTTCGCTGGAGCGGAGGCGAGGAGAATGCCACAGCATCTCTCGCTAAAACCTTCCCGGATCGATCGGCTGTGTCTGGATCTAAGAAGACGTGGCGGCGGAGTTAGCAGTGGTCCCTCGCCTCCCCCTTGCTGCTCCTTTCCTCCTTAATTGAAGTTTGTTTGAGCACATCCTGAGAGCCCAAGCCAAATATTTAGTTGCTGCAAATTGGCACTCCGGATCAATTACTAGCTGACTTGACAAGTGTCACTTTCCACCCTCCCTACGCCATCCCTTTGGGCTCGGGAATCAGCATCTTGCCGCATGTGGGTCCCTCCCCTTCGCAAGCCCAGATCTGCTGCTCCCTCTGCAAGCACGTTTTTCATCAGGCTCAGCAATCTATCACCTGAGCTAAGGCGAGATTTTCAATGAAGAAAAGTTCTTCTTTGCTAATTCTCCCCGTGCAGGCCCATGTCTGCCGGGAACTTTCCCCTCTCTCTCTCCCTGGACTTTGAAAGTTGGAGAAAAATCGGCTGCGCCCTTGCGCATTTATCACTTCGGTTCGTCCGTGACTGCAATGCAACAGGCCTGGAGTTAATGTAAACCGGGAGACATTTGCAGAGAAAAGAGGTTTCCCACCCTTCTCGTCATCTCAGAATTACTGTACTTTGTCCTTGTTGTTGCATAAAAGGTAAAGGTAAAGGGACCACTGACCATTAGGTCCAGTCGTGGCCAACTCTGGGGTTGCGGCGCTCATCTTGCTTTATTGGCCGAGGGAGCCGGCGTACAGCTTCCGGGTCATGTGGCCAGCATGACTAAGCCACTTCTGGCGAACCAGAGCAGCGCACGGAAACGCCGTTTACCTTCCTGCTGGAGCGGCACCTATTTATCTACTTGCACTTTGACGTGCTTTCAAACTGCTAGGTTGACAGCAGCAGGGACTGAGCAACGGGAGCTCACCCCGTCACAGGGATTCAAACCGCCAACCTTCTGATCGGCAAGTCCTAGGCTCTGTGGTTTAACCCACAGCGCCACCCGCATCCCAGGTCCCAAAATATGCTGCAGTCACAACTTTCCTCTGCACAGCAATTTTGCTTCTCCCTGTCCCGGCTTTGAAAGCTGGCCTTCCTCCCAATGTTGCCTTTGCTCAGATTGATGTGGCCTTCAGTATAAATGACCGGCAATGAAGATGTTCAGTTTTGCCATGGTTTAAAGCAGGAATAGGGACGTGGGTGGTGCTGTGGGTTAAACCTTACGTCACTTTCAATTCCTTATTTGCATATGTGGACCTGAATGAAAACTATCTACAGTATCCCCCTGCTCGCCCAGGGTGAGAACTTCAGTACATAACACAAACTTTGCCCCAGTACGTCCATGCCTTGACTAGAGAACTGCATTGCAAAATCGGGAGAAGTGTGAATTTGGACAGGAGGGCCGAGTTTCCAAATTAGGTACACGCAACTGTTAACTGCAAACTGAAGTGAATCCTCAGGTGCTGGCAATGTTTCCTCCTGCACAAAACCTATGGATTTATTTATTTTTATAATAAAAAAACACACCTAAAAGTTCTCTGCAAGGGGAACAGCGATTGAAAACACAGGCAGAAACCTTTCCATGCAGGACCAACCACTGGCAAGGAGAGGAAACAACAGAATACCTATGACTAAAAAAAGACGAAACCTAAGACTAATCTAAGACTAAAAGCCAGAGTGTGTGGTTGGCCCTGAGCCAATTGTGTATGCAGGGGGGGGGAAATCAGTTTTCTATGACCTATCTGTCCTTCCCAACCCGAAGGACCCCTTGTGAGTTATTAAAGTGTCACAAAAGTTGGGTGTCATCCACACTGTCTGCCAAGCGACAGCAAGATCCCAGGGGGGTTGCAGGCACTCACCCAGGGTCTGTGTTCCTTTGGAGAATTGAGATGCAGCAGAGACTGTCGTAGCTTTAAGAAATAGGGTTTATTCACCTATTTACTCCTTCAGTCTGCATGGAGGGAGTCCAGATCTTGCAGCACAGTCATTTCAAGAGGGGCTTGTCCTCCACAGCAGTCCAAAGCATCTTCCCCAGCCAGCAAGCAGCCAGCCTGCCAAAGATGGATCCCAGTCTTCCTTCCTCCATCTTCTTCCCAGAACACCTTGCTAAAAACCTCTCTTTTCATGTCACTTCAAATGATTCCTCTCAGAAGAACCATCTACCCCTTTTGTCATGCTAACAGATTGGCCAGCCAGGCTGGTTTGCATAAGCCAAACCAGGAATTCCTTGCCTGGCCCAGCTCTGCAGCTTGTACTTTCATCCTTATCCCAATTAATCAAAACCATTTATTAATTTCTAGAATTTAGGGGGGGGGGTCCTCCAGACCCTCCAAGTGTCCCTGTTTTCCAGGGACAGTCCCGGATTTACAGAAGCCGTCCCGGTTTCTGATTTCATCCTGAAATGTCCCGCTTTTCCTTAAGACATCCCTATTTTCATCAGAGAAATGTTGGAGGGTGTGGCGTTATGCAACCACTGAGCCAAGGAGATAAGTAACTAGACAACCTTTTGAAGACATCTGAAGGCAGTCCTTGATAGGGAAGTTTTTAAATGTTTAATGTTTTATTATGTTTTTATATATGTCAGAAGCCACCCAGAGTGGCTGGCTGGGGAGACCCAGTGAGATAGGAGGTGTATTATTATTATTATTATTATTATTATTATTATTATTATTATTATAGTGGACGTCACTATTTTCATTGGAGAAATGTTGGATAGTATGGATGGTATAGCCTATAACAATAGGCTAGGAAGCTGTGCTTCTTTCAGAATATCCCCCCCCCAAAAAAAAACCACAGAATTGATGTTTTATACTTTTACCCAGTGCTTTTTTGGGGTGGGGGAACGCAGGGGTTCGTATACGCCTAACCATTTTGTGAATCTTTGTACTTTTGTCCATTTACTGTACTTATTTTCCCCGATTTGAACTATAAAACGGTGATTTTCTTGAGTCAAAATGAGAGTACCCCTAAACTATTTTTTATTTATTTTTTAGAAAAAAAGCACTGCTTTTACCATTTGGTAGCCAAATAGAAAGCAAGACTTGTTTGCAGAAAGCAAGGTTCTAGTCTTTATGAGTGCACCTTTCTCCACCCTGTTTCTCCTGAGCTTTCGTGTTTTCTGAGTCTGAGGGTTGAGGGAGACAACACTGGCATTCTCACCGGGGGAAGAGAAAATGATATACAGTGGTACCTCAGGTTACATACGCTTCAGGTTACAGACGCTTCAGGTTACAGACTCCGCTAACCCAGAAATATTACCTCAGGTTAAGAACTTTGCTTCAGGATGAGAACAGAAATCGTGCTCCAGTGGCGCAGCAGCAGCAGGAGGCCCCATTAGCTAAAGTGGTGCTTCAGGTTAAGAACAGTTTCAGGTTAAGAACGGACCTCTGGAACAAATTAAGTACTTAACCTGAGGTACCACTGTGTAAGGAAAGCCTCGTCGCCAATGAGCAATGATTTTTGTTCCGCACAACCCACATAAGTAGAGGTGCAAGGGGACCGACGGCAAGAGGAGGCAGTTTTAGGCGGGAGGCGCAATTATTTTGTGAACTGAAGTGCGATGCAGAAGATTAAAGTGCATCTCTGAAGCGAATCAATAGGAGAGAAATCTAGGACAACGTATAAGGGCCCTGCGCGGGAGCAAGTTTGGTCCGTAAAATATCTTTCCTGCCCTTATGTCCGTGTTTTGTTGCTATGACCAGCTAAAAGGAAAAGGAGGAGGAGAAAGAGGAGAAAAAGCAAAAGACCTCTGTTCGCCTTTGTCCCTCTGTATGGTTGCTGGGCAACAGGAGCCTAAAAGTGGTCTCATAATGGCTCCAAGATGGCTCACCCCTTTTAAACCTTTGAGGCCAAGAGTCAGGAGCCCCCTGAGCCCTCCGTACTAAACGCTTTGGTGAGGACACAGCCTCTCTTGACCCCCTTTGGGGGATGGAAAACAAGGACACACAGCTTTTTTCTGCCTCAGCCTGAATCTCCCGCTAGTGTGTACTTTCAGATGCTTGGCTCTTGGCACTGGAGAAGAACCTGGGCGGATCAGGAAAAGCTTCCACCTAGTTCAGGATCCTGTTTCTAAAAGAAGCCAGACAAATGAATATGGGATTCAGGGGTGAACTGCAGGCACGCCAAGTGTCCCTATTTCCTAAGGACAGTCCCAGGTTTACAGAAGCTGTCTGAGTTTCTTATTTGATCCCGGAGTGTTCCTCTTTTCCTTAGAGCGTCCCTGTTTTCATTGTAGAAATGCTGGAGGGTATGGAATAGGACATTCCTACTTTTGTCAAATAAATGTTGGAAGGGATATCTCTTATTTTCATCAGGGAAATGTTGGAGGGCATGGAATACTGCAGGGGTCAGCAAACTTTTTTAGCAAGGGGCTGGTCCACTCTCCCTAAGACCTTGTGGGGGGCAGATTGTTTATTTTTTGGGGGGGAGATATGAATGAATTCCGACGCGGGTGGCGCTGTGGGTTAAACCACAGGGCCCAGGGTATGCTGATCAGAAGGTTGGCGGTTTGAATCCCTGTGACGGGGTGAGCTCCCGTTGTTCGGTCCCAGCTCCTGCAAACCTAGCAGTTCAAAAGCACGTCAAAGTGCAAGTAGATAAATAGGTACCGCTCTGGTGGGAAGGTAAACGGCGTTTCTGTGCACTGCTCTGGTTCACCAGCTTAGTCATGCTGGCCACATGACCCGGAAGCTGTACGCCGGCTCCCTCGGCCAATAAAGCAAGATGAGTGCTGCAACCCCAGTCGTCCGTGACTGGAACTAATGGTCAGGGGTCCCTTTACCTTTACAAATAACCCAGAGATGCATTTTAAATAAAAGCACACATTCTACTCATGTAAAAACACCAGGCAGGTCCCACAAATAACCCAGAGATGTATTTTAAATTAAACAGCACATTCTACCCATGTAAAAACATGCTGATTCCTGAACCGTCCGCAGGCTGGATTTAGAAGGCGATTGGACCGGATCCGGCCCCCGAGCCTTAGCTTGCCTACCCATGGAATAGGGTGTCCCTATTTTCACTGGAGAAATATTGGAGGGTATGGAACAGATCCTGGCATTTCCATTGGAAAATAGTTACTGGTAGCAGGACCCTCCCCTGTAGGCCTTTCACATTTGATCATAGGATCAGAGAGTTGGAAGGGACCTTGAGGGTCATCCAGTCCACCCCCTGCAATGCAGGAATCTCCCCTAAATCATCCATGACAGATGGCCTGCTTAAAACCTCTGCTTAAAAACCGGAAAAATCCGAGGGCTCCCTTGGACAAAAAGTAAAGACACCAACCAGAGTAAATTGGAGCAAATCAGCAGCCTGTAGGCTTGGCCTTTATTGAACTGTTGCAGCAGGGTGTTCCCCTCACTCGCAGGAGAGAGGAAAAGACACAGAAAAATGGTGTGCAAGACCTTATAAAAACTTTTGAAATTCCCCTCCTCTAGGTCAAGCCCACCCCCAGAAACATCATGCATACATTACAGAAAGGAGGGGTTGAGGGAGGAGTTGTGGTGGTAACCTGAGTGTCCTGTCACCTGGCTGGTTCCCCTCTACCCCTCCCCATGAGTCATTCTCCGAAGACAAAAGGTAGTCGCAGTTTCCTGCCCCCTGAGGGAAGATCCGATCACTGTCCTCTGCCGAATCCACTCCCATATGCAAGTTCTTTGTGATCCTGATTGTCCTCTGGGATCATCAGGGTTGGCATAGCAACTGGGCAGGGCTCCTGTGGATGTGCTGGGATGGTGAAGGGATTATGGCGCCCTGTATCAAACCTTCCCCATTCTGTAGTCTTTCCCTCGTGGAGTAAAATAAAAGTGGAACAGTGCAGATCTGATGTACGGTTGATTTTCTATGAATTTATAACAGAAGTGTAGCGTATGTAGTGTGTGAGTGTGTGTGAAGTTTGTACAAACTGAATGATGGGGGTGGGTTTCCTGCTACACCACCAAGGAAGGAGAGTCCACAACCTTTTGAGGGAGACTGTTCCCTAAATTATTGGGCAAGGGGACTGCCCTCCCACCACCCACCAGTGCCAATGGGCCTGATTCTGCTTCACATGTGTATTGCACATGGAGCCTAATTGTAGTGATGGGCTGAGATCTGTCTCCCTCCCACATCCCTGTATAGAAGCAACTTCAGACACTTTCCTCTCTCAATATATGCCTGCTTAATCTTTCTTTGAGAGACAAAGGCCTCTTGGAGCTGACATTTCAATATCATGTTTGTTTTGCACTGGGTTGGGTGAGATGTTGCTCCGGGAAGGATATATGGCTACAATGCCATAATAATATTACTTGGGAAGAAGCCGGAGATTCTGCCACTCTCTCACAACAGCAAAATCCCCGCCCGCCCCCCAATGATTCAAATCAACTTGTGTGACTTTAATATTGGCGCTTATGGCATCTTCTGTGTGTAGAGGTTTATTGTTAACGCTGATGCGCAAAATAGGTGTCGATGCAAGATGGTTATTGGGTCGCTATCTTTGATTGGCACATAGGTAAACATAATAAAAGCTGCAAGCAAGGGCGGGGGGGGGGGGAGAGTTTGCCAAGGTTGTGATCAGCTAGAAAAATGCAAGCTGTGCTGGTAATAGAAGTAGTACGACTCATGTAACACGCTGGCGATTAATATATACAGAACAATACAGTGATACGTCAGGTTAAGTACTTAATTTGTTCCGGAGGTCCATACTTAACCTGAAACTGTTCTTAACCTGAAGCACCACTTTAGCTAATGGGGCCTCCTGCTGCTGCCGCGCCACCGGAGCACGATTTCTGTTCTCATCCTGAAGCAAAGTTCTTAACCTGAAGCACTATTTCTGGGTTAGCGGAGTCTGTAACTTGAAGCGTTTGTAACCTGAAGCGTATGTAACCCGAGGTACCACTGTAATTATACACACTTTATCAACCTTCTGAGAAAAATACAAAAGATTAAACAAAGCCACAAAGACTTGCGAACTACCCAGCCTAAAATGAACTTATAATGTCTGGTTTCAATGGATTTTTCAAATGCTTAACTCAGTCTTTTAGATAAGTTCATGAAGAGACCAACAAAAGGTAAGTTCGGTGATATTCACAATACCGAGAGGTGCTAGTAGAGTTGTAAAGGTAAAGGGACCCCTGACCATTAGGTCCAGTCGTGGCCGACCCTGGGGTTGTGGCGCTCATCTGGCTTTATTGGCCGAGGGAGCCGGCGTACAGCTTCCAGGTCATGTGGCCAGCATGACTAAGCCGCTTCTGGCGAACCAGAGCAGCGCACGGAAACGCCGTTTACCTTCCCGCTGGAGTGGTACCTATTTATCTACTTGCACTTTGAAGTGCTTTCAAACTGCTAGGTTGGCAGGAGCAAGGACCCAGCAACGGGAGCTCACCCCGTCGCGGGGATTCGAACCGCTGACCTCCTGATCGGCAAGTCCTAGGCTCTGTGGTTTAACCCACAGAGCCACCTGTGTCCCTAGTAGAGTTGTAGATAGATGTTAATAAAGTTGTAAACAATGAAGTTGTAGAGGACAGGGTGCCGGCATTTTGCACCTGTTTCACCCTGGCAGTCCAAATAATCAAAAGGCCGCTGTTCGCCCCCGATGGGGCCCTTTAACTGGGGCTTGCAGGTAAAACACTCCCAAGATAGTTTTCCGGGCTTCCTCAGTGGTCTAATCTCAGAATCTTGATACGTGTATTAATATTCAATCTTATAGAGAATACTCTTTCTTGGTTTAAGCTTAAGAGACTGATTTGCTTGTGATCAGGGCCGTCTTAAGCATATCTGGCGCTGTGGTGCAAAGATCCCTCCGGCGTCCCTCCCCCCGTTTCCCAGACTTGTTGACCTTTTTAAGGGGGGGACCCCCAAGTTTAAGGTGGGGACCCCTTTTTTAGAAAGGCTGCTCCCGCCCTCGCAGCAGAGAAGCACGCTCACACAGCCGCAGTCTCACTGCCCTTGCTTGGGGGGAAGTGGGGGGGGAGGAGAGAGCATGAACTAGGAGGGTATCGGGCAGGGGAAGGAAACACGGTTCATGTGAAGGATTGCAGAGGTGGGGAGGCAGTGGGAGGAGGCAGGATCCGTGCAAGGCGGTGGAGAAGCAGGGGAAGGAGGGAGGGGCACTGGGGGCAGCAGTTGCAGCGTATAGCCTTGAGTGCGGGGATCTTTCAACGTAGAAGAAGAGTTTGGATTTGATATCCCGCTTTATCACTACCCAAAGGAGTCTCAAAGCGGCTAACATTCTCCTTTCCCTTCCTCCCCCACAACAAACACTCTGTGAGGTGAGTGACGCTGAGAGACTTCAGAGAAGTGTGACTAGCCCAAGGTCACTGAAATATACTCGGAGTCGAGTATGGATTTCATGCTCTTTATTCAGCTCATAGTAGTGAGGAATGAAAGTTCCCCCGAAATGTCTGCTTTATATACATTATTTACACAATGGGCCACATGTGATTGGCTAATTCCGAGATTCTCCTGTAGGCCAATCAGGTTGCGGATTCACTTCCACCTGGAGTTCGATTGGGTGGCTTCTGCGGACCAATCAGACTGCTGCATTCTGGATCTTATTGTTCTAGGACCAATCAGACTGCTGCAATTTGGAGCCTATTCAACTCAGTACATAACAGTCACCCAGCAGCTGCATGTGGAGGAGCGGAGATGCGAACCCTCTTCACCAGATTACGAGTCTACCGCTCTTAACCACTACACCACACTGGTTCACTGGTAGAGTGGATGGGGGGAGCAATGGTAGAGTCACGTTTATTATGTGCAGAGCTTGGGATGCAAGCACACACTATGCAACCGAGGAGGTAGTGTGTCACGGAGCCAGCGGAGAGACTGTGGAAAAGCATCCAGAACCTTCCTGCCTCTGACAGGCGCTGGAGGTGTGCAGGCACCAAGCCCCCACTCCGCCTCGCTTACCTCCCCATTCTCCCCTCCCCGGACTCTCCCCAGACTCTCCGCCTGGCGCCCTCCACTGCTTGACGCCCTGGCTCGCTGCACCACTATGCCCAATGGTAAAGACGTCCCTGGTTGTGATCAAGAGCACATGTCAACTGTGAAAGAAGCCAGTGTGTAGAAAAAGCCAGTGTGTTGTGATGTCTGGGGCTGCAAACACACCCTATACCTTGGGTTACATATGCTTCAGGTTACAGACTCCGCTCACCCAGAAATAGTGCTTCAGGTTAAGAACTTTGTTTCAGGATGAGAACAGAAATTGTGCGGCAGCAGCAGGAGGCCCCATTAGCTAAAGTGGTGCTTCAGGTTAAGAACAGTTTCAGGTTAAGTACAGACCTCCGGAACGAATTAAGTACTTAACCAGAGGTACCACTGTATTTAAAGCACCTCCCCTCTGTAGTTTGCTAAGGCAATGGGAGTTCTAGCTTTGTGAGAGATACGCTGCGGTTCTTTCGGAGAAGACTTGCGCTTTAAATGTACAGTCGTACCTTGGTTTCCGAACAGCTTAGTTCGGGAACGTTTTGGCTCGTGAATGCCACAAACCCAGAAGGGACTGCTCCGGTTTGCAAACTATTTTTGGAAGCCGAATGTCTGATGGGGCTTCTGATTGGATCAGAAGCCGTGCCTTGGTTTCTGAATGTTTTGGAAGTCGAACGGACTTCCAGAATGGATTCCTTTTGACTTCCTAGGTACAACTGGACAGTGCAGAAGCAGCCCTAGGTCTTTGAAGCCTCTGCAATGCAAGCAAAGAATGAACACTATTTGTAATCCCACTTTAACATTTAAAGCAATGTTTCCCTAACTGTCCTAGCAGTTTGAAAGGACGTCAAAGTGCAAGTAGATAAATAGGTACCACTCCGGCAGGAAGGTAAACGGCGTTTCCATGTGCTGCTCTGGTTCACCAGAAGCGGCTTCGTCATGCTGGCCACATGACCCGGAAGCTGTACGCCAGCTTCTTCAGCCACTAAAGCGGGATGAGCGCTGCAACCCCAGAGTCGGTCACGACTGGACCTAATGGTCAGGGGTCCCTTTACCTTAACCTTCCCTAACTGTCATTGTAGGGACTGAGGATGGGGGATTCAATTCAGCTTGCATTTATCAAATTTGTGCTTTCTGAAACAACGTGAGAGCCAAAACACAGCCATCCGTCAAAGTTCCTTCTTATCTGAATCTTGCATTGCAGTTGTCCAGCCAGCCAATGTTTACAAAAATGCACATATTAGGATATAATGTGCATAAATAATATATTGCTGAAGAATAACAGCAAAAATGAGTCAGACTGGGAGAAACTGCTTGCAAAAAAGTGTACGTTAGTTGAAACTGCGTATAAAATGCGCCTATTTGGAGAAATTCGTGCCAAAATGGTGAATAATTTTCATGAGGTTTGTTTGTTTGTTTTGCAAATTTCTGCATAAATGTGGAGAACTGAATGTGGAAAACTGATATTGACAGATCCTTCCTCCCTTGCTTCACAGTGAGATTCAGGTCTCCTGCCATTAGCTAAGGAAAACCAAGATGCCTAGCTGCCTGTTCTATTTAAGTGTGTTCTAAGAAAGTCAGTACTAGTACAGTAAAGGAGGCAGCTCAAGCTATAAATCCCATTACACAATTATTTTCATCATTATATTGGTTTCTTGCTTATTTGATGAAGCGGCCTCAAGCCTACAAAAGCTTCTCCCAGAATGTCAGGCGCTACCAGACTCTTGCAGCTTTCATTTTTACTGCAACGGAGTTAATGTGGCTGCTTGTCTGAACATCTGGATACTGGGAAGTTCACAGTGACTTTACACATTCGAATGGGAGAGAGGTGGATGTGCAGAGTTTTAAATGTGTGACTTAGAAGCTGAAGTCACTGCTGAGTGAAGGACCATCAGCTGGAGACAGACAGACAAATAATAAGCAAATACAGATGAGAGCGAGTTTGAGGGAGGGAAGTTGTCATCTGCTATTTTTCCGGAAAAAGAGGTGCCAGAACTCACCATGAATGCCTATGTTGTTCTCTTAGAATGGCAATAGAGCCCACCTGAGAGGTGTCGGAACAGAGTTCCGGCAAGTTCCGGCTGAAAAAAGCCCTAATTTTAAACTAGACACCTACAATGCAGAACATACACTTTTGGAAATTCAAAATGTTCTCCTCAAGATTTGACCATAAAGACTTGCTGTTTTTAATCTCCCCATTACTAGGGGCACATTTAGACTTTTGGAATAAATGCTTATTTATTATTTATTATTCCCTGCTTATTTAACTTATATGCAGAATTCATCGTGTGAAAGGCTGGGCTGGATGAATCCCAAACCGGAATTAAGATTGCCGTAAGAAATATCAACAACCTCAGATATGCAAATGACACAACCTTAATGGCAGAAAGTGAGGAGGAATTAAAGAACCTTTTATTTTATTTCCAACCCAACAAGGGTGAAAGAAGAGAGCGCAAAATATGGTCTGAAGCTCAACATCAAAAAAATGAAGATCATGGCCACTGGGCCCATCACCTCCTGGCAAATAGAAGGGGAAGAAATGGAGGCAGTGAGAGATTTTACTTTCTTGCGCTCCATGATCACTGCAGATAGTGACAGCAGTCACGAAATTAAAAGACGCCTGCTTCTTGGGAGAAAAGCAATGACAAACCTAGACAGCATCTTAAAAAGCAGAGACATCACCTTGCCAACAAAGGTCCGTATAGTTAAAGCTATGGTTTTCCCAGTAGTGATGTATGGAAGTGAGAGCTGGACCATAAAGAAGGCTGATCGCTGAAGAATGGATGCTTTTGAATTATGGTGCTGGAGGAGACTCTTGAGAGTCCCATGGACTGCAAGAAGACTGCAAACCTCTCCATTCTGAAGGAAATCAGCCCTGAGTGCTCACTGGAAGGACAGATCCTGAAGCTGAGGCTCCAATACTTTGGCCACCTCATGAGAAGAGAAGACTCCCTGGAAAAGACCCTGATGTTGGGAAAGATGGAGGGCACAAGGAGAAGGGGACGACAGAGGACGAGATGGTTGGACAGTGTTCTCGAAGCTACCAACATGAGTTTCACCAAACTGCGGGAGGCAGTGGAAGACAGGAGTGCCTGGCGTGCTCTGTCCATGGGGTCACGAAGAGTCGGACACGATTAAATGACTAAACAACAACAACAACAAGCATACGGGGGACCACAGGTTCTCCGTCCTTGGCTTAAGCAAATGAGAGAGAAGTGAATGACTGACAACAAAGCCATCAATATCTCCAGCCAGCTCCTCCTCCTCATTGCAAAGGCAGGATGGAAGGGGGCTTTGTCTTGGGGTACTGACGCCTGCCACTCACCCACCCACCATTCTCCATAGAGTCTTGACAGCTCCATTAATCATACAGAGAAGCTTTCTGCATCATTAGCACCACAATATACTCCCCCCCCCCCTTAGAGCTGGCTCTTTGTCAGAGCTTAGGACCAGCATAACACAGCTGCCTCCTCCCTTCCCTCTCATTACGATCTCTACAACCCACTGTGGGTGTCCCCCTTCGCGACACCATTTGTGTCAGGTTCATTCAGCGAAGACACAGTGAGAGAATCGCCTCCCGCTTAGGGATTTCCCTTCCGCCACATAGATTTACGAAATCTGAACCTGAACTCCTTCTGGAGGCACTGTTAAGACCACAATGTTTGGTTCCGCCTTTCAAGATTAGGACCAGGGCAGAGACAGGTGGAGGTGTTTAATGGAGTTGGATTTGAAATGGTTCAGAGCCTGCCCTGATTCTTGGCTTCCCCCAAACATTGTGGCACCTCAGGCGGACCTGAAAATGGCGTCTCCATCCCTGCCAAGGAAGAAGTGGTAAGGGAAGATCTGCTGCCCCCGTGAATCTTGCTGCCTGAGGCAGATGCCCGGCCCTAACCTTTGGGATGGGTTATAATAATAATAATAATAATAATAATAATAATAATAATAAATTTTTATTTGTATCCCACCCTACCTGACCAAAGCCAGGCTCTATGCAGATTGTACCGACAACAAAGTGTTGCCGTGTCAGGATTCTAACCAGACAGCCATACTTTCTTTCAAAATGATCCATTCCACCACCCCAGTCATTATTCTTAGTACTATTATTATTTTATTCATTGCATTTGCATGCCAACATTTTCTCCAAGGAGCTCAAAGTGGCGCACATGGCTCTCCCCCTCCTCGCTTAAGTCCTGCAACAACCCTGTGAGGTAGGATAGGCTGAGAGGCGTTGACTTTCCCAACGTCACCCAGTGAGCTTCATGGCTGAGTGGGAATTTGAACCTTGGTCTCCCAGGTCCTGTCCTGACAGTCTAACCACTACACCACACTGACTCTCTTGCCAACAGTTAGTCAGCATTCTGTCTTCATGGAGCCTGCACAGTTCTCATTTTTACTACAGTGGTACCTCAGGTTACAGACACTTCAGGTTACAGACTCTGCTAACCCAGAAATAGTATCTCGGGTGAAGAACTTTGCTTCAGGATGAGAACAGAAATTGTGCGGCGGTGACACAGCAGCAGCAGGAGGCCCCATTGGCTAAAGTGGTACCTCAGGTTAAGAACCGTTTCAGGTTAACAACAGCCCTCCAGAACGAATAAAGTTCTTAACCTGAAAGGGTTTTGTTCTCCATTTGGCTGCACCAGGCAGCTCTTGTTCTAACTGCCTGATTTATGGGCCGCAATTAATTGACTTCATTGCTTTCCAATGATGGGAGGTGGACACTTGGAGTATCTCAATAAGCAGCAGTGATGAATGGGGGTCAGGTTCCCCCAGCCTTCGGAAGACCATTTTTGTTGAGCCTTGCCATAATAAAATGTTGAACTCAGTGGGAGGTCAGGATGTGGTTCCTAAATATTCTAGTGCTGAATACTTTCAACTCCCTTCTTGGCATCCTCTGTCTTGCTATTGATCTCCAGTGCTTGGTGTGAATAATTATGCCACGCGGCTCAGCTCTCTCTCATTTCTGACGCAAGTGACACCCGTTTTCTTGAGTGGCGTAAAAAAGGCTGGATACAATATGGGGGATGCTTCACCTCAGTAAAGGACCATTCTGTGCTTCTCCTCAAGGGATTTAGGATTCTGATCTAACCGTGAGTCAAAAGCTGTGAATACAACTCCCTTTCACAATTCTGTCACAGGAAACAGACCAAAAATATATATAAATGTTTTGGTGCAAACTAAAGTTGGATGTTCAGATTTAGAGAAGGAAGGAGGAAGAAAGGGGAGACATTTTGTTTAAAGTTTTCAGTAGGTTCTAGGCCAGCCTTCCAGTTTTTAACTACAACTCCCATCAGCCCATCAGCCCATAGAATTTCTCTCCCATCTCTACTTGCGACCAGACATGTACAGTGGTACCTTGGGTTACATACGCTTCAGGTTACAGACTCCACTAACCCAGAAATATTACCTCGGGTTAAGAACTTTGCTTCAGGATGAGAACAGAAATCGTGTGGCGGTGGCGCGGCGGCAGCAGGAGGCCCCATTAGCTAAAGTGGTGCTTCAGGTTAAGAACAGTTTCAGGTTAAGAACAGACCTCCAGAACAAATTAAGTTCTTAACCCAAGGTACCACTGTATAGGCTTCCAGAGTAAAGTTATCAGGGAAAATCAGCAGTACAGTGAATGAAAAATATCCTCACATCATATTCAAAATTAGCCAAAGCCTTTTTTTCGAAACGAAAGCATCTATATGTGGGATCTAAAAGCCAGCAATGACTGGCAGTAGTGTAGCATTGATTGCTGGTGCCCGGGGTGCACTTGTGTACTGCTGTTGCCGCTGGAGCAACCCCACCCCTGTTGGAGCAAAGCGGGGTTGTGCTGAGCAGCCTGCCCGCCTGGCCAGCGGACAGAGGGAAGTAGCAGGCTGAGGTGTGCTGGGGGCGCCTGATCGTGCCCCCTCAAGAATTATGTGCCCAGGACCTCAGCCCTTCTGCACAACCCCAAGCTACGCCCCTGATGGTGACTAGGCCTGATGATGACTAGGTTCCAAAGGAAAGAAGCCACTACTTTGAAAGTCTTGCTGCTGCTCCCCTCTAGCCCAGGGGTTCCCCAACTGTGGTGCATGAACCGCCAGTGGTCCACAAGCTTAATTCTGGTGGTCTGTGGTGTGTCTGTGGATTTGTGGTTGAACACAGAAGACCGTACATCCACCACATCAAATATTCACATTGGTTTTTAATTGCGTTTTATTGCTTCTTTTATTACTTACATTACACTTCCTTGTATTACAGTTTGAATTACATATACGTACAGTGTAACCTAGGTTTCTGAGTGTCTTGGAAGCTGAACATTTCGGAACCCAAATGCCAAAAACCTGGAAGTAATTCCTTCCATTTTTGAATGCTTTTTGGAAGGCAAATGACTTCCGGTGTGCTTTTTTTTTCCTTTTCAATTTCCCCCACTGAGTTTGCTGACCGCTCTTTGCGCCTCGGTTGTCAAACGTTTTGGAAGTTGAATGGTCTTTCTGTTCTCATCCTGAGGTAAAGTTCTTAACCCGAGGTATTATTTCTGGGTTAGCGGAGTCTGTAACCTGAAGCGTCTGTAACCTGAAACATATGTAACCCGAGGTACCACTGTAACCTGTTGGTGCGGCTGACTATACTTCTGTATCTCCTGCTCAAAAGTAGGAGATTAAAGAGGTGCTGGCCAGGGTGTGAGTTGTCCCTAAGAATTTTCTTCGCTCTCCTGAGGCAGCGGTCTCCCGCAATCTCATCTAGCAAACTCCGGGGACAACCCATGATATCATGTCTGTATTCACCACCCTCTGTAGGGACTTCCTGTCCATGGCTGTCAAACCAGCGTACTACACTGTAATACAGTATGAAAGGACACTTTCTATTGTGGCCCGGTAGAAGGAGATCATCAATTTCTGTTTGACGTTCTTTCGCAAGACCCTAAGGAAATGGAGTCTCTGTTGGGCCTTCCCAACCACCTGGGTTGTATTGATTTTCCAAGTGAGATCTTCACTAAGGTAAACTCCCAGTTATTTAAAGGAAGAGAGTCCACACAGCCCCCCCGATATACAACAGGGTCAGTTCCACTCTCTTCCTCCAAAAGCCCAACACCATCTCCTTTGTCTTGCTTATATTTAGGTGCAAGTTGTTCTCCAGGCACCATGTGGAGACTTTTTGAACCTCCTCCCTATATGCTGATTCATCTCCACCTGTAATTAGACCCATTATGGTGCCATCATCTGCAAACTTAATCATTGCAATGGATGGATCAGATGAAATACAGTCATATGTATACAATGAGTTCAGGTAGGGACTCAGCACGCATTCCTGTGTTACACAAGGTTACACAAGCTTACACTTGCCCACACCCTGAGTAAGCACAGCACATCCCTCACTCATCTGGGATGGATTTAGGGATTCTGAAAGAGGCACCATGATTCTGCAACAAGGTCTCAGCACTTTTCTGGTCCAGAAGTCCTGGCTGCGTTGACTTCTGTCCCTCCCACCACCAAATCCATCTTAAGCCGACTGAGTGCCAGAGCTACACAGGGGGGAAAGTATGATTCCCTACCCACCAACAGTGGTAGGAGCCGGTCGTTAACTGGCAAGTGAAGAGTGATTTTCCATCAATCAAGAAGCCTCTCATCTAATTAAGTATCGGTCTTCCCATCCTTTGATTAAAGATGATCCTGGAAATAATTCTTCCCACCTCCCTTAGCTCTGATGAAACTGTTAATTAGGGTGGTTTTTTATTTTTTTAAGGCAAATGCTGGCAGATGGCCCTGTCATTTAAGAAAACTGGTTCAAGACCTGCCACGCTAGGGGTTAATATCTCAAAAGACAGGGTTGGAGGTGTGTGTTAAATGTATGCTGTGCATACACATCCCTCCTTGCTGATTGTTGGACGTGTTGGATACAACTCTAAATGGGAATTGGGAGTCCATAGGTCCTCCATCTGTGCTGAAGGGCATTATGGCGATATCTATCCAGCAGGCAGAGTCTGATAATGGACCGCTACGGTTTGGTCTGCATGGTTCAAAGCTGACAATAGGTCTATCTTCTATGGCTCTGATCCTTCTGGCACAGTGACGTAGCATGGGGTGGTTGCTCCAGACACAAAATTGCTAGGGGTGCAAAATTTCTACACCCGGTGCTGCCTCAATACGGCTGTGCAATTCCATCACTGGGCTCCGTTGAAAACGGCTTCTCCATGCGAACCAGGAAGTGATCTCTCCAGACCCGGAAGTGACCTCTACAGACGATGGAACCGCTCTTCTTTTCTTATCTCTGCGGCTGCGATCTCCTGCATGGTGCAGATGCCGTTAGGGCTAGGCAGTTGAATATGAATGTGTACTCTGCCTTGGGCACTGGCAACCGGCGCTACGCCACTGTTCGGACAAGCCGTTCATTCCACCCGCCATGAATCCTGTGGTCCTGAATCCCATAGGTTGGAAGTTTGCCTTCGCCTCGCCATTCACCTGTTGCCCTGAGATCAATTGATCTCACACACACACACAAACAAATCCCACCACAGCCAACCAAAGGCAATCAACATACGGCCTCGGCCACCCCAAAGTCTCTCACCACCAAGGAAATATAAAAAGTGAGTAGAAAAAGCTCTCCAAGTGATGCTGGCACAAAACCCCCACAAATACACTAAGTAAAAGAACATAAGCTTCACTACCACCACCCCTCTCTCCCATCTCCCCCACTCTTTTCTTCCCAACCCTATACAGTGGTACCTCGGGTTAAGTACTTAATTCGTTCCGGAGGTCCGCTCTTAACCTGAAACTGTTCTTAACCTGAAGCACCACTTTAGCTAATTGGGCCTCCCGCTGCTGCCGTGCCGCCAGAGCACAATTTCTGTTCTTATCCTGAAGCAAAGTTCTTAACCTGAAGCACTATTTCTGGGTCAGTGGAGTGTGTAACTTGAAGCGTATGTAACCTGAAGCGTATGTAACCCGAGGTACCACTGTACTGAATATAACACCAATGTCTCATAACAAATGTAACTGACCTGTAGAAAACGCAACCTGAAGAAAGAGACGATGCATGTGCGTTTGTAAATGAGGAAAATCTTTTAAATACACACACACACACACACACACACACAGTGACAGGGGTGGTGCTGTGGGTTAAACCACAGAGCCTAGGACTTGCCGATCAGAAGGTCAGCGGTTTGAATCCCCATGACGGGGTGAGCTCCCATTGCTCTGTCCCTGCTCCTGCCAACCTAGCAGTTCGAAAGCACGTCAAAGTGCAAGTAGATAAATAGGTACCGCTCCAGCGGAAAGGTAAACAGCGTTTCCGTGCGCTGCTCTGGTTCGCCAGAAGCGGCTTAGTCATGCTGGCCACATGACTGGAGGGCCACAACTGGACCTAATGGTCAGGGGTCCCTTTAAAAGTAAAGGTACCCCTGCCCGTACGGGCCAGTCTTGACAAACTCTAGGGTTGTGCGCCCATCTCACTCAAGAGGCCGGGGGCCAGCGCTGTCCGGAGACACTTCCGGGTCACGTGGCCAGCGTGACATCGCTGCTCTGGCGAGCCAGCACCAGCACAGCACACGGAAACGCCGTTTACCTTCCCGCTAGTAAGTGGTCCCTATTTATCTACTTGCACCCGGGAGTGCTTTCGAACTGCTAGGTTGGCAGGCGCTGGGACCGAACAACGGGAGCGCACCCTGCCGCGGGGATTCGAACCGCCAACCTTTCGATAGGCAAGCCCTAGGCACTGAGGCTTTTACCCACAGCGCCACCCGCGTCCCTCAGGGGTCCCTTTACCTTTACCTTATATATAAACAAGCTGTTCTTCACTCTGTCCGTTCCATGCCAGAAGTTATAAACCACGACCATGTCCCTCCAGCTCCTCTTCCTCCTCACGTATCTTCCTTACAAGCTAACCCCCCCCCCCCCCCGCGCAAGTACCCCACTTGCTTCAGACAAGTCTTCCATTGTAAGGATAGTTATCACTGCCTTGATGGTGTTACTTTCTCTTTTCAGGGACTTGGCTATGTGCCGGTGGGCTAAACGGAACCGTAAACTGTATTCTAAATTGGGGGAGGGGGGAGCAACAGATACTCAGGCAATCTCCCTCAATAATATTATTGTCTTAACCTCGTCGCCGTTGGGAGAGTGGCTGAAATAATGTACAGTGGTACCTCGGGTTAAGTACTTAATTCGTTCCGGAGGTCCATTCTTAACCTGAAACTGTACTTAACCTGAAGCACCACTTTAGCTAATGGGGCCTCCTGCTGCCGCCGCGCCGCCAGAGCACGATTTCTGTTCTCATCCTGAAGCAAAGTTCTTAACCTGAAGCACTATTTCTGGGTTAGCGGAGTGTGTAACCTGAAGCGTATGTAACCCGAGGTACCACTGTACGTGGTTGCACTCTGGTGGCAAGGAAGCCCTTCTTTCAAGGCCCAGTGTTATTAAATGAGTTTTTATTAAATGTCAAAACTAGGTTTGCCCACTACCAAGTTCAGTACCGTATCTGAGAGACAAGGCTGCCAGACTCGGCCACCCCCACCCCTTACTCTTTTTTGGGGTGGCTGATCTCCAGCTCCTAATGCATTAAACGAGAAGGACCAAGGCTGAAGCCCTTCATCAGCCAAAACCGAATCAAAGGGTCTGCATGGAACTTGTGCTCCAAGAAGCTAGGAGGCAGGCACCCAGCCACGAGGCTGCTTTCTGATGTAACGGCCAGTTCCCTGTTTTGTTTTGGGGTTTTTTTTTCTAGCTCCAAAGCTGCTTCCCCTGTAGGGTGGCTGGCTCATGCCTTTGGCCAGCTTACCCCCACCGCCTGCCGGCATTCCAGACCTCTGACAGCGGAAGAAAAGGGTCGGCTTGGGGTTCCCGCTGTCTAAGTCTCCATAACTCGATGCAGCTCACACACAGACGCCTGCTGATGGGCTGGAAAAATGTGTATCGATCGGTTGGACTTTGCAGACGGGTTTGATCAAGGAAAAGAGCGTGCAAGTTGTGTGTGTGTGTGTGTGCTTGTATCGGTGCGTGTGCATGCAGTATGCCTCGTCCCTACCCCCCACGCTGCGGACAGCACTGGGAGGTGGCCTGCCTTGCCTCCTCCTAAGCACTCTGAGAAAGCAAGCATCTCTTTAATGGAATCCTGTACCAGGAGGGTCTGTGACAAAGTTTTGCAGTGTATTTCCCACCCCCAAGAATGCTTTTGCTCAGGGATCCGGCCAACCAGCCTGGAATTGGAGTCTGGTAGGGACGTTCCGGCCCGGGGAAGGGAACAGCGGGGTGGGAGTCGTTAAGGAAAGGGAAAATATGGCCCTCTTGCAGGCTTCCAATCTCAAACATGAGCATTTTACAGCTGGGGGTATATTTGTGTGTGTGTATGAACAGTGTGTATGGGACGCAGGTGGCGCTGTGGGTTAAATCACAGAGCCTAGGACTTGCCGATCAGAAGGTTGGTGGTTCGAATCCCCACGACAGGGTGAGCTCCCGTTGCTCGGTCCCTGCTCCTGCCAACCTAGCAGTTCGAAAGCACGTCCAAGTGCAAGTAGATAAATAGGTACCACTCTGGCGGGAAGGTAAATGGTGTTTCCGTGCGCTGTTCTGGTTCGCCAGAAGCGGCTTAGTCATGCTGGCCACTTGACCCAGAAGCTGTATGCCGGCTCCCTCGGTCAATAAAGCGAGATGAGCGCCGCAACCCCAGAGTCGGTCACGACTGGACCTAATGGTCCGGGGTGCCTTTACCCTTTACCTTTATGAACAGTTATGAAATCATAGAGTTGGAAGGGACCCAGTGCAGGGAGTTGGACTAGATTACGTTCAATGATTTTATGATTCTAACAAAAGCGCTCTCTGTTCACGGAGGCAACAGGCCTCTCTGGATATGGCTGTCGCTGTATACAAGGTGTTGGTGGAACCTTTGGCTCTCCAGATGTTGCCAAACCACAGCTCCCAACGTCCCTGGCCATTGGCCTTGCTTGCAAGGGCTGGTGGGAGTTGTAGTTCGGCGGCATCTGGAATATTCAAGGTTCCCCCGCTCCTGCTTTGCGCTTTTCCGGGCATGTGATCTCAAATGAGTTTTCAAGTGCGGAGAAAAAGTTTCTGTATCATGTTTATCTTGCCTGTGGCTGGATAATAGATCATCTTACCCTGATTATCTACATCTCGAAATCAATCTCTGCCCAACTCCCAAGCCGATCTGTCATTCCTGACGGGCCACTTTTGTCCAGTCACTGTGCTTCTTCCACTGGCATCAATTTATCTCAAAGAGCAAATTTGTTCTGTTTATTTGCATTAGATGTCCAGTCCGTGCCTGTTTTTCCCCCACTTCAAGCTTCTGTCCTGTCCACCTTCCCGAAAGCCAACCAGTTTACGCTGCACACCCCTTCCATGACAAATCAATACCCTCCAACATTTCTCTGATGACAACAGGTACACCCTATTCCATAACAACAACAACAACAACAACATTATTTAATAATTATACCCCACCCCTCTAACTAAGTTGCCCCAGTCACTCTGAGTGGCTTCCAATATACAGTGGTACCTCAGGTTACATACACTTCAGGTTACATACGCTTCAGGTTACAGACTCCGCTAAATCAGAAATATTACCTCAGGTTAAGATCTTTGCTTTAGGATGAGAACAGAAATCGCACTCTGGCGACGCGGCAGCAGCAGGAGGCACCATTAGCTAAAGTGGTACCTCAGGTTAAGAACAGTTTCAGGTTAAGGACGGACTTCCAGAACGAATTAAGTACTTAACCCAAGGTACCACTGTATTTAAAACATTAAAAAAAAATTTTTTTTTTTTTAAAAAACCTTCCCCATACAGGGCTGCCTTCAGATGGTTCAGGAGTCAGATAACTGCCAGGGGTCAGCAAACTTTTTCAGCAGGGGGCCGGTCGACTGTCCCTCAGACCTTGTGGGGGGCCGGACTATATTTTGAAAAAAGAAGTAAAAAGAACAAATTCCTATCCCTATGCCCCACATATAACCCAGAGATGCATTTTAAATAAAAGGACACATTCTACTTATGTAAAAACACGCTGATTCCCAGACCGTCCATGGGCCGGATTTAGAAGGTGATTGGGCCGGATCCGGCCCCC
The DNA here is from genome assembly GCF_965153285.1 of Podarcis tiliguerta. Classification (NCBI taxonomy): domain Eukaryota; kingdom Metazoa; phylum Chordata; class Lepidosauria; order Squamata; family Lacertidae; genus Podarcis; species Podarcis tiliguerta. The sequence goes on from NC_139546.1 coordinate 12,465,013, forward strand.
AGGCCTTAATTTGCCTACCCATGGATAACTCCATACCCTCCAACATCTCTCTAATGAAAATAGGGACATTCTACCATATCCTCCAACATTTCTCTGATGAAAATAGGGATGTCCTAAGGAAATGTGGGACATTCTGGGATCATATCAGAAACCAGGGCAGCTTCCGTAAAACTGGGGCTGTCCCTGGAAAATACGGAGACTTGGAGGGTCTGCAAATCTGCAATGGTGTCCCAATCCCAGAAGGCAACATACTGAGGGATTCATGAAACATGTTTTGCTAGATAGGCACACGATAGGAGCTGAAGCTCAGAGTTTTCCTGTGAGTTTGCTAGAGAGGGACATCCTCTTTTTCTGTCACTTTCCACCAAGCCAGAAATGTGAAAAAATCTGCTCCAATGCTCAGACACAATGTTAAGCTAGAGACTAAAGTACATCTTTGTAACCGAATTGCCATTTTAAGCCTGCCTGAACAAAGCTGCTGTTACTCATCAGCAAGTATTCCGAGTGAGTAAATGTTATTTTTACCTCCTGCAAGATCGTTTGTGTGATTATTGTTTTAAGGGAGAGAAAAGTCCAGGAGAATCCAGTCTGCCTTAATGCACCCTGGATTTTGTTGTTTAGTCGTGTCCGACCCTTCTTGACCCCATGGACCAGAGCACGAAAGGCACTCCTGTCTTCCACTGCCTCCCGCAGTTTGGTCAAACTCATGTTTGTAGCTTTGAGAACATTGTCCAACCATCTTGTCCTCTGTCGTCCCCTTGTGCCCTCAATCTTTCCCAACATCAGGGTCTTTTCCAGGGAGACTTCTCTTCTTATGAGGTGGCCAAAATATTGGAACCTCAGCTTCAGGATCTGGAATTATAGTGGTACCTCGGGTTAAGAACTTAATTCTTTCTGGAGGTCTGTTCTTAACCTGAAACTGTTCTTAACCTGAGGTACCACTTTAGCTAATGGGGCCTCCTGCTGCCACCGCGCCACCGCCACACGATTTCTGTTCTCATCCTGAAGCAAAGTTCTTAACCTGAGGTACTATTTCTGGGTTAGCGGAGTCTGTAACCTGAAGCATCTGTAACCCGAGGTACCACTGTACTTAAGCTAAAAGGGTAAAAGGAGCCTAGCTAAGCTTCCCTTTTAAGCTGCAAAAGGACAGTACCCTGCTGAACTCAAAAAACACACGGAAGGAAGGATAATACCTAATAAATACTATTCACATCCCAACATTTTGAACCCAAACATGAAATTGGGGGGCCTGTTTCTTAATGATTCCTCATATATTCACATGGTGGTGGTGCTCCTGTTGTGCCCTACTTTGGATCAGGCCATGCCCCACGACTGGATCTTGACCCAGCTTTTGAAGACCACTGGATTAAGCAGAGAGCTCTAAATTAGGTCCCTCAGAGTTGGCACTAAACCAGGGGTCAGCAAACTTCTTCAGCAGGGGGCCGGTCCACTGTCCCTCAGACCCTGTGGAGGGCCGGACTATATTTTGAAAGAAAATAATAATGATGGACGAATTCCTATGCCCCACAAATAACCCAGAGATGCATTTAAAATAAAAGCACACATTCTACTCATGTGGAAAAACCAGGCAGGCCCCACAAATAACCCAGAGATGGATTTTATATAAAATTACATTCTAATTATGTAAAAACACGCTGATTTCCGGGCCGTCCATGGGCCAGATTTAAAAGGCGATTGGGCAGGATCCAGCCCCGGGCCTTAGTTTGCCTACCCATGCACTAAACCCTCTCCTCCAGCACACAAAAGCATGTTTTTTTCAGTGCAGAAAAGCTGAGCACACCAGCTTATGGAAGAGATTGGATACCTCCTTGTATCACCCAAGACATCGGTGGTGACAGGGAATGCTTTGTGCGGGACATTTGGGTGTTGGGAGCCAACCTGGAGCCTGGGGCGCTGTCAGTTTAGGCGCCCGGCGGCTGCGAAGATTCCCCCAACCGTAGCTGACAGCATCATCTCGGGACACAAGAGCGTCTTGTCTCCGCGACGCAGCAGCATGGCGTCTGCTGCATCCGATCAACGTTAAAAGCCGCAGAGAGTTCCGGGATGGGTGATCTGGGCTGGCAGAGATTAAAGGAAGCTCCAGTGATGCACAAATACAGGAGGCTGTGGATACCTGGAGGAAGAAGAAGGAGAAGAAGAAGAAGAAAGGGCAGCCAATGTCAACGAGAGGCAGCTTTGACCACACCTCTGCCATTGTGTAATTTTTTGGGTTGCGTGGTGAGTTCCCGACCCCCCACCCCCGGTGGAAATAATGACACATGACACAATTTTTAAGGTTAATGGGCTAAAAAAGGCCACAACTTTATTGGTTACAGGTGAAAAGCGGTATTGGCTTAGGCATTGGTCCTAAACGACTATATCCAACTCCAGCCCGTCTGCTTGACGTCTGGGAAGGGTTAACCACCAGTAGGGGGAGTCCTGCTGATGCACATCAACTAGGAACTCCTCCAGGGTCACCGCTAGGGGGGCGTGCCTTGGGCTCTAACCTCCTTAGGCTTCAGACTGGGCCACGCCCCCCGGAATCAATTAACGGACTACCCTTCAATATGTGGGGCAGGTGATGGCGCTACCTCCCCTCTTCCATCTACAGAACAATACCAATGCCTAACTGCCAATACCCAGAAAGTTGTGACGAGTTGCTACGAGGTAGGCGAAAACCAAGTGGCTGGTGCCTGTTTGCCAAGTGGAAAAATTCCTACCAGACCCCTCAGCGGCGACCAACCAAGGAACGAAAACCTAATAGGGCGGGAGTGTGGGAAAAAACAGGAACAGCTGGCTGGTGGTAAAGAGGGAGATCCCTGGCCGCATCCTGCCTTAAATAGGGCAGGCCACACCCCCTGAGCCAGCCGATTGGACAGCCAGGGGATGACGCAGCTGGGAATCCCCCCCCCCATCGCGCGCACGTGAAGCCCGCAACCCCACCTCCTCCTTAGGCGGAAGTGGCTTTGCGACCTGATTCTCTCTGCTTTAGCACCCATTGGTATTAAGAAGGTGGTTTTGCACTAGGATGGGCTGGCCAAGCTCAGGAACTAATTTTGGGTGCTGGGACTTCAGCACGATCAAGTAACCTCCTTTGATCCCCACCAAGCGACCACAGCCTTTTTGTAACCAGGAGGTGCATTTCATAACACACATCTGGTATTAGAGTGCATTCTCGCTGGCATCCGTCCATCCTCAAGAGCTCCGGGGGCGAAGTCAAACTGCTGTATTAGCAGCACTGAACTGACTTCCCCTGGGCATGAGCCTGGGCAGTGTGTCTGGAGGTCCTGGGCTGCCCAGACGACAAACCCCCTCTTGACCCCGGTGATGTGGTCCAAACGAAAGCAGATCAATATGTTTGGCACCAGCTTGGCTGCAGGAATTGGTGCGCGACTGGACTTAACTGTCAGGGGTCCTTTACCGTTTACCTTTAAGTAAAAGCAGAATGAAATCAGAAACCGGGATGGCTTCTGTAAACCTGGGAATGTCCCTGGAAAATAGGGACACTTGGAAGGTCTGCATTATTATTACTTACTGAATTTATATACCACCAAAACCTGGAGGTCTGAGGGTGGTTCACAGAATAAAATCTAGATATAAAACCACAAAATACATAATAAAAATAAAAACAACAACCCAATAGCCCCCCCCCCCAACAAAACACATTTTAAAAGGGCGTAGGATGTAAATCGGATCAACCATAGGCCTGGTTGTTTTTGCCTGGCGCCTAAATGTGTATAATGAAGGCGCCAGGCGAACTTCCCTGGGGAGACCATTCTACAGACAGGGACCCACTGCAGAGAAGGCCCCGTTCTCATGTTGCCACCCTCCAGACCTCTCGAGGAGGGGGCTCACGAAGGAGGCCTCAGAAGATGATCTCAGGGTCCAGGTAGGTTCATATGGAAAGAGGCGGTCCTCGAGGTATTGCGGTTCTGAGCCATTTATCAGGGTTCCAGGACACAACCCAGACAAGCAAAATTGCTCAAGGTGGGCAGAATAGGCCTGGAGACGGGTTGGGAGAGGGCATTTGCAGGTGAAGAAGAGGAGGTGAAGCCTGGGCAGAATCCTAAGAGCCGGACGGAGCGGCATGGAGGTTGCCTTTGGCCTCTGAGCCAGAGGTTCCGTCTCCTTAACCTACGCCATTGGTCTCTGGAAATCCTTCCCTGTGAAGACATCTTTCCATCTTTTCATCTGCTGGTTGAGGTACACTGTGGTCAGCACGGCACAAGTGTGTAAGTGGAGGTGGGGGGTTACTTTTGATCCCTTCTGACGTTCTGGTGCAACAAGAGAGGCTTGTCAGAGCCGCTGCTGCAAGCGGGAAAGATTAAATTATCGAACAACTAAAAACTCAAGTCTTCTTCTTTGCCTCATTAATTTCCCAGGAACTATTAGCTGTCAGCGGCCAGTGGACCTTACATTCAAATTACGGAGCCTGAATTGCTAATTTCTCATAATCCATCAGCGTGCTGATGTCCCCGGCTAATATTAGCAGCGCCGGTTTCTCCCCGTATGGCGGGAGGGGTGCCAATGGCTTCCTGGCCTAAAACAGGAAAGACTGCTCTGAGGCAAGAGAAAGATCGCCCTACAAAATCAGGAATTGGGGGCGCAAGCTTCCTTTGCTGGGGTTCCACGACTGTGGTGTTAACATGGAACCAGAGAAGTCTTGCCCCATGGGATTTTGCCGCCCGAGATGGCTGCTCCAATCCGCCTCAAGGGAGGGCCGGCCCTGTGTTCAGGATCTGCTTTATGTTGCCAGAGCCTCTAAGCAAGGCATGGGGAACCTGCGAACCTTCAGATATTGCAGCCCCAGCCAGCATTGCCAATGGTTAGGGACAGGGATGGATGAATATGTCAGTTTCCGTTTCTCTCATTGTTCCAGTCCTAAATTCAGTTCTTCACATTTCAACATTAGTATTATTTTTTTAGGAGGGGGAAAATCCTGATGGAAATTCATTGGTGGCTTTATGTGAGTTGCTTTGAATATACAGTGGTACCTCGGGTTAAGTACTTAATTCGTTCCGGAGGTCCGTTCTTAACCTGAAACTGTTCTTAACCTGAAGCACCACTTTAGCTAATGGGGCCTCCTGCTGCTGGAGCACAATTTCTGTTCTCATCCTGAAGCAAAGTTCTATTTCTGGGTTAGCGGAGTCTGTAACCTGAAGCGTATGTAATTTGAAGTGTATGTTACTCACTGTACACATTTTGTATGCAATTTCCCCTAATATACCCATTTTCTTTGTTATTTTAACAACTACAACTACTACTACTTATTATTTATACCCCGCCCATCTGGCTGGGTTTTCCCAGACACTCTGGGCGGCTCCCAACAGAATATTAAAAACACAATACAACATCAAACATTTAAAACTTCCCTAAACAGGGCTGCCTTCAGATGTCTTCCAAAAGTCAGATAGTTGTTTATTTCCTTGACATCTGATAGGAGGGCATTCCACAGGGCGGGCGCCACTACCGAGAAGGCCTCTCTGCTTGGTTCCCTGTAACCCCACTTCTCGCAGCGAGGGAAGCGCCAGAAGGCCCTTGGAGCTGGACCTCAGTGTCTGGGCTCAACGATGGGGGTGGAGACACTCCTTCAGGTATACATTTATTGCATTTCCCCCAGTATGCATTTTCATGCTTTGGGAGTAAATCTGGAAAATTGTGGATTTCAAAAGACGGCTGAGAGTCAGTTCGCTTATTGTTTCTGAAAGTGCATATCAGATAAGCGCACTTTTAAATATGAACTGAGTTGAATTTATTTCCCCAACCCCCCCATTATTAGAGATAATGGGAACAATAGTCCAGCAACATCTGAAAAGTAGCAGAATTTCCTGCCCCTGGTCTAAGCATTGAGTAATAGCCTGCAACTTAGAGTATATGAGCTTGTACGCAGTATTAGAGAGAGGCAACAGTAGTGGCTTTTGCCTTAGCAGCTGTGCTTTAATTAAAACAACTGCAGAAAACTCAGAGAGAGACAAAAAGAGTGTCACAGCTGCTTAACTAAACACCAATCTCAAAAGATCCACAAAGACCAAAATATCCTTCCTTGTCAAGCTCTGCGGTGAGTAACAGTTGAACCACACGCTGGAATGCAAGGGAAGGAGGCATGGCTGGATGTTGAAGTGAGAGCTACCAAACAAATCCAAGCAAAAAATGGAAATAAAGAAATCTAAGGATCTGGTTTTATTTTTAGACCATTTCCTGATGTGTTTCAGGAATGCGGCTCTTTTTCAATTACCCCCAAAGATGCATGCAAATGGGTAATATATTGTGCAGACTAGACAATATGAAACCAAGATGTTCATATTTATTATTATTATTATTATTATTATTATTATTATTATTTCATTTTATTATTAAAATATACCCCACTTTTAACCACATCTGGGTATCAAATTGGCTTTAAAAAGAAACAAACATGCAATATGCAAAATGTTAAACCTACATTGAAACATTGCTGAATGAAACATTAGAATGTTCATGATGCAAAGTCCTTCTGCAAGAAAAAAAATTAGCCTGGTGCTTGGAACTTTGCAGGGATGGTGCCTAGCGGATTTCTAATGGGAGGGGGTTGCATTGAGTTGGACCCACCACATTGACACATGACTCATACTTCTGGTCCACGGGAGACCACAAACAGTGCAATTTATATATTTATAAATATCCCCTCTAGGATAAAGGGGTTTATTTTAATACAGTGGTACCCCGTAAGACGAATGCCTCGCAAGACAGAAAACCCGCTAGACGAAAGGGTTTTCTGTTTTTCGATGCACTTCGCAGGACAAATTTCCCTATGGGCTTGCTTCACAAGACGAAAATGTCTTGCAAGTCTTGAGATTTTTTTTCGCTCCCCACCCCCTTTTTCTAAGGCACTAAGCTGCTAATAGCCTTTTAGCAGCTAATCCGCTAATCCCTTAAGCCTTTAATAGCGGCTAATAGCCGCTAAACCGCTAATAGCGCTAATCCGCTAAGCCGCTAATAGGGTTGCTTCGCAAGACGAAAAAACCGCTAGACGAAGAGACTCGCAGAACGAATTAATTTCGTCTTGCGAGGCACCACTGTAATTACCCAGTTGATCTTTTTGTCATCAGGTTCAACAAGGTCTTCATGGTAAATACAAAGTTTCTGCACAGCAGAACTCTTCTCTTCTACAACAATGCTTTTCCTTGGCAGGAGATGCCTCAACACATTTTATCATAAAGAAACCAACATCAGCACACTTTTAGGCATAACTACCCAGGCTATTATCTAAACTGTTATGACTAAAGTTTTAAGTAAAGTAAGACTCAGCTGTTGAGAAGTATGAATAAATAATTCACCTTTCCTTCTGCAACACTCTCCGAAAGGAATTGCACATCCTTGGCTGAGAGATGGAAGAGAAGCCCTGAGTTCAAATTCCACCATCTGCCAAGTTCATGAGATGATCTTCAGCAAGCAGTTCTCTCTCACACACCCCATTATCTGAGAAATGTAGAGTGTTGCGCTGACCTACCTTTCAGGGGTCGTTGTAAGAACTGGTACAGAATAATATGCGAGACATGCGCTGAACGTTCAAAAATACGATATATCAGAATGGCTGACGTTTTCTTTAGCTTGGGTTGTTTCCTCACCTGTTCACCATCCCACTATTTCCTTTTGTTGTTCGAAACTTCACATCTTTTCTGCACTTCTTCTTGACCTTAGACGTGCTGTGCACAAAGACACATAAATAAACCAGGAAGCAGAAAGATGTGTGCAGCTTCCCTGTAAAAGGAAAACAAAGGAGTGGGGAGCTGTATGTGGAAATGGGTGTGGGCAGACAAGCACAAAACCACCCTTCCGAAGCACCACAAATCCAACTCAATGGTGTAACACTGGAAAATATCGATCACTTTTCCTACTTGGGCAGTTATCTTTCCACAAGGGCCGACATTGATGCTGAAATCCAGCATCGCCTGAGCGGCTTTCTCCCAATTGAAGTGCAGAGTGTTTGAGGACCGGGACATTCGCAGGGAAACCAAAATGCTTGTTTACAAAGCTATTGTACTACCAACCTTACTGTATGCTTGTGAAATGTGGACCACTTATAAACACCATCTCTAACTCCTCCCACATCACTTGGGAACACAGGCAAACTAATGCTAGTGTACTAGGAGAAGCAAAGATCACCAGTGTTGAAGCAATGATCAACTTTGTTGGGCTGGTCATGTTGTGAGGATGCCTGATGATTGTCTTCCAAAGCAACTACTCTATTCCGAACTTTAAAATGGAAAGCGTAATGCCGGTGGTCAACAAAAGAGGTTTAAAGACTCTCTCAAGGCAAATATTAAAAAATGTAGTATAAACCCCGACAACTGGGCCTGCGAGCACTCCAATTGGAGATCAGCCTTTACCAAAGGTTTCACGGGCTTTGAAGATGCTCAAACTCAGGACGAAAGGAAGAGATGTGCTAAGACGAAGGCATGTTTGGCAAACCCTCACCATGATCAACTCCCGCCTGGAAACCTATGTCCCCACTGTGGAAGGACGTGTGGATCCAGAATTGGCTTCCACAGTCACTTATGGACCACTTTTAAAACCAGGTGTGTGGAAGACAATCTTACTCGGCTACGAGTGATCATCAAAGAAGAAGAAGAAGACTTAGGGACATTTCTTCGACCAGCCAGGGCTCATGTCTAGGGCTCCATCTGCACTATATATTTAATGCAGCACCACTGTAGACAGACATGGCTTCCCACAACAAATACTGAAAACTTTAGTTTGTAAAACTGTAAGATGTTAGGGCACCCCTATTCCCCTCACAGAGCTATACTCTCAGACTTTCCTGAGAATAAATACTGGCTGTTAAACTACCGAGGGAATTGTAGCTTTGTGCGGATAATAACAACTCTCAGCATCCTTAATAAACTACAGTTCCCAGAATTCCAGACCCTCCAAGTGTCCCTATTTGCAGATTTACAGAAGCTGTCCCAGTTTCTGGTTTGATCCCGGAATGTCCCACTTTTCCTTGGAGAAATTTTGGAGGGGATGGGAGGACGTCCGTTTTTTCATCAGAGAAATATTGGAGGGGATGGAGTTATGCGACCCCTGAGGTAAGGAGATCAGTAACTAGACAACCTTCAGAAGACACTTGAAGGCAGCCCTGTATAGGGAAGTTTTTAAAATGTTTTATTATGTTTTTATATATGTTGGAAGCCCAGAGGGGTTGGGGCAACCCAGTCAGATGGGCGGGGTATAAATCATAAAATTATTGTTGTTATGATTATGGAAGAAGACATCCCTATTTTTAGCGGGCAAATGTTGGAGGATATGGAATTCTTTGGGGAAAGCCATGACAGTTTAAAGTGGCATAATATTGCAAAGGAGGCCTTATACCACTTTAACAGTCATGGCTTATAGAATCATAGAATCATAGAATCATAGAGTTGGAATAGACCACAAGGGCCATTCGAGTCCAACCCCCTGCCAAGCAGGAAACACCATCAGAGCACTCCTGACATATGGTTGTCAAACCTCTGCTTAAAGACCTCCAAAGAAGGAGACTCCACCACACTCCTTGGCAGCAAATTCCACTGTCAAACAGCTCTTACTGTCAGGAAGTTCTTCCTAATGTTTAGGTGGAATCTTCTTTCTTGTAGTTTGGATCCATTGCTCCGTGTCCGCTTCTCTGGAGCAGCAGAAAACAACCTTTCTCCCTCCTCTATGTGACATCCTTTTATATATTTGAACATGGCTATCATATCACCCCTTAATCTCCTCTTCTCCAGGCTAAACATGCCCAGCTCCCTTAGCTGTTCCTCATAAGGCATCATTTCCAGGCCTTTGACCATTTTGGTTGCCCTCCAAGCGACCATTTTGGTTGCTTCCCACCAGGAATCCCGGGAAATGCCATTTGTTAAGGGTTCTGGGAAATGTAGCTCTGTGAGGGGACGTCTCCTAACCATAGCTGTCAACCTTCCCTTTTTTTACAGTAAATTCCCTTATTCCAGCGCCATTTCCCGCTGCTTCCCGCTGCTATCCTGGATGGTTAGATATCCCGTATACTGTCCCCAGGACAGGTGAGGCTGCTGATCCCTTATTTTCAAATCTGAAAGTTGACAGCTTTGCTCCTAACAACTCTCAGCACCTTTGACAAGCAACAGTTCCCAGGATTCTTTGGAAGAAGCCATGATGGTTAGAGCGATATGAGAGTGCTTTCAATGTAGGGCGCGAACGCATAGCTGTCAACTTTCAGATTTGAAAATAAGGGATCAGCAGCCTCACCTGTCCTGGGGAGCCTCAAAAATAAGGAATCAGCAGCCTCACCTGTCCCGGGGACAGTCTGTGGGATATCTAACAATCCGGGATAGCAGCGGGAAGCAGCGGGAAATGGCGCTGGAATAAGGGAATTTCCCACCAAAAAAGGGAAGGTTGACAGCTATGTGCGAACATGATTTAAGTAACTATAGGTAGCCCACCCCATCAAAGGTTAGGAAGCAGAAACGGGACGAATGAAGGTCGAGGTCTCTAGTTTTACAGCATGCCAGTCCCCTGCACCTCTTATTTGACAATTAAACACGGGAATGCAGTTCAATGCCCTCTGCCTCATTTTCCTTTCTCCTTGATAGCTGCGTTGTCCCCCACCCCTCGCCAAATCAACTTGTTTGTTTAGTATGCTCAAGAGTTTCCTAACTAGGATTAAACCACCATGGAGATTTAGACTTCACCTCTTTTCAAAGTCATCCGAAACACACACACACAACAGCTGGGGTTGCTTTTCTCCTCTCCTGGTGGTGACATGAAAAGCCTGGCCAGAAGAACAGGTCCTTCTGCGCTGATTCTTCCAGGCGGCTCTATAGTTTTGTCACCCAGCACAGAACCCCTGGAGTATCACCTTAATTTTAATTTCATTTCACTTTTAACTTGTACACCGCCTTTCTATATTACCATACGCAAGGCGGTTTAGAAGCTGAAGAAACCACAAAACAGACAGCACAGATCACCCACAAAATAACAATCTGATCCAATACACAAAAAAGTCATGATATCTTTAAAATAAACAACTTATCTCAAACAAAGCAATATTCAATAATCCATTAGGGCATAATAATAAGCAGTAAAATTAAATATCAGAAAATAATAATTACCGTATTTTTTGCTCTGTAAGAAGCACCCGACCATAAGACGCACCTAGTTTTTAGAGGAAGAAAGCAAGAAAAAAATTATTCTGAATCAAATGTTGTTGAAGAGGCTTTGCGCTGCTATCCCTGAAGCCAAAACAGCAAGAGGGATTGCTGCGCAGCAATCCCTCTTGCTGTTCTGGCTTCTGGGATAGCTGCGCAGCCTGCATTCGCTCCATAAGACGCACACACATTTCCCCTTACTTTTTAGGAGGGGAAAAGTGCGTCTTATAGAGCAAAAACTATGGTAAACAGTTTACACTTATCAGGTACAATAAAGAATTACTCAACTGTGATCAGTTACAAGAACGGCGAGTCACAATGCATAAAATACCACAAAACACATGAAACTCTCGCCGGGGTGGGGATGATGACTACAGTTTCCAATAAACTTTTGAGGAAGTCAGGTGCATTGTGCTTTCAGTAAATGTATAGTGTGGATTTGCCTGTTGGAAACTGTGGCCTTCCAGATGCTGATAGACTCCAACTCCCATCAGCCCCTGCCAGAGCAGCCAAGAACCCGGGGTGATGGGAGATGTAGTCCAACAGCATTTAGAAGGCCACAGGTTTCTTATCCCAAGCTTAGGCCATGGTCGCCCTACATGACAACATGTCATAACGACTTCCTTCGGAGGCAAAGTCAGATGCATAAGGAGCCCTTCTTTCCCCTCCTGCCCGGCTTTCCGTGCCGTTGAATCTTCCCTTGCCCTTCGGATGAAAAGGCATCGATCTGACCACATCTATAAACCCTCGCTTTCCACCCGGCCCGGCCCAGTTTCCTGTGTAATTATGCAAAGCAAATAACTGCCACACGGCTGCTCATTGATTTTGTAGCTGATGCTGTTTGCTTAACCTTTCGAGAGAGAATCTGCTGTTGCGGTGCATCTTGGAGGCTTTGCTATTCCCACCACCGCCAGTCTCCCCACTGCTGACGCGGAAGAAAATAAAAGTGAAAACCTTCAAGATTCACTGCCCCTTTTTCCGTCTGGAGAGGTCTGAGGGAGACGAGGAGAGCCGGCCCATCCATTTGGTGGGGAGTGAAGCAGCTGAAACAGGATGGGCCACAAGTAGAAATCAGTCGCTGGCGTGTGTGTCGTTGATACCAGGATGCTCAATTACAAAGGGGTTTGCAGCATGGCTTGTAGGACTACATGACTTCCAACATTTCTCCAATGAGACGTATAACAACAACAACAACAACAACAACAACAACAACAACAACAAGGAAGGACACTGACAAACTGGAACGTGTCCAGAGGAGGGCAACCAAAATGGTCAAAGGCCTGGAAACGATGCCTTATGAGGAACGGCTAAGGGAGCTGGGCATGTTTAGCCTGGAGAAGAGGAGGTTAAGGGGTGATATGATAGCCATGTTCAAATATATAAAAGGATGTCACATAGAGGAGGGAGAAAGGTTGTTTTCTGCTGCTCCATAGAAGCGGACACGGAGCAATGGATCCAAACTACAAGAAAGAAGATTCCACCTAAACATTAGGAAGAACTTCCTGACAGTAAGAGCTGTTCGACAGTGGAATTTGCTGCCAAGGAGTGTGGTGGAGTCTCCTTCTTTGGAGGTCTTTAAGCAGAGGCTTGACAACCATATGTCAGGAGTGCTCTGATGGTGTTTCCTGCTTGGCAGGGGGTTGGACTCGATGGCCCTTGTGGTCTCTTCCAACTCTATGATTCTATGATGAACAACAACAACAACAACTTTATTATTTATACTCCATCCATCTGGTTGGGTTTCCCCAGCCACTCTGGGAGGCTTATATAGCATATATAAAAACATTATGGTCCTATTCCAATAATAATAATAATAATAATAATAATAATACCCCACCCATCTGGTTAAGTTGCCCCAGCCACTCTGGGCGACTAAATAGGTCCAAGCCTGGTCTGTGCCTGGATAGGGAGATCATCAGCCTCAGAGATCTATTTAAGCTACCTTAATTTCCATAGAAGAAAAGATGATTATAGTGGTACCTCGGGTTAAGTACTTGATTTGTTCTGGAGGTCCGTTCTTAACCTGAAACTGTTCTTAACCTGAAGCACCACTTTAGCTAATGGGGCCTCCTGCTGCCGCTGCGCCACCAGAGCACGATTTCTGTTCTCATCCGGAAGCAAAGTTCTTAACCCGAGGTAATAGTTCTGGGTTAGCAGAGTCTGTAACCTGAAGCGTATGTAACCTGAAGCGTATGTAACCCGAGGTACCACTGTATATGGAACAAATGTAACCAAATAAGATTTCAAAATCTTTCCCCGTCACAGTGAACAGAGTTGTTTTTTCCAAAGAGAACACAGGCTTTTTACAAACAAGTTCTAGGCTTCACCAACCCTTCAGTAACACAGTCCAAAGGGAGTGCAAGACTATTTTATTTTATTTCAAAAAGAGGGTTCCTTCTCATTTGGCTAGAAGGCGGTGCAGATAACGGCAAGGTTGCAGGTTCGATCCCCGTATGGGGCAGCTGCATATTCCTGCATTGCAGGGGGCTGGACCAGATGATCCTCAGGGTCCCTTCCAACTCTGCGCTTCTATGGTTCTCCAAACTGTGGTACCAGCTCCCCCGCACAGCCCTCCCCTGCCACCCACCACCACTCACAGCGGCCGGCAAATGTCTCGTTCAAATGTCAGAATCCCGCGTGGTTTTGGCCCCGTCGGGATTTGCCAGCAATTGGTCAAAACGGGAGAGAGAGGCTGACTCATTTAGCCCACAGTCTCAGTGAGGAATATTTTTAGGAGCTCATTAAAAGAGAAAGGAGACTGAAGAAGAAGAAAAAAGAGAGCGAGATGCTGGTGAGAGGAAGGAAGCCAAAGCCGAGCTATTATTTTTCATTCCAGTGACAGCTCTTAGCAGTGCCACTGGGCCTGTCAGACGTAGCAGTGGCATATCTGAGTCTAATATGGTCAAGGCCTTTTGTGCACACACGTGTGTGCGAGGGAAGAGGCTGGCACACGCGTGTGGCGGAGGGCATGCGCAATGCCTTCTTGAACAGCCGCTGGAAAGCTTGTGGTCAAAGCAAGGTATCCAGAAAGTGCCAAACTTGGATAAAGAAATATCCCCACTCCCCGCTTAATGGGTGAAGCAAGCATATAAGTATTTCTACCCTGAGACTGGCAGTACTTGGAAGAGAAACAAAACTTTTAATAATAGTGACTTACAGTGGTACCTCTGGTTACGAACGTAATTCGTTCCTGAGGTCCGTTTTTAACCTGAAACTGTTCTTCACCTGAGGTACCACTTTAGCTAATGGGGCTTCCTGCTGACGCCATGGCATGATTTCTGTTCTCATCCTGAGGTAAAGTTCTTAACCTGAGGTACTACTTCTGGGTTAGCGGAGTCTGTAACCCGAAGTGTTTGTAACCCGAGGTGTTTGTAACCTGAGGTACCACTGTATTTAGTGCTGCTAGGTGACCAAACCAAAGAAAGGATAGTTTATGTCCACCACCTTAAGTCCTTAAAAAAAAGAGAATTATCTCAGGTATATGATAGTTCAGCCTATGCAGAATTGCCAGATTTTGAGGAACAGTAGTACCTCGGGTTAAGAACTTAATTCGTTCTGGAGGTCCGTTCTTAACCTGAAACTGTTCTTAACCTGAGGTACCACTTTAGCTAATGGGGGCCTCCCGCTGCCGCCGCGCCCGCCACCGCACGATTTCTGTTCTCATCCTGAAACAAAGTTCTTAACCCAAGGTACTATTTCTGGGTTAGCAGAGTCTGTAACCTGAAGGGTCTGTAACCTGAAGCGTCTGTAACCCGAGGTACCACTGTATTGTTATGTCCTAATATCTAAATGACTTTGTGCAGAAGGTTATATTGGGAATGACCTATGCATTCCTGAACTTTTGAGGTGGGCAGGGGTGGGGTTATGCTAAAGCAAAGTACCTCTGACTTACTATGGCTGCTTTGCAAGCCCTTACTGCCCCATATCTTTCTAATTTGAGCTTTATTTCCTTGACTGCCTCTTCCAGATTTGACAATAGCAGAGTCCCTTCATCTGTGCAAAGTCTCGTTTATTGCTTGTGTGCCTGGCATTGTTGCCTTTGCTTTTTTTCCTGCCTCTCCTCAGCTTTCCACAAATAAGCTTGTGTTTTGATACTTGGACATCATTTGGCTTCATTGGTTTAAAAAGGAACGTCTCGCTAAAACCTTCCCCACGTGTATGATTTTGAGCACTTCCAGACTGTTGCTATTTTTGCACGAGATTCAGTCACATCGCTGGAAATTCAGGTTGTGCAGTTTGAGTTGATTGGCGGGTCCAGCACAACAAAGCTGGTTCTGCAAAAGATCAGACTGGGGGGGGGGGGGTGTTGAGGAAAGTGACAGAAAAACGCACTGGGAAGCATGTGATAAGACTGGTGGTAGATGCAACATCTTCTAACCTCCCCTCAAACAAATCAGAATGAATGCTCATTAAATACGTGCTGTCGTCTAATCTCCCTGCAGAGAAATCAAGTTGAATGTGCAATGAACAGATTGTCTGAAATTGCCCTGCGTGGTTGAAGATAATGCAACCTTGTGCTATAAGGATATTTCAGACAGTTTTATTAAATTCTGTGTTCACCAGGTTTGGGCCTATTTCAACCTCCAGACCTATATTCTGCTGTCTTCGCTGCTTATTTCATCATATAGGGAGTGACTGGGTCATGGGACCTTGGCGTGTACAATGGAACTTTGGTTTCCAAACATCTCGGCTTCTGAACATTTCGGAAGCTGAACGCCGAAAAGCCGGAAGTGAATGCTTCCGTTTTCAAACGCGCCTCAGAAGTCGAACGGCTTCCAAGGTGCATGTTTCAATTTCCCCCATTGAACTTGCCGACAGCCCTTTGATCCTCGGTTTTTGAACGTTTCGGAAGTCGAACGGACTTCCAGAACGGTTTACGTTCGAAAACCGAGGATCCACTGTAATACAGAGGCCAGAGTACTGCAAATCCAAGAGGAGCTGCCAGGGAGACATCAGGGCAGAGCGCCACCAGTATCTCTGATATTATTCCAACTGCATCTCCTAACCACTTGTTTCTGATGTTTGTCTAATTGTTTAAAAACGTGCCTAATCCGCTTAATATTTCAATAAACTGTAAGTGGTGTTTGAATCCCCAATCAGTCTGGTCACCATCTAAGGCTCTGCTCTGTGTTCCAGTTGCCTTGGAAAGCGAAGAGACAGGGTCTTTTCCACTGTGGCACCACGACTGCAAAATAACCTCCCAAGGGGGTGCGTTGGCAGCCTCAGTCGCTGCTTGCCTTTTGATGAGACTGCAAACTTGGCTCTTTGAGCTGAGCCAACACAGGGACATCTGCGGGATCGATCCTAGTTTGATGTTTTGGCATGTTCTTTCTTTCCTTTGTGGTATGGCTGGTCTCTGTCAACCCTGTTTCAGTCTTCTACCATTGTTTTATTACGGCTTTATTATTGTTTTAATCCTTTGCAATCTGCCTCGGGGGTTCGCCGAGACAATGTGTAGAACATTAAGCATCTTAATCAATCAGTCAATCAATCTGCATTGGGCAGAAAATCTGAGTCCTGTCTCGTGAATGTACATGCTATTCAAAGCGTGCAGCAAATTACGGGGACGGGCGTCGACTCGGGGGAGAGGTCATGTGGGGGGAGGCTGTCACGTTGATTTTCAAATGTACATATTGCTTCCAAAACCTGAGAGTGCAAAAATCTGGAATTTAAATTTGATATTCCTCAGTGGACTTCCAATTTGTTGGGTGGATTTCATCTTTTAATGAGTGGCCTTAAATCCCTCCGTGCGTGTGCGCTCAGAAAGAGCATGACAGTTCTCACGAAAGCCCAATTAATTCTGATTAGCTCTACCACACCCCTTCACTCTTGGGAGGCCTCCGCAGAACACTTATCAAAGTCCCAAAGCAACCCGGAAGGCTTTTTCCAAAAATGAAATTTCCTTCCTTAAAATGATGTTCTGTAACAGCTAAAGAAGTGGAGCAGATAGGTCTTTTGAAATCCTTCTTTGTAAAAGGAGGGGGAGGGCTCTCGTTAAGATAAATTAAATAAGAATAATTGTCTGTTCTGCAACAATTTTTTTTATATATAATTTTTTTTTTGGTCCGGGGTGGTGTCTTTATCTATTGCTACAGTAAGTAAAACTGCAGGTCATAAATGACTAATTGATTTCTTACGCGGATTAAATTTGAAGCACTTTACACGAGCAATGGGAGGGAAAAAAGGAGGTCACGGAGGCTATACTGCGTTGCGAAAGAGACAAAGAAATTGATTTGAAAATCGATGCTTTGAGAAATGATTAAATGTTCTCCTTGCCAGAATGGACCTAAATGAGTCTCTGAGGTTCTCACAAAGATGAATTAATTAGAAGACTCTACAGATGCCGGTGGGATGTTGCGTCTCTGCGCTCCGATTTGTTCTTCTAACCTGCTGCATTGACGAGGAAGAAGGAGGCAGATCAGAGGCCTTCGGGAGATACTGGAGAAAGGGAGATTCGATATGGAGCTGCAAGCATTTTGAATAAATGTGATGTCTTCCCCCCTTCGTCTTTTTTGGGAAAATGACATTCCACTTCTGACACCATTGTTTCCCCTTTGTAAAACAGCTGGAGCAGGATGAAGATATTTTTTCCCCAACAGAGGAGGGTGGTTATTGGAGCTTTGTATCATTAGTTCCAATCCAGCATCAGCAGCTCGATAGTCTTAACAATAAAAAGGAGGAGGATGGGATGCAAGGAGGGGAGGCTGGGAATTCTGAATATTCCTAGCCGAATTACAGCTGCCACACTTGATCCCATACAAAGCTCTGGAGCAGTGAAATGGATAGGAGCGGGTTGCAAGCAGTTTCTGCAGGGGAAAACCCGTACGTTTTTCTTTCTACCCATCATTTCACAAACATTATTTTAAAAAGAACTTTTAAAAACAATGGTCAAAACATGTGGATGAGCTACATTTACAGCTGTTAAACCTCAGCTGATGAAACACAGAGATCCATTGAACAAATCCTATGTGGATTTAGAGAGGAATGGATATGCTTCCTTTCCATAATGCAGCACATCCGAATCTTCCTGATGCACAGCGAGAATTTTACCACCTTATTGGAAGTCCTAGAAGAAGGGCAGTCTCAGAAACCAGACTGAGGAATACAGCTCTGATGCAGAATGGTGAGAACCTCCCCCTCTTCCTGCTCCTGACCAGGACCCTGAAGCTGCCCAGGAACAGTGGAGCAGTATAGATTGAGAGAATTGGTTTGCAGAGGGGCATAGTTCAGAAAACAACAGCTGGGCAGAGCTGAGTGGGGAACAACTAGGAGAAGCAGAACAGGAAGAGAGAGAGAGATAACTGACTCCCCTTCGCTGGAAAATCTCCAGCCTCTCTCCCCAAGGACAAGGAGAGCTGATAAGGTTGCTACGCAGCTCAGTGGTTGTGAGATCAGGTTGCAAGAAGGGGAGGTAATGGGAATGACTCTGGGGGAAGTAGGAGGAAAACTTAATTGGGAGCACCTTCACTCTGAGAATGGCTGTGTTGTTCTTTTGCTGTGATGTGATCATTAAATACTCTTAAACTGGTAAAGGTAAAGGTACCCCTGCCCGTACGGGCCAGTCTTGACAGACTCTAGGATTGTGCGCCCATCTCACTCAAAGAGGCCGGGGGCCAGCGCTGTCCGAAGACACTTCCGGGTCACGTGGCCAGCGTGACATCGCTGCTCTGGCAAGCCAGAGCCGCACACGGAAACACCGTTTACCTTCCCGCTAGTAAGCGGTCCCTATTTATCTACTTGCACCCGGGAGTGCTTTCGAACTGCTCGGTTGGCAGGCGCTGGGACCGAACAGCGGGAGCGCACCCCGCCGCGGGGATTCGAACCACCGACCTTTCGATCGGCAAGCCCTAGGCGCTGAGGCTTTTACCCACAGCGCCACCCGCGTCCCCTTAAACTGGTAAGGGACTCTAATTGCTTTGTTCTGCTGATGCACAGCCAAAGGGGTGGGGAGGAAGCCGTTTCCTCAACACCTGACAGGTAGGATTCAGGATGAAACAAGAGGAGTAGTTCACATAGTTCAGGGGCAGGGAAACTTTATGGGTCTCTCTCCCATAGCCTGTGGGTCAACTTTGGTGGGTGGGTTGGCCACGTACTTGTCAATCATCTGGCAGCTGATGAGCAGAGAGTTTTAATCCTGCTCTCTGCAGGCGTCCGCATCACTGGTGTTTTCCCCACAGAGAAGATGCTGATGAAGCAACACGCAGCAGGAGGATGAGTTAAATCCTGCTTGCTTTGGCTTCATGCAGAGGTTCCCTTTGGGGAAGCAGTGGGCACAGCCAACACATAACTGAACCCCATCCCTGCCTATCAGCCAACATCACCCGCCCATTGAGATGACATCAGTTGATTGGCAGGTGGTCATGACTTGGGGGAGATGGCCTCATGGGCCATATTGGCTGGCCAAGATTGGGCCGTGGGACAGAAGCTTCCTATGTGGTAACCCATCACAGGAAAAATGTTTGTGTTGGAGTAGGGCTGGGCTAGGGGCAACAGGCTAGAGTGAACCAGGACAGAGCCGGCTTTCCCATAGGGCTTAGTGGTGTGGCGCGCCAGGGCGCCAGCCTCTCAGGGGCGCCCCAGCGAGTGGGGGAGTTGCGCGGCTTTGCCGGCGGCCTCCCCTTTCCCTGCACGCATGCCAGCTGTGCCCCGCCAACCATATGGCTGGCAGGCGTGCAGCTTGCCTCCCAAGCCTCTGTGGGGATCGCTCTCCTGCAGCAGCATGGGGGAGAGTTGCGCCCCCCCCGATGGCTGCAGTGCGCAGCTTCATCCCATCCCCGTCCCCCCACTATCCGTGGTAACTGTTGACATTGCTATTCCACCTTAAGGAGCAGATGTGTGGAACTGTTGTATGTCACATGTCTGTTTACATTCCAGCACAGCTTGCTGGGAACTTCCGTTGCGTATAGCTTTTGCTTTTAGCTGCACTCTCTGAGACGACATGAGAGAGAGAGATGACATGTTTCTTTGTCCTGATTTATGATTAATAAATCCTTGTCCTGATTTATGATTAATAAATCTGTAGTTGTAGTATGCTTCCACAAGCCTCACACCTATTCTGTATGCGCAGTTCGATCTGCTGACAGCGTGCCCTGGCTCAGAAGCCCGGGTCGCTGATTTACGTCGCAGCAGAGGTGATGGTCTTCGCAGCAGGACGACTGGAAGGAGACAGCCCAGCCAGGGCTAGCCAGCTGGCCTCCCGGCCCTCTGAATGCCAACAGTAACTTGGGGGCGCTGGGTGGATATTTGCACCCCGGCACCGCATCTGCTAAAGACGGCCCCGAACCAGGAGCTGTGGGTACAGAACTGAAGGACAAAACTAGGAGGCAGGATTGAGGAGCAAGCCAGAAGCTAGAACCAGAGGATAGAGGAACACTCCAGAGACTTGCTGATCAAGCACAAGGCTAAGCTGGAACAGGAAGTCCTCTTATGCTGCTTCCTGTGGCAAAAAGAGAGGGAATCCGACTTGTAGGCTTCACATTTGCATCTGCTTGGCCACTGTGGGGAAGAGGATGCTCAGCTAGATGGGCCTTTCTCCTGATCCAGCAGGCCTCTTGTTTACAGACTTCAATTCTTAGGAAGCGAGGCCTCCTGAAGACAGGCAGCCAGCAGTGGGCATGGTTTGCTTACCTCTGTCTTTCTCTGACTGCTGGTGGAAGAGTCACTGGCATTCTCGAGAGGCCATGCTCTCCTGGGACGAGCGTAACATCAGCCTAGACTCTGACACCATTTACCAGTCTATGTGATTGCAGAGATGGTGGTGGGCAGCTGGACCAAGTAGGTGAAAGCTGTGGAAGGAGACCCCCATTGTCTGCTACACTCGAATGGTGTTACAAGATTCACCCACCACTCAGCTTCCCATCAAGACCCATCCTCTGAGACCAGGTAGTTAAATAATAACAACAACCAGTGGCTGAATCTTCCTTGGTTTCTCCTCCTCCTTTTTTGTTTTCTTTTGTTGAACCGATTCTCTCTCATTTATTTCCCACGTCCTGCTGAATCTGTCACATCTAATGAGGTATTTGGAGGAAGACATATCAGCGAGGGGGCAGTGGAGGGTTGGTGGGGGTAGAGAGCAGGGAGAAAGGGCAGCGCTTGTGGAAATGACACTGGGATCAACTAGCTTTAAAGGAACTGAGCTGGGAAATGGGAGCCTTTGTCTCCCAGACCTCCACAGTCTGGAACAGAGTCAGAGATGTATTGGGGCTGGTGGCCAGGAGAGGCTGAAATTACTCTTGTCTGTTGATGAAGGACATCTGTGTCTGGAGGAGCACAGCCAGAGACGGCCCTTCATTACGGCTGTCCAAGACACAGAGCTGTCTGACCTAGTGAAACCTTTTCCAGACCCACCAGGCCCTGGGCTTTTGAGTCGAGTCCAGCTGAGCACACTGCGAGGCATTTCGAGTAAACACATAACAACGAGGTCCCAGGAAGACACGTTCTAATTGAAACCCAGAAGGCCTCAGATTCCCTTGCTTAGTTATTAGGGAATTCAGCCCTACCATGGTGAATATGCATTTGCCACAAGTTGGGCGGGACCCTGTGGGTCATCTAGTCCAACCCCCTGCAATGCAGGGATCCAGCCCACAGTGCGAATCCTACCCAGGGTGGGCTCAAACCAACAACCTTCTGGTTTATAGCCAGACACACTGACCCATTGTGCCACTGGGGACATATGACACCTCCCATGTTGAAATGCATGTACCGTATTTTTTGCTCTATAAGACACACCAGACCACAAGACGCACCTAGTTTTCGGAGGAGGAAAACAATAAAAAAAATATTCTGAATCTCAGAAGCCAGAACAACAAGAGGGATCGCTGCGCAGTGAAAGCAGCAATCCCTCTTGCTGTTCTGGCTTCTGGGATAGCTGTGCAGCCTGCATTCGCTCCATAGGACGCGAACACATTTCCCCTTACTTTTTAGGAGGGGAAAAGTGAGTCTTATAGAGCAAAAATAAGATATTTAAAAGTCTTGGGAATCCATTTGAAAATAATATGACCCTTATGTGCCACATAGGATGTAAAGAACAAGGAATGGGCAAAGTAATAGTAGGTAGGGTTGGAAAGGATTTTTGTGTAATTCTTTAGAATTGGGAAATTTTCTCAAACTAAGACAAAAAATTTAAATTCTATTAAAAACTTGATGTTGAAGACACGTTTAAAGAAACATTGAATCTTAAGGTGTTGTGTGCCAAAGGAGGAGCATCTAGAGAATCAGTCAAGATGACATACCTGACCATGAGTGGGTCTCCATAGGCAGGATTGGAGACATAGTTAACTCTGTAGCAGGTAAGGTCAGGATGGAGTTACAGGACCATGGACAGCTCCCTATAGACAATCTGTAGTAGCTGATACATCCCCATCTGTACCCTGGCCATTGCTCAGGATCAGGCACACAAGGTCTACCTATATTAGCCTTTCTCAACCTTGGGTTCCCAGATGTTGTTGGACTACCACTCCCATCATCCCTGACTGCTGCCCCTGCATCTGCATGATGGGAGTTGCATTGTCCCTGTGTTGTTGGGCCAGTTAAGGGAAAGCCTGATCCATAGTTTGGCTGGGATGTGGAGAGTTTCAGAACTCACCAAGGGTAGCTGCGGATTTCTCCATTCCGTTCCTCTGCATCTTATTTCCCTCAAGGGCAGAGTTCAGTGGCAGAGCATTTCCTTTGCATGCAGAAGGTCCCAATCCCAATTCGTTCACCTGCTCCCGGTTCCCACCTTGACACATTCCCTGTTTTGGCTAAACAATAGCAGCAGACCTCACAAGCCTCTCTAGTTGTCCCTCTGTGTGTGTGTGTTCACAGTAGGACTCTCCCTCTGTGTTTGCTGGGCCCACATTCCACTGTGGATGGCGGTCGGGCCGGGGATTGGGGGAGGAAGAGCCGAGGCGACGCCGAGTGCGAAATACCACTTCGTAAATGCACCAGTGTTCCAACGACATTGCTCCTCCCCAGAGAGCCTGAGACGGAGGCTGTCTGCTTCTTCATTCATTCTACAGACTCGTCTCCCTCTGGGCACTTGTCATTCCTTATCGATGGCAATGGATATGGCAGACAATGGGAACAGCCCAGGCTCAGACGCTGCAGACAGCTGCCGGCTCCCGGGTCAGGCCAGGCGGCCTCCTTCCTTAAATCCCAGATGAGTCCATACATGCTGGCTTTAACCATTTGGAGACATTTCAAGTCCGCCCAGCATGCATTGTATGTGTGTTGGCCCTGTGCTATTTCCTGCTACGGCTCGGAGGTGGAGAGAAGGCGCTGCTAAGAAGACGGAGGCTGCAGGCCTACACTCCTGGCCAGTCGTTCCCTATCTTCTGCGCAGACATGCATAGGACTGCAGCTTCAGAGGCTCAGTCGTTCTTAGAAGGTGAGGCACCAATGTTCTTTGCTGAATTCAGGGCGGAGTGAATCAAAACCAGGCTGGCAGACCCTCCAAGTGTCCCCATTTTCCAGGGACAGTCATGCATTCAAATAATAATAATAATAATAATAATAATTTATTATTTATACCCCACCCATCTGGCTGAGTTCCCCCAGCCACTCTGGGCGGCTCCCAATCGAGAGTTAAAAACAATACAGCATTAAATATTAAAAACTTCCCGAAACAGGGCTGCTTTCAGATGTCTTTTAAAAATAGGATAGCTGCTTATTTCCTTGACATCTGATGGGAGGGCGTTCCACAGGGCGGGCGCCACTACCGAGGAGGCCCTCTGCCTGGTTCCTTGTAACCTCACTTCTCGCAATGAGGGAACTGCCAGAAGGCCCTCGGCGCTGGACCTCAGTGTCTGGGCTGAACGATGGGGGTGGAGACGCTCCTTCAGTATACAGAAGCCATCCCAGCTTCTGATTTGATCCAGGAATGCCCCGCTTTTCCTAGGATGTCTGTATTTGCATTGGAGAAATGTTGGAGGGTATGGTGGGATGTCCCTGTTTTCACTGGAGAAAAGTTGGAGGGTATGAGAAAGTCAGTTCTGTTCCTGAGCACTACAACAGCGCTCTTCTCACTTGCAATTCTCAGCAAATGTTGTTGCTGTGTTGTGGATGAAACGAGTTACTACTACTACTACTACTAATAATAATAATAATAATACTACAGTGGTGCCCCGCAAGACGAAATTAATTCGTTCTGCGAGTTTTTTCGTTCTACGAGTTTTTTCGTCTTGCAAAGCACCAATGTGTATTGACGGTTTCCCATAGGAATGCATTGGCGGTTTAAAAAAAAAGGCGCAAGACGTTTCGTCTTGTGAAGCAAGCCCATAGGGAAATCCGTCTTGCGAAGCAACTCAGAAAACGGAAAACTGTTTCATCTTGCGAGTTTTTCGTCTTCCGAGGCATTTGTCTTGCGGGGCACCACTGTAATGGAATCAGACATGCCTATTTTCACTGGAGAAATGTTGGATGGCTTCCCTTCTATTAAGCCCAGGAAGGGAAGTGGTTGACCAGCAAAATTATTATTATTATTATTATTATTATTATTATTATTATTATTATTACATTAAAATTTAGCACATTATTTTGGGAAGTTCTCCTGCAAAAGCCCCGCCAAAATAAAGAGAAGCTGAGCAAAGAGTTTTGCAGGCCCTTACTTGGCAGAAAATATTTTGCCCAGCCGAACTTGTCTTCGCCTAATGATGTGGTAGGGGACATGCGGCTGTAGCTAACCCGTATTTCTGTGTGGCTTCTAAAGAAAGCCATATTGTGTGATGTCATTATTTTCAGGGATGTCATTATTTTCAGGGGTGATGACATCACGCAGGAGTGGCACCAGCAGCTGGCAGGGGACAAGGAGGGAGGGAAAGATGGTGACGGGGGGAGGGGGCACAGTGAGGGTAGAGTGGTAGCAAGAGCAAGAGAAAAGGGGTTTGCCCCACCCCCTTGCAGCTCTGGCCCTGCCCAACTTTTGCTCAGCCAATGGCATCCTGTCTGGACCGCCATTTTGCTCTGGTTTTGTCGCATGTGACCCCTTAGTTGGAAAACAGTATCAGCTGTCACATGGCTCCTTTCCCTTCAATACAGCAGCGGGCAGCTTAGATTTGCTTCGAAGAAAGGTGTTGAATTTTAATGTGTCGTTTAGACCCTGATGAATGAATACCCTACTTTTGCAAGTGGGGAAGGCTGTAGAAAATGATTATTATTGCTATTGTTATTCTCATTTATTTATTTCGAATTCCGCCCTTCACCGGTAGGTCTCAATACAGTTCGCAGCCTAAAAATACAAGATAAAAAACACAAAATTCAAAATGCGTAGAGAATTCTTGAAGGATCTCAGACAAAAACCAGTTTTGCGGTTGTGGTTTTCTCCTTTCTAATATGATAGGGATGCACACATTCATCTATCTATTTGTCTATCTATCATCTATCTAAAGTAAAAGTAAAGGGACCCCTGACCATTAGGTCTAGTCGTGGCCGACTCTGGGGTTGCGGCGCTCATCTCGCTTTATTGGTCGAGGGAGCCGGCATACAGCTTCCGGGTCATGTGTCCAGCATGACTAAGCCACTAATGGCAAACCAGAGCAGCGCACGGAAACACCATTTACCTTCCCGCTGGAGCAGTACCTATTTATCTACTTGCACTTTGACGTGCTTTCGAATGCTAGGTTGGCTGGAGCAGGGACCGAGCAATGGGAGCTCACCCCATCGTGGGGATTCGAACCGCCAACCTTCTGATCGGCAAGTCCTAGGCTCTGTGGTTTAACCCACAGTGCCACCCATGTCCCTACTATCTGTCTATCTATCTATCTATATCTATCTATCTATCTATCTATCTAATCTATCATCTATCTACCTATCTACCTATCTACCTATCTACCTATCTACCTATCTATCTATCTATCTATATCTATCATCTATCTATCTATTTATCATCTATCTATCTATCTATCATCTATCTATCTATCTATCTATCTATCTTTCTATCATCTATCTATCTATCATCTGTCTACCTACCTATCGTCTACCTATCTATCTATCTATCTATCAATCTATCATCTATCTATCATCTATCAAATGACTACTGTGAAGGCTGTCTGAGTCTGATGCAGAGATGGCAGGGCGGTTTGGATCCGGACATCCTTCCCATAAATGCTGGCACATTCCTGGTGTCGCATGGAAGGATCACCCAGTGGGTAATAGCCTTGTGTTGGCGCCACACCAAATTCTAATGCCCAATGACTTCAAGCGACCGGCTGCTGACATGATGCGGAGCGATAGCTGTCTGGGCAGGGCGGCGCAGCTTCCCACCCCCTCCCTTTCTTTCCTGCCCCCTTCAGCTATTTTGTCCCAGTTTTGTTTCCCCTCCCCACCCCTCCTGGGCTCCCCAAGTATGCGAGGACAAATCGGCAGCGACAAGATCCAGGGTCTGGGTTGGGGGAGGAGGAGCTGCTGTGTGACTCAGAGGACATGACAAACTGTGACTGTAGGGTTCTTTTTTGGAAGAGGGTCTATTAGGGACGATCCAAGAGACAGATTTGTTTTTGAGAGCCTGTTTCTAAGCGGGGGAGGAAAAAAAGCATTGTTTTTCAAAGAATTCAAGCCCGTGGACTTGTACAATAGAATCAACATATGTCTTATTCCAATAATCCAAAAACGCCCTCCGGACTTCATAATACAATCCTTATCTTTGTGGTAGGTCTTTCCTTATACAAATAGGGTATAAGTCAGCTTAACCAGATCTGCTTTTAACCATTGGTGGCCCTGGATGCTGTTACAGTTGAAGAATGGGAAGAAGACAGGGCCGGCCCATCCAATAGGCAGATGGGACATTTCCCCAGATGTTGAAATTACACCGGTTACTGCTGTTTGATCGCTGGTTTCCACTTCATTATTATTTTCATTATGAATGTCTTGGTTTTCTGGTCAGTTTTACAAGAGGCACCTGCTGAAGAATGGCGCCTAAGATATTGAGATGGCTAACTAAAAGCAGACGGCAAGCATTGTAAAGACTCGGCTGACATTTCAAAGTACTGTATGTGGGACTGGCGCTTGCACGATGAAGGAAGAGCACATTTGCAAGACCTCTTTTGCAAACTGAAGCAAAACCTCAGTATCTAGACCAGGGATGGGGAACGTCTAGCCTATGAGCCAAACTCAGCACAACAGGCCTTTCTATTTGGCCTAGGAGGCTGTTTTCCCCAAGCCAAGTCCACCTGTCCACACATGATGTTATATGCAATGTCAGGTATTAAGGCAGTTGCAAAAATCAGGACTGAACCCTCTGCATATCAGCTAAGGAAATTAAATCCGGCTTGATCTGAGCATGCCAGCCAGTTCTCAGGGGAAGGGGAACTGGCTGGCTTCCTCGACCTCTGTAGAAATCAGGATTGAACCCTAGATCTATGATTGAATCAAGCTCAGAGGAGAGCAGGACCTGGGCTGATTGCCACACTTCACCCTGGAATCAACTCAGCGGAATCAGATGCCAGGGTTCCACACACCTGTGGACCTCAGTTTATAATAAGAACACCGGAAGCTGCCTTAGATTAGATTATGTTGTCCATCTAACTCATTATTATATTTTCTGACCAGAAGCAGATATCCAGGGTCTCAGGAAGAGGAAGATCTTCCCTGTCATTTGCTATTTCTAATCCCTTTTCAACTAGTGATTCCAGAGATCTAACAGGGATAGCTCAGTCAGTAGAGCATGAGAATCTCAGAACCGTGGGTTCGAGCCCCACACTGGGCAAAGAAATTCCTGCATTGCAGGCGGTTGGACTAGATGACCCTCGTGGTCCCTTCCAACTCTACAGTTCTGTGATTCTTCTGCATGCAGAACAGCTGCTCTGGTTCAGCTATCGCCACCTCTCCTCTAAACAACATACCAGGTCACCATCATAAAGCTTAGTCAGTACTTTTCCGTGGGTTTGTAGCCAACTAAGTCCTAGTTGGAGTAAAAAGGTAAAGGTAAAGGACCCCTGACAGAATGACTCTGGTCCATTCTTAACCTGAAACTGTTCTTAACCTGAGGTACCACTTTAGCTAATGGGGCCTCCTGCTGCTGCCCCGCCGCCGCCACACACTTTCTGTTCTCATCCTGAAGCAAAGTTCTTAACCGGAGGTGCTATTTCTGGGTTAGCAGAGTCTGAACCTGAAGCATCAGTAACCCGAGGTACCACTGTAAAGGTAAAGGTACCCCTGACCATTAGGTCCAGTTGCAGACGACTCTGGGGTTGTAGCGCTCATCTCACTTTACTGGCTGAGTCAGCCGACGTTTGTCCACAGACAGTTTTTCCAGGTCATGTGGCTAGCATGACTAAGCCACTTGTGGCGAAACCAGAGCAGCGTTCGGAAACGCCGTTGACCTTCCCGCCAGAGCGGTACCTATTTATCTACTTGCAATTTGACATGCTTTCGAACTGCTAGGTTGGCAGGAGCAGGGACCAAGCAACAGGAGCTCACCCAGTCGCAGGGATTCGAGCCGCCAACCTCCAATCGGCAAGCCTAAGAGGCTCAGTGGTTTAGACCACTGTGGAAATGAATGAACCTATGTTCACTATGAGTAGGACTAAAGGTAAAGGGACCCCTGACCATTAGGTCCAGTCGTGGCCAACTCTGGGGTTGCGGCGCTCATCTTGCTTTATTGGCCGAGGGAGCCAGCGTACAGCTTCCGGGTCCTGTGGCCAGCATGACTAAGCCGCTTCTGGCAAACCAGAGCAGCGCACGGAAACGCCATTTACCTTCCTGCTGGAGCGGTACCTATTTATCTACTTGCACTTTGATGTGCTTTCGAACTGCTAGGTTGGCAGGAATAGGACTAGGAGTAGGACTAGCCTTGGATATAACCTCGCAACTGGAGGCCGTTGCAGGCTGCAATGCGCATCGTGTGCAGTGACCCTCCCCCCTTATGTGCTGTGCAGCTCAAATGTCCTTCTTTGGGATGCATTTGGGGCACTAAGCTGTGTCGCGAGCTTGCAGTTTTGCTGGAGTTTTGCTGGAGCAGGAGGAAACGGGGTTGCCTAGCAACCACAAAGTGCTTACCTTCCTCCCCAGAACTAAATGGCTACAGCAGTGCCGGAAGGATGAGCTATCTCCAGAGCCTGGGGCGGGAGGAGAGAGTTCAGCATCACCCCACACCCCCTTTATGGGTAGCCAAAACCAAAAAGTTGGCCTCATTGTCCCCACTGCTTTCCCTGAGGGTGCCTAATTCTCCCCACTCCACCCCATACATCTGCTGGCCTCCTGCCAGCCGCCGCTCCCAACCACAATCTCTTCCCTGCAGCTCTGCTTTGACATTGCCCTCGCAGCAGCCTGACCTTCCCCGAGCCTGAACATTCATCCTTGCCGAGCACAGAGTCAGCAGCCAGGCCGGGGCAGAAGTCGCACGGCACGCTGACAGGCCTGCCCTCCAATGCAGCCTGCGATGAGAGGAACGGGGAAAGGATCTGCCAGCTGTTAGGCCAGATGCGCTTGGCCGCTTTCAGGAGTTGGGGCCCCCACAGGTGAGATAGATGCTCTAAGCCAGGGGTCAGCAAACTTTTTCAGCAGGGGGCCGGTCCACTGTCCCTCAGACCTTGTGGGGGGCCAGACTATATTTTGAAGGGAAAAAATGAACGAATTCCTATGCCCCACAAATAACCCAGAGATGCATTTTAAATAAAAGGACACATTCTACTCATGTAAAAACACACTGATTCCCGGACTGTTTGCAGACCAGATATAGAAGGCGATTGGGCCGGATCCGGCCCCCGGGTCTTAGTTTGCCTAGGTAAAGGTAAAGGGACCCCTGACCATTAGGTCCAGTCGTGACCGACTCTGGGGTTGCGGCGCTCATCTCACTTTGTTGGCCGAGGGAGCAGGCGTACAACTTCCGGGTCATGTGGCCAGCATGACTAAGCCGCTTCTTGTGAACCAGAGCAGTGCACGGAAACACTGTTTACCTTCCCACCACAGCGGTACCTATTTATCTACTTGCACTTTGACGTGCTTTCAAACTGCTAGGTTGGCAGGAGCAGGGGCCGAGCAACAGGAGCTCACCCCATCGCGGGGATTTGAACTGCCGACTTCTGATCGGCAAGTCCTAGGCTCTGTGGTTTAACCCACAGCGCCACCCGTGTCCCTTCTTCGTTTGCCTACTCATGCTCTAACCATTGCGAAAGGGCCAGGCCCCACATACGGAGACAATGTGCCGAAGTCTTCTGTGCAGATGACTCCAAGCTAGCAAAGCTAGCAACTCTCTTTTTACCTTCACCCGCTTCTCAGTGAAAGCAGCATGCTGCTTCATAAAGGCGCCTAATCTCTTCATTCTCTGGAAGGTTGCTGGGCCATGAACAGTGTGCCTGCCACTCCACTATGCTCCGTTGTCCTGGGCTACCTTTATGTGGCACATTAATCTTCCAGACCAGTGGTGGGGAGCCACTGGCCTAATTTCACGCAGACCTTCAGGTGCTCTGGGCTTGCTCTTGCTTTCCGGACTGCCCTTCTGGGAATCACTTGTTGTTCTGCTGTTTGCCTGCGGTGCGGGGAGAGAAGGTAGAGAAGGAAACATGGCTGCACTAGAATAAGGCTTAATTTTTGGAAGGACGCAGGAGGGGATCCAATTCAGCTCACATTTCATGGCAAACATCGTTCTGCCCGGACACTGAGGCCCAGCTCTGAGGGCCTTCTGGCGGTTCCCTCACTGCGAGAAGCCAAGTTACAGGGAACCAGGCAGAGGGACTTCTCGGTAGTGGCGCCCGCCCTGTGGAACGCCCTCCCATCAGATGTCAAGGAAATAAGCAACTATCTGACTTTTAGAAGACATCTGAAGGCAGCCCTGTTTAGGGAAGCTTTTAATGTTTAATAGGTTATTGTATTTTAGTGTTTTGTTGGAAGCTGCCCAGAGTGGCTGGGGAAACCCAGCCAGATGGGTGGGGTATAAATAATAAATTATGATTATTATTATCTTGCACTTCCTGAAACAATCCACGAACCGAAAACTCCACTGTCCTTCAAAATTTTTGCCATCATGCAGTTCCCCAGGCCAAGTTATATGCAAAAAAAATGCATACTAGGGTGAAGCGTAGATAAAAAGGCATGTTTTTACATTGTTTCACACTATGAAACTATTAGAGTTTGCAAAAACGTGTATTTTAGGCCAAAACTGGTCTAAAATTTGCACAAAAATACTTCTCTAAACAGGTCTGCTTTCAGGTGTCTTTTAAAAGTCAGATACAGTGGTACCTCGGGTTAAGAACTTCATTCATTCCGGAGGTCCGTTCTTAACCTGAAACTGTTCTTAACCTGAAGCACCACTTTAGCTAATAGGGCCTCCCGCTGCCGCTGCACCGCCGGAGCACGATTTCTGTTCTCACCCTGAAGCAAAGTTCTTAACCCGAGGTATTATTTCTGGGTTAGTGGAGTCTGTAACCTGAAGCGTCTGTAACCTAAGGTACCACTGTAGTTGCTTATTTCCTTGACATCTGATGGAAGGGCGTTCCACAGGGCAGGCGCCATTACCAAGAAGGCCCTCTGCCTGGTTCCCTGTAACCTCACTTCTATAATATGTATCAGGAAGATTTTTTTTCCTTACCTTTTTATGTGTGTTGGAAGCTGCCCAGAGTGGTTGGGGCAACCCAGCCAGATGGGTGGGGGTAAACAACAACAACAACAACAACAACAATAGTTGTCATGTCCAATCATCAACAGGTGGCTGCAGTCCTGAGCTGCTTTGCAGTTTAACGAAACCCAAGTCTTAATCCCGTCATAGCAACCTTTGCTTTGTCCTCCACAACCTCATCTCTTAAACCCTGGCAGGCCAGCCAGCCTCTCTCAGGGGCCAAATCTGGGGCAGCGGTTGCCAGTTGCCGATCACTGTGGCAAATGAACAGCTTTTCAATACCGTCCTTTTCTGTCTCTTTTTTTCTGGAGGAGACGGGTGCTTCAGCCCTTGCCCTCGAGCTTTCCACTGTTCATTAAAAGGTAAGCGAAAGACCGTTCCCTTCGGACCAGCCGCTGAACGCTTGAGAGGGAACAAATTCCAGGCGGCTCTCGCCACCCCCATCCGACAGCAGCAGCTGCCTGATTAAACCTGGCTAATTATCGATCAATATCAGACTACCTATGATTCCCCGGTTGCTATGCCAATTAAGCTTGTATCTCCACTAGGTGCTGGTTTGTTACAGAAGGACCACATAACACAGTCTTCCCAATATGAAGGGATTGTGAAGAGAGCTTGGTTTTCTTTTTTATCTAATAGGACTGTGACAAGTGAAAATAACACATATTTCCCTTATTCCAGGGGTGGGGTGGGGGGTTCTATTTCAGCTCAAAGGTTGCATTCCGTTGTAGGGGGGAGTTGGGGGGGTATGAAAGTGGTAGTTGGGCCAGAGGCAAAAATGGACAGATTAGTGGATGTCTCTGAACTTGTGACCACTTATATACGGTATTTTTCGCTCCATAAGACACACTTTTTTTTTCTTCCTAAACAGTAAGGGGAAATGCGTCTTATGGAACGAATGCGTGGTCCCTGGAGCCGAATTGCCCAGGGGCGAAAAGCAGATCATGCTTTTTTTTTTTTTAAAGAGGGTGTGCTGGACCCGGGCGGGGTTACCGAGAGGCATGGTCAGAGTCCGGTCCTGGCTTGAGGGTCTGGAGATTGTCCACCAAGGGCGAAGCGGGGTCCAAAGCAGGAAGCCAGGTATGGTCAGGAACTCCGGAAGAAAACAGGTCTGGGTGCTGGCAGAAACAGGTTTCCAACGACATTGCTCCCGCAACCTGGGACCGGGCTGACTGGCCTTTATCTTCTCTGAGGCCAGGGGGCGGTCCCGGCCCACAGGTGACTCGCCTCTCCTGGCCTTAAGGCGAGCACTCCTCCTGAGACAACCCAGTTCCCTCCGCCTCTCTGCCCTGAGCCTCTGCAGCTCAGGAGAGGCTGGAGGGTTACTGGACCCAGGGGGAGGCTCACCTTCCCCTGACAGGGCTGGGAGAGGCGCACCTGTAGGCAATGTGTCCTCAATCACCTCCGGAGCCAGAGTGGATTCATCTGGTGTCTGCTCCTGAGGATCTCGCACAGGTGCAGGCGTTTCAGATTCAAGGCCCTGCCCCAGCTCAGCAGGCCCTGGAGGCGAGGACTCCTGTGCAGGCTGGGATTCCTCTGGTTCAGACTCCCAGGCCATCACAGAGGGAAGTTGGTGTTGAAACAAAGCAGCTGATTGTTTGCCAATCAGGGAGAGAGATAAGGGACGCTAGAAATAAAGGAGGCTGCCTGGGAGGGGGGAGGTAAAGACAGCAAACCTGCAAAGGGGGGAAACAGGAAGACTAAAGCAATAAGGAGAGAAATTAGAAGAAAAGGAGGAGCAAAAAACTGCTCCACAGCTGATCGGTGGGATCGGAAGAGAGATAAGGGACGCTAGCGGAGGGGGGAGGTAAAAGCCCATGGATCCTCAGGATTTTTACATTGGGTCACCCCAAATTCACCATCAGATCACATAGCATGTCCATGGCTACAGCCTGCACCCAAAAAATCACGCACCCACTGTTGCGTGGGGCCACAATGGCACAAAAACATTGTTACAAAGCACGGATCCACATGGATGCTCAGGATTTTTGCATTGGGTCACCCCAAATTCACCATCAGATCACATGTCTGTGGCCACAGCATGAACCACAAAAATCATACATCCACTGTTTCATTCAGAATATTTTTTTTCTTGTTTTCCTCCTCTAAAAACTTATGGTCAGGTGCATCTTACAGAGCGAAAAATACAGTATATCTCTCTCTCCATTCAGCATACCAGCAAGCAAGAGACATTCGCAGAATTCAGGCAGGCAAAATCACTCGAGAAGCGGGTAGACAGGCTGGTGTGAGGTTTGGCATGACAATAAGTGGGGTACCAGGGAAAGATGTGTGTCGTAGAGCCAAAAAGTGGAGGGCCACTTTTGGCTCCTGGACCGATGTGGTGTGGGCAGACAGATTCAAGACAAGCCCTACCTAATTCACATTTTCTGAAAAAAATATGAGATCTAGGAGCTGTCCTGCAGAATTTGCACTTCTTGAATTTTGCAATGGTACTCGGACGTTTTGGCTCCTGAATGCCGCAAACCTGGAAGTGACTGTTCTGGCTTGCATACATGCCTTGGAACCTGAACGTCTCATGGGGCTTCTGCAGCTTCCGATTGGCTACAGGAGCTTCCTGTACCCAATCAGAAGCCGCACCTTGGTTTCTGAACATTTTGGAAGTTGAACGGACTTGCGGAATGGATTCCGTTTGACTTTCAAGGTACGACTGTATCGCCCAGCTCTAGTTGCCATATGTCCAGAATTTCTTGGACATAGCCAGGATTCAGCTGCCAGAAACACTGTCATAAGTGTAGATTTTGGTGAATTTCCTAAAAAATACCGTATTTTTCGCCCCATAGGACGCACCGCCCCATAGGACGCACCGCCCCATAGGACGCACCTAGTTTTTTGGGGGGGAAATAAAGGGGAAAAAATTTATTTCCCCCCCAGGCGCGGGGGCTGGCGCGGGGGAAGCCTGAGCTTCCCACGACCCCAGCCCCCAGAACAGGCTGCCGCCCCAAGCCTTGCGGGCCCGGCGGGACCTCCTGCAGGGCGCACGAGGCT
Source organism: Podarcis tiliguerta (assembly GCF_965153285.1). Taxonomy (NCBI): domain Eukaryota; kingdom Metazoa; phylum Chordata; class Lepidosauria; order Squamata; family Lacertidae; genus Podarcis; species Podarcis tiliguerta. Next base: position 12,499,687 of record NC_139546.1, read on the forward strand.
TGCGGACATCTGCCCAAAGCAGGGGGCGGGCTCCGCAGCTCACCCCCTGCTTCGGGCTGCAGGCTTCCACCCCAAGCCTCGCGCGCCTGGTGGGAACTTCTGCCGGGCGTGCGAGGCTTAAGGACATCTGCCTGAAGCAGGGGGCGGGCTCCGCAGCTCACCCCCTGCTTCAGGCTGCAGGCTGCCGCCCCAAGCCTCGCGCGCCTGGCGGTACCTTCTGCCGGGCATGCGAGGCTTGCAGATGTCTTCCTGAAGCCTGGAGAGCGAGAGGGGTCGGTGCGCACCGACGTCTCTCGCTCTCCAGGCTTCAGCGAAAGCCTGCATTTGCCCCATAGGACACACACACATTTCCCCTTCATTTTTGGAGGGGGAAAAGTGCATCCTATAGGGCGAAAAATACGGTAGCTCAAAAACTTTTTGAAAAAAGATTTTGTAAAGAAAGCTCAACAACTGTGGCCAAAAAAATCTTAATAACTTTTGTGTCTGGACTTTCACTTTTTGAAATACAGCAAACCTAATTTAAAAACCTGTGTATTATACAAAAACCCTGCACAAATGATATGAAAAAGAACGGAAGGTCATTATCCCCTCACATCTCTCTCCCTCCCTCTCTCCCCTCTCTTTCCTCCCCAATATCTATGACAATACTGTAATGTCTCACAATGAATGCGAACGATCTGAAAAAGATTCCATGAATTGAAAGAGGAGACGCTATATGTACTTTTCTTTGGTTTTTTTGTTTGCTTTGTAACACACACAAAAAAACCTTCAATAAAAATATGTGTACTGGGAGAAATTCACACTTAAATTCTGATGAATTTTTTCAGGGACTGAAAATGAAGGTCACAAACTGATGTAGAAATGTGGAGAATAGACTTTAAGATTGGAAAAATGAGAAACTGTGAGGAGCCGAAATCAACCTCCCTCCCTAACCTAAAGTGCCTTTATCCACTTCTCCTTAAGGCCATTTCTTCACACATTTCTGATTTCCTACGCAGAAGGCAATCCAGAGTCTGGTTCTGAACTATGGGCTTTCTCCAACTTATCTTTCTGCTTTTGCCTCTTCTCATCTAACCTGTGTGACCTTCTCCTGCTTATATAGTCAAAACTCCACCAGCAGAGCTATAATTTAAGGCACATTGAAAGCATGTGACTTCCCCCAAAGAATTCTGGGAATGGTAGTTTAACATACACATAAAGGTAAAGGTAAACGGACCCCTGACCATTAGGTCCAGTCGTGACCGACTCTGGGGATGCGGTGCTCATCTCGCTTTATTGCTGAGGGAGCCGGCGTACAGCTTCCGGGCCATGTGGCCAGCATGACTAAGCCACTTCTGGCGAACCAGAGCAGCGCACGGAAATGCCGTTTACCTTCCCGATGGAGCGGTACCTATTTATCTACTTGCACTTTGATGTGCTTTCGAACTGCTAGGTTGGCAGGAGCAGGGACTGAGCAACGGGAGCTCACCCCGTCGCAGGGATTCGAACCGCCAACCTTCTGATCGGCAAGTCCTAGGCTCTGTGGTTTAACCCACAGCGCCACCCGCATCCCAACATACACATACCCAGCTCCAATTCCTAGTACCCTTAAGAACATAAGAAGAATCTGCTGTATCAAGTCAATGGCTCAATCTAGCCCAACATCCTGTTCTGTGGCCAACCAGATGCAAGCCACAGTTCCCAGGATTATTTGGGAAAGGTCATGTGCTTTAGGTGCCTGGTGTGTGCACAGACTAACACAAAAAAGATTAGTAATAACTGAGCCAGGGGATTCCCAAGGCATGTAGAAGTACAAAACTCAATGGCTTGGAGCAACCAGCTCAGACCTCTTAACATGCTGAGCTTCTCAGGTAGACTGCAGGAATAGAGACTTGATAACCTAGCCCCTCCCAAGATGAGCTAAACCTGGCAGGACAGTTTACTCTATGACTTTAACCCCTTCATGCATTAATCAGACTTTAGCAGAGCGTTTTTTCAGCCAGAACTTGCGTGCCAAGGCCCAGGGCCCTGCAGTTCCCTTAGATAATAAACACAGAGACACAAATAATTTAAGTTAATGGGATAAAATAGGCCACAACTTTATTGGTTACAGATGTGAGTGGTTTGGCTTAGGCATTGGGTGAAACCAGACTATATCCCGACTCTTGCCCATTTACAGGAAGTCTCACTAAAGAGTAAACCACCAGTAGGGGGAACCCTATGACATACGTCAAATTACGGCACCCCGCAGGGTTTCCATTGGGGTCGTGGCATAGCCCTAGCCCACGTCCAGGCTTCGGGCAGGATCCACACACCCCAGATCCCTTTAACAGGATACGCTTATTGAGGAGGGGCAGGCAGAGGCTACAACCTCCTTTAAACAAAGGCTTGCCCAATGCCTAACCTTACAGAGTTGTGACGGTTGCTACAAGGTAGGCGAAAACCAAATGGCTCCCCAAGATGAGCTAAACCTGGCAGGACAGTTTACTCTGTGACTTTAACCCCTTCATGCATTAATCAGACTTAAGCAGAGCGGTTTTTTCAGCCGGAACTTGCCGGAACTCAATTCCGGCACCTCTTAGGTTTGCTACATTGCCATTATAAGAGAACAAGGGAGGCGAGTTCCAGAACCTTTTTCTAGGAAAATAGCACTCAGCTTAAGCATGTCGGTTATATAAAACTGCTTATCGCACGCTAGCCTCCCATGTAGGTAGGTAGAGATTTTATTTGAAAAGCTTCCATCCTTATAAATACTGAAATACTGAAAATTGGGGGGGGGGGGTTAGAGAGAGTTATACTGGCATTCTACACACACTTCCCTGTGAGTAAGCTCTCCTAGAAACCAGGGGACTTACTTCCAAGTAAACATGTCTAGGATCTGGCTGTTAAAAATCTCCATTTGATGCCCCTGGCTGAAAGGGTTTTGGTATATGCCGTTCTACATTGCACAGGGACATTTCCCCCCTCCAGCGTATGATATTCAGGGTAGGATACTGCTAAGTGTGTTCCTTTAAATTTGAATGTATCCATTATGCCGCCTGTCACTCTGCAAAGCTAATCTGTCCTTCTCTTCCTCTCTCCCTTTGACCCTCAGTGGCTTCAAACATTAAATTGGCTCTGCTTTATTATTTATATACACATCCCTTTGGAAGAGTCTGGGATCAGGGGGGAAAGTGGGGGAAGTGGGAGCCCGCGCCAAATTGCGTTTCCAATTTTGTGTCATTTTCTCTTATTAAAAGAAGCCCCTTGCATTGTTCCGCAAATTGGCCCTCTGCAAAAAAGAAAATGAATGGGGTTTTGTGTTTTCTTTAATATCCCACGCGCGCACACACCTGGATACCAATTCTTAGAGGATATCTGGGTGGCGGAGAACTGCCCCTTTTATTTATCCGGAATAAAAGGATCCGTGCGGATTTGTTCCAATTTCAGGTGCCCACATGCAGACACACCCGGCTTGAGGGAAAGCGCTGTGAACCGGAGCAATTAAAGGGAGCAGAGAAAATGGAAGCCAAAGGGAAAGGAACCGAGTAAATGGAAGCAATGAGTGTTCCGCGGTGATATAATAATCCTGACCGCTGATCACATGTGGCACTCAAACTCGTTTTGTTCTTGGTACCCCAGAACAGCTTTACAAGGCAAGACGCCACTCAGCAGGGCAGAGTGACCCGCGCATGACTTTCCCAAAGAGGCTGTCTCACACATGGGGCATGTATACCTCTGGTGGAGTATCTAAAGTGCAGGTTAGAGGTGGGGTTTTTTGTTGGGAATCTTGTTCAGACTGGCCTCTCAGCAGCCTAGCTCACCCGCGCTGGCCTCTGGTGTGTTCCTTGCAAGAAATATTTCTAGAATGGTTCCTCTAAGGTCAGGACAGGAAGGTGGACCTCAGCATCCTTCACGGGTGGCACTGTGGGTTAAACCACAGAGCCTAGGGCTTGCCGATCAGAAGGTCGGCGGTTCGAATCCCCGCGACGGAGTGAGCTCCCGTTGCTTGGTCCCTGCTCCTGCCAACCTAGCAGTTCGAAAGCACGTCAAAGTGCAAGTAGATAAATAGCTACCGCTCTGGCGGGAAGGTAAATGGCGTTTACGTGCACTGCTCTGGTTCACCAGAAGCGGCTTAGTCCTGCTGGCCACATGACCCGGAAGCTGTACGCCGGCTCCCTTGGCCAATAAAGTGAGATGAGCGCCGCAGCCCCAGAGTCGGCCACAACTGGACCTAATGGTCAGGGGTCCCTTTACCTTTACCTATGACTGTTAAAGTGCTAGTGCTGTGGTCTAAACCACTGAGCCTCTTGGGCTGGCCGATCGGAAGGTTGGCGGTTCAAATCCCTGCAAAGGGGTGAACTCCTGTTGCTCTGTCCCAGCTCCTGCCAACCAAGCAGTTCAAAAGCACACCAGTGCGAGTAGATAAATAGGTATCACCACAGCGGGAAGGTAAACACCGTTTCCGTGTACTCTGGTTTCCGTCACGGTGTCCTGTTGCTCCAGAAGCGATTTAGTCATGCTGGCCACATGACCCTGAAAGTTATCTGCAGACAAACGCCGGCTCACTTGCTACAAGTCCATAGTTGCCTTTGACTGGACTTAACCGTCCAGGGGTCCTTTACCTTTTTACCTTAACCATAGCGCTTTATATGGATAGTGCAGCCAAAGGCTAAAAAGATATTGTCAGTTTGGGGGGGAGGGAGCTTTAACGCTGTGCAATATGTAAGACAGTAGGCCCCTACAAGAACTTCAGAAGCCAGAGAGATGGTGGGATAAGATTTTCAGTGTTTGGGGGAATAAGCTCTCTCCCTCCCCCCCCCCCCCAAACCCATTACCAACAAAACCAGAATAAATGGTGGAAATTGCACACTGTATTCACTCTTTCCTTATCAAGATGACAACCGTATACAGTGCTACCTTGGGTTACAGACGCTTCAGGTGACAGACACTTCAGGTTACAGACTCCGCTAACCCAGAAATAGTACCTCGGGTTAAGAACTTTACCTCAGGATGAGAACAGAAATCTCATGGCGGCGGAAGCAGGCCCCATTAGCTAAAGTGGTACCTCGGGTTAAGAACAGTTTCAGAACGAATTAAGTTCTTAACCTGAGGTACCACTGTACTCATTTGTAGTGGGGGTTTTTCTGGGGGGAAAGGTGGTGGAACTCACCATGAAGTTAGTTAGTTAGTTAGTTAGTTAGTTAGTTAGTTAGTTAGTTAGTTGTGGGCCCAGCCGCCCACACCCCTCGCAGGGGTGCTGACTTGGGCCCCAGGTTATGGGTGCCCAATGGTGTCTGTGGCATAACATGACATTGTGACGTCAAGACATCATGTTGCAGCAGCAGCAGCAGCACTTCCGAGGCCTTGCAGGAAGTCGCATTGGAGCCCTCTAAACCTGGCACCTCTGACCCTCAGGCAGTGGCTAAATGTAAGATGTGATTAATAAACTCAACCTGACAATGATCTGAATTAGAAATGGCCACAGCTTTATTGATTACAGATATAGGTGGGTTTTTGGCTCAGGCATTGGGTGTCTATCCATTCCGGCTTCCTCAAACAAAAATATTAAATATTCAATTTTTTAAAAAGTAAGGGAACTCATTTCCCCCATGTTCCTGCTCAAAAAACCCACTGCTCATTTGCCTGGGAGTAATTCCCGCTTAACTTGACTACACAAGTCGTAGTAGAGATGCATTGGATTGCGCCGGTCGTTTTACACCCTGCCCTTCATCAAACTATTCTGGTGGCTTACAATAAAATCCTTTTAAAAACACAACAGATAACAAGTGATAAAGAAAACCAGCTAACTCTGTGAATCTATACAAGCTGCATTAAAAGAAATTACAAGCCACAATAAAACAGTTCATCAAAAATTTAAAAAGCCTGGGAGAATGAGGGGAGAAAATTCACCTGTCAAGGAAAGGGCATCTCAGAAGACCAAGCCTCTTTGGCTGGCAATTATTATGCAGATAATAAAAGAAAGTATGGAAATCTGCAGGGTTTGCATAATATTATACAGCTTATGGAATCCAACTTTCCTTTGACAGGGTGTAAAATTTTGATTCTTCCCATGAGCATGTGCAGAGTGCCTTTCTCTGACACCTGACTGACCTTAACATGCAGAACGAAGTATACACTGGGCACCTTTCAGGCAGCTCTTGCTATAGAGTCCCAAGATCCTTTTTTTTCTGGTTGTGTGTGCTTTAGAGCCAAGATGTCCAGCAGCAAATGCACTTTTAAAGCGTTTTAATTATTGAGGGAGGCAGAGAGAAAAGACCGAAGCAGGGAAATCTCATCTTATCCTCATCTCTCTGAGAAGTTGTGTCAAGCAGCAAGGCCCAGCAGCAAGATGGCTGGTAATTAAAGCACCTTTGCTTCCCTCTAGAAGTTTGAAGGTGTTATTTTCCAGTCCACCGAAGCACAGAAAATCCATCTGGGGCCAGACAGGACCAGTGCTTAGGAAAAGGAAACTCTTGAAGGCCAGGCAAAGATCTAGTGGAATAAAGATATTTCCTTGCTAATAAGGATCCCTTTGAAAAAAATGACAGCTCCGGGTTGCAAGGAAAAAACTAACAGTGAGGGAATGGGCTTAACCTGGATTCCGAATGGCCAAACAGTGGTGGAGGAAGGGGGCAGGAAGGCAGCTTAAACTGGATTTAAATCCAAAAAGAAGTACCGCTGAGTTTGGGAGAGGTTACTTTCAGGAAGGTGGGTCCAGGATTGCAGACTTAAACTGAGCTGAAAACCGCCCTGGAGGCCTTAGAGGGGAACCTATGGAAAGAGCATGTAATAATAATAATAATAATAATAATAATAATAATAATAATAATTTATTATTTGTACCCCGCCCATCTGGCTGGGTTTCCCCAGCCACTCTAGGCGGCTTCCAACAGAATATTAAAATACAATAGTCTATTAAACATTAAAAGCTTCCCTAAACAGGGCTGCCTTCAGATGTCTTCTAAAAGACAGATTGTTGTTTATTTCCTTGACATTTGATGGGAGGGCATTCCACCATAGCTGTCAAGTGTTCCTTATTTGAAGGGACAGTCCCTTATTCCAGCGCCATGTCCCGCTGCTGTCCCTTATTGATGGATGTCCCTCAAATGTCCCTTAAATTATGTCCCTTAAATTTCAAAGGAAGCAGCTCCTCTCCCTCCCTCCCTGCCGGCCAGGGAGGATGGAGGCTCCAACTGTGTTGCTTGGCTGTGTTTCTCACCCAATAAGAAGTCTAAGAACGACTGGGGGGGTGGAGCTTGAATGCCTTGTGTGTGGCTAGTTAATGCAAGCTGAGAGGTTTTTTGAATGCTGGACACCATTTTATTGCACGTGCTGCTGCAAACTTTGCAGTGCAAAGCTAGGCCGGGGAGCCATCTTAAGTTGAGGCTGCATAAGCCTTGTGGTGCATATGATTCAGATTCTATTCAGTTGAACCTCTGGTTACAAAGTTGGTTGGACAGTTTTCTCGAAGCTACCAGCATGAGTTTGACCAGACTGCAGGAGCACAGGAAGACTGGAGTGCCTGGAATAGGTGAGGCTGCAGGTCCCTTATTTTGGCTGCTGGTCCCTTATTTTCAAGGCTGCTGGTCCCTTATTTTCAAATCTGTAAGTTGACAGCTATGCATTCCACAGGGAGGGCGCCACTACTGAGAAGGCCCTCTGTCTGGTTCCCTGTAACTTGGCTTCTCACAGTGAGGGAACCGCCAGAAGGCCCTCGGAGCTGAACCTCAGTGTCCGGGCAGAATGATGGGGGTGGAGACGCTCCTTCAGATATACTGGACCGAGGCCGTTTAGGGCTTTAAAGGTCAGCACCAACACTTTGAATAGTGCTCGGAAACGTACTGGGAGCCAATGTCTTTCAAGACCGGTGTTATATGGTCTCAGCGGCCGCTCCCAGCCACCAGTAATAATGGTATTCCCAGTAATAATGGTACTGAGATACAAGGAGTTTTATTTATTGTATGCTCTCTGATTGATCACAAGATATGCACATGCAAACCATTTGAATGGCAATACCCATCAACTTGGGGGGGGGAGGCTGACCCCTCAAATATTTTATTGGGGGGGGGCGCAAATCAACCTTATCCCCTAGGAGTTGGTTGCTATGTTTTGAAATAAATACATTAGCTTTCAGTTTGGTTTCTGAGTCCTTTCAAAGTGGTGGTAGTGTTCTTTCTTTTCTTTTCTTTTTAAAATGATTTTTATTGGCTTTACATAAAATCACATTACGTAATACCATATCCTCTTATTTTATCTCTTTGGCCCAACTGAGCCTAACCCTCCCTCCCGTATGGTGGTTTACAAAATTAAACTTTGCATCTTTACATTTTGTTTCGTTTCCTGTCCTTGTTTGTGGGTGGCGCTGTGGTCTAAACCACAGAGCCTAGGGCTTGCTGATCAGAAGGTTGGCGGTTCGAATCCCCGCAACGGGGTAAGCTCCCGTTGCTCGGTCCCTGCTCCTGCGTACGCCTCTCACTATTAGGTTCCTGGTAAGTTCCCTTATATCCCTCTTAAAAGAATAAACACGCCACCATCTTGTGTAAAGCATATAAAAGTAGTTTACTCACATTCAGTTCACAGATGGATCCCTGAAGGCAGACTTAGTTACAAAGTATATACATGTGGAACTATCCCATATGGGGATAATCCCAGTGTCCTCTGTTGGCTGGAAGCCAACAAAGCATCTCTAGCTAAAAGCAACGGAAGAAGTCAAAAGATAGAGAGTGTTGCGTGCCTTGTCCTTTTGTTATCTGTACAGGTAAGGTCACACCCAGCTCTGATCACATGCAAAGGAAGTATGTCCCAGCCAGGAGGAAACAGGAAGTTTTCGACTGGCTGGACCAAACATTCCTCCACATGTCCACTCTAGGAAAACAAGGAATGTTGTTGAAATATACAGGGAGTCGAGAGTGGATTTCATGCTCTTTATTCAGCTCATAGTGGTGAGGAGGAATGAATGTAAGTCCCCTCAAAGTATCTGCTTTATATACATTATTTACACAATGGGCTGCACATGATTGGCTAATTCCGGAATTCTACTGTAAGCCAATCAGGTTGTGGATTCACTTCTATCTGGAGCATGATTGGGTGGTTCCTGCCAACCAATCATACTGCTGCATTGTTCTAGGACCAATCAGACAGCTGCATTCTGAATCCTATTGTTCTAGGACTAATCAGACTGCTGCATTTTGGATCCTATTGTTCTAGGACCAATCAGACTGTTGCAGTTTGGATCCTATTCAACTCAGTACAAAACACCCCTCCCCTCTAAGTTCCAGTCCTGCCCGGGAGGTTGCATTCATAATCCTCAAGGTACGCCGGCGGCCTACGTGTGCGTTGTGGCCTGGGGTGTTCCCTGGTCCGGGGTTCAGGTTCTGGCTCATGTTCCAAGGATGCTGGCTGTGATGGGGCTGTTTGGTCTGGCACAACCGGCTCGCTCAGTCATGGTTCTGGTTCCGGTGTCCTTTCGGCCTCACAGGTCCTCTCTGTATTTACTGATTCTGACAGTGGTTCTTCCCCTTCTCGATTTCACCCAGCCAGCCCTGTGAGGTAGGTCAGACTAAGAGGTGGTGACTGCCCCAAGTGAGCTTCATGGCTGAGTGGAGATTTGAACTCTGGTCTCCAGGGTCTTAGTCTAAGCACTACAGCAGGCTGGGAAATTAGTTACTGTATTTTTCGCTCTATAAGACGCACCAGGCCACAAGACGCACCTAGTTTTTGAAGGAGGAAAACAAGAAAAAAAAACCATTCTGAATCCCAGAAGCCAGAACAGCAAGAGGGATCGCTGTGCAGTGAAAGCAGCAATCCCTCTTGCTGTTCTGGCTTCTGGGATAGCTGCGCAGCCTGCATTCGCTCCATAAGACGCACACACATTTCCCCTTACATTTTAGGAGGGAAAAAGTGAGTCTTATAGAGCAAAAAATACGGTATTTATTATTATTATTACTACTACTACAATAATAATATGTCTGCATTGGTTAAAAACAAAGTCTGCACTGGTCAAAAAAATCACTATTAGGAAAATTTGCACTGAAATGAAGATAATTTTTCACAAAGCCTTAAAAAAAAATATTGCAGACTTGTGTGGAAATGTGGGGAACTGAATTTAAGATGGGAAAACAAGACACCGAAATGGAAAATTTTGCCCAACCCTACCAGAGCTACTTGGGGTGCAGCGCTGCATGTTTTGCAAAGCATCCACACGATGATGACACTGTCTTCATCAAAATTTCCGCCTCATTTTATCTCCCCGTTTAATCTGGATTCACCGTTTCCTTGGAAAATCCAATAAGCAAGCATGGAAATAGTGAATCTGGAGTGATTTGGAAATACAGTGGTACCTCAGGTTACAGACGCTTCAGGTTACATGTGCTTCAGGTTACAGACTCCGCTAACCCAGAAATAGTATCTCGGGTTAAGAACTTTACCTCAGGATGAGAACAGAAATCATGCTCCAGCAGCCCGGCGGCAGCAGGAGGCCCCATTAGCTAAAGTGGTGCTTCAGGTTAAGAACAGTTTCAGGTTAAGAACGGACCTCCGGAACGAATTAAGTACTTAACCCGAGGTACCAATGTATGTGCTAATATCTTGAAGCCGTGTGAATGCAGCAAAAAAATAAATTCCTACGTCAGCAGAACAGAATCCCCAATCAACTGCTATGTGGAAGTGGCCCAGGTTAGGGGAAATTGTTTCAGGCCTTTATTTCTCCATCCCACGGGGCAAAGGGAAGGATTTGCAGCAAGTGGGGCTGGGCTGGACTTGCCATTGGAGAGGCATCCGTCTTCCAAAATAGCCCTCTTGCGCTAAGGCAAGTAGAGGAGTGGATTGCGATGGCAGCCTTATTTGAGAACAGGTCCCATTAAAATCAATGGGACCTGCTTCTGAACAAATGTCCTGCGAAGAATAAAAAAATGCTCTCACGGGACCACTTTGATTGCAGCAACATTCCTGACAAATTGATTGAGAGATGTGCGCCGGATTCTGCAGATCTAGACACTTTCTGAAAGTTGGGGGGGGGGGAATAACTATCCCAAAAATTGGAGCATCGTGACCAAAAATAAAAATGGGGGCGGGTTTATGAGGAAGGGGAAGAAGAAGAAGAAGAAGAAGAAGAAGAAGAAGAAGAAGAAGAGGAGGAGACCATTGTAAGGATCTCTCTATCTGTGTGCGCAGAGAAAGAGAGATTTAACCCCTGCATTGCCAGACCCAGTCTCGCTCCCTTCCTCTCCCTTCCAAGCCATCTCTTCGAGTAATTCAAGCTGCTCTCCTGCAGCCGGCAAAGGAAACAAGAGAAGGAGTGGGGAGAAGCCTTGGAGGGGTGAAGAGTAGTTGTGAGCTGACAGACCAAGTCTCAGGAAATAAACAAAAGAAAGCAAGAGATGAGAGATGATAGCTTGGCTGTAGCGGTAGTAGACATAACAGGATCGTTTTTCTTGGGATGGCAGAAATATGCTGAAGTCTCTCTCTCTCTCTCTTTCCCTCAGGAAGGGCAGCCCAGGGCACAGATATTTTTTTTCTAGGTGTAGGTGTGATCAAACTGCATCTCTGCCTGCCTCCTCCAAACCCCTAAAACAAGCTTATACCCAGAACAAACTTAGTTGGTCTCTAAGGTGCTACTGGGGCAATGTTTTAATTTTTTTTGACAGCGTCAGACTGACACGGCTACCTACCTAATTCTAGCCATGCACTGTTCTTTTTGAAAAGGCGCCTTAGTGAACTATTTTTGTGTACAGTGGTACCTCGGGTTACATACGCTTCAGGTTACATACGCTTCAGGTTACAGACTCCGCTAACCCAGAAATAATACCTCGGGTTAAGAACTTTGCTTCAGGATGAGAACAGAAATCATGCGGTGGCCCCATTAACTAAAGTGGTGCTTCAGGTTAAGAACAGTTTCAGGTTAAGAACGGACCTCTGGAATGAATTAAGTATGTAACCAGAGGTACCACTGTATTTTATTGACTTTCTATCCTGCTCTTCCTCCCCATGGAGTCTAGGGTGCCAAACAGATATCCAGTCTGAAAGCAAAAAACATTCTAAAACAGATTAAAGCATTCTAAAACCAATGATAATTGAAAACATACTTCCATCAAACGATCTGAAGGTTGCGAGGAGCGGTATTCTTCAGCCACCAAATGCTTGGGTAAACAAGAATGGTTATCAGATCCCTCATGAAAGTAAATAAGGATGGAGACAGGCACGCCCCACTAGGGAGGGCATTTCGCAATCAGGGAGCCACTACTGAAAAGCCCCTGTCCTGGGGCAGCTCCCAGCGGTGGCAGCACCAACAAGGCTTCACCTGCTGATCACAGGGTCTAAGATAGTTGGTATATCATAGAATTGTAGAGTTGGAAGGGGCCTTGTGGGCCATCTAGTCCAACCCCCTGCAATCCAAGAATATATTTATCTCACTATTAAAATATGGAGGCCTTCTGTAAGGGAAAAAGTAACCTTTTCATAGCTGTTCCCTGTCTCCCAAATATATTTAAGAATGGTCTTGCTTGATCAGGCAAAAGTCCAGCTGCTGCAGCACTCCGTCTTCAACAAAGGCAGACGTCCCTGGAAAACTCAGAAGCAGGATGTTATCTCTTGACTGTCCAAATTCCCTGACCATCACAGATCCGTTTCTGAACACAGAGGTTCTCTTTTTAGCTGTTGAGGCTAAGAACAGCCATGGACTATCTTATCCTTCATAATCTTGTCAGCTCCTTTAAAAAGAAGAAGAAGAAGAAGAAGACTTCTAAGCAAACAGCTACCCAAGCATCCAGAAGAAGAGTTTGGATTTGATATCCCGCCTTTCACTCCCTTTAAGGAGTCTCAAAGCGGCTAACATTCTCCTTTCCCTTCCTCCCCCACAACAAACACTCTGTGAGGTGAGTGGGGCTGAGAGACTTCAAGGAAGTGTGACTGGCCCAAGGTCACCCAGCAGCTGCATGTGGAGGAGCGGAGACGCGAACCCGGTTCACCAGATTACGAGACTACCGCTCTTAACCACTACACCACACTGGCTCTCCAGTGGCATGGACTTCCATAGGTTGCCCTGAACCTACTCAAATAACTAATCAATGCCTTGGAAAGTAAGAAGATATTATGCCTCAGCACCTTGAAAAAATGAGTATTATCTGCCTTTCCCTATCTGTGGGTTCATACAATACAATAACCATGGATGTTCCAACCTGGAAAACAAAGGTGACAGAGGTAAACACCCAACAGCAATTATTTCTTGTGTTAAAGTCTCAGCAGATGTCCTTTTATTCTGTGGAACTGAGCTCCCTGCACTTTAGGGAAACTGCGGCCCTCAAGACGTTGCTGGACTTTGACTTCCATCATCCTTTGACCACTCTAGCAAAGGCTGATGGGAATTGGAGTCCAACCCCTTCTGGATGACCACAGCTTCTCCATCCTTGCTCCAGACTGCAGGCATAACCAAACTCTGGCCCTCCAGATGTTTGGGGCTACAAATCCCATCATCCCTGACCCCTGGTCCTGTTAGCTAGGGATGATGGGAATTGTAGTCCCAAACACCTGGAGGGCCGGAGTTTGCCTGTGCCTGCTCCAGAGCCTCTGCCTATGAAAAGACCTCAAAAGTGTGGATTATCCACATCTTGTCCATGCCTTTCCTTAATGGGGGTGGGGTGGGGGTGGGGAAGGTCATGCCGTATTTCCCAAAATATATGAACTTTCAAATAACATCAAGGGCACATAAAGGTAAAGGTAAAGGGACCCCTGACCATTAGGTCCAGTCGTGACCGACTCTGGGGTTGCGGCGCTCATCTCGCTTTATGGGCTGAGGGAGCCGGCATACAGCTTCCGGGTCATGTGGCCAGCATGACTAAGCCGCTTCTGGTGAACCAGAGCAGCACACGGAAACGCCCTTTACCTTCCTGCCGGAGTGGTACCTTTTTATCTACTTGCACTTTGACGTGCTTTCAAACTGCTAGGTTGGCAGGAGCAGGGACCGAGCAATGGGAACTCACCCCGTCGCGGGGATTTGAACCACCGACCTTCTGATCGGCAAGTCCTAGGCTCTGTGGTTTAACCCACAGCGCCACCCGCGTCCCTGCCCAAGGGCACCTAAGCATGTGCAAAATGCCTTCTCCTGGGCGGCAACAACCTGTGTGATTAGGGTGAAGGTGTCAAGGGAAAGTGAAATGGGGTGTCCAGGCTGCCTTGAGCACGGTAAAATTAAAAAAAAAAATCCTTTGAAAAATGTGTGCATGTGAGGCTGTGTACGCACCATATATTCAAAGTACATTCTGCTGTGGGAACTCTAGTTTGTTAAGGGTGCTGGGAACTGTAGCTCTGAGAGGTAAACGACAGATTCCAGGATTCTTGGGCAAGTATGCGATTTAAGTGTGCTTTAAAGGCATTGTGTGTATGCAGTAGGGTTTAACTTTTTTCCTCGGGGCAATGATGTGTGTGTATCGTGAATCCACACGTATTCATACACAAACATTTTGAGGCGCTCAGATAAGCAAACCTTCGGAATATCGTCTGTGGGCTTGTGAAGGTTACCCTCGCCTTTCCGCAAGAACCCATCCTAACTACTCCTTCCTTGACGAAGGTGACCTTCCCTGAAATTTGGGATCGGGAAAGGCTCTTCCCACCAACCAACACCCCCATCCCAACCTTTCGGGTCTTAAAAAAAATGCCCAAACACTGGAAAGGCTCGCAAGATATCCCACTCGCGTCCATACTTTGGGCTCTCCCTCCTTATTTTGGTGCGTCTCTCTCCAGGCAACAGCTGCTGACGAAGCAACATCACCAAAGTCCCTCTAGCCCCTGGAGATACATTCCCCTCGACTTCAAGTGGGTGCTGAACATAGCAACCACCAGAATCAAATATAACAATAACAAGGGAGGCGACCTCCTGCCCAGGGACCTCTGTCCTAACTTTGCCCGCTCCAGCATCCCTTCCTCGGCCTTAAAGGTGGGGAGGATGTGGGGTGGGGCGCAAACTCTTCCCCCAAATGCCTCTTGCGTCTCCCTTTCAGCCCTATCATCTCGCGTTCCCTTTCTCTCCTCCCCCCTCCAAGGGGGTGGAGGAGGATGGAGTGGGGAGGGGAGGGAAGCGGGGAGAGAAGAGAGAGAGACAAATCAATGATAGCATCTTACTAAGATGTACTGAGCAGAGAGAGAGAGGAGCTGGAAAAAAAAGACATCTCTCTCTTTTTTTCCTCTCCTTTCTGTTCTGCTGTTTTCTTCCCTCTCGGGGTTTTTCTTTCTTTCTCTCTCTCTTTCTCCTCTTCCCCCGAAAAGAAGAAAAACCCTTTCCCATGTGGAGCATAAAAAGGCCACCCCAGAGCATCCCGTCTTAGGGGTGATATTTAAGAAGACCGGGAACAAGGACTGCCTCGGTTTTTTACGCGCGCTCGCGCGCTCCTCTTTTCTCCTCTCCACCTAAAGGGGGATCCTCGGTTTCTTTTCAAGTTTCTTCTTCTTGCCTCTTCTTCTTCTGCTGCTGCTTCCTCGCCCCTCCCTCCACCTCGTCTGTGGTTGTTTTGTTTCGGTTCCCCCAAATTATCACCCTTTATTTCTCCTCGCCAGGTCGCCCGGCCCACCCGTCACCATTTCTACCCCGGGGAGGCAGCGCGTCCAGCCCCTGCAGCGGCTGAGCCTCGGGCGCAAAACTTTGGTGGCCGCGGCCATCGGGGTGGTGATGATCCTGATCTTGGTGGTCCTCATCCCGGTGCTGGTCAATTCGGTGGGCATCGACGGGCACTACGAGATGCTGGGCACGTGCCGCATGGTCTGCGACCCCTACCTGGCCAAGACCACCAGCGCCAGCGCCATCCGGACCGAGGCGGGAGAGACCCTCGCCAGCAGCGGCCACGCCGGGCTCCCCGCGCCCTCCACGCTGGTGCAAGGGCCGCAAGGCAAGCCCGGGAGGCCGGGAAAACCCGGGCCGCCGGGGCCTCCGGGTGAACCGGGCCCACCGGGGGCCATGGGGCCCCCGGGGGAGAAAGGGGACCCCGGGAAACCGGGGCCCCCTGGCTTGCCCGGGCCGGGCCTGGGCAACGGGGCCATCAGCACGGCCACCTACACCACGGTGCCCCGCGTGGCTTTTTACGCAGGCCTCAAGAACCCGCACGAGGGCTACGAGATCCTTAAATTCGACGACGTGGTGACCAACCTGGGCAACAACTACGAGGCCACGACGGGCAAGTTCACGTGCAACATCCCCGGCACCTATTTCTTCACCTACCACGTCCTGATGCGCGGAGGCGACGGCACCAGCATGTGGGCGGACCTGTGCAAGAACGGACAGGTAGGGAAGAGGGCTGGGGGTCTCTCTTCGGGGTCCTGGTGGGGGTGGAGGGAAGAATCATGCGCTCCCACATTACGCAGTGTTTTAGGGCAAGAAGACGCCCCTCCGCAGATTATACTTGTGGAAATGAAATTGGACGGTCTACTCAAAAGCCCCCAAAATATCAGCACCAACCGTGGCTCAGTTCTGCGTCGGAAGATGGCTCAGAATCTTTCGATCCCCTTCCCAAAACTTAATGCTAGGATTGTAGAGTTGGGTCATCCAGCCCAACCCCCTACAATGCAGGGATGCCAACTATATCATCTATGAAACCTCCAGGTAAAGGGGGGTTCACCTCTTGTTGGGAGTCTGGCGCACTGTTGAACGGTGTCAGAAAGTTCTTCCCGGCGCTAAGTCTGAATCTCCTTTCTTGTAACTCGATCCCGTCATTCTTCAGGTATTCAGCTGATCAGATAATATAAATAATCAGGGACATGGAAGTGTTTCAATAAAGAGCCGAGTGGATCGAGACCAAAAAGTTAATTCAGTTACACTTATTTTATTTTTTAAATGGTTCTTTTCGTTTGCCCTTTACTTGCTAAGATAACCCTTTGTATGCTTGGAAGCCTGCAAGGTACCCTTAACTTATCCAGGTGTGCATATGTGATGAGGAAAGGAGCAGTCCACTATTCCCAAGCGTTTGGAATAGTGTGTTGTCCATATCCGTTTCAATGTTTTGTAGAAGTCTAATATCTAGCTATCTACACACACACACACACACACACACACACACACATATGGAAGTTATAGAACCATAGACCTGCAGTGTGGTGGCAGGGACCCTGAGGGTCAACCCCCTGCAATGCAGGACTCGAACCCACAACCCTAAGATTAAGAGTCTCATGTGACGTACTCTTGAGTAGATGCATAGGATTGTGTTATTTGTTCACTAGCAATCCCAGCTGTGGAGGGGATGTTTCCTATAGGCTTACAGACCTTCTGAGATAACTGCACTTTCATGGTGGGGAGGGGGTGCTTTTTCAAAAATGCCACCGCACTCCGATTAAGTTAAGGAGGGGTGGTCCGTGATACACATCCTTACCCACCCTCTCCAAACGCTTCCCAGCTCCTCTTCTCAGGGGAGAATGGTACCCCAGAGCATCTTGCCACTCCCCCCACCCCACCCCAACCTCTAATGCACAGATATAGATAATTTTCATCCTTCAATATTTAAGCAGCAGTTTGTGGCTCGGTTTCCTTCCTTATGTCGTCCCCCCTCCCCCCCCAAAAAAAACTCATCTGAAAAGTCTGCAAACTCTAGATCGGGAAATCTTATGCCACTGTATAATTTGTTAAGTCCTTCAGCTGCCACAAGACTCTTTCTTGGCTGTGCTGCGGACCGACTAAGGGCTCCTGCCCTCTGGAAATTCTTCCTCTAAGGAAGATTCCTCTTACGCACACTCCCCCAATAATCTGCAAATAAGAGGGATGGAAAAGGAAAGGAAAGAGGTCGTTGTCAAGAACCCTTCAACTCTCCTATAGGACCCCGGCTCTTCCTCAAGCTTCCTGGGAGGCAGAACTGATGCTTACTCAGAAGTAAGGCTCACCGGGATCTTAACTCCCAGGCAAGTGTGCACTGGATCATAGCGGGATCCTGTGCATTCCTACTCAGGCAGAAATCCCACAGAGATCAAAGAGACACTACCCCCCCCCCTTGCAGCTTCAGTCAATTTCACTGAGCAAAGAAGAAATCCCTTAGAAAGAATTTCCTCCCTTACTGACCCTGGGAACCCACTGCATTTCGTTCTTAATATTTGATACGTATGTCTCTTTTAATTTTAAAAGAGGAAGATGAATGTAGCTTGGGACATAAAGCTCAGGAATCAGTTGATATGTGTCCCTTGTGATTAATTTATTTTTTTAGAGAGAGAGAATCCTTTGGGGATATTTGGAAGTCTTCCCCTACTTCCTAGGATATTTTGAAGGGAGTCTGGGTTGTACAGATTTTTTTATTTTTATTTTTTTAATATATGCATACACTTAACTTTGACTTAAGATGATGGAAAGTAAAATGCAGATTGGGCTGGCTCCACCCCACCCCCGCCTCTCTCATCAGCTCCTTCTTAATCAAACCATCCCTTTTGTGATAGCACTAGTTAATCCTGCCAGAGGGAGAGCAGGGAAGGATTCTTGAAGCTTTCTAATTGAATTTCATAATTAAGCCCGGCCTCCGCAGAAACTGCTTTTCATGTTGCATCCAGTTACAGATCCATCTCTGTCTCTTTTTGTTCATATGCCTCCTCCCCTCAGTAATCACTCAGCAGTGCTTTAAAAAAAAACCCCAAAAAACAGGGATGCCACCACATACACAAAAGCCCACCTTTGTACTCTGAAAATAAAATTTAAAACCTCCCAAATTAATCCAGAAGAAAGGGCCACAGACCTTAGTTGTGTGCTCACAATTGCTAGTTGGAGCTGGAGTTTGAGACACCACTTCGCCCATAGGTATGCATTGAAAAGGTGGAGAAAATTCCCCTTTTGCCATCTTGATTGTGAGCTACGAAGGGTAACTAATCTGCAATACGATCTTGAGTATATATTTGTGTGTGCCGCGCATAGCTGCCTTAAAAGCAGCTGCTACTTATCCCTATTTTATTCTTATTTCTCCATATTTATTTATTTAGATAAATAAGAATACAATAGGGATGAGTAGCAGCTGCTTTTAAGGCAGCTATGTGCGGCACACACAAATATATCCATATTTATCCAAATTTTTGGACAAATATCTTTGCTGCTATTTATTCATCTTTTCAAGTTTCCACAGGGGGGGACAGATCAGGAGCAGTTTCTTCAGGCCAAATGTTAGCGATAGTCTTATATATACAGCTTGAAAATTTGATAGTTTCCAGAAAATAAAAAATAAAATAAAATCAGAGTTAAAACACACGAGGTGCGATATTCAGGAAGGGGGGGATATAATATTCAGTCAGTGCATAATACTTGCTGCTTTGGCCTCCCAAAATGATGCTGGTATTCCACTTAGACAAATGTGCCAAATTGCCCAAAATGGTTTGCAAGTTCCTACCTCTCCCACAAGAGAAGTATGTAATGTAGAACCAAACTTAACTATACACACACAGCGATGTTTTATATTAAGGCACGGACTAGGAAAGAAAGACACCTTGCCCAGTCTCAGATCTCAAAGCTTCAATAACGTCAATGCTCAGCCCTGGACTAAGCGAACGATACAGTGCCTCTGAGCATGTGTCAAGTACAGTTCTCATGCTGCTGAGTAATCACAACCCAAACACACACACAGTGTCACACAAATGGAAGAGGCTGTTGTCGTAGGAACATAGAGAGGGCTGCCTTTCTTGTTGTTTAGTCGTTTAGTCGTGTCCGACTCTTTGTGACCCCATGGACCAGAGCACGCCAGGCACTCCTGTCTTCCACTGCCTCCCGCAGTTTGGTCAAACTCATGCTGGTAGCTTCAAGAACACTGTCCAACCATCTCGTCCTCTGTCGTCCCCTTCTCCTTGTGCCCTCCATCTTTCCCAACATCAGGGTCTTTTCCAGGGAGTCTTCTCTTCTCATGAGGTGGCCAAAGTATTGGAGCCTCAGCTTCAGGATCTGTCCTTCCAGTGAGCACTCAGGGCTGATTTCCTTCAGAATGGATAGGTTTGATCTTCTTGCAGTCCATGGGACTCTCCAGAGTCTCCTCCAGCACCATAAATCAAAAGCATCCATTCTTCGGCGATCAGCCTTCTTTATGGTCCAGCTCTCACTTCCATACATCACTACTGGGGAAACCACAGCTTTAACTATACGGACCTTTGTTGGCAAGGTGATGTCTCTGCTTTTTAAGATGCTGTCTAGGTTTGTCATTGCTTTTCTCCCAAGAAGCAGGCATCTTTTAATTTCGTGGCTGCTGTCACCATCTGCAGTGATCATGGAGCCCAAGAAAGTAAAATCTCTCACTGCCTCCATTTCTTCCCCTTCTATTTGCCAGGAGGTGATGGGCCCAGTGGCCATGATCTTCGTTTTTTTGATGTTGAGCTTCAAACCATATTTTGCACTCTCCTCTTTCACCCTCATTAAAAGGGTGCCTTACACAGAGTCAAATCATTGGTCCACCAAGCTCAGTACGGGCCGCACTGATTGGCAGTGTCTTTCCAAATATCATTGGGAGATGTCAGGAATTGAACCTGGAACCTAAATACCTGTAAATACCAGTTGCTGGGGGGGAAAGCGCAGGAGAGGACTCTTGCCCCTCTGGCCCTGCTGGTGGACTCGGGCGTCTGCATTGAAACAGGACATTTGGCTCCAAGGCCTTCTTATGCTGCCATCCTGCTGCTCCCATGCCTAGACAGGTCCAGATCCTGTGAAAAGTTTCTGCAGGTCCGAAGCAAAAGGTGTCAAGGCTGAGATTTAGAAGCTCTACCCTTCTCAACCTTGGATATGAATTTCGTGAGTACGGGTGGCCATAAAACTTCACGGAATCACATCGTTGGAAGGAACCACTTTGAGGGTCATCCAGTTCAACCCGCTGCAGTTCAATGATCTTTTGAACCCACAGCCCTGAGATGACAAAGCCTCATGTTCGATCTATTGAAGGAGCTGTCCCAGGCCGCCCTAAAACTTGTGGGTGGCTTGTCGCCACTGGCAACCCGATGGCAGTACCAGACGGGTGTGGCTGGCTCCCTTTCAGGCCACTGAATAGAATAGATTTGTAAAGGGACCCCTAGAGTAATGTTTGATATATTACGGTATTTTCATATTTTGTTGGAAGCCGCCCAGAGTGGCTGGGGTAGCCCAGCCAAATGGGTGGGGTATAAATTATTATTATTATTATTATTATTATTATTATTATTATTATTATGCCCAACCCCCGGACGTCATGGTTCTTCATACAGTGCTATTCAATACAGTGGTACCTCGGGTTACTGACGCTTCAGGTTACAAACGCTTCAGGTTACAGACTCCGCTAACCCAGAAATAGTACCTCGGGTTAAGAAATTTACCTCAGGATGAGAACAGAAATCTCGTGGCGGCAGCAGCGGGAGGCCCCATTAGCTAAAATGGTACCTCAGGTTAAGAACAGTTTCAGGTTAAGAATGGACCTCCAGAACAAATTAAGTTCTTAACCTGAGGTACCACTGTGTATCCTTCTTATGACAAGGCAGGGAGAAGAGAAGTCTCCATCTTGGCTGCTCCCTGCCCAGCGGGGTCTTGTTAAAAGGCAGCCATGCGGACTTTTAAGAGTTTTTCCGTTCTCTGAGATGTTCTGTCTCGTTTCAAGGGGCCTTTTAACTATCCATTGCTGATTTGTTTCCAGAAGGGCAGCTGCGTTGGTTTGTCGCAGCACAAAGCAGCAAAGAGTCTTGGGGGTGCCTGTTGGGTTGGAAATAACTGGCAGACGGGTTGAAGATGTCCATGTGGGAGGCATCTCCCAGCTCAAGGAATACACACTACAGGTGCCTTAAATATGAAGGCTGTGTATGCGCCTTATTTAACGCATGTGGCTTTCTCTGAAGAATCTCGGGAACTGTAGTTTGTGATTCGAGTGGATTTCGTAGAATTGTAGCATTGGAAGGGACCCCGGGGGTCATCTAATCCCGCCCCCTGCAATGCAGGAATCTTTTGCCCAACATGGGAGTCGAACCCATGACCTGAGATTCAGATTTGATTCCTTGTATTTCTGTTCTGCTTTTCACTCAGAGGAATCTCAAAGCAGCTTACAAGCGATAAGTGACATAAACGTAGCAAAGCATATAACAGAACATCACCAACACAGCGTAGCTGATATAAAATAACTAACAAATCACCAACGAAACAATTGCAATCCATAAAACCCTGTTAAAGAAACAGCAGCTGAAATGTAAGCTAAACATCACAATTACAGAAAAGCTGTGTTGTATAATTCTCAATAACGACATTTATAATCTATAAAACAGTATTAACAAAATAACAACTAACAAAAATAAGCAAAGCACTGGGGTGGTGGGAATTGTAGTTCCCAAGATTCTTTGTGGGGCATCATGTGCTTTACATGTATGGGGTGCGCACAGCCATACATGTGCATGATGTGCTATCCATAAATGTTTTTTTGGCTAGAGGTGTGCTTGATATCCTTTGCTTTAGTCACAAAAGACGGCTTCCAAGGCTTCAGCAGTAAGAGGAGCCAGAGGTTCAAGCCTCTGAGGAAAATGATCTCCAGTCCTAGGAGTGTTAGGGAAAATATGCACTCTTCACATGCTCAGAGCACTCTCCTCGCTATGGCGTTGCATCTTCTGAGCCCTAGCATTCAAAACAGGTTTTTGTGCCCAAATTTAAGGCCCAAGGAAATTTCCAGGATTTATGAGGGTTCGTTGCCTTCTCGCTGGGTTTGGCCCCCATGAACAGAGGTTTAGACCTCATATCCCAGCATCTACAGTGAGGCAATTGAATCGCATGCTCCAGGAACGTAAGCAACAAAAGATGTGAGAAGGCTTCTTTGTGCATGGCGCTCGCTCATTTCCCTATTCATTTCCCTTGCGTACACAGAAAAGGTAGCATTTCAAGCAGGGGTTAAACCACAGAGCCTAGGACTTGCTGATCAGAAGGCCGGCGGTTTGAATCCCCGTGACGGGGTGAGCTCCCGTTGCTCGGTCCCTGCTTCTGTCAACCTAGCAGTTTGAAAGCACGCCAGTGCAAGTAGATAAATAGGTACCACTCCAGCAGGAAGGTAAACGGCGTTTCCGTGTGCTGCTCTGGTTCGCCAGAAGCGTCTTAGTCATGCTGGCCACAGGACCCGGAAGCTGTACGCCGGCTCCCTCGGCCAGTAAAGCGAGATGAGCGCCGCTACCCCAGAGTCGGCCATGACTGGACCTAATGGTCAGGGGTCCCTTTCCCTTTACCTTAAGGGAAAAGTCAGGAGGTAAGATAAAGTTTTCAAGTTTATGGAATCCTTTAGACGTTGCCTCAGCCTCCAAGCAAACCCTGTGTGTCAGCCATGGAGCCGTGGTGCCAGATCTGGGGGGGGGGGCACCTGTGGCCCCCTAGATGTTGTCAGACATCTCCCATGAACTTCAGCCAGCAAAGGATTCAGTGGTCAGGGATGGTGAGGGTCGGCTGCAGGCTCCTGTGTAGCAGAGGATTCTGGGAATCACAGGTGAGCAAAGCTCTCTTGCGTACTGGCGTCTCATTTCCCATGGGCATCTGTTAGGCCACTCTGAGAACTACTCACTGTGAGAATGAATACTCCCAGGGGTCAGCAAACTTTTTCAGCAGGGGGCCAGTCCACTGTCCCTCAGACCTTGTGGGGGGCCAGACTATATTTTTTTGGGGGGGGGAGTGAACGAATTCCTGTGCCCCACAAATAACCCAGAGATGCACTTTAAATAAAAGGACACGTTCTACTCATGTAAAAACATGCTGATTCCCGGACCGTCCGTGGGCCGGATTTATAAGGCGATTGGGCCGGATCCGGCCCCCAGGCCTTAGTTTGCCTACCCAGGCTTTAGAATACCAGGGTCAGGCGGCAGTGGCTTCAGGAGAGATCTCACGAGATCTCGCCAAAAGCCACAGTTGCGCAACCCTGTTGAGGGGTTGATGTCTCATGGGATTCCGCCACCCAAGGCGACCGATTCAGTCCGCCTCATGGGAGGGCCGGCCCGACAGTCCGTCCTTTCTCCAAGGAAGCTCTGGGAATTGTAGCATAAAGTCCCTTCCCACATACTGGCCTACCATACTTTGAAGGGAAATAATACATAATAGCTAAGATACAGGCGGGCGGCTCTCTGTAAAGTCTAAATTTGCCTAAATTTTGTCCTTTGTCAGAGTGCCAGATGACCAAAGTCTGCCCCTGCTGTTTGTCCCCCATATGTTATATAATAGTACAGTGGTACCTCAGGTTACATACGCTTCAGGTTACATACGCTTCAGGTTACAGACTCCACTAACCCAGAAATAGTACCTCGGCTTAAGAACTTTGCTTCAGGATGAGAACAGAAATCGTGCTCCGGCGCCGCGGCAGCAGCAGGAGGCCCCATTAGCTAAAGTGGTGCTTCAAGTTAAGAACAGTTTCAGGTTAAGAACAGACCTCAGGAACGAATTAAGTACTTAACCTGGGGTACCACTGTATACTGTCACCATAGTTAGCAGCCATTGATAGCTTTCTCCTCCATGAATGTGTTGAATGCCCTTTTAAAGTAATCATAGGTATGTCTAGACGTACCGGATATAAAACAGAAAAGAGAGGGGGATTATGGGGCTGTTTTTGTTTTTATTATGTATTTTACGTTTTTATATTGTGATTTTCACTTGTGAACCGCCCCGAGACTTGCGGGTATAGGGCAGAATACGAATAATAATAATAATAATAATAATAATAATAATAATGCTGTCAATTAGGGAGGGAAGAGACCTTGGATGGTTGAGGGTGGCAGAACTGGAGGAGTGAAGGTCATAATCAGATATATAACAGGGAAATAAGAACAAAAAGATGAGGAAAGGGGAGTTTTCCTTTTTGGGGGGGGGACAGAAGGGGCAGAGTCTTTCTCCATACTCTCCTACCTGTTTTATCATCAGCCTCACCTTGGGAGATGCTGCAAAACCTGTTGATGCTGTGTTGCAAAAGATGCTCTTTGAGAATAGTCTGCTCTTATTACCTTTTTCTCCACAATGCACAGTGTCACCGAAACCCACCCCCTTCTCTTGGAGGAAAAAGAGAGAGAGAGAAATAGTCAAGGAAAGAAAACAGCATGTGATTTTAAAGCACAGATTCTCAACTTTTAATGGGGATGCTCTGTCACACCTTGAATGTCACACCTGATTTTTTCCTCAGTGTCAAGCACCAGAGAGAGATGGGGAGGGTAGTTAAGGATCTCTTTCTCTCTCTGTCTATATATATATGTGAGTCATTTTGTAGATATGGAAAGTCTAAAAGGCCGGCGGGCTCTGTGACTTTAAATATTTAATAACTTCCCAAT
Organism: Podarcis tiliguerta; assembly: GCF_965153285.1. Lineage (NCBI taxonomy): Eukaryota > Metazoa > Chordata > Lepidosauria > Squamata > Lacertidae > Podarcis > Podarcis tiliguerta. The sequence continues at coordinate 12,524,863 of NC_139546.1, forward strand.
CAGCAAATGTATTTTTCTCCTCCCTCTCTTCTCAATTTCCCCCTCGTCTATTTGCATTGGGAAGGCTCAGTTGTGCACCCCAGAAGACAAAAGGAAAACCCGTCAGTCGCTGCCTATAGGGCAGAAGAACCATTTGCTATAGAAACCTTCCCTTCCACCTCCCAGGTCTCTGCCTGGGGTTTCTTGGGTCAGGGGGACTAACTGCTCAGATGGCAATATATTTTCCCAAGCAGATCCCTGGTGCTTGGGATGCAAACAGAGACTGTTCCAGGAGACAAGGGCAGGAGACATGCCTTCATCTCCTTATCGTCTTGGCAACAGGGTTGCCAACTAACTGGAAAAAGTGACCCGGTTAGCCTACTCTTGCACCCTCAAAAGCTGCTTGATGTGCAGAACTCGGAAACCGAGGCTTTTTGCTGGTACAGAGATCAGCATCTTGTTGTTTCGTTGTTTAGTCGTGTCCGACTCTTCGTGACCCCATGGACCAGAGCACACCAGGCACTCCTGTCTTCCACTGCCTCCTGCAGTTTAGTCAAACTCATGCTGGTAGCTTTGAGAACACTGTCTCACCATCTCGTCCTCTGTCGTCCCCTTCTCCTTGTGCCCTCCATCTTTCCCAACATCAGGGTCTTTTCCAGGGAGTCTTCTCTTCTCATGAGGTGGCCAAAGTCTTGGGAGTCTCAGCTTCAGGATCTGTCCTTCCAGTGAGCACTCAGGGCTGATTTCCTTCAGAATGGATAGGTCTGATCTTCTTGCAGTCCGTGGGACTCTCAAGAGTCTCCTCCAGCACCAGAATTCAAAAGCATCAATTCTTCGGCATCAAGAATTAGCATAGTAGCATAGTCACCTGCTAATACAAACAGATCGAGCTGCTTTCGAAAAGCATAAGTGCAGGACCTGGTTCAAAAGCTGTCAACCCTTCTCGGCAGCAGCCTCATGAACAAGATGCGTAGCTAGGAATGGCAGGAAGGCGAGTTCTTGTGGGTGCAAAATAAATAGTCATCTGCGTAGCATTTCCTCCTGTTGTTGCTCAGTGTGCTTAAAACTACTGACATCACAGGAATGCTTACAACAACCTAGTAAGGTAGGCCATGGGTTTTTCATCTGGGGAGGTGGGGCTCAAAGATAGTATGATGACTGGTTTAGTTTATGGCTCTGCCTCTAACAAGAACTCACCGCTTGGACATCAGCAGGTGTCATGCTTTATATATACATAAAAAACCCAGCTTTTGGCTGCCACCCAAACTCCTGTTAAAGGCATAAAGGTAAAGGTAAAGGGACCCCTGACCATTAGGTCCAGTCATGGCCGACACTGGGGTTGCAGCGCTCATCTCGCTTTATTGCCGAGGGAGCCGGCGTACAGCTTCCGGGTCATGTGGCCAGCATGACTAAGCTGCTTCTGGTGAACCAGAGCAGCGCACGGAAACACTATTTACCTTCCTGCCGGAGCGGTACCTATTTATCTACTTGCACTTTGACATGCTTTTGAACTGCTAGGTTGGCAGGAGCAGGGACCGAGCAACGGGAGCTCACCCTGTCACTTGAATTCAAACCACCGACCTTCTGATTGGCGTCCTGTTAAAGGCATAAGAACACCCTAAACCAATTTATTTTTTGGTCAGTTGGCAATCATAGCACTGAACCTAGGATTTCCTGGTCATTTCCTGAACCATTTAAAAAGCTTCCTTGGCTAAAAAGTATCTATACATTTCAGCAAGCATTCACATTTTACAAAGCCTAGATACGGCTTAAGCTCTGATGACTTTGCCTCCTCTGTTAAGGGTTGCCAACTGCTGAATTTGTCTCTGTAGGTGTATCTTCAGCAGCAGCAGCAGATATGTCTAGAAATCAGCAGGTGATAATACTGATCTCCATGCTGCAAAATCACGCCCAGGCATTTCCTCCCCATCAGTTGGCAACCCTGCCTCTTGTTGTCCCATCCTGCCACCCCCAAGACATCATACAATAATTCCTTTGGTTTTAAGCTCAAGCTGTTGGAAACAAAATGTATTTTGATGGCAAAGAAGCAGTGAATAGGTTGTGTGTGTTTTGTAAAGACGTTATAGTGCCCATTGCAGTCTCTATCTACGGGAGGGCAATAAGAATGTTTTCAGACCTCAGTTCATCATAAAAGTAGGTTTCATATAAAGGGGTTTGCTGCCTCGGACCCACAGAACAAAATCTCTTACTATTATTGGACCAACTTCTCTGCATAAGTGAGCAGATGCTTCAGACAGACAGATCTCAACACCAAGAAAATACAGCCCTCTTGGGATTGTACTAGTTCATTCTGCAGATGTCTGAATACAACACATACATAAACGCACTTTCCTGCATATGGAAAAACAACAACCCTAAGTGTTCAGGGACAGCTCTAGGATAGACCTGTCATGGTAGTTTTCTGTGGATGAAGCAATCCAAAGGAGAAAGCTGTCCTATGCGATTCCTACCTTGCCGCACCGACCATATAGATTGCTTCTCAATTGCAGCAATTGGGTCTAATTATTTCATCCACCGAAGCCAGTAAACACACAGAAACTACAAAACTGATCTGGGCTGAAGCTGATTCGAGAGCAATTATACTGCCATGTTTTGCCCCGATGAAATAATCATTTTCGTGCATTTTGCATCGTTCCCTTTGGTTGTGTGAGCCGTGTCACTTGGAACAGGATAGAAAGGAGCTTTAACCGTGTTGCAGAGTGCACAGATCAGAAGGAGTCAGCGTGATGAACCTGGAAAGCCGAGAGAGCAAGAAAAAATGACGGCTACCTAGATAGAAAGCCAAACTATCTAATGTGGAAACTTGATGAGTGTGGGAATAGCTATTACCCACAGATCAGGGTTTTTTTTAAAAAAAGGTCCCTTGGCAGCTCCTGAGCTTTTAGTAACCACTTTGATCTGCTTGAATTGAGAAGGGACATTTTTCATGGCATAAAACAGGTGTGGGGGACCTTTGGGACTCCAGATGTGGCAGAACTACAACTCCCATCAGCCCCAGCAAGAATGGCCAGAGTTGATGGGAGTTGTAGCTCAGCCAACTATGGATAGCCAAATTTTCTCCATACCTGGCATAGAGTTAAGGCTGGGTGTTATGTACTGAAGTTCTCACCCTGGGCCAGCAGGGGGATACTGTAGATGCAAATAAGGGATCAAAAGTGACGGTCAGTGATTGGATAGTTTTAGAAAAAAATTACAGTTACGTTGTACTGGAGCTCTATATAAGCAGGCTGACTGAACACTTCAGTTCAGTTCTGATCTGGCTTGTGAATAAACAAGAGCTGTTTGAAGAATCGCTGTGTCGTCTGATATGTTCACCCACAACTTAACACTGACCATTTGCCGATGCTTGCTGCACAAGAGATGGGGTTGATTAAAAAAAAAGTTGGTAACTCCAGAGATGGCAGTTGGTGTTGCTATTATTATGATGATTACAGTCATACCTCGGGTTACAGACACTTCAGGTTGCGCGTTTTCGGGTTGCGTACTGTGTTGAAGCCAAAAGTACCGGAACAGGTTACTTCCGGGTTTCGGCACTCGCGCATGCACAGGATCACTAAATTATGCTTTGTGCATGCGCAGAAGTGCCGAATTGTGACCTGCGCTGTGGGTTGTGAACGCTGCAGGTTGCGAACGTGCCTCCCACACGGATCACGTTCACAACCCGAGCGTCCACTGTATTTATTATATTTATCCGTAGATCTCAGGGTGGTTCACAACTTTTAAAATACGAGAAAGAAAGAAGTTAATATTATTAGAAATACGAATTTGGAGAACTGGTAAACAGGTGATATAATGAAATTCAGTTAGAGGGGATTTGAGGAAGTCAGTTATCAATGTAATGAAATTAGGATTTGGAAGTAATAATTCTTTTTTATGTGTTTTTCTTTGTTTTTATGTATTGTAATGTTTTTCTTTTCTTTTGTATCTTTTTTATGTGATAAGTGTGAAAACCAATCAAAAAATTTTGGGGGGAAAAAATAAAGTACGAGAAAGAAACACAAAATATATAATCGAAACAAAAACAAACCCATAACCCCCTTCCAACAGCACATTTAAAAAAGGGTATCAGATGTCAGTCAGCCTGGTTGAAGAGGAACATTTTTACCTAAAGGTGTATAATGAAGGTGCCAGGCACGCTTCCCTGGGGAGAGCATTCCATAAACGGGGAGCCACTGCAGAAAAGGCCCCGTTCTCGTGTTGCCACCCTCTGGACCTCTTGTGGAGGGGGCTCACGAAGAAGGGCCCCACGAGATGATCTCAAGGTCCAGGTAGGTACATATGGAGAGAGGTGGACCTTGAGGTATTGTGGTCCTGAGCCATTTCTTTGCCTGTTCTTCACCCAAAGGCCCCAGGCCAGGTTAAAACATTAAAACACAGTATTAAAAACAGCTAAAAATGACTTAAAGGTAAAGGTGCCCCTGACCATTAGGTCCAGTCGTGGATGACTGGGGTTGTGGTGCTCATCTCGCTTTACTGGCCAAGGGAGCCGGCATACAGCTTCCAGGTCATGTGGCTGGCATGACTAAGCCGCTTCTGGTGAACCAGACCAGTGCATGGAAAAGCCATTTACCTTAAAATAAATAAATAGGAGCAGTACCTATTTATCTACTTGCAGTTTGAGGTGCTTTCAAACTGCTAGGTGGGCAGGAGCAGGGACCAAGCAACGGGAGCTCACCCCGTCGTGGGGATTCGAACCGCCAACCTTCTGATCGGCAAGTCCTAGGCTCTGTGGTTTAACCCACAGCGCCACTCGCGTCCCTAAAAATGACTTAGCAACCACCAAAAATACACCCCAAGTGTCAAACGCGAGAGTAAAGATCTGTGTCTTCAGCATTCACCAGAAGCTATATAAAGATGCTAGATTGATCTGAGGCTACAATGGTGACAGGAAAACACTCTGTGCAAGCTCTGTTGTCAGTGTTCCAGGCCTTGATGATGCTTACAGAAATCTTACAGAGCTGGATGTACAGGAAATCTTTCCATGGGCAGCAGAGCCACGTTCTCCGTGTGCCCAAGGGAGGGTGGCAAATGACTCTGGTTTGCCCCAGGGGGCCTGGCACAGGGTAGCAGAAACGCGCTGGCTCCGTTCTGGGCCTATGGTTTTGTGGTCAATTAGAGCTGAAGCCTGACGTCCGTCGCTATCAAATTTAGCCAATTAAGGTTCCTTGGAATCATTCATTACCTGGAGGTGGGAGAACGTAGAGACTGGAGGGCCAATTTGGTGGAATTGCTACAAAGCCACACGGCCTTTAGCTGGAGAGCAGTGAGGGGGGCAGATTAGAATAGGCGGGGGGCAGCTGCCAAAGAGAACAGGGTCCCTGCCCCCTTAATAGTTATGAGGAAGAGGGAATTTCAGCAGGGGCCGTTTCAGCTATTCATACGAAGGTGTATCATACAAAGTCCCTCTTTGACACAGCTATTAAAAGGGCGAAATCCCCCAGCTCTTTTAGTAGTCAGCCACCTTAACTGAACAATAGTGTTGGCACCTTTGGGCACCTCCAGACTATTGGGGTGTTTTTTTGGGGGGGAGCAGGTATATTCTCCATCATGTCATTGAAGAGGTAGTAGGGCATTTGTGGTGGATTTAGACTAGATCTCAAACGATCCTACTTCATCAGTATTGCAATCCCAGTATTGCATTATTGCATACCCTACAACAATCCTCCGAGGGAAATAGGTATGTCCTATTCAATAATAATAATAATAATAATAATAATAATAATAATAATTTTATACCCCACCCATTTGACTGGGTTGCCCCAGCAACTCTGAGCAACTCCCAACATATATTAAAACATAATAAAAATTAAACATTTTTTCAAAGAAACATCCCTATATAGGGCTGCCTTCAGACGTCTTCTAAAGGTTGTATAGTTACCGTATTTTTTGCTCTATAAGACTCACTTTTTCCCTCCTAAAATGTAAGGGGAAATGTGTGTGCATCTTATGGAGCGAATGCAGGCTGCGCAGCTACCCCAGAAGCCAGAACAGCAAGAGGGATTGCTGCTTTCACTGCGCAGCAATCCATCTTGCTGTTCTGGCTTCTGAGATTCAGATTTTTTTTTTTTTCCTTGTTTTCCTCCTCTAAAAAAGAGGGACCCTTGGAGGGTCTGTTATTGTCATCCCGAGGGGCACTCTTGCGTTGTAGCCAGTGCCGGCCTAACACATTTTGGCACCTGAGGCAGACCCTAAAACAGTGCTAGCCCTTTAGCTAGCACTGTTTTAACCCTAACCCCAACTAAAGAATCATTTCAAGAAAAATTGATGGACTATGCAGAACTGGCAAGACTGACATACAAGCTACGGGACAAGGATAACTGTGACTTTAAAGATGAATGGGAACCCTTCACAAAGTATTTGAAGACGCAACAAAGCGAACTGGACTCCTTGGCTGGCTTTGAATAAACATTCACAAACTTTTTATTGATAATAATCTGCTAAATAGTTTGAGGATCTGTGCAACTGTGTAACATGCAGAAAACAGCATTTCTAGAGAAATCAAAGACTGGAACTGAGGGAAGTCGGTGGGTGGGTTCTGTGGGGGGAGGGAGGAAAAATGGGGGGGAGGGGAATAAGGATGGTATGTTTCTGGATAATATGTTTTGTTTTAATTTTGAATAAAAAAACAACAGTGCCAGCCCTGCTTTCCAGGGAAGAAAGGGCAAGGGGAAGTGTACATCAGGAACAAGAGGGGTAAGAAAGATTGACATAGGAATATACTGTACTGCCCCGGTGGATTCTGCCGCCTGAGGCAGTCACTTCACCTTGCCTGTTGGTTGGGCTGGCCCTGTATAAATATTGACATCAGGATCCGCTGCCCCGGTGGATTCTGCCTCCTGAGGTGTTTACTTCACCTTGGCTCATGGCTGGGCCAGCCCTGGCTATAGCGTGACAAAAAAGACAGATAAAACAAAACACGTAGAACAACACAAGACTCTTAAGCTCAGGTTCATGGGTTTGAGGCCCGAGTTTGACAAAAAATTGCTGCACTGACCAAACCCTCTACGATTCTGTGATTTCCAATAAGCAAAATTACAGGATTTCCGCAGAAAGCTACGGGGCATGAAGCAATAGGTCTGCCCCGAAATGTTTGCAGTTGCAAAAACAAGTCTTGCAAGCAGGATCTGCCTGACACTGTCATGAGCACAAATCATCAGGGCTGCAAAATAAAAGGGATCTCTGGAGACGCTCTTTATCTAAGGAAGAGTCCTTGTGCCATTTACAGCTGCACGACGGCAGACGCAAATTCAGCAAGGAGGACTGTCTCTAGCATTGAGTATAAGAGCCTGGTGGGTTGTTGTTTTTTTCTGGGCTCCTGCACCTTTAAGAGTCGGTTTTGCTGGAAGTTTGCAACGCCGCTCCCAGGCTTAGGACTGAAATTAAAGTATGATCTGCCATTTCGCAACATTTCGTTATTGTTAGCACTGCTGTGCCCTATGGTTAAATAAAAATGATCTTTGCTGAAACCTACATTCTAATAATACCACGCTACTCCCAGCGCCACGCAAACACACACAATCACACACAAACCTCCCTCAGCAGCACCTTCCGTTCCCTTTCTCCACAAGAGACTTGACAGTTTTTTCATTATTATTTTAAAAGTTGATCGGAGCCGCTGGCCGGGGGTTTCTGAGCATGCTCAGAGTTCTGGTCCCTGAAGGAGACAGCATGTCTGTTTTTAAAAATAGAATCCCAAGGGCACCACATTTCAGAGGGTGTTTTCCTTGCAAAGGGAATCAGCTCGTACCTAACTGGCTACAAATATATATATCTCCAAAGCAGTTATTTCAAAGCAGCCTCGTATAATTCAGGATGGGGGGGGGGGAGAGAGAGAACCCGCCATGTTCAGCTCCACGCTCAGAAATGCTCAACGCCCTTCAGTGCAACTATTAAAAGTGCAAGATGACTGTCCCACAGGAGTTGCATCAAAGGGAGAATTTTCATGCGCGCCTTCATGCTGCTGGCGACAACACCCGCGAATTCATTTCCCCCAAGGTTTCACAGTCTCCTGGCAACTGGCCAGTGGGATGAGGAGATGCTAGCTGGCTCTGCACGCTCTAGCTCTCTGGGGGAAGCCAACATTTTGGGCAAAGGGCTGGGTTCAAGGATTGCCAACTTCCTCACTAGCCCCGGGCTCCTCCGCCGTGAACAACAGTTTGATGTGCAGGAACGAGCAAGTGAAATCCTTGAATCTGAAATCTCTGAACACGCTTTGGATATTTTGAGGACTTTTATCCCTTTAGGTTATTTCCCTTTGTAAGATGAGGATGTTTTATTGTTGCGGTATTGGGGAGCCTGTTATTCTATTTTTTTTTAAAAAAAAATAATGTAGGATTCGTGTTACCTTATTTTTGTTGTTGGTTTCTGGTCTGCTCCATTGTTAATTAGGCGCTACCTCAGCCTCTGAGTGGCAAGAGACATCGGGATGCCTGTGCTTTCCTCAGGGTTTCATTTCCTTGGAATGAAGGACAGCAGAGACTGTGGTGTATTTAGAATATATGGTTTTATATATGGATTGAGATTGAATCCCAACAAGGCAGAAGTATTGTTTCTGGGGGACAGAGGGCAGGCAGGTGTGGGGAACCCAGGTCTTGAATGGGGTAACTGTGCCCCTGAAGGACCAGGTGCGCAGCCTGGGAGTCATTTTGGACTCAGCTGTCCATGGAGGCACAGGTCAGTTTTGGGTCCTGGGCAGCTGCCTGCCAGCTCCATCCAGTACGCAGGTTGAGACCCTACCTACCTGTGCAGTGTCTCACCAGGGAACCAGGCAGAAGGCCTTCTCGGCAGTGGCACCCACCCTGTGGAACACCCTCCCATCAGATGTCAAGGATATAAAGAACTATACAACTTGTAGAAGACATCTGGAATGAATTAAATACTTAACCTGAGGTACCTCTGTACTTAATTCGTTCCGGAGGTCCGTTCTTAACCTGAAACTGTTCTTAACCCGAAGCACCACTTTAGCCAAAGGGGCCTCCTGCTGCTGCCGCGCTGCCGGAGCACGATTTCTGTTCTCATCCTGAAGCAAAGTTCTTAACCCAAGGTACTATTTCTGGGTTAGCGGAGTCTGTAACCTGAAGCGTATGTAACCCGAGGTACCACTGTACTTTTACATCTTATTCAAAATTTTTGACTTCCATCAGTCCTGTCTGAAAATTTTGCAATCTAATCTCTTAGTTTCTTATTTTCTTATTATAAGAAAAATAAAGAATAAGCATTTCTTATTTTCCCTATTACATTTCAAACTCATAACTAATCTCCCTATCTTTTTTTACTTTGTAACACTTCGTATATTTCTCCTTACAAAACTTCTTGTCGTCCTACTAGCGTAATTTGTTGATTACAGTTGCTCTTCAAATAATTCATATACTTCTTCCAATCTTCTGTAAATCTCTGGTCCCGCAGGTTTCGAATCCTTCCTGTCATTTTGTCCAATTCTGCATAGTCCATTAATTTCGTCTGCCATTCTTTCGTCGGAATTTCTTCTTGCTTCCATTTCTGGGCTAGCACTTGCCCATCTTGACTTGAAACAGTCAGCAGGGGGCAGACTGACTCGCAGGGACCCAAGAGTTTAAAATTCCTCCTTGCATGAATGAGGAGGTGATCAGAACTGCGCTTGATTTGTTGCTGGCATCCATTGCAGTCGAGAGACAATGGAGTGTGCCTATGGGGGTGAAGTCAAACTGCTGTGTGCAAGGCTGGGTGGTATGTATGGAGGTCTTGGGCTGCCTTGATGACAAGACCCCCCTCTCAGCCTCGCTAGGTAAAGGGTAAAGGGACCCCTGACCATTAGGTCTAGTCGTGGCCGACTCTGGGGTTGCGGTGCTCATCTCGCTTTACTGGCCAAGGGAGCTGGCGTACAGCTTCAGGGTCATGTGGCCAGCATGACTAAGTCACTTCTGGCGAACCAGGGCAGCGCATGGAAACGCCGTTTACCTTCCCACCGGAGCAGTACCTATTTATCTACTTGCACTTTGACGTGCTTTTGAACTGCTAGGTGGGCAGGAGCAGGGACAGAGCAACGGGAGCTCACCCCGTTGCGGGGATTCGAACCGCCGACCTTCTGATCGGCAAGTCCTAGGCTCTGTGGTTTAACCCACAGCGCCACCCGCGTCCCTTATTGGAGTTCTTTACTGTCATGTATATTTTGGTACCTTTTGGAGGGCGGTGGCACCAGGGGTTGGGGAAACTAAACTTGGGATTTTGCATGGTAAGTGTTTAGCATCTGCCCTGGGAAAGGCTGGTGTTTGGTGTAATATCCACCAGTAACCTAAAAGTGGGCTGTATGATGTGGTCCTCACCTTAGCAATGGACTCAGTTGGGTGGCCTTCAGCCAAGCTACTCTTTTTCTCGCGCCTCCAAACATGGGCTACCTTTCAGGGCTGTTGTAACGATTGTGCCTGGAAAGAAAGCGCTTCACCTTCTCATTTATGGATTGTTAGGGGGCAAAAGGTGCTTCTCCAGCCGGAGGGATCCTCAAGCGTCGTGGGTGTGGGAAGCTGTGTTTATGGGAGTAGCATTTCCCTGAGCCATACTCCCGAAGTGCGACTTGCGATGGCTTTGGGAAAAGCTGCCCAGCCTTCTTTCCCGATCAGTGAAACTGCCTGTCCCCGGTCACCGTGGATGAGAGACGCCAGATCGTTATGACCGTAAATCAGCCGTGGCAGTTCGGGAGCACCAATGTACCATGTAATTGCTATCTACCAGTGATCAGAGCTACTTTGGTCTCCAGGGGAAAATAACTCGCCTTTCGGTGACTGTAATCCTTCTCTGGATCTATTGCCTTGTCAACGACCCCAAATGGGGGTGGGGGGTGGGGTCTGCCTTGCAGGAACAAGGAAGCCAGTTTGTGGTGGTCAAGTTGAATGTGGTGGGTGGAAAGTTGGCTGTTAGGGCTGGGAGATCTGAGTTCAAATGCTACACCATGCCCTCCAGCATGTCTCCAATGAAAACAGGGACGCCCTATTCCATACTTATTCTTATTTATACCCCACCTATCTGGCTGGGTTGCCCCAGCCACTCTGGGCGGCTTCCAACATACAGTTGTACCTTGGTTCTCGAACAGAATGCGTTCCAGGAGTCCGTTCGACTCCCAGAACCATACAAAAACCAAGGCCTGGCTTCTGATTGGCTGCAGGAGTGTCCTGCAGCCAATCGGAAGCCGCTGAGGCTGTGCCAGATGTTCAGCTTCCGAAAATCATTCAAAAACCGGAACATTCGCTTCCGGGTTTTTGATTATTCGGGCGCCGATTTGTTCGGGACCCAAGGTGTTTGAGATCCAAGGTACAACTGTATATAAAAACATAATAAAACATTAAACATTTTAAAACTTCACTATACAGGGATGTCTCCAGATGTCTTCTAAAGGCTGCATAATTGCAAGACTACAGAAGTTTGTTGTTGTTTAGTTGTTTAGTCGTGTCTGACTCTTCGTGACCCCATGGACCAGAGCACGCCAGGCCCTCCTGTCTTCCAAAGCCTCCTGCAGTTTGGTCAAACTCATGCTGGTAGCTTCCAGAACACTGTCCAACCATCTTGTCCTCTGTCGTCCCCTTCTCCTTGTGCCCTCCATCTTTCCCAACATCAGGGTCTTTTCCAGGGAGTCTTCTCTTCTCATGAGGTGGCCAAAGTCTTGGAGCCTCAGCTTCAGGATCTGTCCTTCCAGTGAGCACTCAGGGCTGATTTCCTTCAGAATGGATAGATTTGATCTTCTTGCAGCCCATGGGACTCTCAAGAGTCTCCTCCAACACCATAATTCAAAAGCATCTATTCTTCGGCGACCAGCCTTCTTAATGGTCCAGCTCTCACTTCCATACACCACTACTGGGAAAACCATAGCTTTTACTATACGGACCTTTGTTGGCAAGGTGATGTCTCTGCTTTTTAAGATGCTGTCTAGGTTTGTCATTGCTTTTCTCCCAAGAAGCAGGCGTCTTTTAATTTCGTGGTTGCTGTCACCATCTGCAGTGATCATGGAGCCTAAGAAAGTAAAATCTCTCATTGCCTCCATTTCTTCCCCTTCTATTTGCCAGGAGGTGATGGGCCCAGTGGCCATGATCTTCGTTTTTTTTGATGTTGAGCTTCAGACCATATTTTGCGCTCTCCTCTTTCACCCTCATTAAAAGGTTCTTTAATTCCTCCTCACTTTCTGCCATCAAGGTTGTGTCATCTGCATATCTGAGGTTGTTGATATTTCTTCCTGCAATCTTAATTCCCGCTTGGGATTCATCCAGCCCAGCCTTTTGCACGATGAATTCCAACAGTAGTTAGGCGGTCCCTATCCAGATAGGGGCACAGCTGGGCCACTAGCCGAAGCCGATGGAAGGCACTCCACACCACCAAGACAAGCTAATACAGGGAATTACAGGGAAAGACATAGACTGCTCAAAGTCTCCAGCCAAGCCCTCTGTGAATCACTCCCAATTAACAGTGTTCAAACAAGACCCATCCACCAAAAAGCCATGGAGTTGTGTACCGAAATAGAGCACCTTTTCCGTCATTGTCCCCAGTGACAAAACAATGTCTGCACAGACAATGCAAATGCAAATATTCTATTGATTTGATGCCATTTTAACTGTCAAAAGTTTCCTCCCAGAAGCTTCTGGGAACTGCTATTCGTTGAGAGCGCTGAGAATTCTCTGGTAGAGATTCTAGCATCCTCCCACACAAAAAACTACATTTCCCAGGGTGCCACGGGGAAAGGGAAATCAGGTTACGCCTGTAGTGTTTATAAAGGGATACCACAGTTTCCCAGTGCAACAGAGTTTTGCCTTTTGGAAAGAGGCTGGGAGCACCACCCTCAAACAGGTGAATAATAACAGCACAGCGATGGCATGTTTAGAAGGCACCTTCGGAAAAAGCCCCCCTGGGTAATGTAGAGTTACCCAGCTTCTGTTTACAAAACTCTGTTTGCAAAAATGATTAGCAGCCTCTGTTTCTGGCAGTTGCCCAGAGGCTTAAAATTCTGCTTAACACAGGAACATAGGAAGCTGTTGGAGGCAATATGGACTTGATTTGATTCATTATATTTCCATGCAGCTTTTCATTGCAACAGAACCCCAAAGCGGCTTACAAACCATAAATAACAATAACACGATTGAACATCACAAATGCAACATAAATCATGCGGGATCATTTTTACCGGTTAGGTGGACAAAGGTCCGTATAGTTAAAGCTATGGTTTTCCCAGTAGTGATGTATGGAAGTGAGAGCTGGACCATAAAGAAGGCTGATCGCCGAAGAATTGATGCTTTTGAATTCTGGTGCTGGAGGAGACTCTTGAGAGTCCCATGGACTGCAAGAAGATCAAACCTCTCCATTCTGAAGGAAATCAGCCCTGAGTGCTCACTGGAAGGACAGATCCTGAAGCTGAGGCTCCAATACTTTGGCTACCTCATGAGAAGAGAAGACTCCCTGGAAAAGACCCTGATGCTGGGAAAGATGGAGGGCACAAGGAGAAGGGGACGACAGAGGACGAGATGGTTGGACAGTGTTTTCGAAGCTACCAGCATGAGTTTGACCAAACTGCGGGAGGCAGTGGAAGACAGGAGTGCCTGGCGTGCTCTGGTCCATGGGGACACGGAGAGTCGGACACGACTAAACGACTAAACAACAACAAAGGTGGACAACTTGACCCCATCTGCAGCATTGTACCACTTTAAAGAATTGTGGTTTCCACCAAAAACAAACAAACCCATGACATGGTTTTTGTTAAGGGTGCTGAGAGTTCTTAGGAGACCCTCACAGAGTTGCGATTCCCAGGGTTCCCTATTCCCATAGCTGGGATCTGACTGTCAATATCACTTGGGGTCTATTGTGCTCGCTTGATAGTAATTTGCCACCACCAGAAAGAAATCTCTCTCTCCCGAGGAACCAGGCAGGAGCTGCGGCCACACAAGGAGGGACGGTGACAGTAAGACAGATAATGCTTTAGTATTTCTAGGTGAGCAGCCCTGTTCCCAGATTATTACTTGTCTGGTAAGCTACTGTACAATGTGCAGATTCCCTGCTTCTCTGTTGTGAAAGGCGGGAGGGGAGTAATGATTTCATCCGGAAATTTGTGAACTCACTAATAAACAGCAGCCCAGGGGGTTGTTTTTTGCCTGAACAAACCCCCTCAAACTACATATGCTCCCATGACAGCTTATGTTGTCATGTGCATTTGTTAGTCTTTAAGATATCGAGAGAGTGCTGCTTTAACCTTGCACTCTGCTAATCGGAAGCCAATACACACCATGCTCGACATTGCAAAATCCAGTTCAAACAACAAAGAATCTTGCGGCCAGGCGGGCAAATTTATTTGCAACATCCAGCTGGGATAGCTCAGTTGGTAGAGTACGGGACCCTTAATCTCAGGGTTGTGGGTTCAAGCCCCACGTAGGGCAAAAAATTCTTGGGTTGCAGGGGGTTGGACTCGATGACCCTCGTGGTCCCTTCCAACTTTATACAGTTCTATTATTCTATGAGCTCTCGTGATCCATAGCCCACTTCCTCAGATGCACAGAAAGCCGGTTGGCAAATGTTGGGTCGGAATTTGGGGAAGGGGCGTGGCTCAGTGCTAGATCACCTGCTTTGCATGTAGAAGGTCTCAGATTCAGTCTCCAGGTACGGCTGGGAATGTCCCCCGCCTGAACCCCTGAGGAACCTGCCAGTCAGTGTAGCCAGAATTGAACTGAATGGACCAACTTTCTGGCTTAGCCTAAGACAGCTTCCTGTGTCCCTACATTTTGTTCAGTTCTGTGCCCTTTATGGTCTGTATTTATGGGCTGCATGCACAGCTCAGACCACTTCCTGCACGCAAAACTACAACTCCCAGCACCCTCGAGAAACTACAGTTCCCAGAATTCGGGAGGGAAAACTAATCTTTCTTCTTTATGAATACCTTCAAACCAACGCTGGGACGTTGTTGAGGCTGGGTGTGGGGCCTTGCATATAGTAAGCATATAGTATTGTTACTCATCCTGCTCTGGAACTTTGTCACAGCAGGGCTTTGTTACTCACGCCCATCCCACTTCCCAGCGCAGCAAGAAGTTGCAGAAGTGCCATAAGGGTTTGGTTGTCTTTGGATGAGAGAGTGCTGGAGGGTTGGGGCCAGGGCTGGCACACCCATAAGGCAAGGGGAGGTGATGGCCTCAGATGGCAGGATCCACAGGGGCAGCAGATCTGACCTCCAAAGAATGCATCGCAAGCTTGGTGGTTCGAATCCCCGCGACGGAGTGAGCTCCCGTTGCTCCGTCCCAATTCCTGCCAACCTAGCAGTTCGAAAGCACACCAGTGCAAGTAGATAAATAGGTACCACTGTGGCAGGAAGGTAAACAGCATTTCTGTGCGCTCTGGTTTCCGTCACGGTGTCCCATTGTGCCAGAAGCGGTTTAGTCCTCCATAGCTGTCAACTTTCAGATTTGAAAATAAGGGATCAGCAGCCTCGAAAATAAGGGATCAGCAGGCTCACCTATCCCGGGGACAGTCTATGGGATAGCTAACAATCCAGGATAGCAGCGGGAAACGACACTGGAATAGGGGAATTTCCCGCAAAAAAGGGGAAGGTTAACAGCTATGTGCTGGCCACATGACCTGGAAAGCAGTCTGTGGACAAACACCGGCTCCCTCGGCCTGAAAGCGAGATGAGTGCCGCAACCCCAGAGTCGACTTTGACTGGACTTAGCTGTCCAGGGGTCCTTTACCTTTTTGTTGTTGGTGTTGATCTTTATTCCCCCACTTGTTCCTGATGCAGCGCTGCACTCCTGTCTTCTTCTCTGGCAGGCTAAGGAGGGCACAATTTTGGGGGGTTGGCCTCCGGCTGCCAAAATGTCTTGGGCCAGCCCTGCTCAGGATGCTCTTGCGGTTTTTACTGTGCTGGTGCTGAGGGTTAACCGTGTGGCGAGGTCCAAGTCCAGTCCGAGGTCGAGGGTGCGGTATGGAGGCTGTCCGTCAAAGCTGAAGCGGGGTCCAAGGCAGGGAGGTCAGGAACTCTGGCAGGAAAGCGGGACAGGGTGCAAGCAGGAACAGGCTACCAACAATGTTGCTCCCACAACCTGGGACTGGGGCTGGCCGGCTTTTATCTGCCCCGAGGCATAGGGCGGCCCCGGTCCACAGGTGACTCGCCTCTCCTGGCCTGGAGGAGAGCACTCCTCCTGCGGGAACTTAGTTCCCTCCGCCTCTCTGCCCTGAGCCTCTGCAGCTCAGGAGAGGCAGGAGGGTTACTGGACCCAGAGGCAACCTCACCTTCCCCTGACAGGGCTGGGAGAGGAGCACCTGCAGGCAATGGGTCCTCCATCACTTCTGGAGCCAGAGCAGACTCATCTTATGCCTGCACCTGAGGTTCCAGCACAGGTGAGGACCCTTCAGGCTCAAGCCCCAGCCCTGACTCAACTGGTTCTGGAGGCAGGGACTCCTGTGCAGGCTGGGATTCCTCAGGTTCAGCCTCCGAGTCCGAATCCCAGGCCATCACATTTATATTTATTTACAAATGTGCAGGCAGGAGATAAATATGCTCTTTCAGGAGGCATCGCAGACTCATTACGCCACATCAGATTCCTAGACTGCAGTTCATGCAGCTCCTCGCAGAGATGCCTTCAGATTTTGCTTTCTCCAGCTGAATGCTTAGCTGTCTCCCCTCTAAATTCAAAACTCAGTTCCAAACCGCTTGCCTCTTCCCCTGTCTACAGGAGATGTCACCTTCAGAAGGCTGGGTTTCCAAGCCCTCAAGAAACCCACAGAATAAGATTCTAGCTGCACAGCATCCGATCACAATCCCTGTTGGCACTTGTGATTTTAAAAAATGGAAGTGTTTTTTCACCGCTCCAAAGAAAGTAAATACAGTTTTCAGTGCAGAAGGGTGTCACTCTGCAACCATAGAAATTTTGTCAGTCGTTCAGTGCATGTGTCACTCTGGGTTTCTTTTTTTTACCTCTATGAAGCGTCGGGGGAGAGATATTCACTAGTTATTTGTAAGCACTATTATGATTCCTTTAGTGAAATTTCTGTCCACTAAGGACACTTACAGAGAATCTGTTTCCAGATTTGATTGCAGGGAAGTTAGATGACACCAGCTATTTAATGAGCTGGTTTGTTTGCAGGGAGATTAGATTACATTGCCTCAAAGGGTTATCCCACACTTCCCAGTGTGATTTCCTGTCACTTTCCTAACAGCAAAAAGGCCAGTCTTTTGGGAGAGTGGGCGTTTTGTGTAAGCCTATAGTTGTGAAGGGACACAGGTGGCGCTGTGGGTTAAACCACAGAGCCTAGGGCTTGCCGATCAGAAGGCCGGCAGTTCGAATCCCCGCAACGGGGTGAGCTCCCGTTGCTCGGTCCCTGCTCCTGCCAACCTAGCAGTTCAAAAGCACGTCAAAGTGCAAGTAGATAAATAGGTACCGCTCCGGTGGGAAGGTAAACGGCGTTTCTGGTTCGCCAGAAGCAGCTTAGTCATGCTGGCCACATGACCCACAAGCTGTACGCCAGCTCCCTCGGCCAATAAAGCGAGATGAGCGCCACAACCCCAGGGTCATCAGCGACTGGACCTAATGGTCAGGGGTCACCTTCACCTTTATAGTTGTGAAACTGTATAAAAATAAACTGTAGTTGTACAACTCGAATTTGCTGCTATGTGAGTCAATCCCACACATAAATAGTATTAGCACCCTAATTCATAGTCATGAGGACCATGGGCATAGCCAGGATTTTTGCTAGGGGGAGCAGGCCTTTTGTTGGGGGGGCAGAACCTCAGTTTGCTATGTATTTTTATGGAATTTTATTGATTTGGGGGGGCAACTGCCCCTCCCTAGCCCCCCTTGAGGACAGGAAAACTCATTGCAGCCACCAAGGGTGGGCAAATTTGATGGATAACTTAAGTTCTGTTCTGCACAATGGTCCAAGGGGGCAGATCAGGTCCTTTTGTATGGGAAGTTGCAAAAATCAAATTCCTCCAACGTCTCTGACGCTGACTTCAATAAGACGACTTGAAACTTGGGGTTTTCCATAGCTTCATGCGAGCTAGGAGGATTCAGCCCAGCAACTTGCTCTGAAAACGCCCCTCTCTGCCTTGTAATACTAATAATAAAAGACAGCCCCTGAGCATGCGCAAAGTGGATTGTGCAGCTTTCTCACATGTGGAGCCTCATAGCTTGCACCCTCCTTGTTAGCTCCTGCTCTGCCTCTGTTCTTTTGAAATTGAGCATGCACCCAGCTGCGTGTCTGCCATCCCCACCCAGACTATCTGTTCCGGGAGCTCTGACCCCAATCTGCCTCAGGAGAAACCCCACAACCGGAGCGCAAACCCATTTCCCCGATGCGCCCACCTTGGAAGAAACAGCAGCACCAGGAGGCCAGTTCTGGAGGAGCAATTTATCTTCACTAGTTAGAGGATTATGTTATAACGGGCTCATGTGCTGTGACAAGGCAGCTTCTTAATGAGTGGAGATAAATGGCCTCGGTGACAGCGCCGAACTGCCTTTTGCTGCCACCGGCGTTTAACTAGCGAGCACGTTGCAGAAAGCAGAGGCGGGAGGAAAAGAATTGGGGGGAACGGAAAAAGCAGCTCCGGCCCCGTGGAGAACGTCTGGGCTAGCAGTGCATCAGCATTCAGGGATGTCGGAACAAGGATTCTCAACCCAGCTTGTTTGGATAACCTGTTTTGCAAAGAACAGAAGTAGTAAAGGTCCCCAGCCGAAGATTTAGCTGGTGTTCTATTTTTGTTTTATTTCAACAGGTACGCCAAACAATGGCGGATTTATTCTGGAACGTCCGCACACAGTTCTGTTATTAGTTGTTCTGCGATGCTTCTCCAATGTTGCTACACTCCTGGAGGGGCACTTTTGTGCTGTGCAACGATAGCAGGAAAATAATAATAATAATGAACCAGAACACTGGAGATTTTAAAAAATGACAGGATCTTAGCAGGTCCTGTTGTTAATTTTATTTATACTCTGCCCTCCCCGGCCAGAGCTGGGCTCAGGGCGGCTAACACCAGTAAAATTACAGTAAAAACGTAATGGGGGGGGGGGACCAATTTAAAATACAGGTTAAAATGCAATTTAAAATGCAGCCTCATTTTAAAAGTAGCCCATAGATCAAAACCATAAGGGGAGGGAAACATAAGGGTCACACTGAGTCCAAACCAAAGGCCAGGCGGAACAGCTCTGTCTTGCAGGCCCTGCGGAAAGATGTCAAGTCCCGCAGGGCCCTGGTCTCTTGTGACTGAGCGTTCCACCAAATCGGGGCCAGTACTGAAAAGGCCCTGGCCCTAGTTGAGACCAATCTAACCACCTTGCGACTTGGGACCTCCAAAATGTTGTCATTTCTGGACCTTAAGGTCCTCCGCAGGGCATACCAGGAGAGACGGTCCCATAGGTTAGGGGACATGTACCTTAAATGAAGTGGTATGTCCGCCTCGAAGCTTTTGTAGGTACTCCAGAATTCCAGTATCATGTGCACAAGTCATCATGAATGCACAATAAAAAGGACTTCTGGAGGGGCCCTCTGATTCTCCTTCTTTGTTTTGTAATCCCCTCCAACCCCCAACCCCCCTGGACTTCTCCTTCAAGGTATGCCACATAGCTCACCCATCTGAGATGTCCAACTACTTTCCTTTGCAGCCACCATATCATAGTCCACCCATTCTTGGCTTGCAGCAGACTGTGTAGTTTCGCACACAGGGAGACTGGTGGGTGGATGAATCCGCTGCAGTGGTGGATGATGCCCAGTTAATAAGATTAATTTATATACCGCTTCTGTTCCAAAATAGTTTCCAAGGGGTTTACATCTATAAAATCAATCCATAACTAAAATACAAACCCAGCAGTGCATTAAAGCATCCTTAATTAAAATATACGACCAAACAGTTAAAAAGTACAATTAAAACCTTTGAATCAAAAGATCTGTTCTGGGGACTGCTTGCCTAAACAGGAGCCGGCAGAATGCCAATACTGATGGGGCTCCTCATATTTCATATATTATTATTCAAATTTGTATCCAATCAGCTTGGAATGTTTTTTCAGGGGGGTTTATCCCCACAACTATCCTGTTGGGTAGGTTAGGTGGAGTATCTTTCTGAAAGCCACGCAGTCAGCTTACATATGAATATGAGAAGCTGGGTTAAATACAGAGTCCATCTAGCCTACTCAGTCTTTCAGAGGATAGGCCTTCCCCACACCCATGAAATTCTTACAATCAGGGTTAGAGGGCATGTGAATGTGGCCAGACTGTTGCTCTCATCATTGCTGTCAGGGCTGGAGTCAGATGCAGGTCAGCACCAAGAGGCAGAGATAGTGAAGTTTACTCTTTGTTCAAGGAAATGGCATACAACTCAGCAACGCTTCCTAGGAGGCCTTGCCCTGTGGAGCAGTTGCCAGGACTGAAGGTCCCCTGCCTTCTACACTTCCGAAGGCTCCTCCTCTCCTGGATGTTTCCCAAGCAGTCTCAAACTGCATCTGTGGACCTCTGGCCTCTGTTCTGCCATCATTATCCTGGGCATTCTTGGAGAGAAGCGAGGAAGGGAGCTTGTCGCAGCAGGAGAAGGAGACTCCCTGGATTCTTCAGCAGTCTCTTGACCCCTTTCCTCTGCTTCAGCCTTGGAGCTTGAACTGCTCTCTGTCACCGTCTCTTCCTGATCACTAAACCCTGTTGCCCCTTCAGCATCCAACACCTTCCAGTCTTCTCCCTCTGACCTCTCCTCGGTGTCTCACCACCGATCCCTGGGCTCTAATAATAATAATAATAATAATAATTTATTATTTATACCCCACCCACCTGGCTGGGTTTCCCCAGCCACTCTGGGTGGCTTCCAACAAAGTATTAAAATACAGTAATGCATCAAACATTAAAAGCTTCCCTAAACAGGGCTGCCTTCAGATGTCTTCTAAAAGTCTGGCAGTTGTTTTTCTCTCTGGTGGGAGGGTGTTCCACAGGGTGGGTGCCACTACCAAGAAGGCCCTCTGCCTGGTTCCCTGTAACTTGGCTTCTCGCAGAGAGGGAACCGCCAGAAGGCCCTCGGTGCTGGACCTCAGTGTCCGGGCAGAACGATGGGGGTGGAGACACTCCTTCAGGTCAGATCCTTCCTCCTCTGGGGATTCCTTTGGGGATTCCCCGGCTGGTGCCTCCCACCACTCCTCCTCGTCCACTCGGTCCCTGACAATTCCTGACCACCAGAGCTGATGAGAGTTGCAGTTCAGAACCTGGAGGGTGGCAAATTGCCCATCCCTGCTTTAAATGGAGATGTGGGTGTGGAAGGGAGGCTGAACATGAACCTTCTGCTTGCAAGAAACATGCTCCTTTGTTGAGCTGCATCTCAGGAGCATGACCAGGAAGTCACCTCCAGTCCAACTGGGGCTCGAGCCCAGATTCCTACCCACTGTGCAACGTGGCAGGGAGGGGGAGATGGCAGTGAAAAACGAGTGTGTGGGAAAGAGATTGCTTTGTCGGCTAGTGCTGATAATGAAGTCCTCTTGCCTTAGGTTTCCAAGTATCTTTCCATCCAATAAGTCCAGCTCAACAGGAAACACAAAGCTCTAATTAAGAGAGCTCTTGAGACATAAATTGATCACGTGGGCCTCAGCTCCTGAGTGGCAAAGACACTTTCTTTCTCGCTGTCTCACACCCACCAGGAGGCCAGAGCTGGAGAGAGGCATGTAGAAGGGAGAGATGTGCTTTTGACGCATAAGCAGACATGCTCTGGCGTTACACCCAGAAGGCGTGGGGACATGGCAGCAACTAGCAGAGGATGTGGCACATGTAGGTTTGGTATAACGAAGTGGCGGTGGCGGCAGCAGAATCCAGTCCAGGTGTGACCGCTCTCTTCAGACGAAGAGCAAACCACTTTCTGGTCACAGTTGCCTTCTGCGGAAACACAGGAGCAGGAGAGAGGACCGAGCGCAGCCTCAACGCTGCCTCTAGAGTGACAGTTTAGTTCTGGGCAGAGCTGTGCATTACAAGGTAAAGGTAAAGGCACCCATGACTATTAGGTCCAGACGTGGCCGACTCTGGGGTTGCGGCACTCATCTCGCTTTATTGGCCGAGGGAGCCCGCGTACAGCTTCCGGGTCATGTGGCCAGCATGACTCAGCCGCTTCTGGCGAACTAGAGCAGTGCACGGAAATGCCGTTTACCTTCCCGCTGGAGCGGTACCTATTTATCTACTTGCACTTTGAGGTGCTTTCAAACTGCTAGGTTGGCAGGAGCAGGGACTGAGTAACGGGAGCTCACCTCGTCGCAGGGATTTGAACCGCTGACCTTCTGATTGGCAAGCCATAGGCTCTGTGGTTTAGACCACAGCGCCACCTGCGTCCCTTGCATTACAAGGCAGGATAGAACAAAAACTTAACCCAGTAGGCATTTAAAGCTGAATGGATCAAATCCACACTTTTCGAAACAATCTGTGAACCGAAACACAGCCGTCCTTCAGAATTCACCTTATCTGAGTCATATGATACAGTTCCCCGACCAACCAGTGTTAACAAAAATGCATATATTAGGGGAAAGTGTGCATAGGGTCTTAAAAGTGTTTACAGTGGTACCTTGGGTTACATACGCTTCAGGTTACAGACTCTGCTAACCCAGAAATAGTACCTTGGGTTAAGAACTTTGCTTCAGGATGAGAACAGAAATCGTCTGTTCACAGACAGTTTTCCGGGTCATGTGGCCAGCATGACTAAACTGCTACTGGTGCATGGAGGACCATGACGAGTGCCAGAGCGCACAGAAACGCCATTTACCTTCCCGCTGCCTATTTATCTACTTGCACTGGTGTGCTTTTGAACTGCTAGGTTGGCAGGAGCTAGGACAGAGCAATGCAAGCTCGAACCGCCGACCTTCTGATCAGCAAGCCCAAGAGGCTCAGTGTTTAGACCACAGCGCTACCTGCGTCCCAGGTCAAGTTGCACAGCAGCGGGGATCAGTAAAACCAGAGGTAGGCAACCTAAGGCCCGGGGGCCGGATGCGGCCCAATCGCTTTCTCAATCCAGCCAGCAGCGTGTTTTTACATGAGTAGAATGTGTCCTTTTATTTAAAATGCATCTCTGGGTTATTTGTGGGGCATAGGAATTCGTTCATTATTATTTTTTTCAAAATATAGTCCTGCCCATCACATGGTCTGAGGGACAGTGGACCAGTCCATGGCTGAAAAAGGTTGCTGACCCCTGAGTAAAACAGTGTTTGCAAGCTCAGCAAACCTTCTTTTAAAGGTTTGTGAGTCTACACACACACACACAGAGAGAGAGAAAGAGAGAGGGAGAGAGAGAAAGAGAGAAAGAAAGAAAGACAGACAGACAGACAGACAGACAGAGAGGGCAGCTTGGTTTGTGGCAAGAAGGGGGAAAACACAGGCTAGATAAATGTCGAAAGAAAGGATCTTCAGCTGAAGCAGTAAAAGGGGGCGGGTGGGAAGGACGTTGTGGCTGATGCAGTACCTCCTAATCATATGGCAAAGAGGCATATGGTCGGCAAGGACCTCTCACTGTGCTGAGGCATACTTGTACCAGCTCAGCAAATTGCAGACAATTTAAGGAGGCGGAAAATCCACCATTATCTCTACTTCTGCAAAGCGTTCACCCTTGCACTAAAGCCACTGCTCTTCGGGTCCCAGCCCCCAATTGCTCAGTGTGTAGGGAAGAACTTGCACACTTTGTTTTCAATTAAGAAGCATGCACACCAGCAAAGGCTCCATCATTCTAGACCTCTGACCCCTGTTTAGACCACATGCGATTGTTCCTCTGGAGCAACTACAATTCTCACCCGAGAAATTCACAATGCTTCTACACTTGGGCCTTTTACTCATTCCATCTCCGCAATGAGCTGGAATTGGGATTAGAGTAAGTAGTTCCGTATGGTTCATAACAGAGCAATATATTGTTCAGCAATACCAGTCCCCAGAGTTGTGCTTCCATAACATTTATTCAGCAGATCCAACAGTCCTCTGCAAAATAAGTTAGTAGCTTCCTCCTTCAACTTCTTCTGTTACTTCCTGTTCACTGCAGCAGCAGCAACAGCATGACTGATTAACATCTAAATTAGTTACTTCTTGTTCCTGCCATGAAAGAGCTTTCTCCATATTTTGAAAAATGTACAATATTGCATTGTAAAAAGATTGCAAGAAAAAATGACGAAAGGAAACAATTATAATGCCTCCTCGAGCAATGATACAATTAAGAAACTCTGGGTGTTTCCAGACTGTCGCTATTTTCATGTGGGATTCAGTCACATCCAGACAGATTTGGGCTGCACGATTAAAACAGATCTGGATCTCTTGTGCAACAAAACCACTTCTCCCAAAGATCCGACTCTTGGTGGTGAGGCAAGTGAAAGGAAAATACACTGCAAAGTGTGGGATAACACTTGCTTTGACATTTTTTAGTTGTTGTTTTTTTGGTTTGGATTTGATATCCCGCCTTTCACTCCCCTTCAGGAGTCTCAAAGCGGCTAACATTCTCCTTTCCCTTCCTCCCCCACAACAAACACTCTGTGAGGTGAGTGGGGCTGAGAGACTTCAGAGAAGTGTGACTAGCCCAAGGTCACCCAGCAGCTGCACATGGAGGAGCAGAGACGCGGACCCGGTTCACCAGATTACGAGACTACCGCTCTTAACCACTACACCACACTGCCTCCCCACAAACAAATCAGTGTGAATGCTAATTTCAGTGTTGTAATGCCAACAATGTGGAGGATCAGGATGAATACTCAGTGAACAGACGGTCTTGAATTACCCTATCAGTCAGCAATGCACAAAACAGGACATCAGGAGGAAGCTGCTAATTAAAGGCAAAGAAGCCCTGAAACTCTCAAAACCCTTTTTCTTTTCTTTTTTGGCCAGCCCATACCAGCTTTGCATTTTAATTTGAAATAATCACTTTTTAAAAAGGCAGAAGCACGACACTAAGTACACTGGAAGGCAGAACCCAGTCAGTGGAATATGACAGGTTGGAGGTGAAATTTCTGGACCCACTCTATATTTAAAAAGAGTGAATGAAGGGTGACTGCGCCAGACTAAACCAGCAGAGTAGAAGCAACCCCAAGTGACCGTTTCTATAAACAAAGATGTGTAGAAAACTCTTCACATCCTTTTGCTTCATAAAGGGTGGTTGTTTGACCTGTGTTAATTGCATTACAATTAATATACCGGGTATAAGCACATCGTTACAATGAGTTTTCTTAATATATACTGGGGTGGGTTTTTGTTTTATCTTGAATCTATCCAAGGGGATTCAGAGAGAAACATTAACACGCCTTTCCCCTATTGCATTTAGATAGTTGTCTAACATGGTCTCTTCTTCAGTGTTCATGGAGATGGAACCACTACAGTCAAGTCACCCACACACAAAACAAACCCACACATGAGATACCTCTCATGTGACCAAAGTTAACCTATCACATGAGAGTTACTGGGGAACATTCCAGAATGAAACACACAGTAATGCATTTAAGCATTCCCCGTTTCAGTCAATTAAACCACTATGCTTAACAGGCCATGCATTTGACTTTACAAAGGACAGGGGCTCTCGGTGGGGAGCCCTCTCTTGAAAGGTTTTTGAGTCCAGGTCCACCTTATAGATAAATAACTCTGAGAAAGCAGCGGAGGGGCCAGATTTTAGCACCTGTGCCACAAACTGAGCAGGCACACACAGTTGGTCCCACCTGTAGGTCACAGCAGGTCACCTTAGTCATCACTAAGGTGAGATTTATTACAGTTCAATCTATGCAGTTTATATGCAAATCTGCATTCTCCTTGCCCTCTTTTTTGGTGATTTATTTTCTCTCTTTTTAAGTAGCTGCTCTGACCTCACCCCAGGACTTCCTTGGATGCCATGTTGGGCTTATGGACTCTCAGAAAAGCAAACATTTGCTGCCCCCGCCTGCTTTGGCAGGGAAACTCCTCTCAGTCAGGTCTCTTCGCTTATGGCCAGGAAGTCAAACGATTGCTTTAAAACTGGACTCCATTCCAGTTCACCAGGAAGAGGAAAACACTCACGAAACAGCTTTTGGATGGTGGTTTGGCTTCAGTAGGACTTTTGCTGCCACTACATCCTTGTGGGGAAGGTTTTCACCAGGAGAATCCCTGTCTGTCCTGCACAGAAACCCTGCCAAGGAGAAAAGAGGGAAGGCTGAATGAAAATTGGCTGATGTGGGCAATTTGGAAATTTGAGCACATTAGTGGTTGGCTTGGCTTTCTAAAGTTTATCCCCCATACTCAGGAGGGCTAGAATCTTGTCGCTTTTAAAAATCTAAAAGGTTAAGCTGAGAATTATCCGTGTTTCCAACAGATGCGATAAATTCCAGGCACGTTATGCGTCTTGCAGCATAATCGCTGCCATAAAGATTTCCAGTCTTCCATACAAAAAAATATAAGCCTTGTACGTCTATTTCACAGAGCCCATGACTCAACAGTGGACATTTGTGTTGTTATTTTTAACCTCCGTGCTCTTGCCCCTGTGTTAATCTTCCACAATAAAATAGCAGCGGCAGCAGACCCTGTGGCCAATAACTCTCCTGCTACAATAATTATTATACACAAAGAGCATCTGCCTTTAACCGCAGACAAATCCCACCATGGACCTCCAAAAGTGCAGATTGGTTCGCTTCCTCTCCCGGAGTCCCTTCATGTATCCAGTTGTAATTAAAAGCTAACACTCTACACCACCCAGGCCATTAACCAGCTTTCAAGTTCAATTTTAATTACTGTGCAAACCGTGGAAAGTGAAGTCCTGTTTTCAAAGGCCGCGTCTCTGTATTTGGGTGCGGGGAGGGGCGAGAAATGCACTTTTCCTGAGCCAGTTGTGCACACCAGCACAGGTGGCCGAAAAGCAGCTCCATCTGTGACTGTTAACACATTGTCTAGACTAGCAACGGCTAAGCGTTCAATGGCACGCCTGAAAAATAATTTTGGGGAATCTGAGTGCTCAGTACCAAAGCCCCACATGAGCCTCCGCTCTTCACTGTCTGACAGTTCCCTCCTTCCCCACAGTGGAGATTCCTCTGTTGCACAAAGTGGGGCATATCGCACACGCACACCCAGATTGTGAGGCCCCCAAAACTTCCAAAAGCACTTCCAATCTTTCTCCTGTCACCAGCAGTCCTTATTAATGTTAAGTTGTGGGTGAACATATCAGACGACACAGCGATTCTTCAGACAGCTCTTGTTTATTCACAGGCCAGAACAGAACTGAACTGAAGGGTTCAGCCAGCCTGCTTATATAGAGCTCCAGTACAACACAACTGTAACAATTTTCTGTAATTATCCAATCACTGAATGTCACTTTCGATCCCTTATTTGCATATGTGGGCCTGAACTATCTACAGTATCCCCCTGCTGGCCCAGGGTGAGAACTTCAGTACATAACAATTAATATATTTTCCACTGACAGAGGCATTCTAGATGCATCCATCCATCTTGTCTGCTTAGCCAACCAAAATACAGTGGAACCTCGGGTTGCGAACGTGATCCGTGCAGGAGGCGCGTTTGCAACCCGCAGTGCTGTGTCTGCGCATGTGTGGGTCACGATTTGCTGCTTCTGCACATGCGCAAAGTGTGATTTAGTGCCTCTGCGCATGTGCAAGCGCTGAAACCCAGAAGTAACCCGTTCCGGTACTTCTGAGTTTGGTGCGGTGAACAACCCGAAAACATGTAACCTGAAGCGTCTGTAACCCAAGGTACCGCTGTAATTGCCACCAGCAGTTCCCACCCCTGGGTCCAGCATCTCTCTCCCACCGAAATAGTTTCAGTAGGGTGGTGAATTATTTTGGTCACCCCCCTCCCGTTTTTTTCTCTGTTGAATGCCACTGAGAGGAGGGGAGGCAGACTTGAAGATTTATAATGAGGAAGGATGGGAGGTAGCCCTACCTGTCAATCACAGACCCTCCAAGTGTCCCTATTTTCCAGGGACGTCCCTGATTTAGAGAAGCTGTCCCGGTTTCTGAATTCATCCTGGAATGTCCCCTTAGGATGTCCCTATTTTCATTGGAGAAATGTTGGAGGATATGGAATTATCCGACCCCCCGAGCCATCTAAAGGCTCTTCCTGCCTTTTCCTCCTAAGGCCCTTTTGCTCCTTCCTATTCTTTGGATCTCCCCCCCCCCGCCCCCATCTCACCTTCTTCAGTCCCCTCCTATTCCTGGAACATTAAAGCTAAAAAGCACACTCCAGACTCTTTCCATATTTCCCCAAGTTTTAAGTGCATGCATATTATATTCGCAGTGTCTGTACGCTAAAGTGTTTTCTTGGGACAGCATTAACCTGAAGTATGCTTTTAATGTTGTTTTAAATTGCATATTGTGTTTTGGTTTTAATTTACCGTTTTAACTGTTTTACTTCGCTTTGGGAGACACCCGGGAAGCTGTTTTGAGAAGCGATATAAATGCTTTTAATAAATGAACCCCACTTACCTGGGAGGAAGCGCCATTGCATTCAATAGGACTTCTTTCAGATCAGACACGGCAGCCAAAAGAATTGGCTTGTTCGTGTTGCTGCCTTCCCATGACATGGGCAGAAATCAGTCCAGACTCAGGGGCAGAAGTGGAGGCTGGAGAGGAGGGAGGCCGAGAGGAGGCAGGCTGCTGAAGAAGCCAGGAGGTCTCCCCCTCCTGCTGCGAACAGCTCTCCCAGAACCAGAAGAGGTATGAAGAGCGTGGAGCAGAGACAGACAAGATGTTGGAGTCTTAGATTGCTTAGGGAGAAGGAGACTTAGGGAGTGGTGGGAAGGCAAGGGGACCTTCGGTCCTCCTAAGTGGGTCCATGGATCTAGTGGGAAGAGTTGCTGTGCTCACTAGGCCTGAGCTGTTTTGTTTCTTTGAACAAAGAAGTCACAGACACCTTATGAGTTATTGCTGATCTGCCGATCTGCTCGGACACCCAGCAGAGGCTGCTCCATTATGGCAAACAAGGCACTGCTGCACCAACCTTAGCCTGCCTTCTTACTCACACTCAGTCGGCAGATGGCTCTGGCGCCCCCTCCTATTTGTCTCCCAGTCTTCCATTCCACCAGTCCAGCAGGCACCAGCCACGACTACTGTTGGTAC
The DNA here is from genome assembly GCF_965153285.1 of Podarcis tiliguerta. Lineage (NCBI taxonomy): Eukaryota > Metazoa > Chordata > Lepidosauria > Squamata > Lacertidae > Podarcis > Podarcis tiliguerta. Next base: position 12,553,860 of record NC_139546.1, read on the forward strand.
CTCAGAAGGCAACTGAGGATGTCAGCATCTGCGGCTAGGCCTGCCCTGGTCCTTTCTTCGCACAGAACCTGCCTCACTTTTATTTCTTGGTCATGCTAGCAAATAGTGCTTGTTGCTATTATTATTGTTGTTGTTGTAGTACTTGTTGTTGTTACCCCACCCATCTGACTGGGTTGCCCCAGCCACTCTGGGTTGCTTCCAACATATATAAAAACATAATAAAACATTACACCTTAAAAAGATTCCCTATATAACATTTTGGAAACATCTGAATGCTTTTAGGGATGCTTTTAAAGGTTTTGTTATGTATTTATATATGCTGGAAGCCACCCAGGGTGGCTGGGACAATCCAGTCACCAGTCAGATGGGCGGGGTAAAAATAATTTCTTCTTCTTCTTCTTCTTCTTCTTCTTCTTCTTCTTCTTCTTCGCCTTCAGATGTCTTCTAAAGGTTATATAGTTACTCATCTCCTTGACATCTGACGAAAGGGCGTTCCACAGGGTGGGAGCCACCACTGAGAAGGCCCTCTGCCTGGCTCCCTGTAGCTTCATGTCTTGCAGTAAGGGACCCGCCAGAAGGCCCGCGGTGCTGGACCTCTAGAATACCCTCGGTGCTGAACATTGAGGGTGGAGATGCTCATTCATCTGTACAGGGCTGAAGCCATTTAGGGCTTTAAAGGTCAGCACCAACACTGAATTGCACTGGGAAGCAATGTAGGTCTTTCAGAACCAGTGTTATGTGGTCCCAGCAGCCACTCCCAGTCATCATCATTCTGGATTAGTTGTAGTTTCCGAGGCACCATAATTCTAATTGCATATTATCCTTTATGGGAAGATCTCAGGGCGGTGTACAACATGAAAAGCACCAGGCCAGCTTGGAGAGAGGAGAGGTTTCAAGTAGCAACTCAGCAGCCACTAGGCTAGCAGTTTGCTGTGAAGAAGTTGACTTCCCTTTTGCTCTCTGCCTCCTATTGCCATAGGAATTATAGTGACGGGCTTTGCAGGATGAAATTAAATAGGAGGCGCAGCACTCCTTCAATGCTTCCCTTCTCCACCTCCTTCTCTGTGCTTGGCTCTGCGCAGCTCCCATTCCCATCACTGTCACCAATGCTTTGACCTTTTCCCCCTGTCTCTCTTTTTTCTTCTTCTTCCCCATCTGTTCTTTCCCTCTCTTTCTCCCTCCCCAAACTGCCCTCTCTCACCCCAGGTGCGGGCCAGCGCCATCGCGCAAGATGCGGATCAGAACTACGACTACGCCAGCAACAGTGTCATCCTTCACCTGGATGCCGGCGACGAGGTCTTCATCAAGCTGGACGGAGGCAAAGCCCACGGAGGGAACAACAACAAATATAGCACCTTCTCAGGCTTCATCATCTACTCGGACTGAGGGCTGCGAGCAGCAGCAGCAGCAGCCATACTAGTTCCCGGCCACCTGGATTTCTCTCTATCTGTCAGCTGCAAAGTCAGCTGCAAAACTCACATCCACCGACATCTTCGCACGCTGTCCGTCTCCCCGCCGCCAAGGTGCAGGGATGCGGTGGTTGGATCCTGTTGCCCTTTCCCCCGCCCTCCCAGGGGGCACTGCAGAGGAACAACAGACGAATCCAGCCAACCACCGTTCCCACCCCTAATTTTCCTTCCATGCATTTCCAGGAGCATCACGATTCACGAAGCCTTCTAAAGTTGTCTCCGTAATTTTTTTGGAAAGAAGGCAAAAGAAAGCAAAGGGACTCGGATGGGGCTTGGGGGAAGGGTCTGGAGAACTTATCATCTTGCCATTTTCCTCTCCGTAAGCATAGGGGTTGTCGAGACTCAAGCTGAAAAAGCGGAGGTCAGGATTCGAACTCTGATCTTCAGATCTGCATGCCCACATTTCAGATTTGGATTCGAGTACGTACTATATTTGGGACAGATTTCTGTCTTGTGCGTGTCTGCACCTAGATGTTTAAAACACACGAACCTTTTTTTTTTTTTTAATATGGAAGAAATTTGAGACTGGGGGGATGACAAAATTAATGTTTAAATTTCAAACTGGGGAAAAGTCAACAATGACATCGCCCTGATTTCAAACTTGGTGTGAACTGGTGGGGTCCTCCTTTAGGTGTATTCCAAATTGTTTCAGAAGCTGTTGAGCCATGTATACATGAATACAAAGTATAGCCAAACCATTGTTTACATGATCTCTTACAACGTGGATGATGGTAGAACAAATCGACAAGCTCACCCTGGGGCTAATTCCCCAAACTTTTTATTTGTGCCAAAATCAAACTGCAGCATGGGTCACAGTCTCCAGTCCTCCTGCCCTCCGCCATTTGCTCCCAGAAAAGAGGGGCACATATCCTCTATTGCATGCTTCATCCACTCATTGTCCATACAGGGACGTCTACCTACTCATTACTGGCCAAAACAGTGCTGGCCAGAGGACTTCTTCTATGCCCCCATCCTAAGTAGCCAACCACTGACCAAGCCACCTTCTGGTCGCACACAGCCCTCCCTGCTCCAGTGCAAATCATACTTATATTATTTATTTGATTTATATACCATCCTTTAGCCAAAAATCACAGGGTGGTGTACTGCATTAAGAGCATAAATTATGCAGCATAATAATAAAAACATGATACACAGAATAATAATCAATTGTTAGCGTCCGTTTGTCTCGAGAGACAATGGAGTGCGCCTCCAGGGTTGAAGTCAAACTGATGGGTAAAGGTAAAGGTACCCCTGATCATTAGGTCCAGTCGCGGATGACTCAGGTTGCGGCGCTCATCTCGCTCTATAGGCCGAGGGAGCCGGCGTTTGTCCACAGACAGCTTCCGGCTCATGTGGCCAGCATGACTAAGCTGCTTTTGGTGAACCAGAGCAGCGCACAGAAACACCGTTTACCTTCCCGCCGGAGCGGTACCTATTTATCTACTTGTACTTTGATGTGCTTTGGAACTGCTAGGTTGGCAGGAGCAGGGACCGAGCAACGGGAGCTCACCCCGTCATGGGGATTCGAACCGCCGACCTTCCGATCAGCAAGCTCTAGGCTCTGTGGTTTAACCCACAGCGCCACCTGCACCCACTAAAGTGGCCTGGGAAGTGTGTATGGAGTTCCTGGGCCACCTAGACAACAAGCCCCCCATCTTGGCCTGTCTGATGTCCAAAGGAAAGAGCAATATGTTGGGCACCATCTTGGCTGCAGGAGTTGCTGGAAGGAGGCGTACAAGGAGCTATACAACCATCTTAGGGAGTCCACTTTGGACTTGTGTAGGATTTACTCCTGAGCCTCTTTTTCTCCCAAAGATATCCCACAAAGCCGTGGAGGTTTAGGATCAAGGATCCTTCTCCTAGGTGAGCTACCTTCCCAGGTTGGCAAGCCCCATCTGCCCCTCGCTGCTCTCTACAACATGTGCAGAAACTGTCTTCTTGACTGCTGGACCCACAATTGGTCTCAAGTGCTCAATCTGCCAGAACATGCAGGGAAGCCCCTAACTCACTGAGGGTTTGAGACTCATTGGCTTCCCTCACCTGGTTTAGTCAGCCAGTCAAAGCTCTACCTGGGGTGTGGCTGCTGTCGCATGCTGTCAGCTTATAGAAGCCACAGGTGAGAGCTGAGTTCAGGGTGGGGTCCAAAGGTGGACAAACCACCCCAGAAGGAGCACGACATGTTTTCTACCAGATACGCTCCTCCTCCTCTAACACCCCCATACAGCATAAGAATACACAGCATAATAATAAAATAATCAGAATAACAGTGGCCCCCCCAATTAACATTCCCTACTCATGGCAATTATGAATTATGGTGCTCTTCCAGGAACTCCAGACTGGGCCATATCCACATTCCATGTTTAAAGCAGCATCATATAACTTTAAACAGATGTGGCTTCACACACAAAAACAAACAAACCCTGGGAACTGTAGTTTATTGAGGAGGTTGAGAGTTGTTAGGAGACCCCCTTTCCCCTCACAGAGCCACAATTCCCCAAGCGGTTTAACAATCCCTCCTTCTTCCCAGGGAACTCTGAACTGTAGCTCTTCGTGGGGAATTGGGATCTCCTAGCAACTCTCGGCACCAGTAACAAACTACAGTTCCCAGGATTCTTGCAGGAAGCTGTGACTGTTTAAAGTGCTCTCATATTGCAATAAATATATACAGCAATGCAGGTGTCTCGAAGCTGCTGACATGAGTTTGACCAAACTGCAGGAGGCAGTGGAAGACAGGAGTGCCTGGCATGCTCTGGTCCATGGGGTCACGAAGAGTCGGACACGACTAAAGGATTAAACAACAACAATGCAGGTGGAGCTTTAAGGTAAAGGGACCCCTGACCATTAGGTTCAGTCATGACCGACTCTGGGGTTGCGGCGTTCATCTCACTATGTTGGCCGAGGGAGCCGGCGTACAGCTTCCGGGTCATGTGGCCAGCATGACTAAGCCGCTTCTGGCGAACCAGAGCAGCGCACATAAACGCCATTTACCTTCCCGCTGGAGCGGTACCTATTTATCTACTTGCACTTGACGTGCTTTCGAACTGCTAGGTTGGCAGGAGCAGGGACTGAGCAACAGGAGCTCACCCTGTCACGGGGATTCGAACCGCCGACCTTCTGATCGGCAAGTCCTAGTCTCTATGGTTTAACCCACAGCGCCACCCGTGTCCTTTACTTGGTGGAGCTTTACTTGGGAGTAAAATCAGCAGGGCATGCATCTGCGTAGTCATGTGCAGTAGTGGTCTGTTAGAAAAAGAGAGCAATGATGCTTTAATGCTAAATTCAAAATTTATTTTATTTTCATATGGCAAAAGCAATCATGTACAAAGGACACAAACAAGCACAATCCTGACACCGCACACATTCACCATACGTTAAATGTACCTGGTCTGTAGGATTTATTGCAAGGTAGCTCAAGGCATGGTAGAATTTTGTGACAAATAAGGATTTAACTAGGCAGCGATTTCCGTTCAGGACTGTATTCATCACAACCAGAGCTGCTTCCATGCCACTGCAGTTTGCTTTCCACCAAATACTATGTTTTTTTCACCACACCCACTATTCAACTTACATTCATTTCAATGTAAATCGAACATCAGAAAATAATTCATGGATTGTATATTGGGACACAGGTGGCGCTGTGGGTTAAACTACAGAGCCTAGGACTTGCCAATCAGAAGGTTGGCAGTTCAAATCCCTGTGGCGGGGTGAGCTCCCGTTGCTCGGTCCCTGCTTCTGCCAACCTAGAAGTTCGAAAGCAGGTCAAGTGCAAGTAGATAAATAGGTACCGCTTTGGTGGGAAGGTAAACGGCGTTTCCGTGTGCTGCTCTGGTTCGCCAAAAGCGGCTTAGTCATGCTGGCCACATGACCCGGAAGCTGTACGCCGGCTCCCTTAGCCAATAAAGCGAGATGAGCACCGCAACCCTAGAGGGGTCCTTTTACCTTTACCTATATTGCTTGTGGACTTGAAAAATCCCCAATGTGAACAAATACTGATCATTTTAGCTTGGCTGATTTCCTTTCCTGACCACAGATAAACTGCAGCAGTTTCTGTTTCCTTTTCAGCTCTTTTCAACCCTAGTGACAAATGTTTCTTGTTAGTGTGCCTCTACAAGGTCATAGATGGCGTTCGCGGTGGGGAGAGACTTCATAATGTACATCCAGATTGGTGGGGTTTTTTTGTAGAACTGACAGCTGACAAATGTGTAATTGGTGCTGTGACTCAGCGGGGCTCAGCTCAGAATGTTTTTCATGCTAAACCACACTACATAAGAAGAAAAGATGGAAGCTGCCCCTGGACATGAGGAAACTGTATTTCTCCTCGCCACAGAGGATGTAAAGAGACTTTCCACACACAGCAGGAAATGGAAGGGCAGACAGAGGATGCTTCTACCAAACAGACTTGAGACCAAAATCTCCCTTCATCCCTCGCCAACCCCAGAAATTAAGCACTCTGAGGTATCTCTGACCCATTCCAGTTACGTGCTCACTGCCACTTTTTCTTCCTACAGGGTTTATTTCTAATGAGCAAGCTTGTACCTCATGATAACTCCAGGCCAGGGTTCTTCAACTTTGGGTCCCCAGATGCTGCTGAACTACAATTCCCATAATCCCCAGCTGGGTTAGCAAATGCCCATGGATGGTCTGAGTTATAGTGCAACCTTGGAAACCCAAGGTTGAAGGGCATTGGTCTGGTCCAATCCTGCACAACATGTGGCCCACCAGACCACATACCACTTGGGGGCTGCTTATTATGTCCAATAGCACAAAAGTGAAAGAACTGAGTAACAGAAATGAATAGGAATCACATTAAATGTACAATGTGGACACTGATTATCCAAAGTTAGTAATATTCAGAGTAGACCCATTTACATTAATGAACAAGTAACGTAAATCAAATTATATCAGCAGGCACACACTTTGTATAACTAAAGATGTGTATCACCCATAATGATTAAATAAATAACAAAATAATTGTATCTAATGGAATGTCAAAAGTACAAAAAAACCAGTAAACATGGTGCTAAGGTGTTTACAAGTCCACAAATGCCTGTAATATCTTCAATATTACATATAAATCCTGATGGAAAGGTGTTCTGTTGGCCCCGTTTTGGATAATCCTTGTTCGTCAAGATGGAGAAACAACATCCCTAAAGAAAAACACTGAAGTCAAGTCTTTCATTGAGACTATGGGTTTGTCCAGTGTGTTAAATCTGAAAATCTAAAAGGCTTTGTGTGGTTCAGTTGGCAGATCCTGTGCCGGAAGATGCTCTCAGTATCCACCATCTCTTTCAATGCTAAAATTCTGTGAATGGCAATGGTTGAAAATAAACAATACATTGTAATAGGATGTGAATCTATTCATTCTGGTCACTACACATCTTTATAAAACTAACAGGAAGAGAGAGAATTTATAGAGGCTCTAAATGGATATTTATTTCAATATCTAGTGTTCTTAATGCCTTTGAGTATAGGCTTTCATTAAACCAAAGATGGATTCTTGTAAGTTACTGCAGCTACTAGCTATCAGCAAGTTATTTATCTGAATGTAAGGAGAGTATATATTGAGTGGCCGGTCACTTCCCACCCTTCAGATTCGTGTGGTAAGAAACAGGACAGAAAAAGAGGGGAGTGAAGAAAACATCAGGGCCTGTGCCAACAGAACAGTCCTTTCTCCCCCCCCCCCCCCGCCGCCCCAAAGAATCCTGGGAACTGTAGTTTGTTATGGGTGCCAAGAGCTTTTAAGTGGCCCCTGTCACCCCTCACAGAATTACAATTTGCAGAGTTCCCTGGGAAGAGGGATTGATTATTAAACCACTCTGAGAATTGTAGCTCTGTGAAGGGAAAAGGGGTCCCTTGACAACTCTCAGCACTCTTAACAAACTACAGTTTCCATATTTGGTGTGGGGGTATGATGCTGCTTTAAATGTGTAGTGCAGATGAGGCCTAAATATTATTTCAGCTCTTCCTCTGCTGCACCCAAGGGCAGCAGGCTGCTTTACGTGGTATCCGATATACCTCACCATTGCTCCCCATCACATGCCACCTGTTGCCTCAGTTACATAGCTGTCTACTTACAGATTTGAAAATAAGGGACCGGCAGCCTCAAAAATAAGGGATCAGCAGCCAAAATAAGGGATTTTCCGAACACAGGTATGTTCAACTTCTGAGCCCCTCCTAGCCAAAGGCAGAAAGCCCAGCCAGCAGCCAAACGAAGCCTCAAGCGGTGGTTCCCACAGCGCAGCAGCTCGGCAAAGGGGATGCAGCAAGGAAAACCACCGTCACCTCTCTGCTGGGAAGCGCTGAGCAAAGGCGAGTCTCCAGGCAATGCAGCCGATTTGATCGGCACAAGGCATGCAAGCTCCACCCCCAGTCGTTCTTAGACTCCTTATTGGGTGAGCAACACAGCCAAGCAACACAGTTGGAGCCTCCCTCCTCCCTGGCCGGCAGGGAGGGAGGGAGAGGAGCTGCTTCCTTTGAAACCTGGGAAATTTAAGGGACATCATCAATAAGGGACAGCAGCAGGACACAGCGCTGGGATAAGGGACTTTTCCGCCAAATAAGGGACGGTTGACAGCTATGCTCGTGTATCTCTACGTAACGGTAGGGCCTGTAGATTGACAGTTGCCTTTCACACCAACTCTGGTGACGAGATAGGAAACATGCTCCACAGCACCTGAGAGACACAGAGTAGGACACATGACACTCACTGCTTCGTCACTCAAAGGTTGTTTATTCATCCTGATTTGTCGGCCCAAAATTCGTGAGGAAAATATACAGCGTCGTAGCAAGCAAATGTTGTATCACACTTTCTTGTGTATTTTACCATCGTTTTCCTTACCCTCAAAAGTCCTATTTTGTGTATGTGTGTGTATTTGTTGAGCTAGACAAATCCGGTCCAGTTGTGCAACCTGCCCTCGCTGTTGAATCCCATCTGCAAAATGGCAATGGCCTGGAAGCAACACAGAAAACAACAACCCTGCAATTCTGTGACGAGGAAATGAGTGAGGTGAGGAAACACATGCAGATTAGTACCAGAAGAGAGGCAAAAGTGATGACATGCATATGTCTGAATTTCACTACTGACTGAGCTTGGTTAAAAGGCGTTCCTTCGGCTCAAGGAACTATAATTCAGTGGCACAAGTATAAAACCAATATGCATGGAGAGCATAGCTAGTCGCACAAAATGAACTCTGTGGTGTGGCCTGCATTCCCTGGTGTGACATACATTCTCTCACAAAGGGCAGCAAGCTAGCTTAGGATCACAGGACAGACCACATGGCACACCTTTCTAGCCGTTTTCACCCCTCAGAATTTGCTGCCTGAGGCAGCTGCCTTATTCTACCTCATGGTAGGGCTGGCCCTGCTGACGTGGCAAAAAAGGAAAAAAGGAAAGAACGTCAGCCATCATTACGTAGCGGTGTCTTCATACTAAATGAAAATTGCCGTACTAGAAAATAATCAGATGAATGACAGTTGCTTCTATACTTTGGCTGCGTAGGCATTGCATTTCTGTAATCTGTTGGATGCAATATTGAAAGAGTGGGTCTAACAGGCACAAAATAATTTGATTATGATCCAGCAATGCCGGTCATCCCAGTGGCCAAGATCCTTCTTGCAAACTTTACTCTGCAGTTCGGATCAGCAGAGATCTCCTGCAACATTAACTGGAGCCTTTATCCTTGCTGCTTCTGCCTTGTCTAATTGCTTCCTGTCCCAGCATTACTGACGAATTGCCCATTCATTATCCAGCAATTAGCCAGTTTCCACTGCCTAGGGGAGTGGATTCTAATTGCTGGCCTCCTCTTATTATTATTTCTTTATTTTCTTTTATCGCGGAGAGTGCCGTTTTACTATTAAAAAGAATAAAAGAGCGAGAGGGAAGCAACGATTAGAGCAGGCATACCCCTGGACAGTGTCATTGGGCTCCTCCACAAAAAGTGAGCCAAGTAATTCCAGGCGAAATTGCTTACGGAGAAGGAACCAATGTTAACCTTCCCGACGGTGATATATAAATCACAGAGTGGGGAGGGGGGAAATGAATTTATTCCGTTTTCATTACTAAAGAACAACAAGAAGAAGAACTCGTCGTCCGCCACTGACAATTTGGTAGGCAGAAACTGAAGACGAGACCAACTGCTCATCCCCAGAAACATATAAATAACATGTGGAACTCAACGGTGCAGGATAGTTGATAGCTACTCACTTAAATGGCCTTTTATAGGATTTTGTAAGGACATAGAAGAAGGATTGTCCAGTCAGCTTGGAGATGGGCAAGACTTCTTCTGCCTGTTGAATAAAGGGCATAGAACCCCTTACCAGCCAGATGGGTGGGGTATAAATAAATTATTATTATTATTATTATTATTATTATTATTATTAGGGGTGGAAAGAAACAATGTTGTTTTCAGGTCCCTTCCAAGTGCAGCTCATAACTGATGGCCTCCGTCTTGACAAGAAAGAAGGACATTCCTTCACTGTATTTCAGATGTGGGGAAGCTGTGGCTTCCGAGATTATGCTAGACTCCAGCTCCCACCAGTTCTGACCATTGTCCGTGCTGACTGAGACGGATGGGAGTTGGAGTTCCACAACACCTGCAGCAGTGCTGAATTTAGTGCCGTGCAGGCTGTTCCCCTACACAGGGCTCCAAGCTGAGGGGGGCACAAAATCATCATCATCATCATTCCCTACTTAGAAGATCCATTAAAAAGCAACTGTACCAACAAGAATTATTCTGAAAATAAGAAATATTTAGAGGGGGTGCCAAATTGCGCCCTTACCTAGGGCGCCATATTACCAAAGTCTGACCCTGTCTGGAGGGCCACAGATTCCCATTCTCTGATGATGGGGTTGTACCACAGCAGAAACTGAATCTGAATTTCTCTTGACTGGACTCGTGCAGAACTGCAGGTGTGCAAATATACCGTATTTTTCGCTCTATAAGACACACCAGACCACAAGACGCACCTAGTTTTTGGAGGAGGAAAACAAGGGGAAAAAATTCTAAATCTCAGAAGCCAGAACAGCAAGAGGGATCGCTGCGCAGTGAAAGCAGCAATCCCTCTTGCTGTTCTGGCTTCTGGGATAGCTGCACAGCCTGCATTCGCTCCGTAAGACGCACACACATTTCCCCTTACTTTTTAGGAGGGAAAAAGTAAGTCTTATAGAGCAAAAAAAATACGGTATGTTCCTGAGAGCGTCTGTCTGTGAAAACCTTCTTGACTAGGGGCAGGAGGTTTCAAGCTGGTGAGAGGAGGCAAATACCTCACAACTGGGATTTTCTGAATTTCGAATTGATTTAAATCACAGGCGGAGGACCTGTGGCCCTCCATACAGTTTACAGGACTGCAGTTCCCATTCTGCCTGACCATTGGCAATGCCAGCTGGGACTGATGTGAGGTGGAATCCGTTTGGAGGGTCACAGATTTCCCCAACCCCGATTTAAACAAACCAGCCATATTTTGGGCTGCATACCTTCCATTTTATTGCTCCCTCAGAAACACCTCTGCGGATATACTAAAAGAAAAAGGGAAAAGAGCATTGTTGGGAAGGGAAGAGACTGCAAATAGTCTCCTCTGAGGTGAAGTCACATTGGCTGACATGGCCGAGGGAATGGGCAGCAATTCATCTGACAGCAGCAACTGTCCGATTTTAAACTGACCGGACAGGCTGCCTTTTGCCATCTGTCAGGCGTTGTTCACAGCTGCCAGCCACGCTCCCCGAGTGGGGACCGGACCAGCTGTGTTTGGACACAAGGTTTCAAGAACTCTTCGGGGATGGCAAAGCGAGAGAGGACAGGAGCGGAGGATTCTGGGTAGGAGGTTGAGGCCTTGGCTTGCACAGAGATTCAGGGGTGCAATGATGGAGAACCTGGAAAAGTGCCACCGAGAAAGAGTGCATGCTTCAGGAAGCACCAAGGAAGCCACCGTGATGAATACAGGGGGGAACTGCATCTGTTGGATTTCCACCTGTCATTCCACTGTTGCAAGGTGCAAGAGTAGGGGGGAAACTATCAGGATTGCAGCAACCTCCAGGCATTAACAAGGGTTAGACTTACTGGCCGTACATCAAAGACACACCATTAAATGGATTTTTAAAAAATCAATTAACAGCTCGTAATGTATAATATTCCTTTGTGTTTGCATAACGCAGGTGGCACAGTGCTCCAAATCACAGAGCCTAGGGTTTGCTGATCAGAAGGTCGGCGGTTCGAATCCCTGTGACAGGGTGAGCTCCCGTTGCTCGGTCCCTGCTCCTGCCAACCTAGCAGTTTGAAAGCACGTCAAAGGGCAAGTAGATAAATAGGTACCGCTCTGGCCGGAAGGTAAACAGCGTTTCCGTGCGCTGCTCTGGTTCGCCAGAAGCGGCTTAGTCATGCTGGCCACATGACCCGGAAGCTGTACGCCGGCTCCCTCGGCCAATAAAGTGAGATGAGCACCGCAACTCCAGAGTTGTCCGCAACTGGACCTAACGGGCAGGGGTCTCTTTACCCTTTAATGTATAATATTCCTTTGTGTTTGCATATTTCCACCCTCTCATAAGAGTGTGTGGTGGCTCCGACGACTACTGAATTAAATAAGGAAAGCAGAAAATTTCATGTTGGATGCAAATTACTATTTCCCCCCACCTGCTTATAAGGAAGGGGCGTGGCTGACTTTGCAGGGAGCAACCCTTTATTTAAAAGCCGAAATCCAGTTTAAAAATAAAGGATCAAAAGAAGGGAGATCAAGGACTTTGAAGGTGCCCATCTACTCTGAGCATCTGAAGCAGTCGCCCCTCACTGAGGTGAGCTGGGCTGCATTTCTATTTAAATTACAACACTTATTTTAAAATTCGCATTTACACATGAAAAGTAAAGGTAAAGGTACCCCTGCCCGTACGGGCCAGTCGTGTCCGACTCTAGGGTTGTGCACCCATCTCACTTAAGAGGCCGGGGGTCAGCGCTGTCCGGAGACACTTCCGGATCACGTGGCCAGCGTGATGAAGCTGCTCTGGCGAGCCAGCACCAGCGCAGCACACGGAAACGCCGTTTACCTTCCCGCTATAAAGCGGTACCTATTTATCTACTTGCACCTAGGGGTGCTTTCGAACTGCTAGGTGGGCAGGAGCTGGGAACGAAAGACGGGAGCTCACCCCGCCGCAGGGATTCAAACCGCCGACCATACGATCGGCAATCGCCACCCGCCACCCGCGTCCCACACATGAAAAGTAGCATGTGCAAATGTTATGGAAATCTGAGTATTTAAATGTGCCCAGGTATTTGAAGTCAGCACAGACAGGAAAATCCATCCAAGTCTTCTAGAAGGTGGTTTGGCTCAGCCTTTCTTGAGAATGCCATCCCCACAATTGTGAGGCGACCATTCAGATCACTTCACAAACTTGCCGGTTTGCAGTCACTTGGGTCTCATCCTGTCCCCAGCTCCGCATCTGCAGAACCTCCACGTGTCCCTATTTTCCATATTTACAGAAGCTGTCCTGGTTTCTGAGTTGATCCCAGAATGTCCCGCTTTTCCTTACGACGTCCCTATTTCCATCAGAGAAATGTTGGAGGGTATGCGTCTGCCCTGGGCTCTGTTGATAGGCCTTGTCCGAGAACCACATTTATTTTATTATTATCTCATATATTGCATCGGCAGCCCTACCGAAGCCTTGAACCTAAGTCTCTCGCGCCAGAGCCACACCCTGAATCTGCAAATACACTCAAGCAAGCTCAACTCTCTGATTTGGTTGCCCGGAGCCCATTGCCAGCACTGCTAATGAACACAATTTTATTCAGATCAAGCCTGGAGTGTGAGCCAACCTCTCCGCGAACTGGGTGGGCAGGGAGATTGTCTCCATCCTGCGCTCTGCTGTCATTCGGAACAAGTTTCACACATGACACCATATGCTCAGGGGTGCTTTCAGACATGGGTGATTTAGCAGCACGCAATCATGGTTGCTCTGCCTTGAGCTGGGAATGGAATAGCAAATCTTATCTCCACACTTAAGAACACTCTGCAGCTAAGTGGGCAGTCCCTCTTGACCCAACCCCAAATATTTTGGGGGGGAAGGTTTTCTTTGGGATAATGGTGTTGGCGGGGAAACGGTTTAAGTCCATTTGCCTTGTTGCACACACACTCTCATGATCCCCCCCCCCTTCCCCTGCTGCAATGGGGGGGGGTGAGGTGAAACAGATTTAAGGCAAGGTTTTTTGGAAAGCGAAGGTTTGAAATAATTCCAGGAGGGAAAAGGGAAAAGGTGTTAATGGAAAATCCGAGGGCTCCCTTGGACAAAAACAAAGACACCAACCAGGATAACTTGGAGCGAAACAGCAGCCTGTAGGCTTGGCATTTATTGAATACTGTCGCGACAGGACTCCCACCCGCAACAAGATGAAGCAAAATGGAAGCCCAGAACAAAAGAAGGCCCCAACTTTTATTAGTTACCCCCAAACTAAACCCGTAAGACTACATCACTACTACGTCACAACTACATCACAAAAAGGAGGGGTTGAGGGAGGAGTTGTGGTGGTAACCTGAGTGTCCTGTCACCTGGCTGGTTCCTCCTTTTCCCCCTCCCCATGAGTACTTTCCAGGTGACAAAGGGGAGCTTGCAGTTTCCTGCCCCCAGAGGGAAGACCTGATCATTGTCCTTTGTTCCAGTCCGTGCTGAATCCACTCCCATATGCAAGTTCTTTGTGATCTTGATGGTCTTCTGTCTAGGACCATCAGGGTTGGCATAGCAACTGGGCAGCGCCTCCTGTGTATGTACTGGTATGCTCAATGGATTATGGCTGCCCTGTATCAAACCTTCCCTATTTTGTAGTCCTTCCTTCATGGAGTAAAATAAAAGTGGAACAGATCCGATGTATGGTTGATTTTCTATGAATTTATAACAGAAGTGTAGCATATGTAGTGTGTGTGTGTGTGTGTGTGTGTGTGTGTGTGTGAAGTTTGTACAAACTGAATGATTGGGGGGGGGAGTTCCTGCGCAAAGGTAAAGGACCCCTGGACGGTTAAGTCCAGTCAAAGGCGACTATGGGGTTGCGGCGCTCATTTTGCTTTCAGGTTGAGGTTTGTCCACAGACAGCTTTCCGGGTCATGTGGCCAGCATGACTAAACCACTTCTAGTGCAACAGAGCACCATGACAGAAACCAGAGCACATGGAAATGCTGTTTACCTTTCCGCCACAGTGGTATCTATTTATCTACTTACACTGGTGTGCTTTTCAACTGCTAGGTTGGCAAGAACTGGGACAGAGCAACGGGAGCTCACCCCTTCATATGGATTCAAACCACCAACCTTCCGATCAGCAAGCCCAAGAGGCTCAGTGGTTTAGACCACAGCGCCACCTGTGTCCCATTCTCCAGGAGAAAAGAGGCAGACCACAGAGAAGCAAATGGTGAAAGCAGAATCTAGAAAATGACTAAAGCCATTTAATCGGATGAAATAGCTGTACCTCTGTACCAAGAGAACTTGCCCAGCTGTTCCACTGAATTGTAAAAAGTCTTATTTTCTGAGCTCTAAAAAAAAGTGGAAGCTGAGCAGAGGATACATGACAGGACTCTGTGTGTTTGTTTTTGCTCATGTTGTACTGCAGATGTCCTGTAAAAAGTGACTGAACGAAGCATGGCTATTCCATAGTAAATGCCCAGGTGCGGAAGCTGCCTAGGAATGCATATCCATTCTTTATTTTTCTCTTTGGTCTTCAGTGGAATGAAGTCGTGTGTGAGCGAGAAAGAGATAAGTGCATTTTTAAAAGTAGGACTTGTTAGCAGGGATGGCAGGACGAAAAGCACTGCAGCAAAAATTGCAACATCAGCTGAAAAAATCTGATGAGAAGCTGTCAATTAATTCCTGGCTTTTATCCAGCCAGATCTTCTGCAGTTTTAACCTCTGGATGAAGCTGGATCCCGGGGTTCTTTGAGAGAGAAATGAGGGTATGTGCAGCGAAGAAAGCATATCTTGGCCCAGGTGCAGAAAGCTTAAAGGGCAAGGAAACAATTACCCACCTAGTTCTGACAATGAAATCATTGCTACCGCTTAGCCTTCTGCTCTGATGCTGCAGAATGTTCACAAACATTTCAACAAGTGAGAAACGTTAGCAATATAATATCAGCAAACGGTGCAGATGCTGGGCTTGGAGCAGATGGGAATTGTAGTCCACAAGAGTGGCCTAGGAGCTGTGGCACTGAGAAGGATAGCAGAAATAAGTGCCCGGGAGGCTGAGGAACGAGGAAGATGCAGAAGGCTCAGGGAAACTACAAGGAAAGGGACGCGTTCACATATCACAGAAATTTTCCATTTCAACCTTTGGTCAATAAGTTTCATAGAAACCTTTCAATGTTCCAGCAGTGAGTGGCATGTGTGAGGTTTAAGAGTTGTTGTGGGTGCGGGGTGTAGAAAACATCGGGCAGGCTATGTTCAGAATTCCCTTCTTTTATATAATTACTTCACAGGTTCCAATGGAAACATATTCTGGGAATAATTCTTGCTGTGCCTGGAGTTAAATACAAGTTGTGCTGACACCATGCATTTAAAGTAGAGAGAGAGAGAGAGAGAGAGAGAGAGAGTCCTAGGGACAGCTTCTGTAAATCCGGGACTGTCCCTGGAAAACAACAACAACAACAACAACAACAACAACAACAACAACAACAACAACAACAACAATTTATTTATACCCCACCCATCTGGTTGGGTTTCCCCTCTGGGCGGCTTCCAGCAAAATATTAAAAAAAACAATAATTCATCAAATATTAAAAGTTTCCCTTTGAGGGGGGTCTGCCTTAAACTACATTTCCCAGGATTCTTTGGAGGAGTGCTTTAAATAATACAGGGTGCACATGCAGCCGCATTCCCAAGAATGGGAAGCAATCTCTCTGCCCTCTTCCTCCTTGTGTATGACCAAGAATTGTGTGGACACCTCCTGGCTGGAACTTCGCCTTGTGTGTCCACTCCTTTCCTCTCTCTGCGGCGCTTGCGAAGCGCTGAGGCCTGTCAAATTGACACCGTCTGCCTGCGATGGAGCCCTCATGGAAAAGCACGCAGAGTTTTTCTCCTTTCCTCCTCCGCATCCGCCTGCTTCTGTCACCGACGGCTCCCTGCGCCACTCACTTTTGCCTTAGATGGCATAAGGGCTGATTAGCGAAGGAAGCGGGTGCCACAGCGAGTGGGTTTCTCATCTCTCTCCCTCTCGCTCGCTTCCTCTCTCACACACGCACAATTTAGCGCTTAATAGAGTTGGCAGGGCCACAGCGAGTGTCTTCGATCCACCAAGCGTGGGTGGGATCTATTCTTGGTAGGGCAGACAACCAGTCCAAACCCCCCTTTGTATGGAAAATAAAAGCACTCCGTTAGCAGAGTTGGGGCACATTTTTCGCCTGTGGGCCATATTCTTTTCTGAGCAACTTTCGGAGGCCCACATGCCAGTGTCGGGTGGAGCAAATGTCACCTTTGCCCAGTAGGTTTCTACAAACACAAACCCTAGTTTATCTTCTGTTTAGGCAGGCAGGAGGCATTATCAGAGTTCCTGGGCACATTCCAGGCTGGCAAAAACACGCAAGGAGGGAGCAAAGCAGCGCCGGTGAGGAACTGTAGTTTTCAAATGGTGCTGGGAACTGGAGCTCTGTGGGGGTAAATGATAGCTCCTAGGATCATCGGGGTGAGTGAGCGTTGTGTGGATGCCGTCAAAAGGTCTTTTGACCCTCTCTTTTTGCATCATTTTCCTGAGCTAAGTTATCGTCCATTGGGTTGCTAATTTGCCCTGCAGGCAAAAACTCACAGACACCGTATGGGTACCTTTAATTCTTCATCTGCGAAGCAAATTGCATTTCAGGGGAAGGTGACTAATTCAGAGCACAGAAAGGATATGGGAAGAAATTGTGTTTCAAAAAGAAAACAACCAAAAAACATTTGCTGGTTCCTGAGCTCCGTTATTATTATTACCCACCCTTTACTAACAGGTCCCAGGGCGGGTTACGACAATTGAAAATTCAGAATTAAAAACTGCAACTGGAGATAAAGACACATCTACTTTAAATAATAATCATTAATGTTCCATCAGCAATTTAGCCTAGAATCCCATGGTACAAATCTAGTTATAAATATCTGTGGTTGAGTAGACTTTGTAGGGATATAAAATAATTGAGTTAGGATGCAGTCCTATACAGTGGGGATGTGGGTGGTGCTGTGGTCTAAACCACTGAGCCTCTTGGGCTTGGCAATCAGAAGGTCGGTGGTTCGAATTCATGCAACAGTGCGAGCTCTCATTGCTCTGTCCCAGCTCCTGCCAACCTAGCAGTTTGAAAGCATGCCAGTGCAAGTAGATAAGTAGGTACTGCTGCGGCGGGAAGGTAAACGGCGTTTCCATGCGCTCTGGTTTCTGTCACGGTGTCCCATTGCGCCAGAAGTGGTTTAGTCCTGCCGGCCACATGACCCGGAAAGCTGTCTGTGAACAAATGCCGGCTCCCTCGGCCTGAAAGCGAAATGAGCGCCAAAACCACATAGTCGCCTTTGACTAGACTTAACTGCCCAGGGGTCCTTTACCTTTACCTATACAGTACCCATCTGAGATACAGTACCTATCAGAGATTATGCCCCACTGGACTCAACGGGGCTTACTTCTGAGTAGACATGTATAGTATGTAATTTTTAGACAATCAAAAACTTTTAGGAAGACAAATATGCTAGTGAGTCCTCAAGTAACTGGAAACCCACCTAGAATTACACAAATAAAGCAATAGGTTCAGACAAAAGTTACCTGGTGGTATGGATTTACTAATGGAGTAAATGGCCTTGATGTCACAGAAGGATGAGGCAGTGAGAAAGGTAAAGGTAAAGGGACCCCTGACCATTAGGGTCCAGTCGTGGCCGACTCTGGGGTTGCGGCGCTCATCTCGCTT
The DNA here is from genome assembly GCF_965153285.1 of Podarcis tiliguerta. NCBI lineage: Eukaryota > Metazoa > Chordata > Lepidosauria > Squamata > Lacertidae > Podarcis > Podarcis tiliguerta. The sequence continues at coordinate 12,572,207 of NC_139546.1, forward strand.
TATTGGCCGAGGGAGCCGGCGTACAGCTTCCGGGTCATGTGGCCAGCATGACTAAGCCTCTTCTGGCGAACCAGAGCAGCGCACAGAAACACCGTTTACCTTCCCGCCGGAGTGGTACCTATTTATCTACTTGCACTTTGACATGCTCTGGCGTGCTCTGGTCCATGGGGTGCTCTGGTCCATGGGGTCACGAAGAGTCGGACACGACTGAACGACTAAACAACAACAACAACTTTGACATGCTTTCGAACTGCTAGTTGGGCAGGAGCAGGGACCGAGCAACGGGAGCTCACCCTGTCGCGGGGATTCAAACCACCAACCTTCTGATCGGCAAGTCCTAGGCGCTGTGAGAAAGGTACGTGCCTGCTATTGGCTGAGCAGCTTTGGTACTAGAGAGGGCTAGGGAAGTAGAACCAAGGAAAGGAGATGGCAGGAAGGAGAAAGAGGAATCAGAGAGGGGAAGGAATATGGGAACAGAGGATGCTTCCAGATAGGAGTTTATTGTGGAATGGGTGTTGCTTACCCGCTCATGTTGCTGTATCCATTGAAACACTCATGGCCAGGAGCCAAAATGGTAAAGAAGGCTGAAAGTTCACCTTTTGCTTTTCGAAGCAACCAGCCAGAATCATTGGCTATAAGCCTCTAGTTATATTTTAATAACTTTTGCTAAAATTGAATTTTATCTGACAATAATTCCATAACATATGCACGAGAGTAGCCAGGGAAATATTGCGCTGCCAACATGAATCAGATGTTATAATCCCCCTCGTAGGTTTATTTTATTCTTTAAAATCCGTTTCCATTGCAAAGCATACGCACGAGGCACGGCCTGCAAATCGCTCCTCGTGCCTCTAATATTTTTGCCTGTGTAGGTCAAAACTTTGAATATTTCTGGAATATTATTTCGCTTGCAAGGAAAGAAAAGCTCCCTGTTAACTGTGCCTCTATGGGAGTTTTGGTTATGCTAAGCCCCAATTTCATACCCTCCAACATTTCTGCAATGAAAATAGGGACGTCCTAAGGAAAAGCAGGACATTCCAGAATCAAATCAGAAACCAGGACGGCTTATGTAAATCCAGGACTGTCCCTGGAAAATAAGGACACTTGGAGGGTCTGCAATTTCCATGTGGTGAGAGACTCCAGGGGTTCCTGTGTTAAGCTGGGCTTGGTTTCCTTGGAATGAATGTCAGTGGAGAACAGGGCCGGCCCACCCATAAGGCAAGGTGAGGCAACTGCCACAGTGGCAGGGTAGCAGATCCAGCTTCCAAGAAATGCATTTATTGTGGTGGCAGTGACAGCTATGGCACTCTTTTTGGAGGCCAGACCTCCACAGTGGCCTCTTGGCAAACAGGAAGCGAAGTTCCCAATGTAGATCTTTATCCTCCCCTAGTTCCTGATGTCGATCTTCACACACTTCTTCTTCCCTGGCAGGCCTCAGGTGCCAAAATGTCTTTGTTATGTACTGAAGTTCTCACCCTGGGCCAGCAGGGGGATACTGTAGATAGTTTTCACTCAGGTCCACATATGCAAATAAGGGATTGAAAGTGATGTTCAGTGATTGGATAGTTACAGAAAATGGTTACTGTTGCGTTCTAGTGGAGCTCTATATAAGCAGGCTGGCTGAACCCTTCAGTTCAGTTCTGTTCCGGCCTGTGAATAAGCAAGAGCTGTTTGAAGAATCGCTGTGTCGTCTGATATGTTCACCCACAACATAACAGCCTTGGGCCAGCCCTGGCAGAGACTGCAGGGTCTTTAGGATGAATGGCTTTACTTACATATATATACGACCTGAGCATAGAATGGCGGGACTCAACATTGACACTCCCAACAGATCTCACTTCCCCTTTAGGCTTCCAGGGAGGCTACAAAGTCCACCGCAGAGCAAGACATGTCTCCCTCTCTCTAGTCCTGAGTGGATATGGGATCACAAGCCTGGAAGGGATCCAAGGATATCATCTAGACTGGCCCTGCCACACCCGAACCCCATAACAATACTATATGCAGAACAGCGGACAGCAGACAGTCACCTCTTCTGAGTCCCGCCAACCAATATTTCCCCATTTTCTTCTATGGTAAAATCCGGGGGAAGCAGAGAGCAAAGGGTTTTGACACCCCTCATGGTTCTGCAAGAGATGGGGTCCAGGAATAGCCACCCAGTGACAACAGCAGACAGGAGGACAGGCCTTGATTTGGCCTGGCAACCCCCCAGCCGCCTCTGCCTCTCCCCTTTTCTGTCACTCGCGGCTGCACATTGTCAAAATGTGAGAGCGAGAGAGAAACCTCTCCCTCTCTGGCTTTCTCTTAATTTTCTCGCTCTCCCGCCCTGCCTACATCTCTGCCATTCACCAGCAGCCCTGGAAATCCATCAGCCTGCCTGATTCCTTTCCGTTCCACAAGACGGTTGATGCCTAACAAGGCCTGACAGACTGCTTTCCGTGCCACGCAGGCTCTCCGGGCAAGCAGATGACCAGAGGCCTGTTTGTGGGAGAGCGAGAGAGGGGCAGCCGACCAACTCCAGCCTCGCATATGAGCTTGCCCGCTGGAGGGGGTCTACGTGTCGGAGCCGAGCAGCAGGGAAACATGAGACACCCAACGATTCACTGGCTTTTGCCTCGCTTGGGGGGCTGGGGTGCCAATGGGCGCCTACTGTTTCCAGCTGGGATTTGGGTGGGCACGGCCCCGTTAGCTGGCTCTCACCACTGGGAAACTTGTTGCCACAGAATCTAACCATGTTTCCGTGTTCCTTTAATACACGGGTGGTGCTGTGGGTAAAACCACAGAGCCTAGGACTTGCCGATCGGAAGGTCAGCAGTTCGAATCCCCGCGAGGTGAGCTCCTGTTGCTCGATCCCTGCTCCTGCCAACCTAGCAGTTCGAAAGCACGTCAAAGTGCAAGTAGATAAATAGGTACCGTTCTGGCGGGAAGGTAAACGGCGTTTCCGTGCGCTGCTCTGGTTCGTCAGAAGCGGCTTAGTCATGCTGGCTACATGACCTGGAAGCTCCCTTGGCCAATAAAGCGAGATGAGTGCCACAACCCCAGAGTCGGCCACGACTGGACCTAATGGTCAGGGGTCCCTTTACCCTTTACCTTAAGGCATCTGTGGTCCTGCATATTGTGATGGCCTGGGACTCTGGCTCGGACTCGGAACCAGAGGAGACTCAGTCCGCACCGGATCCTTTGCCTCAGGTGGCATCTGAACCTATTCTGGGACCTGATTCTGAAGAGCCCCAGTCTGCACAGGTTCCCCTGCAACAAGCACCAGCTGGGCCAAGTCAGGGGCCTCAGCCTGCCCTGGCTCCAGATGCGGGCTTCAGCTAGGCAATCACTTACAGCTGCTCCACTACCAGTTGGGTCAGGAGAGGCTGAGGCAGCCCCTGGGTCCAGTAACCCACCAACATCTCCCAAGCTGCAGAGACCACGGTCTGAGAGAAGGAGAGACCTGAGTACTCGCAGGAGGAGTGCTCGCTTTCGGGCGAGACAGGGAGGTGAGTCACTGGGGGATCAGGACCGGCCGTTACCCCAACAAAGATAAAAGGCTGTTGGACCCCGCCCCAGGTTGCGGGAGCAACATTGCTATTTCCCAAAACCTGCCTGAGACCCTATGCCTGGTTTCCTGCCTCGTGTCCTGCCTTGGCCCTGTTGGACTGACTCCTTGCGGAACCCTTGGATTCGGGACAGATCTGGACTGCGTTGCTTGGGTTACCCCTGGGCCCAGCACACATATGCTCTTGGACTCCAATGCCCATCAGCCCCACCCATCATGGTCAACAGCCAGCAATGATGGGAGTTGTGTTTTTGTTGTTGGCATCCGTCTATTTTGGGAGACAATGGAGGAGTGCACCTTTGAGGATGAAGTCAAACTGCTGGAAGGTTGCAGCAACTGCTGTGTCTGTAGAGACCAATACAGGACAGACATGTTTTGTTGCAGCTGGGGCTGATGAAGGTGTCCAGTTTTGCTACTGCAGATTCACCATGGCATTTATTCTCTCTGTACTCCTCCCAACGGGTCATCCCTCCTCTGGCCACTACTATGAATACACAACCTGACTTTCTGACTCCAGGCACTTCGGTCATCAGTGAGGAATTCCCACACTGCGGGGTTGATGTTGCCAACCTTCCTGACATGTTTGCAGACGTGTTTGTCACGTAGAGTTGATACCTGAAGCCAGATTCCCTATAGAGCACATCCTTTGGGATCTTGCCATCTTCCATTAGTTTGAGACTCTGTCCTGCCATGTGATACTGTAGAGTATGTATTTCTAGAGATGACTGGTAGAGCATCAGACTTTTAATCTGAGGTGCCAGGGTAGCTTAGAAGGGAATGTACAGAAAGACAGGACTACGCAGCATCTCTAGAAATACATACTCTACATGATACCCCAAATCTTCCTAATGCAATGCATGTGAAAGGCATTGAGGCATCACTCTTGACAGTTGTAAGTTGCCCACGACTCACTTCCATAAAGCAGTGTGCTCAACACACAAGCCTGGTAGACCTCCATCTTGTTATCGGGTGTTAGCATCACATTCCCCCATATCTTTTTGGAGAGGCGAGCCATTGGGGGTTGAAGTCCCGCCACATCAGGAATGCTACAGGTTCCTCAGCCCTGCTCTAATAGTTTAAGAAGTTAATGTTTACTTACCACACAGTTAACTAGCATAGAAGTTAATGTACATATTTATTTGTACATTTTTTTTAAAATTTCTACCTCCCCCAGAGGGAGGGATCTCATGCAATCCTCCTCTTTTGATCCAAAACTCATTCCTCCTAATCCCAAACTTGCTAAGGCTCATCTATGAGCTCATTGGTGAAAGAGAAGCTCTTGTTGAGGTCTCAGCTCCTTTGCAACTGCAGGTTGGGTGGAAATATTTGTTGAAATAAAAGATCAGGTTGATGGCTAATGTCAAGGCATTCCTTGAGGGTGACACATACCCCAGAACTTTCAGGAAGAGTAGAGCGATGCTAAAATCTAATTCTGGGTTTTCAGAAAGCTGACAAGTTTTCAGAAAGGCTGAGGCTCAGAGCCAGAGAGCAAGCTTTTTATGCAAAAGATTCGCAGCATCTTCAAGTAGGAGGACAGGAAAAGACGCATGTCTGAAGCGTTGGAGAGTCACTGCTAGTCAGTGTAAATAGACAATACTGTGCTTGACGGACCAGTGGACTGACATGGTATAACTTCGTAGCTTTGTAATGTACTTATCCTATACAGTGGTACCTTGGGTTAAGTACTTAATTCATTCCAGAGGTCCGTACTTAACCTGAAACTGTTCTTAACCTGAAGCACCACTTTAGCTAATGGGGCCTCCTCCTGCTGCCGCGCCGCAGGAGCACGATTTCTGTTCTCATCCTGAAGCAAAGTTCTTAACCTGAAGCACTATTTCTGGGTTAGCGGAGTCTGTAACCTGAAGTGTATGTAACCTGAAGCGTATGTAACCCAAGGTACCACTGTACTGTCAACACCATATGTCCTCAAAAGAGCAGATACCCATTTCCCCGCCCCCCCCCCGCCCGTGTATAAGACGCCCTCATGTATAAGACGACCCCTATTTTTTTTAAGCCCAAAATTGAGAAATTAAGTAGTTTAGCTTTTTGGGGGGGTGGGGAAGGTCACTTCCGCCAATCGCTCATCCACTTGCCCGCCACTGCCGATCGCTTGCCACAGCCACTGCCGATTGCACACCTCACCGCAGCCACCAATTGTCTGCCCGCTCGCTGCCACCAACAGCCTGCCCCCTTTCTGCAGCCGCCAATCGCCTGCCCGCCTTGCCACAGCCACCAATTGCCTGCCCAATTGCCGCAGCTGCAGCCAATCGCCAGCAGGCCTTGCCGCAGCCACAAATCACCCGCCCAATCGCTGCTGCCAGTCTCTTGCTTGCTGCTGCCATTAATCGCATGTCCCTCCTCTGAATTCACTATCTGTGTATAAGATTACTTCCAATTTTTGCCCATTTTTAAAAGCAAAAATCATCGTCTTATACACGGAAAAATACGGTAATATGCACAGATTGTACAGTGGTACCTCGGGTTAAGTACTTAATTCGTTCCGGAGGTCCGTTCTTAACCTGAAACTGTTCTTAACCTGAAGCACCACTTTAGCTAATGGGGCCTCCCGCTGCCGCCGTGCCACCAGAGCACGATTTCTGTTCTCATCCTGAAGCAAAGTTCTTAACCTGAAGCACTATTTCTCGGTTAGCGGAGTCTGTAACCTGAAGCATATGTAACCTGAAGCGCATGTAACCCGAGGTACCACTGTATATATTTCAAACGAGCTTTGACACTTCTGCACCCAACCTTCCTGCATCCTGTTGGGACCACTACAGCCCTCGCAGTGGCCAAGCAGTGATTCTGCAACAGAACAGGATATAAACATGGGTTCGTTTTTTAAAAATATAAATTGTTATACTCGTCGTTGTATTATATTGAACCTTTCGTGCATTTTTGTGGTTTTGCTTGGCGGGCCGCCTAGAGAAGACTCATTAAGGGTTAGCTGGATAAATGCAGAAAATAAACAAGCAGATTAATAGGGCAGAGGGCAGGAGTAAATAATCTTGACATGCCTTCCGGATCAGAGGTTGCTAGAAAAATATCTGAAATATCTGCCCAGATATATTTAGCAGTGGCCAAGCATGTTTCGCTGCAAGACAACCATCCCCTTTTCCTTACTCTCAGCATCTAGTTATCTGAGGTAAATTATTTGAGGTAAATTCATGGAGGTTGCGCTCCGGACCCCTCCGGACTGGTGGGGTTTTTTGGGGGGCAGGGATATGTACAGTGGTGCCTCGCAAGACGAAAAGAATCAGTTCCGTGAGTCTCTTCGTCTAGCGGTTTTTTCGTCTTGCGAAGCAAGCCCATTAGCGGATTAGCGCTATTAGCGGTTTAGCGGCTATTAGCGGCTATTAAAGGCTTAAGGGATTAGCGGATTAGCTGCTAAAAGGCTATTAGCAGCTTAGTGCCTTAGAAAAAGGGGGTGAGGAGCGGAAAAAACCCCCCAGGAATCGCAAGACATTTTCGTCTTGTGAAGCAAGCCCATAGCAAATTCGTTTTGCGAAGCACCTCCAAAACGGAAAACCCTTTCGTCTAGCGGGTTTTCCGTCTTGCGAGGCATTCGTCTTGCGGGGCACCACTGTAATTGACACAATAATAGTGCATTCATTATGGATCTATGCTGGACCATCCCCACCTCATTCCGCTTTGTTAGCTGTTCAGCTACGCTTCCCCAATGTTAGCACATTATTGTTGTCTGGAAGTGTTATGTACTGAAGTTCTCACCCTGGGCCAGCAGGGGGATACTGTAGATCATTATGCAAATAAGGGATCGAAAGTGACGTTCAGTGATTGGATAGTTTTAGAAAATTGTTACAGTTATGTTGTACTGGAGCTCTATATAAGCAGGCTGACTGAGCCCTTCAGTTCAGTTCTGTCCTGGCCTGTGAATAAACAAGAGCTGTTTGAAGAATCGCTGTGTCGTCTGATATGTTCACCCACAACCTAACAGGAAGGGCACACCTGACCTGTAACACAAAGAAAGCAGAACAGCAACTTACCCACCCCCAGAATATTTGTGGCATAAAAAGTTGCAGGATTTCAGAAGGAAGTTACAGGATGTGCAGTCAGTGACTGGAAATGGAGCAGTATTTCTGCCCTGAAACTTGCCCAGGCGTGAGCAGTGTTGGAAGAGGGATTGTGCAGAACTTTCCTGATACCATCAGGAGCACAAGTGCACACAAAAAAGACGTCTGGAAGGGCTGTCATGGCGCCATGTTGCCTGCGAGGACCATGTGGAGCAGCATAACCTAGATTAATGAAAAAGGATGGATTCAAGACAGATCACACAAACACCACCTTGGGTCGCTCGAGGCAGGAGTCAAACTCTGCTTTCCTGGCATTGTTTACTAGACAGCCCTGCACAAGGGAGTGCAAAGGACCATATGGACAGGGAGCCGTGTGACCAGGATCAAACTCTCTCTGAGACTTCCCAAATAACCTTTCAGGAGGAGAGGCACGGCCCTGTATCACGCATGTATATACCATGATGACTAAGGAGGAACATGACAGACATTCATTATACAGCGGTACCTAAGGTTAAGTACTTAATTCGTTCCGGAGGTCCGTACTTAACCTGAAACTGTTCTTAACCTGAAGCACCACTTTAGCTAATGGGGCCTCCCGCTGCCACCCCGCCGCCGGAGCACGATTTCTATTCTCATCCTGAAGCAAAGTTCTTAACCTGAAGCACTATTTCTGGGTTAGCGGAGTCTGTAACCTGAAGTGTATGTAACCTGAAGCGTATGTAACCTGAGGTACCACTGCATTGTTAACAGCCAAATTATCCATTCCTTTCGTGATGTTGGAGCACAGTTTCACCTGATCACTTTATCCGGCCTCCACAGGGCCATTTTTTCAGCAGGAACTCAGTTCCAGCGCCTCTTAGATGGGTGGTGTTATGTACTGAAGTTCTCACCCTGGGCCAGCAGGGGGATACTGTAGATAGTTTTCACTCGGGTCCACATATGCAAATAAGGGATTGAAAGTGACATTCAGTGATTGGATAGTTATGGAAAGTTGTTACAGTTGCGTTGTACTGGATCTCTATATAAGCAGGCTGGCTGAACCCTTCAGTTCTGTTCTGTACTGGCCTGTGAATAAACAAGAGCTGCTTGAAGAATCGCTGTGTCGTCTGATATGTTCACCCACAACCTAACAGGTGCCATTGCCATTCTAAGAGAATTAAGATCTTTGCTTCTTCCAGTACACTGCATTAGTTCGCCTGTCTTCCCAAGTGATGTGTAGTTTTTTTTGGAGACACCGTTGAAGAAATCTTTTGAGGAGTTGGAGGTAAGAGTTTATAAGTGGACCATGTTTCACAAGCGTACAGTAAGGTTGGTAGTTCAATAGCTTTGTAAACAAGCATTTTGGTTTCCCTGCGAATTAACCATTAGTACTTCGAAGCCCCCACAGAACTGAGCATTAGAATCCAAGTGAAAAAAGGAGGCTGTTTTGAGGAACTGCAGAATGAGGAGAGATGCCCTCAGACTGGATTTTAAATTTTAAATATACTTCCCCCAAAAAACCTGAAGGCTTTCTGTTGGGGTTGATGGGGAAAGAAATTAAAAAGATGGACCAAAGATTTTTTATGTATGCCACAGCTGCAGCAAGAAATATGCTGGCCCAGAATAGGAGGAAAACACAAGAAATACCTGCCATTGCAGAATGGCAGGTGAAGATGATGAGCTACGCAGAACTAGCCAGACTGACGGGAAGAATTCGAGACCAGGATGAACAGAAGTATCAAGAAAGTTTGAGTAAATTCCTCTTATAACTCTTACAACGTATGGCAGATATAAGTTAAATAAATAGAATACGCGATATAAGAAAACATAGGATGCTCGCTGAAAGGGTGGAGGGAAGTCATAAGCTCGGCAGAGATAAAGTAATAATGTGATTTATGTGTATTACAATTGTATGTGTAAAGAAAACAATAAAAAATTATTGGAAAAGGGGGGGGGGGGAGAAATGACTGTGATCTAGAATCTGGACTCCCTCCATGCAGACTGAAGGCATAAATAGGTAAATAAACCACATTTCTTAAAGCTACGACAGTATCCACGTGTCTCAATTTTCCAAAAGAGCACAGTCCCCAGGTGATTTTCCTGGAACCACACAGACTCTTGCCACCCAACTTTTGCAACAATATTTTAAAATGATATTGCTATATACCCATATGTTTCCATATCAAGACACATTATCCAGGGTTATTCTTCCCCCAGTGTTGTACTGTGCTACTGTTGTAAACAAAAATTGCCCTTTTCCCTTATAGGGTATCCAAGAGCCCATATAGAGTCCTTACGTAGGTTCCCTATTGGTAGGAGAAAATAACAGAGGCCAACCAGAGAATATTGAGAAGCAAAGCAGCTAGTAAGCTTGATCTTTATTGATCTGTTGCAACAGGGTGCTCCCCTCACCCGCAGGAGAGAGGAGGAACCCAGAGCAATAGCGTGCAAGGCCTTATAAAGACTTTTGAAATTGCCACCCTGTAGATCAAGACCATCCCCAGAAACATCATACATACATCACAGAAGGGATGCAACCTAAGACCACCCCTCAGATACATCATACCTACATCACAGAAAAGGCGGTCTAAAACAGAAATTTGAATGTTGTTTTTCTCCTGTCCTTGTTTATCTCCTGTCTGGCAGGTTATTTGATTGGATTACCTGGGGAGCCTGGCCAGTCTTTTGTAATGATAAATACTTAGTTCCTGGGCCAGGTCACAGGCTCACCCTATTCAAACACAGACATATCCTTAAGACAGGATTTGTGTATGGAGGATGAAATTAATGGACTATGCAGAACTGGATAAACTAACAGGAAGGATTTGAAATCGGCGCGACCAGAAATTCACAGAAGGCTGGAGTAAATTTACGGACTATTTGAAAAGTATTTGTGAAGATCAGACGACGCTTGTCGGTTTGCAAGAAGTTTTGTGAGGAGTATTATTGGAATTATTACAAAAATGGATAAAGCGGAGGATGATTTGTTAAGAGATTTAAAGGTAATATAAAACTGAGTAATGCAGAAGAAGTGATTATAACGGTGGATTTCCAGAGGTGCTGATGGAAGTCTAAAAAGATTGTATAAGTGATAAAGTTGTGTGGTACGTTTTATAATTTATATGTTAAAATCAATAAAAATTATTTTAAAAAAGAAAGAAACACGGGGTTTGTGAAGGAAAAGACAATGGAGAGGCTTTTCCATTTTCCTTTGACCTTACAGAGAAAACATTTGGTCAGTTTGGGAATAAAAAATGGTTCCAGGTCGGTCTTCCTGTGCTGATCTATGTATGTGCTTGGTTGGTACACTTATGAACATTACCATATATCTAAGACCTCAAAATTCCTATCACACTACTGTTTCTCTACAGGTTGCAGCAAAAAGCCAGCTTAAGCAGTTCCCTCGCATCCCCCCAAGCCTAACCGAAACTACTACTCCCAGCATGCATAGCGAAAGGCCGGCCGCCTCTACAGTATTTTTGTCCTCGCCAAAGGAACAGACTGACCAATTAGAAGAAGTCCAGAGGCGCGCGTGGTAGGCCAGTACACCAATGGGAAGCGGGCGAAGGGGCGTGGCCGGGAGATTTGAACTGGCGAGTCGAAGGAGGCAGAACTGCGTGCAGGATCTCGGTAAGGGGACATGGAAAGAATGTGTTTAGGGGTGCTTGATTTTTATTGCCGTGGGGGGGGGGCCCGAGAAAAATATACTGTATATAATATAGGATTCTGTCTGGTGACCACACGGTACGAGGATTATCTTGCATCGTCGTCTGAACAGCCTTTCCTGCTTTTAGTGCCTTCGGCGGCTGCAATGCGCAGAAAACAGATCGGGAAGTTTTATACAGCGTGGAGATCTATCAATGTCTGAGGATCTTCCTGCCCTTGATGGATCTCCATGTTGCGAAGAAAGAAAGAAAGAAAGAAAGAAAACTCCCCGACAGGCTCTTGGTATTCAAGCTGCCGTTTAAAGGCATAGGAGCAGGGGCTGGTTAAAACGTTGGCAACTAATGGCAGGCACTGGGGTGGGTTTTGCATGAAGACCTCACCAAGGGGCGAGGAATCCAACAGACCGTCTTTCACAACCGCAAAACAATATTATAAAACAGGTTCTCAGGCTCCCTGAGCCTGAGACCACTTGAACATTGCCAGGAATGTCAGTGGATCGTGTAATAATCTTTTTTTGGGGGGGTAGGGGGTTGTTCTATGCTGAACAAGCACTCATTTTTGCTCCTGGGTTATATGAATTTAAAAACGAGTATTCCCCCGACCCCTCTTGCATGGGAATTGTTGTAAAAACTAGTGGCATATGAAAAAAAAAACCGTGCCCTAAGGCCAAGCTGCTGGTTACCCCCCCCCAGGGGGAAATTAGCCTTGTTAGCCTGTTTGATCTGACCATCCTCAAAATAGCCTCATGTTTCTCTAGAAGAAACAAATCCAGTATAGGGCCACGAATATATATTTTGTGGCTATTCTGCAACATCTCCTTGGCTTTTCTGAACAGAGTACCACAGACCACAGTCTGCGTTTAGAATGTTCACCACACATCAAATATAATATACATTTCAAGCCAAACTGTTGTGGGAGTACTGTGAACAGGATCTCCTGGGACTTTGGGGTTTGTCTGTTTTTATAAATGTTATTAGCTGCCCTGAGATAGGGGGTTCAGATTAGGACCCAGGTTCAGCGAGTGAGAGGGTTAACTTTCCCCTCTTACGCTGTTTTCCCAGTCCACATAATTCTCCACACTCAAGCTGCTGTTTGTCCCTTAGTGTAAAACACAATATCCGTATGTTTTTGCTTCCCTTCCATTTGCGAACATATGAAAATATCCTGATACCAGCTTATTAATTTTAGAGAATGAAGGACTGAACTAATCTAGATTGACTTGACCAACGGTGCTAAGCCACTTGGTTATACAGGATCATTCCAGATATTCCCAGTCCCCTGGTATTTTTAAATGCAGGGGCAAATGTATTTTATCCAATGATAGCTTTACTCTAGCAGATACTTGATTTTTGCTAATCCTGTTGCAGTCCTCTGCACCACTGCTAAAAACATGACTGCCATACAAAAACTGCTTTTTATTTATTTACTTACTGACATTGCAACCCTAAGAATATCTTATCAGAAGTAAACCCTATTGAATTAAATGGGGCTTACTCCCAGTAAGTGGATTTAGGATTGCAGCCTTGTCTATTCGGCCCCCATCACACAGTGATGTTGGCTCAGGCCACAACAGCTTAAAATATAAATACATAAGAACAAGAATCAAATGCAGTTTAAGATGTGGATAGTTCAATTGGTTAAAGTGTGGTGCTGATAATGCCATGGTTGGAGGTTCAATCCTCGGAATGGACAGCTGCATATTCCTGCCTTGCAGGGGGTTGGACTAGATGTCCCTTAGGGTCCCTTCAAACTTCTGTGATTCCAAAAACGTGCTGCTCATATTCCCTCTGTTAAATATGATAGGCCAAGCCAAAATATAACAACAGATAGTGGTAGAAAACCAGGGTATATATAGGTAAAGGTAAAGGTGACCCCTGACCATTAGGGCCAGTCGTGACCAACTCTGGGGTTGCGGCACTCATCTCGCTTTATTGGCCGAGGGAGCCGGCGTACAGCTTCCGGGTCATGTGGCCAGCATGACTGAGCCGCTTCTGGCGAACCAGAGCAGCGCACGGAAACGCCATTTACCTTCCCGCCAGAGCAGTACCTATTTATCTACTTGCACTTTGACATGCTTTTGAACTGCTAGGTTGGCAGGAGCAAGGACCGAGCAACGGGAGCTCACCCCGTCGCGGGGATTTGAACTGCCGACCTGATCGGCAAGTCCTAGGCTCTGTGGTTTAACCCACAGCACTACCCGCATCCCTTTAGAATATATATATATATATATATATATATATATAACAGAATTGATGAATAGATTTTGAAAGCAATGATTCAAAGTCTTAATCCATTAGACTTCAGTTTTTATTTTCAGCTTTCCCCTTGAAAGGAATTCCAAAATGTTGGATTTGCAGTTCTCAGAATTGCTAAATGGTGACTTTGCACAGCACTTCCTTTCAACCACATGTGGCCCCCGCTAGACATTTCCCATTTTCCTCAGTTTCAGGATGTTTCTGATCTGCTCCGATCTGTCCCTGAAGACATAAATTGAGCCCTTTAGAAACGATTTTGTGAACATGGCCTGAATCCCGAAGAGGAAGTGAAGGCACTGCCTTACTACAAAGCCGTCAGAAGTGATTGCTCTTTTCAGAGAGGACAGCTGTTATTAAAACCCACATTTATAATCTTGCAACAAATGAATGCATTGATTAGCCGGTACAATCAATCAATGAGTGCCTTTGGCCGTTAATCCCTTGTGGCTGAACAGGGCTGTAAATTTGTTGCCTTAGTAGCATTAAAGCAAGACAAATTTATCATCCTGTGTTCAGTTGCTGGGCTCTGAACTTCAGGAAGGTTGTTGAGACATTGTGAAGGACTCCGAGGAGAGTTAGGTGGTTGGCTGGCATGTGGCTGGTTATTTGCTACTTCCCTGCTTACTGGAGCAGAATGGTTTTTCTCTGTGAATGAATAGATGACATATGAAATTGCAATTTGTTTATCTCACCACCATCTCCTTATGCAAAATTAGGTTGACTCGTGTATGCATGTCCCCAGGGTTCCCAACTGCACTATACATTTACAGAAGTATCATACCACTATAAGCAATCATGGCTTTCCCCTTTGTTAGGTGACTCCTCCTTCTTCTTTGGCGATCACTCGTAGCCGAGTAAGATTGTCTTCCATAAACACAATTTTAACAATGAGTCCGTAAGTGACTGTGGAGGCCAATTCTGGATCCACATGTCCTTCCACAGTGGGGACATAGGTTTCCAGGCAGGAATTGACCACGGTGTGGCCAAGTGTGTCTTCCTCTTAGCACGTTTCTCCCTTGCATCCTAAGTTCGAGTGTCTTCATAGCCCATGAAACCTTTGGTAAAGGCTGTTCTCCAATTGGAGCGCTCGCACGCCAGTGTTTCCCAATTGTTGGTGTTTATACTACGTTTTTTAAAATTTGCCTTGAGGCAGTCTTTAAACCTCTTTTGTTGACCACCAGCATTGTTCCTCTCCCAGAGCTATAATTCCTATACAGTGGTACCTGTTCCGGAGTACCGTTCGCATCTAGAAGCAAACGTAACTAGTGATGGCAGGTCTGTGCATGTCACTTTTCACTGCTTTTGCGCATGCACGTGATGTCATTTTGAGCGTCTGCGCAAGCGGTGAAACCCGGAAGTAACGCACTCCGTTACTTCCGGGTTGCCGCGGAGCACAACTCGAACGTGCTAAAACCGAGGCGCATTCAACCTAAGGTATGACTGTAATTCCCTGGGAAGAAGGAAGGATTGTTAAACCAACTGGGACAGAAGTTTTCTACCTTTTTGAGTCCACAGCTCCCTTGACCAACCACGTTCTTTCTGCTGCACCCCTGTGGGGCTCAGGAGCCCAGTTATGTCACCCTTTGCCTACAGAGATGGGAGCCTCTCACCCTGTTTTTGAACACCCTCCCTTGTGAAATGTTCCCTCAGCCTCCTCCCCTCTCCTTGGGAGTCCTCCGAGCTGCTCCCACCACCACCTTCTCAAGCCGCCCCACAGGAGCCTGGGAAAAGGATGCCCATGGCCCTAGTGGCCCAATGGAGACTGGCCAAAGGTGAGGCCAGCACCTTACTTTGGGTGGCAGCAGCAGGCACTGTCAGGCCTGCATGGCGGAAAGGCTCTCCTTCAGCACCGGACACTCAGCTCCCAGGCAGGCCTTGCACACAGCAAGCCCAAGTAAGGCCTGCCTGCCCGGCCTCCGACTTGTCTGTCCATTTCTCAACAGCAAGGGCTGGCAGACTGGCTGGCTGAACTTCCTCACCCACTTGCCTGCTTGCCCCGAGGCTGTCTCAGCTCCTGGCTTCAGCAACCCCTGGCCAGGCCCCAGAGGCATCATTTGCCTGGGGAGCGTGTAGACAGGGCTGCTGCAGCAAACAGCTGGACAAGCCTTTGGGAGGCAAAGATGCGAGAGGGCATCAGAGGAGGAAGGGAAGGAAAGAGGGATAGAGGCCAGCGTTGCCCATGGCACCCCTGATCATCATTCAAGGCTCCAGCGGGAAGGTAAACAGTGTTTCCGTGTGCTGCTCTGGATCGCCAGAAGCAGCTTGGTCATGGTGGCCACATGACCCGGAAGCTGACTGTGGACAAATGCCGGCTCCATCAGCATATAGAGCGAAATGATCGCACAACCCCAGAGTCGTCTGCGACTGGACCTAACGGTCAGGGGTACCTTTACCTTTAATAACTCTCAACACGCTACAGTTCCTGGGGGAAGCCCTATCTTTTTTAAGTGGTACGATATTGTTTTAAACGAGGAATGTGGACGTGGCCAGGATTGGAGAGTTTCTTCAAGAGCAATTCAGCACCCGCTCAGAATCAACAGGGATGTGAAGACTCTGGCGCTGCACATGTTGACTGCTCCTGTCCTCTCTCTTTAAAATATTTTTATTAGGTATTTCAACATAACAAATTATCAAACCATATAATAGCGTACATTATTCCCCCCCCCCGTCCCTCCCTCCCTTTCATCCGTCCCTCCCCCCCCCCTCCAAAGACTTCCCTCAGCTCCTCTCTCTGATTTCTCCGCACATGTTACAAAATTTTACGTATCCTTACATTATCTATCTAACATGTTATCAACCAATAAATTTATGTATGTTTATTCAAAACCTGCCAAGGAATCCAGTTCATTTTGTTGTCTTTTTAGAAGCTCCCATTCTTCCTTGAAGCCACAGTTGTCCTTGTCCCCAATTTATATGTCAATTTTGCCAACTCTGCGTAACTTGTCAGTTTTTCTTGCCACTGTTCTTTCGTTGGGATTTCCTCATTCTTCCATCCTTGTGCCAGAAAGACTCTTGCCGCTGTTGTAGCATACGTAAATAAATTCTTTGTTTTTCTTGGCAGGTCTCGTCCTACAATCCCTAACAAAAATGTCCTCTCTTTGACACAGAGCCCTGAAGCCATGGCGCACGTCCCGCCCGCCGGAGAGGGCAGCGTGGCGGTAGTGGTGCGGGTGCGGCCGCAGACCCCCCGCGAGCGGGAGGGGAACCGGCAAAGCGTGGTGCGGGTGGTCGGAGACTCTATGTTGGTGTTTGATCCCGAGGAACCCAGCCCACCGGGGGTCTTCGCCCAAGCTCAGGACCCTCCGTCGAAAAGGAAAGGCAAGAACCTGACGTTCGCTTTTGACCGGGTGTTCGGCGAGAGCGCTACCCAAGCAGAGGTGTTTGAGAATACGACCAAAGAGATCCTGGACGGTGTTCTGAATGGCTACAACTGTTCAGGTAAGGAGGCTGAAGGGCGGTGAGGCTTCTCTTGGCTCTGCCGTCGAGACAGGCAGTCTTCAAGAGAGCCAGTGTGGTGTAGTGGTTTAAGAGCAGTAGACTCGTAATCTGGGGAACCGGGTTCGCGTCTCTGCTTCTCCACATGCAGCTGCTGGGTGACCTTGGGCCAGTCACACTTCTCTGAAGTCTCTCAGCCCCACTCACCTCACAGAGTGTTTGTTGTGGGGGAGGAAGGGAAAGGAGAATGTTAGACACTTTGAGACTCCTTCCGGTAGTGAAAAAGCGGGATATCAAATCCAAACTCTTCTTCTTCTTCTTCTTCTTCTTCTTCTTCTTCTTCTTCTTCTTCTTCTTCTTCTTCTTCTTCAAGGCCATGCCGTAGATAACCATAGATAAAGGCTAGAGCTATGATTACCAATGTGGGGATTTTTAAGGGAGGCAGTTCGAGAATGAGTTATTAACAGCAATTTTTTTGCACTTCTTATGGTTCTAGGGGCCTCACATACAGTATATAAATACCGTATTTTTCCATGTACAGCGGTACCTTCGGATGCGAACAGGATCCGTTCCAGAGCCCCGTTCGCATCCAGACGCGAATGCACGTCTGCGCGGGTCGCAATTCGCCACTTCTGCGCGTGGCGCATTTTGACCATCTGCGCATGCTTGAGCGGCGAAACCCAGAAGTAACGCGCTCCGTTACTTCCAGGTCGCCGCAGCACGCAACCCGAAAATACTTACCCCGAAGCTACTTCAACCCGAGGTATGACTGTACAGTGGTACCTCGGGTTAAGTACTTAATTCGTTCTGGAGGTCCGTTCTTAACTTGAAACTGTTCTTAACCTGAAGCACCACTTTAGCTAATGGGGCCTCCCGCTGCCGCCACGCCGCTGGAGCACAATTTCTGTTCTTATCCTGAAGCAAAGTTCTTAACCTGAGGTAATATTTCTGAGTTAGCGGCGTATGTAACCTGAAGCGTATGTAACCCGAGGTACCACTGCATAAGACTAGATTTCTTTCTTTAAAAATTATGCTAAAAAGTTGGGGTCATTCTATACATGGATAGTGCATAGGGTGGACGTTTGATTGATTGCTGCCACGGCTGTCAGCGGCTATTGGGCGTGTTATTGGTTGCTGCGTCAGTGGCTGGTGTTGATTGGCTGATGCTGCGGTAATTGGGCGGGCGATGGGCAGCTTCTGCCGGCAAGGGGACAGACGAGAGGCGGGTTTTGCGGCGCGTGCAGGTGAGCAATTTTTGACAATCCCCCTAATGGACGCTCAACAACCCTAGGTAAACCCCCCCCCAAGAAAAGCTCAGCGACTCTGTGCCATCTCCCTCTATTTTCTTAAATTTGAGTCTTATACATGGGGGCGTGTTATACACGGAAAAGTACGGTATATATTGTGACACACATTTTTAAAATTAAAATCGGAACGTACACGGCAGTCAGCTGGTGATAATGGAGAGGTTATCTAAACAGAAAATACACTGGGTGCATTCGGGGAAATAGCGCTCCGGGAGTGCTCAGTCAACAGTTTTGGAATTTCCCCCCTGAATGCAACGCTCAGTAGCTGTTCATTTTTTTAAAAAAAAATAATATTTATTAATTTTTCCAATAACATAACATCAAAACAAAAACATATCCACAAAGAAGAGGAAAAAGAGAGAAAAAAATAAATAATATAAAATATTAAAAAGGAAAAAAGGGGGGGGAAACCGAAAAAAGAAAACCCTCTTCCCCATCCCCCAACACAAAAATTCCCAAAAAGCAAACACAGAAACACCCAAACAACACAAAGTTTCAAATTCCTTCTTTTTTGACTTGTTTTCTCAGCTTCCTCCCCCCTACCTCTCTGTATTCCAGTTTTTAATCTAATCGGCAAATTCCATCCAGCTTTTGTTGCTTTTTCGCTTATTTACTTTTGCCCCTTTAAAAAAAAAATAATAATAATAGAAAAAGAATATTAACCTTAAATCTTCTAATCTTAAACCCTATAATAATATACCCTTATATCCTTATGTTTCATATTCCTTATCTTAATCCCTGGAACCAAATAAATTCCTTCCATCATCCCCCCAAAATACTTATTCAAACCAGTTCATTTAGAGCAGTTGCCATTTTGGGGGGAAATTCGCAATTTATCAACGAGGGAATGTCTGACGCATTCTCGTGGGTCCCGTGCTTTATAAGCGAGGCAAATATAATTATTACTGCTATAGAACTCTAAATACAAATGGTAAGTGTATCTAAAGTATTAAATAGACTTCAACCACAATTCTTTGGAAGCTTGTTTAGACCAAGTTTATGGCCTTTTAGGCTTCCCACGCGTGAATAGGAGTTCACTTTTTGAATAATAAGAATTATATGTCCGGGGGGCGCGGGGGAGGCATCAGGATTTTAGAGTTGCTTAGGTGGAGCATGGCCAAAAAACGTTGGGAACCACTAGACTAGAAAGAGACGCTGTTTGGCACTTACGGGATGGAATTGGAAGCCATCCTTGGCCAGTGTTAGAAACTCAGATATATAAGCTAGACCCCAAATGCCTCCGTGAACCAGGGTTACAGTCGGCAAAATGGAGTACCTAGTTGCCATTTCTGGTCCAGACAGCTCAAAAGTTAAATTTTTCAATATGACTTTTTGCTTCCAATTGTGCAGACATAACGGGTAGAATTCTACAGGATGCAGTGGCGTAGCGTGGGTTGTCAGCACCCGGGGCAAGGCAAGTAATTTGCGCCCCCTAACCCGGGGCAAGTAATTTGCCCCCCCCCCCCCCCGCTGCACTGTCCCTGCCCCAGATAGTCCCTTGCTCTCTCTCCGCACCACACCGCACGCCTGGCACCCTCCCCTCCACAGTGGGCGGTGACCCAGCGGCTCGGATTGGATTCGCACAGCCAGCACTGCAGTGAGAGAGAGCCAGGTAGGGGCAGAGAGCTGCGAGCGCCCCGCCCACCCACCCCCCAGATGTTGCGCGCAGTGCAGCCGGCCCCCCCTGCACCCCCCACGCTACGCCACTGACAGGATGTGTTGTTTATAGAGTGTGAAAACAGTCGAGACCCAAGAATTCCCAGGCAGGCACCTCCAGATGCCTGGAGGCAGCTGGCAGACAACCTAGCACCTGGGCATCTTCACTTGGTTGCAAGAGGCTGATAGCCAGGTGCAAAATGTGCCTGGCAAATGTTGAACATTGGCCATGACTCTCCGTGGACCAGGTGGCGGGGGCATTGCCCCGTCTCCACCTGTGGATCAGGTCCAGACAGCACTGGTGTCTAGCATGGAAACTGATTTTTATTTACTGGGAATACTAACCTGGACTGTGCGGCCCCCCAAAGATGACTGGAGTAGGAGAGGGTCCTCCTTCAGGTACAGCGGTACCTTGGTTCTCAGACGCCCTGGTACTCATAGAATCATAGAGTTGGAAGGCACCACAAGGGCCATCGAGTCCAACCCCCTGCCAAGCAGGAAACACCATCCGAGCACTCCTGACATATGGTTGTCAAGCCTCTGCTTAAAGACCTCCAAAGAAGGAGACTCCACCACACTCCTTGGCAGCAAATTCCACTCAAAACAACTTGGAATCCAAACACTGCAAAGGTTTGTGAACTTTTTTCAGAAGCTGAACATGCTCCGTTTTGAGTGTTACGCTTCCGATTTGAGTGCCACACTTCCGTTTTGAGTGTTCGCTGAGGTCTGTCTGTTTTTGCCATTTGTTTTGCATTTGTGGCTCTTTTTTGTTTTGTTTTTGTGACTGTGTGGAACCCAGTTCAGCTACTTGATTGATTGTGTGACTGCAGTACATTGTTTATTTCTTTCATTTTATGGATCAATGGTCTCGTTAGATAGTAAAATTCATGTTAAATTGCTGTTTTAGGGGCTGTTTTTAAAAGTCTGGCATGGATTAATCCATTTTGCATTACTTTCTATGGGAAAGCGCGCCTTGGCTTTGGAACGCTTTGGTTTTGGAACGGACTTCAAGAACGGATTAAGTTTGAGAACCAAGGTACCACTGTACATTGGCCCCAGGATCTGAACGGCCACCCAGCATCTGTTAGTGATCCAGGTGGTTCAATACACATCCCTGATACTTAGGAGTTGACTCAGTGGCTGTGCCCTCCTTCTCTTCCAGTGTTTGCCTACGGTGCGACGGGTGCAGGGAAGACCCACACCATGCTGGGGTCAGAGAAGGAACCGGGCATCATGTACTTCACCATGGAAGAGCTATACAAGCAAATAGAGGCCAGGAAGGAGGAGAAGCACTGCGAGGTCCTCGTCTCTTACCAGGAGGTACCACCCTTGCCCATTTCTTACAGCTTCTTTCTACCTTAGGCTGCAGAGAGATGCAGTGTTCATAGCAGAGGTCAGACCTGCTCCTAGCAGGAACCCAGTTTTGCAGTTTGACCTCCACGCATACAGATAGGCAAGTGGAAATTCTGGGTTTGCCCTTGGTC
Source organism: Podarcis tiliguerta (assembly GCF_965153285.1). Lineage (NCBI taxonomy): Eukaryota > Metazoa > Chordata > Lepidosauria > Squamata > Lacertidae > Podarcis > Podarcis tiliguerta. The sequence continues at coordinate 12,593,561 of NC_139546.1, forward strand.
TTGTTCTCTTCAGAAGGACTGCCTGAAGTAGCATATATGTGAGAACAGGGCCTTTTCTGTGGTGGCTCCCCTTCTGTGGAACGCTTTCCCCAGAGAGGCTCTCCTGGCAGTGTCATTATGTGCCTTTAAGCGCCAGGCAAAAACATTCCTCTTTAACCACGCCCTTGGCCATTAAATAATCTTATAGCCTGTTAAAAGTGTTGGGTTTACAGTGGTACCCCGCAAGACGAATGCCTCGCAAGACGGAAAACCCGCAAGACGAAAGGGTTTTCCGTTTTTCAATGCGCTTCGCAGGACGAATTTCCCTATGGGCTTGCTTCGCAAGACAAAAATGTCTTGCGAGTCTTGAGATTTTTTTTCGCTCCCCACCCCCTTTTTCTAAACCGCTAATAGCCTTTTAGCAGCTAATCCACTAATCCCAATAGCCGCTAAACCGCTAATCCGCTAATAGGGTTGCTTCGCAAGACGAAAAAACCGCTAGACGAAGAGACTCGCAGAACAATTTAATTTCGTCTTGCGAGGCACCACTGTATTTTATTTATTTATTAGAAGAGCAATTGATTGCTAAACTAAATTGATTCCCAGGATTCTTAGGGGGCAGGGGTCTGCAACCTTTAAGACAAAAAGAGCCACTTGGACGCGTTTCCGAAGGAAAAAAAATTGGGAGCCGCAAAACTCGTCATTATAAAAATAACTTTTTTGTCACTTTTTTTATTATTTCTTTGTTTGACCTCTCAGAATTACTCCTCCTCATAGAAATAAACGTTAAATTAACAAGTTAACAAGTGTGTTCTTCACTCCCCTTCAAGACAGTGACCAGCGTACATGCCCCCTTTCAATGCAGTGACCAGCGTACATGCCCCTTGCAATGTAGCGGGCGGGCGGGAAGGTGACGTTGGGACGGTGCGTGACTAACACACGCACCGCCCCCATGCGACGTCACAGCCAGTACAGCGCCCGCCACAGTGGGGAGTGTCGGGGCGCACAATGCGCCTCCTCCCCTCTCTAGTATCCGCCCCGGAGCTGCGGCAAAGGTGTAAAAGAGCCACATGCGGCTCCGGAGCCGCGGGTTGCTGACCCCTGTTAGGGGGGAAGGCAGTGACTTTTTAAAGTGGTATGATTCTGGTTTAAATGTACAGTATAGTGCCGATGGGGTCAAACACAAGAAAATGTCCGTTGCAGGGGGTTGGACTAGATGACCCACGGGGCCCCTTTCCATTCTTCCAGGTCTATGATTCTATGCGTTATCATGGCACTGAAGGCAAGTTTCATACCAGCTTAGCTACAATCAAAAATGTCTTGTGCGTGTTTTCTCTCCTGGGGCTGCAACCTGATTAAAGGCATTTTAAATGATGACTAAATCGATTAATCTACTGATTAATTTTGCCTATGGGTAAGGCGCTACATCTCTGACACGAGAGGGACACCTTTTCGGGGCTGTGACAAATAACCATGTGCCAGTAAAACAGCACTTTCCATTTGCAGAAGGCAAGACTTCTGTTTTAGAGGAACCTCTGGAACAATATGGAATGCAGCAGGGACTCTGTGGCCCTCCAGATGGTATCGGAATCCAACTCCCATCAGCCCTTGCCAGCATGGCTGATGGTGAAGGATGCTGGGAGGTGGAGTCCACCAACATCTGGAAGGCCACAGGTTCCCCACCATCCCAGATATGGCACAGAAGGAAAGTACAGAGACACCGTCCAAGAAAGCTCTTTGCTATTAGATCATGCACACATGTTGCAGGAGACATCATCTCAGAAGAGGGAAAAGGCCATTGGAAGAGGGTGCTTCCACCTGCAGTTTCCATAAGTGAATTATGTTTAAAAATTACCGTATTTTTTGCTCTATAAGACTCACTTTTTCTCTCCTAAAAAGTAAGGGGAAATGTGTGTGCGTCTTATGGAGCGAATGCAGGCTGCGCAGCTATCCCAGAAGCCAGAACAGCAAAAGGGATTGCTGCTTTCACTGCACAGTGATCCCTCTTCCTGTTCTGGCTTCTGGGATTCAGAATATTTTTTTTCTTGTTTTCCTCCTCCAAAAACTACATGCGTCTTATGGTCTGATGCTTCTTATAGAGCGAAAAATACAGTACATTTTGTAAAAAACCAACCAGCTGCCTGATTAATTGGAGGCACCTTTTTAGTTGATTAAAAGCTTCGAAGCAATTGATCTAACTAATTAATCAATTAATCACTGCGGCCCGCATTGTTGCAGTCCTTGGGCTCCTGCCCATGGCATACGAAGTGCAGCTCAGACCTGTAATATCTAGTTGGTTGGCAGAGCTTCCATCTAGTGCATTCCCCAGTTCAAAGGGAACCCCGTTTTTTACAGGGTAGCGTGCCATGCCTGCAACGGTGAGAGCGACGCCCAGGGTTCGCTGCTGTGATTTTGGCAAGGCCGTTCCACGGACGGGTGCTCCTGTTTGCTTGCGATCTGCTTTGGCTTTCCTCCCTCAAAAACAAAAAATCTGGAAAACTTTCAGTTGATGGTTTGTTTCCCCATACGTGTTGCCTTGTTACTACAAAGTATTCGAGGCAAACCTACCCAAACAAGAGGCACAGATGAAACTACCATTAAAACAGCCAGATACGTTAAAAATCAAAAATATATTTTGCTGCCAGGCTTACAGGGTTGGCACACTCGTGGCCAGAATTGTGGAAACCTTTTGGGGAAAGTGTATTTCTGAGGTTTGATGGCTCATCACACCTGATTGGCTCTCTTGCGTAAGCAAGTTGTGTTTCCTTTTTCTGGTTCTTTGGCTATAACTTTTGATAGAATACAGGTGATTGAACAAACTTTGTTGCCTTACACTCTTCATTAAAATATCTCTCCAATGATATATAATTTTATGGTATCACTCCAAAAATAAGTGGTGTTGTGAGCCATCAAACCTCAGAAATACACTTTTTCCAAAAGGTTTCCACAATTTTGGCCACTAATTTCTGGCCACAATGCAGGCACTGGGGCTGGGGAGGCACTGCCCTGGTTTTGCACGTCAAGCTTCATCAGAATTGGATGAAGCTACTTTTTAATCGGCAGAGAACGAATGAACTTTTTAGTTCCCTCCCTGCCCACATCTAGATCACTAGATGCCCCCGAAAACTGATTGACTGGTTTATCTGAATTTAAGAAACATGAGCAGTTGCCTGCAGCCTGAAACAGCAAGTGGTGACTCTCTTGCTGCCTAGATCAGGAGCGAGTTGTGCTCTTAGCTACAGCTTCAAGCTGATTTTCCAGGCAGGATAGGGGTTGGAGCAAACACCCCAGCAGGAGCACCAGATTGGCTCTGCTAGGGTATTTGCACCTCACCTTCCATCTCCCAGTGAGCGACAGCGACACACCTGCTGGAAAACTAGCGGCTCTGCCCCAGCCGGAAAGCCACTTCTGGAGTGCTGACTCCCAGGAGACTTAAATGCACTGTATTGAAACCTGATTCTTTCTTCCAGGTGTACAACGAGCAGATCCACGACCTGTTGGAACCGAAGGGCCCACTGGCCATTCAGGAGGACCCAGAGAAAGGGGTCGTGGTACAAGGGCTGTCTTATCACCAGGTGGATACGATGATTGCCTTGCAGGGGGGACAATATGGGGGGTATATATGCACAGCGGGTGGCGCTGTGGTCTAAACCACTGAGCCTCTTGGGCTTGCCGATCGGAAGGTCGGCGGTTCGAATCCCCGCGACAGGGTGAGCTCCCGTTGCTCAGTCCCTGCTCCTGCCAACCTAGCAGTTTGAAAGCACGTCAAAGTGCAAGTAGATAAATAGGTACCACTCCAGCGGGAAGCTAAACGGTGTTTCCGTGCACTGCTCTGGTTCGCCAGAAGCGGCTTAGTCATGCTGGCCACATGACCCGGAAGAACTGTCTGCGGACAAAGGTCGGCTCCCTCGGCCAGTAAAGCGAGATGAGCGCCGCAACCCCAGAGTCGTTCACGACTGGACTTAACTGTCAGGGGTCCTTTACCTTTACCTTTTTATATATGTACAGTGGTACCTCAGGTTAAGAACTTAATTCACTCCAGTGGTCTGTTCTTAACCTGAAGCACCACTTTAGCTAATGGGGGCTGCCGCTTGAGCACGATTTCTGTTCTCATCCTGAAGCAAAGTTCTTAACCCGAGGTAATATTTCTGGGTTAGCGGAGTCTGTAACCTGAACCGTATGTAACCTGAAGCGCATGTAACCCAAGGTACCACTGTAATGTAATTAAAGAGCCCATCGCTTGCTTAAGGCATTTCTCCTGCTGTGGTGGGAACATGAAGGGGAAGTTACTATTTGTGGCTGCGGCACGTGCTTTTCTCAACAGTCTCTCTCTCTGCTGGCCTGTGACTTTTTATTTGTTTTAATCCTTTATTGAAATTCATAGATATCATACAGTATCTTAAATCCACACATACAAAGAAAAAAATAACCTTACATAAATTTACAGTTAAATATTAAATTACTCTTTCCGCATACAGTGGTGCCTCGCAAGACGAAAAGAATCCGTTCCGTGAGTCTCTTCGTCCAGCGGTTTTTTCGTCTTGCGAAGCAACCCCATTAGCGGATTAGCGCTATTAGCGGTTTAGCGGCTATTAAAGGCTTAAGGGATTAGCGGATTAGCTGCTAAAAGGCTCTTAGCAGCTTAGCGCCTTAGAAAAAGGGGGTGAGGAGCGGGGAAAAACCCCCAGGAATCGCAAGACATTTTCGTCTTGCAAAGCAAGCCCATAGAGAAATTTGTGCTGTGAAGCACCTCCAAAATGGAAAACCCTTTCGTCTAGCGGGTTTTCCGTCTTGCGAGGCATTCGTCTTGCGGGGCACCACTGTATTTTCTAACTAAACAGTCTCTTTTTCTCTCTGCTGGCCTGTGACTTTTAGCCAAAATCGGCAGGCCAACTCCTGGAGATGCTGAGGCGAGGAAATCTGAACCGTACACAGCACCCCACAGACATTAACGCCACCTCTTCGCGCTCCCATGCAGTCTTCCAGGTAAGTGTGACAGAGATTGTTAGGGACCATACGCAACTGTTAGGTACCGCTCCAGCGGGAAGGTAAACGGCGTTTCCGTGCGCTGCTCTGGTTCGCCAAAAGCGGCTTAGTCATGCTGGCCACATGACCCGGAAGCTGTACGCCGGCTCCCTCGGCCAATAAAGCGAGATGAGCGCCGCAACCCCAGAGTCGGCCATGACTGGACCTAATGGTCAGGGGTCCCTTTACCTTTAAAACAGGGACAATACAGATATATCAGCAGTTAAAAATATTAAGTTAAATCTTAAATCTCTAAAACATAACGTGAAATTGTCATTTAAGGCCTTAGTCATTATGGTAGCACAGCTTGTTCCCTAAGTTTTATGGCAGTTGCACAGAGTTTGGCCACCCTTAGCGTGATCTCTAGATCCTTGTCCTCTACCAGGGATTTTAGACATTGAAGTTCGGACCCATTTGGAGATTTTTGTATAGCAGGGGTGATAAATGCTGAGCGTCTATCCCTGTAGAAACGACAGCGTAACAAGGCATGAGAGACAGTTTCTACCTCCATCTAGCCACAGGGGCAGACTCGTTCCGCGTATGGTTTACCCTCGAATCTGCCCTGCAGTAAGGCAGATGGCAGCACGTTGAATCTAGCGAGGGTAAACGACCGTCTGTATTTAGATATTTGTAATTTTGACAGCTATATTGCTGAGGTGAACCCTCTCGAAGCCTTGAATCATGAGGTCTGTTGCCCTATGTGTGGCTTCCTGGAGATATTTTGTCTTGCCGCTGTGGAAAATGGAGGTTAGACCAGATGGATCCTTGATCCAATCTGTGTTCTTGTGGGGTAGGTAAAAAGGTAAAGGACCCCTAGAGGGTTAAGTCCAGTCAAAGGCGACTCTGGGGTTGCGGCGCTCATCTTGCTTTCAGGCCAAGGGAGCCGGTGTTTGTCCGCAGACAGCTTTTCAGATCATGTGGCCAGCATGACCAAACCGCTTCTGGCGCAACGGGACACCGTGATGGAAACCAGAGCGCCTGGAAAATCCGTTTACCTTCCTGCCACAGCAGTACCTATTAATCTACTTGCACCGGTGTGCTTTCGAACTGCATTAAAAACTTCCCGACAACAGGACTGCCTTCAGGTGTTGTGTAGTTCTCCATTTCCTTGACATCTGATAGGAATGTTAGAATTCCTGGTCCATGATTGCAATCATGGGGTTTTTTGCCTTTCACATGACGTTATAGGTTTTGACTCCACAGAGTGGGAAGTGACGGAAACAGGATGTTTGTGTTACTGTGTTCCGTGAAGTGGGGCTATTGTCCTTTGTTCTTTTTCTCTTTGCTGTCTGATGCTAGAGAGAGAGGGAGCCATGTTGTAGTGTTCCGTGTGTGTTTATATGTAAATAAAATGGATTAGCCAAAATGCTGAGTTCTGTCACATGTGATGCGCAAACTGCGGATCCCTAAGTGTGCTGGTGTCAGTTGGCATCGGTCGCTGTGATGCTCGGGGTGAAGAAAGCTTTTGAAGCTCCTGAACGAAAGACCAGGGTCCTACTCGAGTGTAGGCTGAACTCCGACAAGGAGGGCGTTCCACTACCTAGAAGGCCCTCTGCCTGGTTCCCTGTAACTTCACTTCTCAATGTCCAGGCCAAACAATGAAGGTGGAGATGCTCCTTCAGGTATACAGGGCCAAGACTGTTTAGGGCTTTAAAGGTCAGCACCAATGCAGATTCAACTGGCTGTCTCCAGTTCTGCTTTTCAGGAAGTTCAGTGCTCTTCCACCCACACCAAGGGATGCAGCACTTTTTAACTTTTTCAGATCCATGTGAAGCAACGGGATCGCGTTGTGGGCATCACCCGGGACCTTCGGGTGGCCAAGATGAGTCTGATCGACTTGGCGGGCTCCGAGCGGGCCTCTGCCACCAAGGCCAAAGGGGAGCGCCGCCGCGAGGGGGCCAACATCAACCGCTCCTTGCTGGCTCTCATCAACGTCATTAACAGCCTGGCTGATGCCAAGGTAACGCCTTTGCTACTTCTTCCTGCCCCTGGGTTTAGACTTCTGTCGTCTGCCCCTAGGGTTACTGTTCAGGGACATCCTTGGCCATTGTTAAAGGGCATCTGAGTTCACTCAGTGACAGTCATTCCCGCGTATATATTTTTATATAATAAAGTGTGCATGCAAAAATGCTTTGAAGGCTTTCAGCATAATAAATCTGATAGCGTTATCCAGACTGGTAGAGGCTTGGAAATGTGAAGCATGATCCGGGGCGGGTGAAGAGTGTATATTGTCTGCTTTCATAAAGAAATAATGCCGTGTTGTAACATCCCCTCTAATTCTTCCATCCCTTACTTGTTCTCATAAAGTGTTTCCTGCACACAAACGTTTTGCCGAAACCATGGAAAATTCAGCTGCTGAAAAGCGGCATCCTTTCCACCCCCTGTTATATCTCAGCTTCACCACAAGGGGGTGAAGTTGTAAGACTAATACCGTATTTTTCACTCGATAACACGCACCTAACCATAACACGCACATAGTTTTTAGAGGAGGAAAACAAGAAAAAAAAATCTGAATGAAACAGTGGATGTATCATTTTTGTGCTTCATGCTGTGGCCACAGACATGTTATTTGACGGTGAGTTTGGGGTAGCCCAATGCAAAAATCCTGAGAATCCATGTGGATCTGTGCTTTGTAACCACGTTTTTGCACTATTGCAGCCCCAGGCAACAGTGGGTGTGTGATTTTTTTGGTGCAGGCTGTAGCCATGGACATGCTATGTGATCTGATGGTGAATTTGGGGTGACCCAATGCAAAGATCCTGAGGATCCATGTGGATCCGTGCTTTGTAACCACATTTTAAGTGGGGAGGGAAGGAAAAACATAGAAGGGACAAGGAGCACGAGAGGGGTGTGCGGAGAAGCAGCTGGCTAAGAATGCAGGAGAGGGGTTTAACGGGAGGGAGGAAAGGAAGGCAAAAGCCCCCCACCCCACCCATCCAAGCTAGCCCCCCCCCCTCTCTCCCACCTGCATGTTTTCCGGCTGCCTGTAATGCTTCCCTGGACGCAGCAGCAGCAGCACCGGAGCATGGAGAGGAATTAGAAGGAAGGACGCTATCCTTTCCTTTCCCCTCTGCTTGCCAGGAGGGGAGGGGAGGGGATTTCCTGCTTTTTGTTCTGTTTGAGCAAACAGCAACCAAAACAGAAGAGGGTGGGCAGTAAGACCCTGAGGCAGAATGCTGGAAAGCAGCAGCTTCCTCTTTTCAGGTTTCCCTCCTCCCGTGACAGCGCAATATGATTTTTGCCTGATTTTTGCCCCTGCACTCGGGACAGTCGGCTCCAGGGACCACACATTCGCTCAATAACACGCACAGACATTTCCCCTTACTTTTTAGGAGAAAAAATCTGCGTCTTATAGAGGGAAATATTCTGCATAGAATCACAGAATTGTAGAGTTGGAAGGGACCCTGTGGATCATCTAGTCCAACCCCCTGCAATGTAGGAATATGAGACCTGCAGGTATAGGGCAGGGTATGAATTTTAATGAATAATAATAATGCAGCTGTCCCTCACGGGGATCAAACCTGCAACCCTGGCATTATCGGCACCAGGTATGTTTCCTCGGATGTAAGACCCGCTGTCTTCACTGGGACTTACCTCCAGGTAGGCGTGCGCATGGGACTGTAGCCGCAGTAGCCACAGAAGAATTAAAAGGGAATTGTGGGTATTTTCCTGTGGGAACGTGATTTTTATAAACCCAATTTTTGTCTCTGCTTCCCTTTTGGCCCACAGGGCAAAAAGCCTCACATTCCATACCGGGACAGCAAGCTTACCCGCCTCCTAAAGGATTCTATCGGTGGGAACTGCCGGACCATAATGATAGCCGCCATTAGTCCCTCTGCGCTTTCCTACGAGGACACCTACAACACCCTAAAGTATGCCAACCGAGCTAAAGAGATCAAACTCCTAGTAGGTATCGGAGAAAGCCAACCTCTTAAATCAGGCCGGAATTGCAACTTGTGCAAAAATGCAACGGCCTACCTCTGTTCCCCATCTCAAAGTTACCTGCTTTCTGTGCTTTGTCCCGCAGATGAAAAGCAACGTGGTCAGTGTGGATTGCCATATCAGCCAATACGCAGCGGTTTGTGAGCAGCTGAAAGCAGAGGTAAGCAGACCCTTTTCCCTTTGGGTGGGAACCTGAGGAAGGGCGGGGGGTCGTCGTATAATGAAGCCTTCTTCACAGGGGATATGGTAGCCCATAGCTACTAGTCATGTTGACTTACCGTATTTTTCGTTCTATAGGACGCACTTTTTCCCCTCCAAAAATTAAGGGGAAATGTGTGTGCGTCCTATGTAGCGAATGCAGGCTCCTTGGCTTCAGTGATAGCCTCCGAAGCGCAGAGGGAGCGCTCTGGAGGCTTCACGTTGCTTTCGCTGAAGCCTGGAGAGCGAGAGGGGTCGGTGTGCTCCGAAGGCTTCAGGCAGCTATCCTGCGCGAGTTCCCGTTGCGCTCAGGAGGCTTCGGGTTCATTTTGCTGAAGCCGGGGAGCAAGACTCTCCTGGCTTCAGCAGAGAGGGAGAGCTGCACAGCGCCCCTTCAGCGAAGCAGGAGGAGAAATGGAAGGGGCTCCGTTTCTCCTGAGGCTTTGCTGAAGGGGCACTGAGCAGAGAGGGGGAGAATTTTATTTTCTTGTTCTCCCCCTCTAAAACAAGGTGTGTCCTATGGTCGGGTGCGTCCTATAGAGCGAAAAATACGGTGCGTAACCTCCAGCATTAGCCAACAGCCCTGGCCAGTGGGGCATTTTTGAATTGCTAGACAAGGTATGCAATCCCTCTGTCTGGTTAAAAGTTTCACCACAGTGCCAAGGAGCTCAAAACTATGCTGTGTGGCAGTCCAGCTGTCGATTCTTGCTGTCTACCTGCAAACCGATGCTTTGCAGTTGCTTTCTCTCCCCCACTCTCTGTTAGCATTGCCATAGACCAAGCTTTTTGGGGACCCAGCGGCCTGTGCCGGATTACCAGATTGGCAGAGCAGGTCCCTCATGCCTTTTAAGGGTCCTGCAACAATGGATCAAAATTAATATTGATTTGATCTTGAAAGAAAATGGCAATCAAGCTTTCTTAGTTCAGTGTTTTCCCCTACAGTATTCACACGGGGATGGGCAAGAGAGGTTTCGACTGCCGTGGGGCCTTCGCACGGTTTAATCCGGCACTGCCAGAGGCCTAGTTAGAAATCTAGAAAACTGGTGTTGCCACCAGAAAATACACCCTTTACAGAAGAAAAAAGTGGTGAGTCTCAGTAAGCAACAGGAAAACACCTGAGCGCAGCCCCAAACAAGTGAAAGACAGGCAAAAAACACCCACTCAAAAGCCGTAAAACTTTATTTATTCTTTTGCGGAAGAGCAGGTGTCAGGAGGGTTGTATGAGGGTGCCGACAGGTGCCGTGTTGGAGACCCCAGATACAAATGTTCCCTTCAGGCCAAGTTCCACACGTGAAGGTCCGTAGAAAGTCATTCAGGACAACACTGTAAACAATTAAAAACATTGGCAGGATTTTTTTTTAAAAACCACTTGCAATGTGACAGGAACTATGGTGATAACCGATTTTTAAAGAAAATATGGAGAACAATATATGATGCAGCTGGAAAAGAGTAACCATGGAACCCATGGAGGGGTGAAGGGAAGTCTAGGGATTCAGAGAATCCTATTTGTATAGGATTATGATTTACATGTGAATGCAAATGTTAAATGGAAAATCGAAACCATGGTTGGTTTTTGATACAGGCAGTACACTGCGATCTTGGGAACTTTGCCCTGTGTGCAAAATAAATAATTCTTTTTTATGCCTTTCAGGTGGCCGAATTAAGAGGGCGGCTCCAAGCTTATGAGGAAAATGTCCCAGAGGTTAGACCCCACCGTGTACCGGCTGTTCTGACTCCTTCCAGACCTGGCCAGGATGAGCTTCTCAGGTAGGTCTGCTGTGTCTTACTACACAGGAAGCATTGGAGGCGATACCTGCAAGAAGCCTGTGCAAAGTGAGGCATTTAAAGCTGAAATCTAGCCAGTCATGGACCCCAGGATTTGAAGGATCTGTTTCAGCCCGAAGGCCTCCTTCCAGCCTCTTCTTTTCCTTCCCTAAAAACCTAGGCTTCTATTTTTTCTAAGATATTCAGAGACATGCAGTGCTTAAATTTTCCTTTTTCTTTTTTTTTTACCACAGCAACCATGAGAAATTTGCCTCTATTTAGAAAATAGATTCTCAAGTGTTGTGGGATTCACTGTCAGAGGGCTTTGTCCACAATAATAATTTATAAACAATTTATATCCTGCCCATCTGGCTGGGTTTCCCCAGCCACCCTGGGTGGTTTACAACATATATAAAAACACAACAAAACATCAAACATTTAAAGAAAACAAAATATCCTATCCAAGCAGCAAACAGACCAATAAATCAATAGAAACCAACAATAACAATAATAACACAATAATAAACAGTTTATAGTCATGCCGAAAGTAAAATAAAATGCCCGCATCCACACCATGCTGAGAGCTATAGTTTGTTTAGGGTGCTGAGAGTTGTTCGAAGGACCCCACTCCCCGCACGGAACTACAATTCCCAGATTTCCCTGGGAAGTGGAGTTGATTGTTAAACCGCTCTGAGAGGCAAGGGAGGGTCTCCAAACAACTCTTTCTTCACCCTTAACAAACTACAGTTCCCAGAATTCTTTGAAGGAAGCCGCAAGTGTTTAAAGTGGCATAACAGGGCTTTCAATGCATGCTGTGTGAACGTCTAGTGTTAGCTTACTTGTATCGCTGGGGCAGAGCCGGATTTAGGTTTGATGAGGCCCTAAATTACTGAAGGTAATGGGGCCCTTTATATGTCTAGCTGTGGTTTGTCAACAACAAATTGTCACAGTTCTTTTGTGTTGAATATATGCAATATGGTAATTTATGGACCTAATAGGTATCTAAAGCCATTTGCCCATAACAAAATATGTATTTTATCAAAGTAATTGTTGAACTGAAATACAATTAAAAAGAAGTGTAGTAATAGTGAAATACAATTACGATGAAGTATAAAGGTAAAGGTACCCCTGCCCATACGGGCCAGTCTTGACAGACTCTACGGTTGTGCGCTCATCTCACTCTATAGGCTGGGAGCCAGCGCTGTCCACAGACACTTCCAGGTCACGTGGCCAGTGTGACGAAACTGCTCTAGCGAACCGGCACCAGAGCAGCACACGGAAACGCTGTTTACCTTCCCGCTAGAAAGCGGTACCTATTTATCTACTTGCACTTAAGGGTGCTTTCGAACTGCTAGGTTGGCAGGCACTGGGACCGAATGACGGGAGCTCACCCCGCCGCGGGGATTCGAACTGCCAACCATGAGATCCGCAAGTCCTAGGCGGAGGTTTTACCCACAGTGCTACCCGTGTCCCTATGAAGTACAGTGGTGCCTCGCAAGACGAAAAGAATCCGTTCTGCGAGTCTCTTCATCTTGCAGTTTTTTTCATCTTGCGAAGCAAGCCCATTAGCGGATTAGCGCTATTAGCGGTTTAGCAGCTATTAGCGACTATTAAAGGCTTAAGGGATTAGCAGATTAGCTGCTAAAAGGCTATTAGCGGCTATTAAAGACTTAAGGGATTAGCGGATTAGCTGCTAAAAGGCTATTAGCGGCTTAGATCAGCTGATAAGCGGCTTAGATCAGCTCTTAAGCAGCTTAGCGATCAGCTGTTAAGCGGTTTAGCGAACAGCTGTTAAGCGGCTTAGGGGCTTGGGGAAAAGGGGGGGAGGGAAAAAAAACCCCAGGAATCGCAAGGCATTTTCGTCTTGCGAAGCAAGCCCATAGCAAATTCGTCCTGCAAAGCACCTCCAAAACGGAAAACCCTTTCGTCTAGCGGGTTTTCCGTCTTGCGAGGCATTCGTCTTGCGGGGCACCACTGTATATTACTAGTGAAATAATTATTAAGCCCTAACTTAAAATGATTTTTTATTCGTAACAAACTTAATAATGCAGACACATTGGCATTTGGCAATAACAAAAGTTCCTTTAGAAACACAATTTACAAAGACTCATAATCTAGTCTCTAGAAACTTGCTATAAAATGAAATAGTAATAGCAAACCAGTGGTATTTTAGGGAGCAGGCTAGCAGGCGGGGCCTACTACCTACATTATAGGAACCGGCACGACACAAAGCACTGTTGCTGTATGTGGGTTTTATCTTATTTGTTTTTTATCTTATATTTTGGAAATGTACATCCAGGTTTTTTCCCCCCTTTAAATTTTTTGGGAGCCCTCAAGTGAGTGGGGCCCTAAGCTGTAGCTTGCTTAGCTTATATGTAAATCTGGCACTGCACTGGGGTAAGGAGAGAGGTACAGATTGTTTAATTGCCTACCCAGGGCGGGAGTGGGCCATGGACGAGAATAAAACCGGCTGAGAGCTGGCGTCATGTCTAGGAGCCCAAGCTATGAAACAGGACATCCTTGGTTTGAATTTCACCCCCTCTCCAGACTTTCTCAGACTGAGCAAGGCTTTGCCCCCAGAAGGTTAGACCAGATGTCCTTTGGGTTTCCTACCAGCGCTTGACACCCCACTCCTTCACTTGGTACAGGTCAAAGGAGGCTTGTTCCGACTGCGAAGCCCCTGATAAGGGCGATGGCGAGACAGAGCTGTTGAAACCGAATGATGGCACCTCTTGTTCAGGAAAAAGCAGCACAGCAGAGCAGGTAAGGGCCAGGAAGTTTGTGGGATGGGCATTGAGGTCAGGAGATCTCAGCACGTGGATCGTTTTTCCTGAGGCTTTTCCACCCAGAGATCCGCTCAGTATCTGCAGTGCCTCTCTTGAAGATTCACACGTGGTGCTTCTTATAACTGACCGCTGAGACCGTTTCTCGGCTAATCCTGGAGCATCCCACAGAGATTGCCCCACGAGGCAGCGAGTGGATTTGTGGGTGCTTTGATCAGCACCCTGAGGGTGCTCTTTTCTCATCCGCACCCAGGGGAATTGGGAGCCTTGCATGACATCACAGCAGCTCATCCAATTGTGTGTTGTTTCTTAAAAATAAATAAATTTATTTATTTGGTTTTTCAGATTAAACTTTTACAATCACATATCCAACATACAACCTAAAAGCCAAGATTCCAAAGAATCTCCTGGAATTCCCTCTCCCCCTTTGTGGGTCCTATTGCTAATCATATCCTCCTGCATCTTTTATGATAATCCAAATCTTTTACATCTCCATTATGTCCAAAATTCACCTTTAAACTACAATCGGTTATTCAGATCGTCCAATTGTCAGGTGGGCATGTTGCACGCAATGGGCAGAATATAGCATCTGGTATCTATTATACCGGATATGCGGTATAATGGGACGCAGGTGACGCTGTGGGTTAAACCACAGACCCTAGGGCTTGCCGATCAGAAGGTTGGCGTTTCAAATCCCCGCGATGGGGTGAGCTCCCGTTGCTCGGTCCCTGCTCCTGCCAACCTTGCAGTTCGAAAGCACGTCAAAGTACAAGTAGATAAATAGGTACCACTCCGGCGGGAAGGTAAACGGCGTTTCCGTGCACTGCTCTGGTTCGCCAGAAGCGGCTTAGTCATGCTGGCCACATGACCCGGAAGCTGTACACCGGCTCCCTCGGCCAATAAAGCAAGATGAGCACCGCAACCCCAGAGTCGGCCACGACTGGACCTAATGGTCAGGGGTCCCTTTACCTATATATTATACAAATTTTACACCAGCATAACCCCCCCCCCAACACACACCTTTTTGCTGTGTTTGATAGATTCAAGAACTGGGGGGGAACCCCAGCTGCTGTGGCACAGAGTCCTCAGATCCAGCTGAGAAACAGGAGAAGCTGAATGCTCGGTTGCAAGGAATGGATAAAAAGCAGCTGATGAGGTGAGTCTACGTCTTTCCACCCGATCCAGGGAGAGTGAGGTCCTCTTATCCTGCCATCTCATGCAGGTTTAAGCACATATCAGGTTGACAGTCAAATTGATGTCACAGACATTTCATTCTTTACAAAATACAGTGGTACCTCGGGTTACAAACACTTCGGGTTACAGACTCCGCTAACCCGGAAGTAGTATCTCAGGTTAAGAACTTTACTTCAGGACGAGAACAGAAATCGCGTGCCAGCAGCAGCGGGAGGCCCCATTAGCTAAAGTGGTACCTCAGGTTAAGAACGGTTTCAGGTTAAGAACGGACCTCCAGAACAAACTAAGTTTGTAACCAGAGGTACCACTGTACAGTGGTACCTCAGGTTACATACGCTTCAGGTTACAGACACTTCAGGTTACAGACTCCGCTAACCCAGAAATAGTACTTCAGGTTAAGAACTTTACCTCAGGATGAGAACAGAAATTGTGCTCTGGTGGTGCGGCGGCAGCGGGAGGCCCCATTAGCTAAAGTGGTGCTTCAGGTTAAGAACAGTTTCAGGTTAAGAACGGACCTCCAGAACGAAGTAAGTTCTTAACCCGAGGTACCACTGTACTGCTTATCTGCAGGGTGGGGAAGGAGCCATGCCGATTCCTTTCTGCTCTTTTGCAGCGTACACAACATACATTCAAAGTACGTGACTTCCCCCACTTGAATCCTGGGACCTGGGACCTTTCGCTCTGTGAAAGGCAAACTACAGTTCCCCAGGATTCTTTGGGGAAAGCCATGTGATTTAATCGTACGTTGCACACACAGCCTTTGCTCCCGTCTCTCCCATTGTGATCACGTGGTGATTTTCGATCTTTCATACTGTCTCAGGCTGGTAACGTCAATCTTGCACGTGGCACAAAGGCAGTATGCCCTTCTGAAAGCTGCCAACCTCCTCACCCCAGATACGAGGGTCGACATTGAAAGCCTGGGCAGCTTGGTGTCGGGAGAGGCCTGCGAGGTCCCAGAAGTTTCCGCTGTAAAGGAGCAAGTTGGGGAACTGGATGTGGCTACTCAAGGCAGCCTGGAGTCAGAAGTGCAGCAGCTCGTGGATAATGGTGATTCTTGGGGTGGGGGTGGGGGGGACGACAGCATTGAAATTTATTTTAATTTTATTTATTTGTTGGATTCATATACAGCCCTATACCCGGAGGTCTCAGGGCGGTTCGCAGAACAAAATGAGAATATAAAACCACAAAATATATCATCAAAATAAAAACAATAACCGCCACAACCACATTTTAAAAGGGCATAGGATCAAATCGACCAAAGACCTGGTTAAAAAGGAATGTTTTTGCCTGGCGCCTAAAGGTGTATAGTGAAGGCGCCAGGCGAACTTCCCTGGGGAGAGCATTCCACAGAAGGGGAGCCGCTGCAGAGAAGGCCCCGTTCTCATGTTGCCACCCTCTGAACCTCTTCAGGAGGAGGCCTGCAAAGAAGGGCCTCAGAAGATGATCTCAGGGTCTGGGTAGGTTCATATGGAAAGGGGCGGTCCTTGAGGTGTTGCGGTCATGAACCATTTTAAGGTTTTATGGGTCAAAACCAGCACTTTCAATTGGACCCAGAAACTAATTGGTAGCCAGTGCAGTCAGATCAGAAATAGCAGTGAATGGGTTTGGCTGAGTACAGAGTTCCCCCATTGGCTGACTAAAGGGTTAACTGAGTGAAGGGTTTCCCCATTGGCTGACTAAAGGGTTAACTGAGTGAAGGGTTTCCCCATTGGCTGACTGGCGGGTTGGCTGAGTGAAGGGTTCCCCCATTGGCTGACTGGGTGGTTGGCTGAGTGAAGGGTTCCCCCATTGGCTGACTAGGGGGTTGGCTGAATGAAGGGTTCCCCCATTGGCTGACTGAGGGGTTAGCTGAGTGAAGGGTTCCCCCATTGGCTGACTGGGGGGTTGGCTGAGTGAAGGGTTCCCCCATTGGCTGAGTGCAGGGTTGCCCCATTGGCTGACTGGGGGGTTGGCTGAGTGAAGGGTTCCCCCATTGGCTGACTGGGGGGTTGGCTGAGTGCAGGGTTCCCCCATTGGCTGACTGGGGGGTTGGCTGAGTGCAGGGTTCCCCCATTGGCTGACTGGGGGGTTGGCTGAGTGAAGGGTTCCCCCATTGGCTGACTGGGGGGGGGGTTGGCTGAGTGAAGGGTTCCCCCATTGGCTGATTTGTCCACTCTCCCGGGTCCATGCCCTTGGGTGTTCGTCTCTCTTAGGCTGCCAGTTTTCATTGCTCTCTGCCTCTCTGTCGCAGCTGCCCTCCCGCCTTCCCTTCCTGCAGCCGAGTGTGTCGATCCAACGGGCGGTCCTGGGGTCTTGCCCGCTTCACCAGAGAGGGGCCCAATGCCAGGCGCAACTTTCAAGACCCCACACCTCCCAACAAAGAAGCGAAGGAAGTCAGCAGAGAGCCCACCGCTGTCCGAAAGGAGTTCCCCTTCCACCCCCAAGGGGCGGGCCAAGCGTCGGCGGAAGAATCCCCTCTCCCCACAGCAAGTGGGCTCCCTGAAGGAATGGGCTGCTTTCCCTCAGGCTGACTGCACCAGTACTCCTCTCGTGGATAAAGCCAGGCCTTCTAGTCCGTACAGTCTCCGCCCGCTGCCATGCTGCCCTTTGACAGTTACAAAGACCCGTAGGCCTCTGGGCACCTCAGCCGCCCAGAATTGCTCCACACCAGCTCCGCCGAGGGGCCTGAACACCACCTTCGACCTCTGTGAGGTTCCCTGCCCTCCTGACGTGAAACCCAGCGCTCCTGAATGCCCTGCCTGGGAGAGTGTCCAGCACCTCTCTAACCACCAGGGGGCACCTTTCATACCCAGGTGGGTGCCTCTGAGCTGCAAGGCCCTCTGGTATTTCCTTCCCTTTGCAGAGGTTTGGCCCAGGGGGCCTCAGACACAAACTGTGCCAATACTTGCGGCTCCCAGTTGAAAGCGTAGGGGGCAGTCTCTGCCAAGCAGCAGGGAAGAATCCTACGACAGTTACTCCCTCCACTCTTACAATCTAAGTCAAAAAGCCATGGCACAAAAGGAAAAAGCAATGGGGAGGGTGGAGGAAAAGGATTACACTCAGATAACCAATTCCTGATGTTACCAGGCTCTTCTAACGACCAAGTTGGGTGGAAATGGGCTGCTTGTAGTTCAGAAAGGGGAAAAAACAGGCCTGTGTGGCCTTTTGATAACCCAAACGTCCTGGAAATGACTTTTATACAGCCAAAAGTTGCTATGCTTACAGAGCAGGGCCTCAGCCTTCTGCGCCCTAGCAGGAATCTACTTGTCACCCTTGCTGTGGTGGTTAAGGCTCTCCGTGGCCTAACTGGTACCATCACCTCCAGAGGAGATGGTCCTGCTACTCTTCCTCACAGAGAGTTGCTTCTACAATCATTTTAAGCTGGGGAAATTGGGAAGGAAAGCATGAGCCCAGCTGTTAAATGCAGCACAGGGTGTTTCCCATTTCCCAGCAAAGTCCCCAAAAAACAGTTGAGACCTGTCTGCATTGCCTGAAAGTTCCTGGCCTTTAAGACAGCCTTGCAAATAGTTACTAGCCTGCAAGCATTTTTGCTAGCCGTTTGGGTTTGTACATTAGCTGCAGATGAGGGCCAGAGCGCTCCGCTCCCCTGTTCCTCTGCCAGTCTGCTCACTCGCCTCCATTCAGTTCTTTGTCGCCAGGCAAATATTTAAGTGCAAGGCCACTTTAAGAGGCGTGGACCTTTTTTTGGCAGCCAATCCCTGCCTTTGTCCCGTATCTCTTGGCGAATTACAGGTGACCAGTTTCCTTGGGGTGAGAAGGGGGGTGGGCAGCCAAACCATCCTGGAGGATGTGCTT
Source organism: Podarcis tiliguerta (assembly GCF_965153285.1). NCBI lineage: Eukaryota > Metazoa > Chordata > Lepidosauria > Squamata > Lacertidae > Podarcis > Podarcis tiliguerta. The sequence continues at coordinate 12,612,241 of NC_139546.1, forward strand.
CTTGCATTTAACTCCTGCAATCCTTTCAGTTCCAGGGCGTCCATGCCAGTGTTCACCATGAAGGGCTCCTCCATTCCTCGATCGTCCTCCTTAGCCTCCAAAGCCTCAACGCAAAAGAGGAGGCACACCACAAAGTAAGCTCACTCTCCTCTTCAATAGGCTTGTCCTGGGAACACAGCTATGTCCTCCTGGCCCTGACTGAGGTCATCAAAACAATATTGATTTTACCATGGCAGTGCCAGGTTAGGGATCCCTGCCTTCAAGGCTGCCAAACCTACTTACATATATCGGTGAGAAGATGATCCCTGCCCTCAGGCTCCCAGCCCAAAGAGGCACGATACAAAAGGAAAAGGGGGCTGGGAGGGAGGAGGAAAAAGCTCAGACGCTAATTCTAAGCAGTCGGTCCCTTACTTTTCTTGCCCTGATCTGGCGACAGTGATCCATGTGACGGTCACCTCCAGGCTTGATTATTGTAACTCGTTCTATGCGGGGCTGCCCTTGAAGCTGACCCAGAAACTCCAGCGGGTGCAGAATGCCGCGGCGAGGCTTCTTACGGGGTCCTTGCCGCGGGATCACATTCATCCTGTGCTTTACCAGCTGCACTGGCTCCCGGTGGAGTACAGGATCAGGTTTAAGGTGCTGGTTTTGACCTTTAAAGCCCTATGCGGCCTAGGACCCACGTACCTACAGGACCGCCTCTCCTGGTATGCCCAGCGGAGGACCTTAAGGTTCACAACTGACAACACTTTGGAGGTCCCAAGTCGCAAGGTGGTTAGATTGGTCTCAGCTAGGGCCAGGGCCTTTTCAGTACTGGCCCCGACTTGGTGGAACGCTGTGTCTCAAGACATTAGGGCCCTGCGGAACTTGACATTTTAAACATTTTAAATTGCATTTTAACCCGTATTTTAAATTGTTTCCCCCCCCCCCCAATTATGTTTTTGTTGTAATTTTACTGGAGTTAGCCGCCCTGAGCCCGGCTATGGCCAGGGAGGGCGGGGTATAAATAAAATTTATTATTATTATTTATTATTATTAAAGGTGAAGGTACCCCTGCCCATACGGGCCAGTCTTGACAGACTCTAGGCTTGTGCGCCCATCTCACTCAAGAGGCCAGGGGCCAGCGCTGTCCGGAGACACTTCCGGGTCACGTGGCCAGCGTGACAAAGCTGCATCTGGCGAGCCAGCGCAGCACACGGCAACACCGTTTACCTTCCCGCCAGTAAGCGGTCCCTATTTATCTACTTGCACCCGGGGGTGCTTTCGAACTGCTAGGTTGGCAGGCGCTGGGACCGAGCAACGGGAGCGCACCCCACCGCGGGGATTCGAACCGCCGACCTTTCAATCGACAAGCCCTAGGCGCTGAGGCTTTTACCCACAGTGCCACCCGCGTCCCATTTATTATTATTAGAGGGCTTTTAATGAGGAGCAGGAACGGTGTGGGGGGGAATTGGAGTTGAATGTTGCTGGCCTTTCTGCAGGGCTGCTGGAGAAGACTTGCAACCCAATCTCTCTCCCTCTTTTTAGCCCCGCCTCCTACTCGCAGGGTGCGCCACGCAGCCGCATTGCCAGGCTTCAGGGAACGTCACTCAAGTCTTCGCGGGTCACGAGCGCCCCAGGTAAGCTGGGTCCGGCTAATAGTAGTGCAAGATCTCCGGTGTCTCTGCCCATATCCTCCCATACAGTTAAGCCCGCAGAGCTCTGATTGTGAAGAGAACAGGGCTAGGGAATGCTTAAGGGGAAGAGCAGGCAGGAGAAGATTGGGAGGTGGGGAGATGCTGGAAGCTGAAGAGGTAAGAGGGTTTAGTGAGCAGGAGGAGTCTGGCAGAGAGCAGTCCAGAGGCAGAAGCAGAGGCTGGAGAGGAAGAAGGCCGAGAAGCGGAAATGAGGTACCGTATTTTTCGCTCCATAAGGCGCTCCTGACCATAAGGTGCACCTACTTTGGGGGAGGGGTTAAAAAAAATATGCGGCTCTTGGGGGCTTTTGCGGGAGGTGGGGGAAGTGAGAGAGCCTCGCTCTGTCCCTTCCCCCACCTCTCGCAAAAGCCAGGGATAGCTGCGCGAAGCCTCCCCAGGCTCTCCGCTCCCCTGCAGAGGCTTCCCGGGCTACCCCAGAACTGCTTGTGGGGCTGGCGGGGGAAGCCCAGGTCCCCCCCCCCCCAGCCCCAGGGACCACACATTTGCCCCATAAGACGCACAGACATTTCCCCTTAGATTTTAAGAGGAAAAAGGTGCGTATTATGGAGCGAAAAATACAGTAGGCTGCTGAAGACTCACAGGTGTCTCCCCACCCCTGCTGTGACCAGCTTCCATCTCCCTTTGTCTACCAGAACCAGAAGAGGCATGAAGAGAGCAGAGGAGAAGTTAGCTCCATGCAGGCACAGTCTCCGATTGCGTAGGGAAAAACCCTGGAGAGAAGGGGACTTAGGCAGCTGTAGAGAGGTGCTTCGTGGGGGCAAGACCTGCCAAAGATGAGCTGCTGGGCTCATTAGGCCTGAAACGCCTGCGCAGGTCTATTTTTGCTAACGAAGAGTTACCTCCAACTCGCTCAGGGTTCCTGCTAGCTCGCTACTGTCAGTCGGATAGGGCGAATGAGGCCCTGCCTTTCCTACCTTAGTTAGCTCCTACCTGCCTGCCTTCTTATTTACGTACAACCAGTCAAGGGGTGGCTCTGACTTTCATTGGCTGTGGCTCCACCTATGGTTGGTCTCCCTGCCTTCCGCCTCCCAGTCCCATTGGGCACGAGTCAATTGTGGATTTACCCGGCAACTCCCCTCCTAATCTGGGCTCTCCCTACAGGACAACCCTCTGGCAATCCTGCATGGAAATGGCGCTAGGAAGATTCCGTCGCTCCTGAAGGATTGTACCCCATCTTCAGTTGTGTTGTATTCTATAAAGATGAAAATCCTCATTGTCCACTCTTTGGTCCCTCAGCATCTGCTGGCGGTATATTATCCTGTATATTTAACATAATATATATATTAAAAAACAAAAGCAGGAAAAGATATATAGATATTCCTGCTTTTTTATATAGCTTAGGGTTTTTTAAAAAAAAAATTACCATAAAAAGCTTTAATAAAATATATGATATATATAGAGAGAGAGAGATGTAGAACAATCAAATATAAATTTATTTTTTAACATCGTATCAAATATTACTTATGTCCTATTCTGGTTCGTCAGTTCTCACTTGTTTGTAATTCCATAAATTCACAAAATTCCAAATGAATGAATTATACATTTGCCCATTACCCTACACTTTATTCTTCCGAAACGTCATAAAGTTTGGCTAATGAAATGTTTATTTTCCTGTTCCCCCACACACCAGCAATATTTGTAAATTTTAAAGCACGTCCCATATCCTCATCACCCAATCCCTTAATGAAGGTGGTTCTCCCCCCCCCCTTTTCTTTTGTGACTAATTGTCATCTCTGTATCGACATAGAAAACCCATGATTTTGCATTACCAAATAAAATAACTACCAAGTCAAATGGTGATTTCTCCTCATCACATGTACTTTCTTTTGAATAGCAGGTGATTTTTTTCTTGTGCTTTCTGACCCTGTCTCCTATATAAAGATGCCTTGTCACAAGGGCAAACAAAGTTAACCTCAACAAATATAGTAACACGGAAGTGGACATTTCTCACTGGCTGCTCCAGTGTTGGAGAGCATTCTCCTTGCTGAAATAAGAATAGGCCCCATCAGTATTGGCATGCCGCCGGCTTGTGAAGACGCTCCAGTTTAGCCAATCCTTTCCCTGACTTGAAGCTCTTGCTCTATTTACTTGTAATTGCCGTTTTTACCCTTTTATTTGTTGTGCTGTTTTTATGGGCTCCTTTTATTGTTGCATTTCAATTGTGGGTAAAATAAACACATTAACTCAAAATAATGCTTTGATGAAACTGCTTTGATGTGTATTATGCACTCTTATATTTTTGTCACCAGTTTTTATACAGTCGTACTTTGGATCCCGAACGCCTTGCAGCTCGAACGTTTTGACTCCCAAACACCGCAAGCCCAAAGTGAGTGTTCTGGTTTGCAAACGTTCTTTGGAATCTGAACATCCTCCGTGGCTTCCGATTGAGTGCAGGACGCTCCTGCAGCCAATCGGAAGCCGCACCTTGGTTGTCAAACATTTTTGGAAGTCAAACAGACTTCCGGAACAGATTCTGTTCGACAACCAAGGTACGACTGTACTCGTAAACCAAAGCCATCCTGACAATCAAGCATATAAATAGATGATTATAATAGCAAGTGTGTGGTCACAGCAAACTAGAGCCACAGTTGCGAGGCCTGCTTCCTCGGGAGTAAATCCTGCTGTGTTCAACGGCACATGTTCCTTCAGGACTGCAGCCTGATTTCTTGATGGGTTACTGTAGCACACTGGGAAACAAAGGACAGCTCGAGGGACTGTGACAGCCTTGCTCGGAAGCTCAGTGAGATATGACTTTAGGGCTTTGCCAAATACAGAAGTGGAAAGGAGGAGGACTGTGAGCTCTGACGTTTGGAGCTGGGTCCTGGAGAACTCAGTGTCTTGCTGGCCCTTTCCTGGTGAATAGTAAGAGGGGAATGGGTGGGGAAACAAAGGGAATATTGGGGCACTGTGAAATACAGTCGTACCTCCGCTTACGTATCCCTCTGGATACGTAAAGTTTGGGATGCGGACATGGCAAACCCGGAAGCCTTTTTCCAGGTTTCGCCATGTGCAGAAGTGCTCCTCCAGTTGTGAATTCCTGTGGCCGAACCTCCAAAACGGATTCCATTTGCAACCGGAGGAAAAGGTAAAGAGACCCCTGACCATTAGGTCCAGTCGCGGCCGACTCTGGGGTTGCGGTGCTCATCTCGCTTTATTGGCCGAGGGAGGCGGCGTACAGCTTCCGGGCCATGTGGCCAGCATGGCTAAGCTGCTTCTGGTGAACCAGAGCAGCGCATGGAAACGCCGTTTACCTTCCCACCGGAGCGGTACCTATTTATCTACTTGCACTTGCACTTTGACGTGCTTTCAAACTGCTAGGTGGGCAGGAGCTGGGACCGAACAATGGGAGCTCACCCCGTCGCGGGGATTTGAACCGCCGACCTTCTGATCGGCAAGCCCTAGGCTCTGTGGTTTAACCCACAGCACCACCCGTGTCCCGAGGTATCACTATATTATTATTGGATGACAAATGCCACTCTATCCTGCTTTGGTCAGACCACACCTGGGATATTGTGTCTGGTTCTGGGCATCCCCATTGAAGAAGGCTATTGACAAGTTGGAACATGTGCAGAGGAGGGCAGCCAAGATAATTAAGGGTCTGGAAACCAAGTCTTATGGGGGATGGTTGAGGGAGTTGGGCATGTTTAGCCTGGAAAAGAAGAGACTGAGAGGAGATGATAGCCATCTTCAAACATCTACAGAGCTGTCACATGGAGGATGGAGCAAGCTTGTTTTCTCTGGAGGCGGGCCCCCAAACCAACAGCTTTCAAGTTACAAGGAAGGAGATTCCAACTGAACATCAGGAAGAACTTTCTGATAGTAAGAGCTGTTCGACTGTGGAACAACAGGCTCCCTCGGAAGATGACGGACTCTCCTTCCTTGGAGGTTTTTAAGCAGAGGTTGGGTGGCCACCTGCCACGGATGATCTAGTTGAGATTCCTGCATTGCGAGGGGTTGGACTAGATGACTCTTGGGGTCCCTTCCAACTCTGCAGTTCTATGATAAGGCTATGAGTGGCCTACCTCCACTTTCGGAGGCAGTACGTGTCTGAATACCAGCGGCTGGGAACTGCAGGTGGCTATGCTCAGGTCTTGCTCAAGAGGCTTCCCACAAGCATCTATCTGGTTGGCTACTGTGAGACCAGGATGCTTGGCTTGGTGGGCCACTGCTGTGACCCAGCAGGTCTCTTCATACACTCAAATCGCCCAAATTCGTGATTTACTTATGGGAAGTAAAGGTACCCCTGCCCGTACGGGCCAGTCGTGTCCGACTCTAGGGTTGTGCTCCCATCTCACTCAAGAGGCCGGGGGCCAGCGCTGTCCGGAGACACTCCCGGGTCACGTGGCCAGCATGACGAAGCTGCTCTGGCGAGCCAGCACCAGCACAGCACACGGAGACGCCGTTTACCTTCCCGCTATAAAGCGGTACCTATTTATCTACTTGCACTTAAGGGTGCTTTCGAACTGCTAGGTGGGCAGGAGCTGGGACCGAAAGACGGGAGCTCACCCCGCCGCGGGGATTCGAACCGCTGACCATGCGATCGGCAAGCCCTAGGCACTGATGTTTTACCCACAGCGCCACCCGCGTCCCTGTCTTATGGGAAAGGAATCCCTTAAACCGGCCTTCAAAAGACGTGTTTTTAGAAAGCCAAGCCATCTGACGCAAGGGGAACGTTGGGCCTGAGAGAGCCCTGCAATCCAATCTGCACATTGTCCTGAGCGCAGCAAGCAGTTCAAATCGCACCGGGTTCCTGACGCAAACTCTTCTGACAGCCCATCGTCCATCTTTGGCTAGCCCCAGGAGCGGTGAAAAGATCTGTATCTGAACATTCTCCCTCTGGGGAGATGTTACCCCCCCCCTTCCCAACACACACACTCCTGCCCCGCTTCCTGACCTAGTTTAGAATAGAGCTTGTCTTGTCAAGAAAACTGGCCGCAGATGGGGCCCGGCTTGGCATTCTTAGAGGCAGAAAGATTATAATTAAAACTCCCAAACTCCCTTTGAGTAGGTGCCTCTCATTAGGAAGTGATGGGAAGCAGAAAGTCCAATTTTGTATCCGCTCGCTAAAGCGACGGGCATGTTTCTATCCCCCCTCCCCCCGATAATTTTCCACCTTTGATCTCGTCTTGCGTAGGTGCTGTGGAGCAAAGAATATTCAGGGGAGATTTAGCTGAGATTCTTGCCGGTCACCCCAAAGACCTCTTTCCCCTTCCCAGCCCTCGTTCTTAATATGCTCCCGCTCTTCTTCTTCACATGCCAGGCCTCGCCTCGCTCAAGTGCAAAGCCGTCACCTCAGAGATAACAAGCCTGGTGAAGCAGAAGAGGGGGACGTCCGTCTCGGTTCAGGCCTCCACCTACCTGTTCGCAGTCTGGGAGCGTTGCAGGGATGCAATTAAACACCACACAGCTCTGTGTGGTCGAGCAGAGAGGGGGGGAGGGGGGGAGACCTGTTTGTGCTCTGGAGAAGTCTGATTTATTAGTGAAACGCAGGTGCGAGCCAGGACTTTCAGGTCTGGTTGAGTTCGGTGCTTCGTTCTCTCAGTGAAATTGATTGATTCCCCCCACCCCCAATAAAAGGGTTGACGTGGTATAAACTGGGGAGACCTGTTTTTAAACCCTTGCTCAGCCATGAACCTCCCCAGGAGACCTCGGACCCTTAGTTATCTCTCTGCCTAATATTATCACCTCACAAGGTTGTTATGAGGATAAAATGGGAGTTTGACGATGGGCATAGCTAGGATTTATATTAGAGGGGGGCAGGACACCATCCTCTGTCTGGCTGTGTATAGCAGATTTGGAATAATAATAATATTTTTTAATGTATACCCCGCCCATCTGGCGCAGTTTCTCCAGCCACTCTGGGCGGCTCCCGATCAAGTGTTAAAAACAATACAGCACCAAGCATTAAAAACTTCCCTAAACAGGGCTGCCTTCAGATGTCTTCAAAAAGTCAAGTAGTTGTTTATTACCTGGTTGCACCAGAAGCAGTTTAGTCATGCTGGCCACATGACCCGGAAGCCGTCTGTGGACAAACGCCGGCTCCCTCAGCCTGAAAGCGAGATGAACATTGCAACCCCATAGTCGCCTTTGACCGGACTTAACCATCCGGGGTCCTTTACCCTTTTACCTTGCATCTGAACATGCCAAGACATCTGAGCAGAGGAAGAGCCAATGGCCCATCTAGTCCAGCGTCGTGTTGTCACAGCGGCCAGCCCGATGCCTGAGATAAATGCTCAAGCAGGACTCCTACACAAGAGCACGCTCCACTCCTCCAGTTTCCAGCCCCTGGAATTCAGAAGTCCATGGAGGCAGAGCACAGCCATCACAGTGAGTAGCCATGGCCAGCTTTGTCCTCCATGAATCTGTCCAATCCTCTTTTAGACCCATCCAAGTTGGTGATCTTGGGTGCCCTGCTCGGCATAGTTTATAGCTTCTCTGAATTCTTCAAGCCCCTTCGCCACGGCAAGGCAGTGAACCATGAAGGGACAGCAGCCACGAAATTAAGAGACGCCTGCTTCTCGGGAGGAAAGCAATGACCAACCTAGACAGCATCTTAAAAAGTAGAGACATCACCTTGCCAACAAAGGTCCATATAGTAAAAGCTATGGTTTTCCCAGTAGTGATGTATGGAAGTGAGAGCTGGACCATAAAGAAGGCTGATCGCCGAAGAATTGATGCTTTTGAATTATGGTGCTGGAGGAGACTCTTGAGAGGCCCATGGACTGCAAGAAGATCCAACCTATCCATTCTGAAGGAAATCAGCCCTGAGTGCTCACTGGAAGGACAGATCCTGAAGCTGAGGCTCCAATACTTTGGCCACTTCATGAGAAGAGAAGACTCCCTGGAAAAGACCCTGATGTTGGGAAAGATGGAGGGCACAAGGAGAAGGGGACGACAGAGGACGAGATGGTTGGATAGTGTCCTCGAAGCTACAAAAATGAGTCTGCCCAAACTGCGGGAGGCAGTGGAAGACAGGAGTGCCTGGCGTGCTCTGGTCCATGGGGTCACGAAGAGTCGGACACGACTAAATGACTAAACAACAACAACAAGTTGGTGATCATCCCTGCCTCCTGTGGGAGTGAGGATGCGCTCCTGCGCTGCATGCTCCCAACAGTTGTTTGGGCAAAGTGCTTCCTCGGGCATCCAAGGATGACAGCTACATTTGCTTACTAATGTTCCAAATTAAGGTAGTGAGCTTCTGAGTTACACAGAGCTTCTCTTCAAGCCTAAGAGCGCTTCATCCCTGGTGGTTGCTGCTGGGGGAACGAGTGGATTGGGCCAACCAGTTGTGCCTGACATTGTTAGGAAATGCTATTTTATTGAGTTCGGTGGTTTTTTGTTTTCGTTTTCTGAATAATTTTTATTTGGTTTTACAAAACAAAAAATTATAACAATACCAACTACGTAACCTTCTACTGAGATTTATCAGAATCTCCCTCACTTCCCACCATCCCCTCTGTGGGTCCAAATATCAGCATCTTCGACTACATATTATTTCATAATCCATATATATTATAACTCTCCATATTATCCATAGTATTTGTTACATTACAAGTGTTATTAAAATCATGCTAATGTTTTTATCTGCTTGCAGTGGTCTCCTAAATAAATTGTGAATGTTTCCCGTTCTTTCTTAAAGTTTGTATCTTCTTGGTTCCTTAGCTTTCCGAAAAATGTGGAACTCTTCACGAATTTGTGTTCATCTTTGTGCAGGGGCCATGCTAATCTTCTCTGCATCATTCCGATTTTAGTATATATATGTGTTGCCAAAGCGAGCCATATATTGGTGGTTCTTAACAGTGGTTGTACCAAGGACTGTTGTGGTTTGCTGCTTCTTTGAGAGCCAGTGTGGTGTAGTGGTTAAGAGCAGTAGATTAGTAATCTGGGGAACCGGGTTCGCGTCTCTGCTCCTCCACATGCAACTGCTGGGTGACCTTGGGCCAGTCACACTTATTTGAAGTCTCTCAGCCCCACTCACCTCACAGAGTGTTTGTTGTGGGGGAGGAAGGGAAAGGAGATTGTTAGCCGCTTTGAGACTCCTTCGGATAGTGATAAAGCGGGATATCAAATCCAAACTCTTCTTCTTCTTCTTTGTGGGCAATCCCAGCACCGTGTGATTCTTCCATGTTATTAAATCAGCTACGTAATTTGTCCTCTGTGGCTGCAATGTGTGTTCACTTGGAGGAAGATTGTGCATGAAGGCTTTCTTTGATGTTTCTGCTTCGGCCATTCGGACAGCAGCTTTTCATTTTAAACAAAGCACAAGTTCCCTCTTTTTGATAGGGAAATTGCATGAGAGAGAAACTTTAAGGAAGCACAGTGGTACCTCGGGTTACATATGCTTCAGGTTACATACGCTTCAGGTTACAGACTCCACTAACCCAGAAATAGTACCTCAGGTTAAGAACTTTGCTTCAGGATGAGAACAGAAATCATGCTCTGGCAGCACGGCAGCAGCAGGAGGCCCCATTAGCTAAAGTGGTGCTTCAGGTTAAGAACAGTTTCAGGTTAAGAATGGACTTCCGGAACGAATTAAGTACTTAACCTGAGGTACCACTGCATTTGGCTCTTCAGCCCTGCCAGGGACTTATCGGTGTCTCTGGACCGTGGTTTAAGTCTTTCTGCTTTAGAGTTTATTCTTTAGTTGCCGTGATCTTAGGGCTGAACAGTAGTTTTCAGGTTTGCCCTGCTATTCCCTGTTAGTAAAGTTAGTTCTCTTTCATCCAGCATCTCTCTGCCTGGCAGCTCAGGTTTAGCATAGTTTATCACGATTTGCAAAGGAGTAGAGGGATTGCAAAGAGCCGCTGTGCAATGTGTAATTTGCACTTAAACATTACAAAATGGTTTGCTTTGGTCCAGCGAACTCTGGCGCTGCAGAATTTATTTTAACAGCTGATAGCGTTGTTAGAAGGAATCTCAGCTGTACATGGCCACTGACCAGAGCAAAAAGCGAAAGCAGGAGCCTTTCATTTAGTGCAGGCTTAGTTGGCAGGTTTGCAAAATATCCTTGCGGTGGAGACTTTGGTTATGGTCAGGAGAGGCTGGCTGGTGACTGAGTGAAGTGAATCGTGAAGCACGTCAGCCCCCACCAGGCATGGCTCTGGAGTGGAACTAATTCCTTCACAATGCCCATTTGATCAACGGAGGCAATTAAGTACCCTGGCGACAGCCGAAATCAGTAAACAGATTGATGTGAGTCTTTTCTTCTTTCCAAATGAGGCAATGAGCAATCAAAGTGCTCCAAGAGGCAGGTAAGGTTGCATCTGATGGCCGGGGGGGGGGGGCTGATAATTGGAGAAAGGGTGCTCTCTCTCCCCCTCATGTTCTCCCTCTGGTGAGCTTTCTGACTCTACTGAGAGAGGCAGAGGACCGCATTGCATGGGTGTTCATCCTTGTTCAACATCACTTTCATGCCCAGGTAGCAGACCATGGAAAGCCACCGGCACTCAGAGCGGACATTTCTGGTTGGATTGACCATTGGTCTCTGCCTTGGTAGCATGGCACCTTCATAAGTCTTAGGTGCAATAGTTGATAACACAAAAAGTTGCACTTCCTACAAGGCTGGGATGGGGAGCCTGCAGAGCGCATTAAACATGGGCGAACAATTCAGCAAATATCTTCTTATTTTCTTCTTCTCCTTCTCCTTCTTCTTCTTCTTCTTCTTCGTCCGCGATCACTCGTAGCCGAGTAAGATTGTCTTCCATAAACACAATTTTAACAATGAGTCCGTAAGTGACTGTGGAAGCCAATTCTGGATCCACACGTCCTTCCACAGTGGGGATATACCGGTAGGTTTCCAGGCAGGAGTTGATCACAGTGAGGGTTTGCCAAGCATGCCTTCCTCTTAGCACATTTCTCCCTTTCATCATGAGTTCGAGCTTCTTCAAAGCCCACAACACCTTTGATAAAGGCTGTTCTCCAACTGGAGTACTCGCAGACCAGTGTTTCCCAGTTCTGGGTGTTTATACTACATTTTTTAAGATTTGTCTTGAGAGAGTCTTTTGTTGACCACCAGCATGACACTTTAACATTTTTAAGTTCGGAATAGAGTAGTTGCTCTGGAAGACAGCCAACATTACACTTGACAGGGCCCTCATTCTGTGTTTTTTAAAGTATGAGTCCTTACCAAAGCAATCTGTCAACCACAGAATCCCAGGATGATCCCAGGACATAGTCAGAAGGGAGATGAAGTAACCACTTTGCCAAAGTTACAGAGGTCTGGCCATAACCTGGATGGGGCCACAGGTATGCCGCTTTCAGTTTCATGGTGAAAGAAAGGCGAGATCTAAATGTAATAAATGAATAAACGAATCCCGGGGAAGGGGTGGAGGAGAATTCTGTTCCCGTTTTGATATAAGATGCGAAACGGAACAGAGCCATCCATCAAAATCCGCACTTCTCCAGCCAAGTAGTGTGAACGACAATGCAACAGATCACTGCAAAGTGTGCATATACCATATTTTTTGCTCTATAAGACTCACTTTTTCCCTTCCAAAAAGTAAGGGGAAATGTGTGTGCGTCTTATGGAGCGAATGCAGGGTGCGCAGCTATCACAGAAGCCAGAACAGCAAGAGGGATTGCTGCTTTCACTGTACAGCGATCCCTCTTGCTGTTCTGGCTTCTCAGATTCAGAATATTTTTTTCCTTGTTTTCCTCCTCCAAAAACGAGGTGCGTCTTGTGGTCTGGTGCGTCTTATAGAGCGAAAAATACGGTAAATAAATCCACTGGTGAAAATAACGTACAAAACCACATTATATTAGGGGGGTTTCCTTTGCACAAGGATGCTGTTTCAGGACCCCCCCCCCCACAATAATTCAGTTTGTACAAACGCGACACTCACACACGACATACGCTACACTTCTGTTATAAATTCATAGAAAATAAACCATACATCGGATCTGCACCGTTCCACTTTTATTTTACTCCATGAAGGAAGGACTACAAAATGGGGAAGGTTTGATACAGGCTGGCCATAATCTCTTGAGCATACCAGCACATACACAGGAGCCCTGCCCAGTTGCTATGCCAACCCTGATGGTCCTAGACAGAAGACCATCAAGGTCACAAAGGACTTGCATATGGGAGTGGATTCAACACGAACTGGAACAAAGGACAATAATCAGATCTTCCCTCTGGGGGCAGGAAACTGCCAACTCCCTTTTGTCCTCTGGAAATGACTCATGGGGAGGGGGAGAGGAGGAACCAGTCAGGTGACAAGATACTCAGATTACCTCCACAACTCCTCCCTCAACCCCTCCTTTTTGTGATGTGTCAATGATGTAGTCATGATGTAATCGTGATGTAGTTCTAGGGGTGTAGTTTGGGGGATTAGTAACTAATAAAAGTTGGGGTCTTCTTTTGTTCTGTGCTTCCATTTTGTTTCACCTGGTGGCAGGTGGGAGTCCTGTCGCGACAGTCTTCAATAAAGACCAAACCTACTGGCTGCTGTTTTGCTCTGGTATTCCTGGCTGGTGTCCTTGTTTCTTTGTCCAAGGGAGCCCTCGGATTTTTCCGTTAACAATGCATATGGTGAAAATGCTTAGACTTCTGTGTATTGGGAGAAGCTCCTGCTGAAATGCTGATGAATTTTCATGAGGACTTTTCGCCCCCCCCCCCCAATGCAAACTGATATGGAAATTTGGAGGACTGAAGTAAAGACCTGAGAAATGAGAGAAACCCAGTTTGACATGTCCAGCTATCGCTGGTTCCAGGGCAGATTCTCAGTAATGCAGAGCACAGAGACCAGGCCTGCCGGGCCTAAGCATTGCTCTGTGTGACTTGCATGTTGCAGGGGAAGATCGGGAGTGGTGGGCGAAGCAGCCTTTCATGGAAGCTCGTCTGCCATTACTGATCTTGTCACTGAGGAGTGCCCGGTAATTCTGGGACGCAGTTTGAAAACTGCTGGGCTAAGCCAAATAGACCAAGCCCTTGCTCCTGAATTTTAATCTGCATTCCTGCAGAATAACTGTGAAAGCTTGTGGGTGTGGGACAGGGAGACATGCGTACATCATGTTATAGAGTAACTAATGCAGGGGTAGGCAACCTAAGGCCCGGGGGCCGTATCTGGCCCAATCGCCTTCTCAGTCTGGCCCACGGACGGTCCGGGAATCAGTGTGTTTTTACATGAGTAGAATGTGTCCTTTTATTTAAAATGCATCTCTGGGTTATTTGTGGGGCCTGCCTGGTGTTTTTACATGAGTAGAATGTGTGCTTTTATTTAAAATGCATCTCTGGGGCATAGGAATTGGTTCATTTCCCCTCTAAAAAATATAGTCCGGCCCACCACATGGTCTGAGGGACGGTGGACCAGCCCACAGCTGAAAAAGTTTGCTGACCCCTGAACTAATGCATTGTGTCACGATCCTTCCTAAGCTAGAATTGATTTCATGCTTGCGTGTGATGGCTTTTCTCCATTTCTCATCGTTCTAATCTAAAACGCAGTTTGCTCCATTTCTGCCTCAGTTTGCAACTAAACAAAATCTGCAGGAAAATGTATGTGCATTTGTGTGCGAATATATTCCAGTATACACATCATTGCATGCAATCTTGCCTAACGTGGACATTTTTGCATGCTGTTTTCCCACATAAAATACAGTTTTGTATGCTATTTCCCTTTTTTTAAAAAAGTGTACTTTCCCCTAATATATGTGTTTTTGGGTTGGATAACTGCTGTGCAAAATTCAGAGAGCTGAAAATTCCAAAAGAAATTTGTGTTTTGGTTTACGTACAGGTTCGGGAAGTGTGATTCGATCGGCTCACGTGAAAATGTGAACCAAACACATTTTGCCTCCATTCATAGTTTCTGGGCACAGTGGCTAAGCATGTAAGCCACAAGCCTAGCAATCCTGGGTTCGAATCTTCCCACCTAGCCTGGGAATGCACAAAATAGCCTGTCTGAAGCAAGTCGTCGTCTCTTCTTCTCAAGCCTGCCCCTGCCATTTGCAACATGGGGATAATTCTGATAGCAGCCTACTCGATTCGTTGGAAGGATTGCAGCAGAGCAATCTGTTTCATTTGTTTGCTATTATTTTGTTATCTCTGAGTGCCTCTTTTTAGACAGAAAGGCAGCATATGCATATTTGAATTAAAATACAGAGAACTGTAACTGCTAATTAGCATGATGCTTTAACAGCATAGAGAACCCATCTCCCTTTCCTGACATCATTTCTCAAGCTTTTTTCCCTTTCTTTTTTTGTATCTATCCTCCCCAATGGGTCAGAGGTTAGTTGGCAGCCCTTGGTAGACTCTCTTCTTGGAATAAGGGTCAAGTCACAGCCGCCCGGAGTTCTGATCTGCAGTCAAGCCTTTCCCAAAAGGCACTTTGATCCAGAGCAGAGCAGGTGAAATGTTCGATACTGACGACTGTTGGCTGCCACCTAGCGCTCGTCTGACGATCCTGCTCATAATTCCATGCCTTTCCATCCAGGGCAGTAAATAGTGTAGCGGCCAAATAACCCAGCTGATATTTTGCTTTTTGGACCAATTACTAGAAAGGGGGATGGGACCCGGGTCGCGCTGTGGGTTAAACCACAGAGCCTAGGACTTGCCGATCAGAAGGTTGGCGGTTCGAATCCCCGCAACAGGGTGAGCTCCTGTTTCTCGGTCCCTGCTCCTGCCAACCTAGCAGCTCAAAAACACATCAAAGTGCAAGTAGATAAATAGGTACCACTCCGGCGGGAAGGTAACCGCCGTTTCCGTGCGCTGCTCTGGTTCGCCAGAAGCGGCTTAGTCATGCTGTATGCTGGCTCCCTCGGCCAGTAAAGCGAGATGAGCATCGCAACCCCAGAGTCAGTCATGACTAGACCTACTGGTCAGGGGTCCCTTTACCTTTACTAGAAAGTGGGGGGATGAGTATATTTTTTTAAAAGCCCAAAACGTTTCTGTTGGGGATTATATGGGCAAAAATTGCCTGCCCGCCCCACAAAAATGTTAAAGTTGTTTATGTATGTAACAACAGTAGCTAGGATTCTATATGTGCTTAAAATGAAAAGAAGAAGAAGTTCCAACCAAACAACAGATAAGTAAGATAATGGACTATGCAGAACTGGCAAAATTAACAGCAAAAGTAAGTGAATCTAACGATTATTGCTTTACGGAAGAATAGATGCCTTTTTTGGACTGTTTAAAGAAATCTTATAGTATGATGAACTCACAAGCAGGATTTGAGCTATGAGCGGCAGAAGTAATTAGATCATAATATTGTGGTTATGATTTGATAGATGTGAGACATTAACGCTGTATACAGTATAAGGTTGCAGGGAGGGGAGAGGGGTATGTGGTAAAGTTTTATTCTTTAACTTAGGGCTGCTATACGTCCAAAACTTCCCAGACATTGCCTGGATTCATCCATTTAAAATGTCGTCCAGATGGAATTTTCAAAAATTGGTTAAAATGTCAGGGAAACCCCGGGTGTATGGCAGCCCATATTGGAAGTGTTGCTTTTTTACTGAACTTCCTAAAAAACAGAGGGTGTTGTTGTTGTTTAGATTTTGCCAAAGAAGCTCAATAACTTTTGTATCCCGATTTTCACTTTTTGAAATATGGCAGCCCTAGCAGGGGTCAGCAAACTTTTTCAGCAGGGAGCCGGTCCACTGTCCCTCAGACCTTGTGGGGGGCCGGACTATATTTTGAAGGGAAAAAATGAACAAATTCCTATGCCCCACAAATAACCCAGAGATGCATTTTAAATAAAAGGACACATTCTACTAATGTAAAAACACGCTGATTCCCGGACTGTCCTCGGGCTGGATTTAGAAGGCGATTGGGCCGCATCTGGTCCTGTGATGGGATGAAGAGCTGCTTGTGCGTAAACTGCAAGTCCCTCAGAGTTTGAACAAGTTCTCAAACCTCTGCCTGTGACGGAGCCCCTCCAGCATGGCTGCGTCAATCGCTAGCAGAATCCGAAAGTGGTTGCTTTCGGAAACGTTTCCAACATAAAAGCTCCTTAACGGAAACACGTCTTCTGGACTCTCTGCGTGACAGTTTCCGGCGAGGAACAGGTGTCCCTATAGGAGGTCCTGAGACCTCCCCACTGTTTTCGCTGGAAGCGTCTCTGAGCCATTCCTCCGACTCTCCTTCCCTTGACGTTCCTGTTCGCCCCCTACTGGTTCCCTCTTCAGCTGTTACGTCTCTCTCTACCTCAGAGAGCCTTTGCACCTCCTGTCCTGCCGATGGCAGTTCCCTGACATCCACCTCCCCTCCAGGGCCCCCTTCACCCCCTCCCGTCTCCTCCCCTACGGGTTGGGAGGAGGTAAAACCCCGGAAAGAACCTTCCTCATCGTCCGAAGTTTCGAACACCTTTCTCCACTTGTTGTTGTTCCTAGTCTCTCGGTACTCCTCGTCATCTGAGTCCGTTCCTTCTTCCAACTCCGACTCCGCGAATCCTTCCAGTTCCTCTTCCTCGCCGGTGGTGCCGAAATACTCCCTCCTAAACCTTGCTACCGGCTGTGGTTTCCTCGGGAATCTTTGGTGGAACGTTTCTGTTAAAACCTCGTCATTGACCTCCTCTGCAGTCACCCAGGTGTTTTCTGACTCCGGTTCCCCTTCCCACGCCACCAAATACTCCACCTGATTGCCCTTCCACCTGGAATCGAGGATTTACGCTACATGGTTACTGCTTTCCCTCTCTTCCAAGACTGGTCCCCTGGTGTACTCCCCTTCACCTCCCCCCTTGTACGGTGACAGTAACGACCTGTGGAACACTGGGTGCAATTTCATGTGGCTGGGTAACCGGAGTTTGAAAGCCACTGGGTTGACCTGCTGAATGACCTCAAAGGGTCCCAATCTCTTGGGTCTTAATTTTTTACAACCCCCTTTGAACGGCAACCCTTGGGTGGACAGCCACACCTGATCCCCCACCCTTATTGTTTCACCTTCCCTTTCAATTCACCTTCTGGTATATACAGTGCCCCTTTGTAATACAATGCCCCGTTTCTTTCCTCAAAACCCTCCTGGCTCTCACCCTCTCCCCTGAGACCTCTGAGCTTATTTTGGGCATATTCGTCATTTTCCGTTTCCTCTACCAGTTCTCGTCTCCCCACCAGCGCCGCCCCACACACCCAGCGGTCCTCAGGAATGACATGTCTTTCTTCGATTGCCCCCTCCCCCTCCAAATACTCTGGTTTGCGTGAGAGAGCGTCCGCCCTGATGTTCTCTGGGCCTGGTACATAACAAATCTCGAAGTGGAATTTGGAAAATTCCTGTGCCCATCTCACTTGTCGTTGGTTGAGTACTCGAGCTGTTCTCCAATACTCCAAATTCTTGTGGTCGGTGCACACTTGCACCTTGTGTTGTGCCCCAATCAATAAATGTCTCCACCTCCGGAACGCTTCGTGAATGGCGAGCAGTTCCCTGTCATACACCGTGTAGTTCCGCTCGGACTTATTCAGCTTCCTCGAGAAGAAGGCACACGGTCTCCACTCCGACGTATTCCTTCCCGGCTGAAGAAGTACCGCCCCTACCGCTCGGTCTGACGCGTCTGTTTCCACTCTCATGGGCTTCTGTAGGTCCACATGCAGAAGTTGTTCTTCCGAGGCGAAAGCCCTTTTCAGTTCTTCAAAAGCTCGCTCCGCCTCCGCCGTCCAAACAAATTTCTTCTTGCTACTGAGGCAGTCGGTGATGGGCGCCGTCAAGTGTGCAAAGTTCTTGATGAACTTCCGATAAAAGTTCCCAAACCCCAGGAATCTTTGCACATCCTTCTTGGTCTTCGGTGTCTTCCATTCCAGCACCGCCTGGACCTTGCCTGGATCCATGGCCAATCCTTTGTCTGACAAGCGGTACCCCAGGAATTCCACCTCCTTGGCATGAAACTGGCACTTCTCCAGTTTCACCCACAGCTGATTGGCTTGCAGCCGGCCCAACACTTCTCTCACGTCCCTCACATGCTGCTCTTCATCTTCCGAATACACCAACACGTCATCTAAAAAGGCCACACAATTCTTGTAGAGCAAAGGTCCCAAGACGTGGTTGATAAAACTTTGAAAACATGCGGAGCCGGCTTGGAGACCGAAGGGCATTACGAGGTATTCAAATGCTCCCAAAGGGGTGAACATGGTGGTCTTCCATTCATCCCCCTTCCTTATGCGTATCAGATTGTACGCCCCCCGCAGGTCCAGTTTTGTAAAAATCTTCCCCTTCCTCACCCTGGTCAGAATGTCATCAATTCGGGGCATAGGAAAAGCCAGGGGTTCCGACACGGCATTTAGGGCCCTGAAGACAACTACAAGTCTCGGCTTATCTGTGTTTTTTTTGTCCACAAAAAACACTGGGCTGCCCCCCACCGCTCGGGACTCTCTGATGAAACCTCGCTTCAGGTTTTTGTCAATGAACTCCCTCAGCTCCTGCATCTCCCTGTCTGACATGGCGTACAGCTTGCCCACTGGGAGTTGAGCCCCAGGGAGTAGGTTGATTTGACAGTCAAAGGGTCTATGCGGCGGCAGTTTGTCCGCTTCCCTTTCGCTAAATACGTTGCTCAGATCTGCATATTGCGGAGGCACCTCCCCTTTATTCATTACCTCCATCCCAGCTAGGGTGAGCCTGGCTCCCCCTGGATCCTTCCCCTGCTTGCAGTGTTCTAGGCAATGCGCTGACCCAAAGGAGACCACCCTCTGATGCCAGCCCACTAGAGGATCGTGTAGTGCCAGCCAGCTCATCCCCAAAATGATGGGAGCTCCTCCCAAGGTGGCCACATTAAACGCTATCCTCTCGGTGTGCCTTGCCACCCTCATTATCATGGGGACTGTCTGTTGGTTCACTTCTCCTCCCAACAGCTCTCTGCCGTCAATCGTGGTCACCTGCAGGGGTTTACTTAAGGGGAGGGTTTGTATCTGGTGCTCAGCTGCGAACTCCTTACTCATGAAATTACAGGAGCTGCCTGAATCCAGAAGGGCCTTGATCTGTAGGGGGTGTCCGTTTGGCAGCTCTAGCAACACCTCTATCACTAAAGCAGGTCTGGGAGGTTCTGGTGAGGGCACTTTCACTGCTTTTGGGCCTGGCTGCTGTGCCCCGACGGTGGCAGCCAGGCGTTGGCTTTTACTTGCTCCTTGCTTTCCTCCTCCTCTCCCCCAACAGCTCCTGCCATGCCTTGCCATTCCTTTCTTCGTGGACAGACTCTGGCAAAGTGTCCTGGCTGTTGGCAGAGATAACATTTCTTGGCGCTCTTTCCCTCCTTCTTCCGCCCTTCACTGAGGTTTGAAACTGCGCGCGCCCGCGCTGTTCCAACTTCCATCGGCTCTGCCGGTGGGAAAGGCTGCTCTGGAATGTCTGGAATGCGGAGCTCCCTCCAACGTTCTCCTTTCCCCTCCCTCTTCTCCAAAGCCCTCGCTTCCTGGCGCGCTCCTATGGCCAGCGCGGATTTAGTCAGCTGGTCCATAGACTCCGCTCTGGGGGCCCGGGAAAGTTCATCTTTTAAGGACGAAGAGAGCCCTTCTTCGAAAAGCATCTGAATGGGCTCCGCAGACAGGTCCCACCCCAATCTATGAATCAACATAGTGAACTCAGTCCAGTACTCACGGACAGTCCGGTTCCCCTGTTTGCAAGCCATTAACTGCCTTCGCACCCCTCCCTGCTCAATGTCGCTGGAAAACATCAGGTCCATGGCACGAAAAAACTTCATCGTGTCCTTTAGGATCTCATTATTTGCTGCCATCAAGGGTCTAACCCAGTCCTTCGCCCCTGATTCGAGATGGCTAATTACAAAAGCCACTCGCGATTCCTCATCAGGGAAGTCATCAAATTGCAGATTGAGAGCGTATTGCATCTCTGTCCTAAAGGCATGATAGTTTCTGGGGTCCCCCCCAAATTTCTGCACCAATCCTGGCATCTTTCTGGTGAGCGGGGTGGCTTTCTCCTTCCCCCTTTCTGCATCCTGAGCCCTCCTCTCCTCCAGCCTCGCCGTCTGCAAGGCAAGCTGGATCTCCAACGTCCTATACCTTTCCTCCAGGCTTGGACCTCCTCCAGCTGCTCCAGCTGCTCCGGTTCCGGCTGGTTCGCTCATGATGCCTCTCCCTGGCACAAGCTAGCTTTCGGTGTCTTTCGGATTGCTGTGATGGGATGAAGAGCTGCTTGTGCGTAAACTGCAAGTCCCTCAGAGTTTGAACAAGTTCTCAAACCTCTGCCTGTGACGGAGCCCCTCCAGCATGGCTGCGTCAATCGCTAGCAGAATCCGAAAGTGGTTGCTTTCGGAAACGTTTCCAACATAAAAGCTCCTTAACGGAAACACGTCTTCTGGACTCTCTGCGTGACAGTTTCCGGCGAGGAACAGGTGTCCCTATAGGAGGTCCTGAGACCTCCCCACTGTTTTCGCTGGAAGCGTCTCTGAGCCATTCCTCCGACTCTCCTTCCCTTGACGTTCCTGTTCGCCCCCTACTGGTTCCCTCTTCAGCTGTTACGTCTCTCTCTACCTCAGAGAGCCTTTGCACCTCCTGTCCTGCCGATGGCAGTTCCCTGACAGGTCCCCAGGCCTTAGTCTGCCTATCCATGCCTAACAGTGTACCTGTGGGGGGTTTGTGTCAGCATCACTTAGGTAGGTTCTCTTTCTATTCATTTACAGTGGTACCTCGGGTTAAGAACTTAATTCATTCTGGAGGTACATTCTTAACCTGAAACTGTTGTTAACCTGAGGTACCACTTTAGCTGATGGAGCCTCCTGCTGCCGTGTGATTTCTGTTCTGATCCTGAAGCAAAGTTCTTAACCCGAGGTACTATTTCTGGGTTAGTGGAGTCTGTAACCTGAAGCGTCTGTAACCCAAGGTACCACTGTATTCATTTTCATTGGCAAGTGAGAGAGGTTGGGGGGCCCAGGGCATGCTTGGTTTTCTTCAATTGGCTGTGGTGAGATTTGTTTGCGTGTGTGACGTGGGGAAGGGATTGTTGGGTCAAGTTAACCATATTGACTCATATGCTGTCGGTGGGTTCTTGTTGTTGTCTTGCAAGTATTTCTATTTAAATTATCTTAGCATATTTAGCTAAATAGTCTTTGAATTTCTTCCAATCCTCTTGATACACCTCTTCCTTCTGGTCACGGACTCTTCCGGTAAGGTCAGCTAGCTCCCAAAACCCATCATCTTCATCGGCCATTCCTCCGCTGTTGGGACTTCTTGTGTTTTCCATTTCTTAGCTAACAAGCTGTTGTGGCATACAAAAACAATCTAACATTTTTCTTGGGCAATTCCAGACCTATTATTCCAAGAAGGAAGGCCTCTGGTTTCTTAATAAATGTATATTTCAACATTTTTTTCAATTCATTATACATCTTCTCCCAGAAATCTTTCACCTTGGGGCAGGTCCACCACATATGATAAAAGGTACCTTCTTTTTCTTTACATTTCCAACATAGATTATCACTATTGTGATCAATCTTTGCTAATTTTACAGGAGTAAAAGTACCATGGTCCTTTACATGGTACAAGTACCATGGGTTCTTGTTGTTGTCTTGTTGGGCTGTGTATACAATGCAGGCGAGCCGTACAGGCGGGAAACAGCCGTATTAGAAAAGCTAACCAACAGACTGAAACTGCCTGATATAAAATCAAGCAGCAGATTAATCAACCAACGCTTTAGTTGATTAACCAGCAAGGAGTGAATTTGAATCAGTCTGGCAGAAAATAAAGGGCAACTGTGTCTGAGCAGGTATTTTAAGCTATTTTGGAGACAGTATATTTCTGCCACAGGGACTGGCAATGTTAAAAGAGCCTTTTCATCGAATGACGAGGGGCGGTTCTTTGCTAAATCCTCTTCCATTAGTTCAAGCACTTGTACCGAAGTGCTGGCAACGGTAAAAAATCTGTTTAATGGATTGAACATATTAAGGGCAATTAAATTTGATTGATTGAATGGAAGGTATTAAAGGCACGAAAACGATCCTCGGTTGGTTTCTATAAATTAGTTGGAGCCGGTTCTTCTTTCACAAATCCGGGGGGGGGGCTCTCTATTCTCTTGGTAGCGCAACCAACTTCCAAAGCCCCACCTCTTCATATCTGGCACCTTCGCTGAGCCCCCCACCAGCTCTGCCGCCCAAGAGGGTACAGAAAAGAGGCCATTCCCTGCGTCATTTTGGCTGGGAATAAAGAAAGCCTTGTGCTCTCTCTGCATCCTCATTAGTCCTTCGGATTCCCTTCAGCTGATTCTGATGTCATGGCGACCCCCCAGGCTCCCTGGCTGGGCTGCCACTATACACTTATGGGGCTAGCGTAGGACACGGGCTCCACAAGACTCAGCGGAGGGAGCGGCCGGCTGGCCCTAAGGAGAGCCCCCCTCCCGCCCCGGGTTCGAAATCCATCTGAACTCCATCCTGAGGAAGGCCCAGCCTCCGGGTCCAGCTTGGCGCTAGTCTTTTTGCCCAACGCTGGGTTAAGAGGCCTCTCAGGTCAACAGTTCAAATCTAGCCCCAGGTAGTTGCAAAGAAAAGCCTGTTCTCCGTGGCTGCTTTTCAGGTTAAGCTAATTGGTCCCGGAGTGGCCATGGCAACTGTGAGACTGCCAGGATTAAAATGTTGAAAAACACAGCGCTGTTCGCGTAGAAACGATGGGAAAGATGGACAGGCAGAGAGGCAGACAGAGAGATGCGACTGGTCGCTTTGAATCAACACAAGATTCAGCTCAGCTGCTGTTGACAGAGGGCTTGTCCACGTTCCTGCTATGCCCTCCAACATTTCTCCGATGAAAATAGGGATGTCTTATTCCTAATAATAATAATAATAATTTTATTATTATTTATACTCCCCCATCTGACTGGGTTGTCCGAGACACTCTGCGCTGCTTCTAACATATATAAGAACAGAATAAAACATTAAACAACTTCTCTATAGAGGGCTGCCTTCAGGTGTCTTCTAAAGGTTACTGATCTCCTAGGTTCAGGGGTTGCATAACTCCATACCCTCCAACATTTCTCCGATGAAAATAGGGCCATCCTAAGGAAAAGCGGGACATTCCAGGATCAATCATAAACCGGGACGGCTTCTGTAAATCCAGGGTTGTCCCTGGAAAATAGGGACACTTGGAGGGTCTGTTCTTCTTGTCTGTTTGCCCCATCCTTTCTAGACATGGGTCCAAGCTGTTTTGCCATTACCCTTCTGCTTCCCCTTGGAAAACCCCTGGGTTCTCATCTAGGTATACAGTTTTGTGATTCCTTAAGTCTGGGGTGGGTAGCCTGTAGCCATCCCAACTGCAAGTCCTATCATCTCTGACCATTGGCTATGCCGGCTGGGCAGATGGGAGTTGGGGTCCAACAACTTCAACTGCTAGAATGCGTCACATCCTGAATCCACCCACTTCCTAGCGCAGGTCCTTGTTTCCCCCCACTTGATGGCATCACCCATCCCAACTTCAGCTGTTTCCCTTGGTGCCTGCCCAAGACATTTTGCTGCCTGAGGGAAAGGACTCCCATATTTCAGGTATAGAAACTAGTTAGACTGCCGGTGAATCCTGCATCAACACCTTCTGCTGCATCAGATACTGTCCTCCAGAACATTGCTGTTGTTTGTCACTGATGCCCAAACACACCCAGCATCTACCACCTGAGGCAGCCCAGTGCCTCACACTTCCTAATGGTAGAGCCGGTCCTTCTATCATTTTAGGAACAAAAACAACCCAACCACAATCCTGATGCCCCACCCAATCCTTGTGATGACCAGTTTCACTATGTTCCTAGTGCTCTCTGGGACTTAAGTCTCTCGTGTTCTCCTCACTCACCCCCCTCTTTTATTCAGCCAGTGCCCCTGCATACAAATCATCCCTGCACAATGACGCCTTCTCTGTAGCTCCCTCACCTTAAGCCAGGCTATGTAATGTTCCAGGATCCATGAATAGTCTTTGTGCTGTAGAAATGGAAGGGGTCATAAAGACACTGCCTTTTCCAGAAGACCTCCTGCGGCGGGTGAACGAGGTGGTCAAAGTTTTAATGAGTCCTGTAGCGCAGGCAGAACATAAATCACTCCCTCCGCCCTGTCCCGACCATACGATCTCCCTGGGTAACTATTAGATCATAGGGAGGTCAAGCCAGCCTGATGGAGTCCTTGCAACTCAGCAGTGGCATAGCACGGTTTGCTGGTGCCAGGGGCAGCACATGCATGCACCTGGGCAGGGGGCGTGGAGAGTGAACAGAGCCCACAGCACCAGCCCAGCCCTCACCGCTGCTGCCACCAGAGTGACCCCCCCAAAAAAGCCAAGCAGTGGGGAGCCCAGACGGCCAATGCGACCCTTGGGCGAATCCTCTTGATGCCTGCAGAGAGAACTGCCAAACTTTGCCATGCTGGGGTTGCCCTTTGCCCACCTCCCTTTTCCCATGCCCACTCACAATCCAGGGAGCACACCAAGGGGGAGCGAGTAGTGCTGGCTGGACAGCCATTCAGTGAGGGGGCTGGCGACGCAGTGGTGAGGCCAGGCCAGGCCAGATTTGGGGGGCCCAGAGACCCCTGACAGCAGGCAGGGAAGGATGGGGGGCCGGGCCCACCAGGATGTGCCTGGGCAGGATGCGGATCCCCACAGAAGCTTTGGGGCGCCTGGTTCATGTCTTCTTAAAATTGTGCACTTGGGACCACCTGCCCCCCCCCCCAATGCTACGCCCTTGCAACTTAGTATATCCCGGCAATGTAAGGAAAACTGTGTGGTTAGGAGATGATAGATAGATAGATAGATAGATAGATAGATAGATAGATAGATAGGTGTTATGTACTGATGTTCTCACCCTGGGCCAGCAGGGGGATACTGTGTGGTTAGGAGATGATAGATAGATGATGATAGATAGATAGATGATAGATGTTAGATAGATAGATGATAGATAGATAGATAGATAGATAGATAGATAGATAGATAGATAGATGATAGATAGATAGATATGGGAAAAGGTAAAGGGTAAAGGGACCCCTGACCATTAGGTCCAGTCGCGGACGACTCTGGGGTTGCGGCGCTCATCTTGCTTTATTGGCCAAGGGATCTGGCGTACAGCTTCCGGGTCATGTGGCCAGCATGACTAAGCCGCTTCTGGCGAACCAGAGCAGCGCACGGAAATGCCGTTTACTTTCCCGCTGCAGCGGTACCTATTTATCTACTTGCACTTTGATGTGCTTTCGAACTGCTAGGTTGGCAGGCGCAGGGACCGAGCAACGGAAGCTCACCCCGACGTGGGGATTCGAACTGCTGACCTTCTGATCGGCAAGCCCTTGGCTCTGTGGTTTAACCCACAACGCCACCTGCGTCCATATGGCAAGTGGAACCTGCAACAATTTTTTCGCAGAGTTGGATGCTCTTATTTAGAGTTCCAGCCAGCCGGCCATGCCCTTTTCACTAAGTAGCTACTGAGCATATTTAGTCCCTTACAAGGCTGTCTTGGTTTTCCCTCTCCACCAACACCACCCCATTTTAGATTTTCTGTCCCTGAATTTTTCTATACTTTTGCAAAACTTTGGGTTTCTCCAGAACTACTGATACTTCCTTTTCATTCGCAGATGTCACAGGTGCTTGCTGGTCAGTAATCACACAGTTCAATTTTGGAGTTAACTCTTTCTTAGCAAGAATATGATCTCCACAGACTTGGTAGAGTGTCATGCCTCATGAGCACAGCAGCTCATTCCCTGTGGGTCTGACCCCATGAAATCAGTTGCCGCGATTGAAAGTACCCATCTCCTCACAGTCATCTGAGTCCCCTCCTCTCCAACGCTTTTTCCAAGCAATCGGAGACTGCGCCTGCATGAAGCCAACCTCTCCTCCACCCTTTGCATGCCTCTTCTGGTTCTGGGAGCCAGGGAGGGAGGGGAGTTTGTCACAGCAAGAGGGGAGGACACACGCATGACTCTTGACCAGCCTGACTTATCTCTGCCTCTTGGCCTCCACTGCTTCAGCTTCTGCCCCGAGTCTGGACTTATCTCTGCCACAGACTTTCCCAGCTAAGCCCTATTACCTCTTCAGCTTGTGACACCTGCTCTTCCCAGTATTCTCCCTCTGACAATGCATTGTTGTCCAATCACCACTCCCTGGGCTCTGAGCCCGCCCACTCTGTCTCCAGCCAGCCCTTGACCATGGATGGTAATGTTTTGCCTACCATATTCAGAGGATCTGCACTCACAAAATGGAGTTCACTCTTTGTATATAATCTAGTAGGGGTAGCCAATGTGGAGCCCTTAAATATTCTTGGACTACATTCTCATCAGGCTCAGCCAACCTGTCCAATGGCTGAGGATTTGATTATTTATTTCATAAAATCTATACGCTGCTTTGATTAAAAAAAAACACAACTCAAAGTGGCTTACAAAAAGAGAAAACAAGGAAATCCAGACAAAATTACAATAAAACTTTAAAACATACAAAAGTTGAAATACTGAAACAATATAATCCTCAACTTTCTAAGTATCTGGGTAAGGTTGCCTAAACGTGAATGTTTTTAGCAGGCATCAAAAAGAGAAGTGTGGATTCTCAATAGGCAGGGACCTCCCAAGTTTAGGTGCTGTCACACAAAACGATCGAGTTCTTACAAATGTGGAACAAATACTTTCATTGCTATGTAATAGATCGGGGGAGCGTTTCTGGAGAGTAGGAAATGTAGGGGTTTATTGTTTTTTGTTTAACACAATTAACACCCCGTTGCCCCAATCCCCAATCCCAGAATACTATTTTAGGGCTGAAGAAGGTCAATTTCCTCTGTCCTCTTCTCCCTCCTGACACCCCAATGAACTGTGGGTTCTGTAAACTCACAATAACTTCTGTATCCAACTTGGTTTTTAATGACTTTTTGCAAACTGATATATTTCTGCACACCAGACACTACCCCAAGTCTACAGAAGCACCTTATTTTTGGGGTGGTCCTGTTTCATTTCCAAACTACTGTGAAGCTTGGTATTATTAGAGGGAATTACTAACCCCTTTCTCTAGAACTGTAAGAGAAAAACCCGTTGTTCACTCAGTTTTTATGCAGATCATTATAGTCCAGTGTTTTCTGTGTTCTTCTCCTGTTTTCCTTTGCCTTCAGAGCTTCCTGCTTATAAAATCAGACTGTTTTATTGATTCCTGTTGAGTTTGGCTGAGGTGTTACTGATCAATACCTCCTAATTGCACCTTGAATAGCCCATTCATATCAGTTTCTTTCCGACAAGAGATGAGTTTTACTTAGTTATTTCTTCCCATTTTTCTTCTTCATTTTTTAAAAGTGAAAGATCACTATTTCACAATATAAACATTAAAGAACCAAGAATAGAAAGGAATCATAAGAACAGGAACTGATGTCAAAGGGCAATGAAGAAGGGATAGAATAAGAGAACCATAGGGTTGGGAGGGTCATCTAGTCCAACCCCCTGCAATCTCAGCTAAAGCATCCATGGCAGATGGCCATCCTACCTCTGCTTAAAAACCTCCAAGGAAAGAGACCCCACAACCTCCCAAGAGAGTCCATTCCACTGTCAAACAGCTCTTACTGTCAGAAAGTTCTTCCTGACATGCATAACACAGATTAGTGTGATATCACTGCAGAGGCATGAAATATGAGAATAGCAGATTTTGAGTATTTCCTACCAACTGTCCATGATCACAGCCACTGTCGACATGCAGAGGGCCAGTAGGCCAGCTGGCAAACCCCAGCTGTGCCGTCTCCTTCCATCGGCCCGTGCTCTGATGTAAATCAGAGACCTGGGCTTCACAGCGAGGGCACACTATCAGCAGAGAGAACTGCACACACAGAATAGGCGTGAGGCTTGTGGAAGCATACTACAGCTACAGATTTATTAATCATAAATCAGGACAAAGAAACATGTCGTCTCTCTCTCATGTCATCTCAGAGAGAACGGGAAAAGCAAAAGCTATACACAACGGAAGTTCCCAGCATACTGTGCTGGAATGTAAACAGACATGTGACACGTAACAATTCCACACATCTGTTCCTTAAGGTGGAATAGAAATCTCAACAGCCACACCTTACTGGGTACTGGTGAAGAGAAAGAAAGTGCATTGTTATTGTGGCCCCTAGTGTGGATATTCACAATGCTGTGTGTGTGTGTGTGTGTGTGTGTGTGTGTGTGTGTGTCTTAAACATCTGGTTTGTGCACATTTCAGTATTTTTACAGCACACAGAGAAATCTCACCATGAACAGCTGGATAACTCAGTGCTGATAATAATGCCAAGGTTGCAGTTTCAATCCCTGTATGGGATAGCTGTATTGCAGGGGTTTGGACAATAATGATCCTTGGAGTCCCTTCCAACTCTGCAATTCTACGACTCGACCTTTCATGCCCCTGTGGCTGCAAAGCTTAGCTTGAAAAAATGTGTAGAAAGTGCCTGGTGACATCTCAGAAGCTAGAGGGTGGTCTGAGCAGGACTTGTCGTGGTCAAGGAGGAGAGGGTTAAGGTTCCCACTCTGCTTTTGACACTCATTCAGATGCTGAACCAGATATAATGGCTGGGCTTGCACTCCACAGCACACTGTGCCCAACCATGTTGTTGTTGTTTAGTTGTGTCCGACTCTTTGTGACCCCATGGACCAGAGCACGCCAGGCACTCCTGTCTTCCACTGCCTCCCACAGTTTGGTCAAACTCATGTTGGTAGCTTCGAGAACACTGTCCAACCATCTTGTCCTCTGTCGTCCTCTTCTCCTTGTGCCCTCCATCTTTCCCAACATCAGGGTTTTTTCCAGGGAGTCTTCTCTTCTCTTCTCTTCTCTTCTCTTCTCTTCTCTTCTCTTCCCTTCTCGAGGTGGCCAAAGTATTGGAGCCTCAGCTTCACAATCTGTCCTTCCAGTGAGCACTCAGGGCTGATTTCCTTCAGAATGGATAGATAGGTTTGATCTTCTTGTAGTCCATGGGACTCTCAAGAGTCTCTCCTCCAGCCCTATGCCCAACCATGGCATAGTGCAAATGGCTGGCACCCAAGGAGGAGATCCCTGCCCCTCCTCATGACTTGTAGAGGGAGACCTAATTATGCAGGCTAAACAAATATATACAAATTTGCACCACTGATTCATGTCACAGAATCCTGCTGCTCTTGATGCCACATTTGCATTCTATGGGTGTAAAGATTTCTGACACACACACCCTCAAACATGATGCAAAACACACACACACACCAGAAAAACCACTTCCAGCTGCCTCAAAGAAGCATCCTTGAGCATCTGAGTTATCCCTCCATTGCTGAGCCTCACCTGATGGACCAGTCTTGTACCATTGTACCTGATGAAGTGGCGAGCAAGTGCGGGGGAGTTTCTCTTGCCCCCTAAAATTGGCCTCTTTCTCTCTGCGGCTTAAGTCCCATTGTTTCCCAGAAGCAGACTGCGTTGTATGTGCTCTCCCTGTGGCATGCCAGCTCCCCAGACATGCGGGATAAAGGAGGCTTCATTGCTATGCACAGGCGCCTCATTCCCCTCCTGCCATCCCTTTCACTGCCCCGAACTCCTGTCCAGCAGCCAAACAACAACCTTTTCATTCTGTTCCAATGGGCGACACGGATTAAAAGACTCGGGAGCTGGCAAGCAACTGTTTTGGCCTCTGTGCGCCGGGAGAGGGGACTTGGGCTGCAGCGGCCCAGGGACAAGGGGGCTCATCCCAAGAGTTGTAGGGTTGTAAAACTCCAAGGGGACAGCACACCCGTCACTGTGGCGCTAGGGATGGGTTGACATGTGCGTGGGGCAGCCATGTCACGTTACGGGTGGTGTACAAGGTTGGGCAAAGGCACAAGTGTCTATATGGCAGCAAGCCTGTGAGTGTGTGAACACCAGCAGGCGTGGAACAGTATTTGCAGCGTCCAAAAGGGCAGTTAGGGCTAAATGCTCTCATCTGAATAGTTTAAAATTGGATGGGGGGCACCTATGCGTGAGGGAGACCATGGATTCGGCTTGCATTTAAAAGTGAACTCGAACTCATGTTCACTTTCCAAAACGATGCGCAAACTGAAACTCAGCCACCATTGGCAACGCACACTTCTCGGAATTTTGCGGCACGTGGGACTACAACTCCCATCATCCCTAGCTAACAGGACCAGTGGTCAGGGATGATGGGAATTGTAGTCCCAAAACAGCTGGAGGGCCAAGTTTGGCCACCACTGACATAATGTGTACATAAATGCATCTGTACTAAGGGAAAGTGTGCATATAAAATGCATGTTAGTGAAAATAACAAAGGGAAATGTGTTCTATTGGGGAAACATGCCCTGGCAAAAACATGCGTCTTAAGAGAAATTGCGTACAAAAAACAGGAGGAATTCACATTAAAATGTGGTTGAATTTTCACAGGGACTTTAGAAACAATAATGCGGGAATGTGGCAAAGTGAATTTAGAACTGGAACTATGAGAAACTGAGAGAAACCGAAACTGATATATTTACCCATCCCTAGGGCCACATCAGGACATGGGTGGCGCTGTGGGTTAAACCACAGAGCCTAGGACTTGCTGATCAGAAGGTCGGCGGTTCGAATCTCCGCAACCGGGTGAGTTCCCATTGCTCAGTCCCAGCTCCTGCCAACCTAGCAGTTCAAAAGCACATCAAGTACAAGTAGATAAATAGGTACCGCTCCGGCCGGAAGGTAAACGGCATTTCCGTGCACTGCTTTGGTTTGCCAGAAGTGGCTTAGTCATGCTGGCCACATGACCCGGAAGCTGCACGCCGGCTCCCTTGGCCAATAAAGCAAGATGAGCGCCGCAACCCCAGCGTCATCTGCGACTGGACCTAATGGTCAGGGGCCCCTTTACCTTTACCACTTGCCATATCTATCTATCATCTATCTATCTATCTATCTATCTATCTATCATCTATCTATCATCTATCTATCATCTATCTATCATCTATCTATCTATCTATCTATCTATCTATCTATCTATCTATATCTATCTATCTATCATCTATCTATCATATCTATCTATCTATCTATCTATCTATCTATCTATCTATCTATCTATCTATCATCTATCATCTCCTAACCACACAGTTTTCCTTACATTGCTGGGATATACTAAGTTGCAAGGGCGTAGCATTGGGGGGGGGGGCAGGTGGTCCCAAGTGCACAATTTTAAGAAGGCATGAACCAGGTCCCCAAAGCTTCTGTGGGGGTCCGTATCCTGCCCAGGCACATCCTGGTGGGCCCGGCCCCCCATCCTTCCCTGCCTGCTGTCAGGGGTCTCTGGGACCCAGAGTCTGGCCTGGCCTCATCACTGCGTCACCAGCCCCCTTGCTGAATGGCTGTCCAGCCAGCACTACTCGCTCCCCCTTGGTGTGCTCCCTGGATGGTGAGTGGGCACGGGAAAAGGGAGGTGGGCAAAGGGCAACCCCAGCATGGCAACTGGACCTAATGGTCAGGGGGGTAGGGCCACATCCAGTGGCGTAGTGTGGGGGGTGCAGGGGGGGCCGGCCGCACCGGGCGCAACATCTGGGGGGGGGCGCGCTCGCGCTCGCACTCACAGCTCTCAGCCCCTACCTGACTCACTCACTCTCTCTCACTACAGTGCTGGCTGTGCGAATCCGATCCAAGCCGCCGGGTCGCCGCCCACTGTGGAGGGGAGGGTGCCAGGCATGCAGTGCGGTGCAGAGAGAGAGCGAGGGACTATCTGGGGGAGGGACAGTGCAGCGGGGTGGGGGTGCAAATTACTTGCCTTGCCCCGGGTTAGGGGGCGCAAATTACTTGCCTTGCCCCGGGTGCTGACAACCCACGCTACGCCACTGGCCACATCTGTAAATTGTGGATTTGTGGATTTCAGAATCACCCTCTGAGAGAGCGGCATGACACGTCTTAGCTCAGTGGGGGTGTTGTGAGCTGTGCTTCTTCCTAGGAAGCAAATAAGAGGGGAGGTTGTCAAACCAGAATGCAGAGGCCGGCAGTCTGAGAGCATCTCACTAGCACCTCACTTATGATCTGCTTCAAGCTGAGGAGCCATGGCAAAGGCAGAAGTTTTACAGGACCAAACGGGGAACCTCTTGGTCTCTCGAGTCTCCCAATTCCTGTTTAATTGATGGCTGCAAACGTACTCTCTGGTGATCTCCAACAGGCGCACTGGAGTATCTGCCAGTAGTTCTGCTTACGGTGACCAGGAGGGAGAGGGAGGGAGGAAAACAGTGCCTGGATCCAGAGGCGGTTTTAGGGTAGCGTGACCTGTCCAACCATGCTGGACACCACGCTGCAAGGGGCGCCCAAACAATGCCATAGAACGGAGCACAAGAGGCGGGAGGGGAGGCACAGAATTTTAGCGTCGCACAGGGTACCCCTGAAATTTGAAGAGCCCAAAGTCTGCCACTGCTGTATATTGCTGTTCATCTCTGGTTTGTGACCTTCTCATAACATGCAGCATCCCTCACACAAACTGAGAGTCCACCTCAGAATATTTCCAGTCTTTTTTGGGGCCCCAGGTATTGCTTGAATACTGGTGAACAAGTCACCTTTTGGTGATTTTTGCAAAAATAGCAAGAGAGACTCTCAAAGGCTATGTAAGGATGCTTCCATGTGGACAACTTCCGTTGTGACTTAACAAACGGTTTTCAGTTATAAGGCCTTCTCCGTGGTGGCACCCTGAATGTGAAGATGTAACCATTCACCTAGGCATTTCACTCTTAATTGCTGTTCATCTTTCAGTTGGTTGGAGTAGTGTGATTCCTTTTCAATGCTACTGCAGTCGAGGCACTTGTAGTTTATAATGTTCTACTGTGGTATTCCTTTTAAAAAAACATTGTAAGTGAACGTTGAGACAATTTTTGCTAGTAAGCAGCATATTAATATAACTATAATTCTATGGTTCTGTCATAATCTAGTAGTGCAATTTGGAGCTGACGTTCCATTCTATTGGTGAATATTATGGTTTTTTTCATGTGTGTCTCTTGCTATGTTCTATCTAATCAGTCAGTGGCTCCCAGTGGAGTACAGGATCAGGTTTAAGGTGCTGGTTTTAACCTTTAAAGCCCTATACGGCCTAGGACCCCTACAGAGGTGGGTGCGCCTATTCTGTTATGCCCCATGGAGGACCTTATGGTCTGCTAACAACAACACCTTGAAGATCCCAGGCCACAGGGAAATTAGACTGGCCTCGACTAGAGCCAGGGCCTTTTCGGCCGTGGCCCCGGCCTGGTGGAACGCTCTCCCACGAGAGACCAGGGTCAAGTTACCAGATTTTTTTCAATGAATCCAGGGACGCTTTAAATACATACATACATACTACACGTTCGGGATGTCAATGTTGCAGTGATGGCCACATTTCCTCTTCCTCCAAGGCTTCTACAGTCATACCTCAGGATAAAGTCGCTTCAGGTTGAGCGTTTTCAGGTTGCGCTCCGTGGCGACCCAGAAGTAACGGAACGGGTTACTTCCACGTTTCGCCACTCGCGCATGCGCAGACGCTCAAAATGATGTCACACGCATGCGCAGAAGTGGCGAATCATGACCCGTGCACGTGCAGATGTGGGTTGCGATCTGCTCAGGATGCGAACAGGGCTCCGGAATGGATCCCGTTCGCATCCAGAGGTACCACTGTATCTCCTTTCTCCATGAGCCTGGGCAGCCCCTGAGTTGTTGGTTCTTCGGTGGTGGTGGGGAAGCGGTGCCTGGTGGGTCAGGCATGGAAGGCGGAGAAGGAGGGCCGAGAGCGGCGGCGGCAGTGAGGCTCGGGCAGCGCGATGCCTCCCTTCCCATCGGAGCAGCCCCAATCCCATTCCTACTTGCGTGCAAGCAGGAGGGATCCCCCGGCTGGGAAGCGATTTCACACTGCCTTTCGGAGCAGCCCCATGCCAACTCCTACTTGCGTGCAAGCAGGAGGGGCAGGGATCTCTCAGGCAGCGTGATGCCTCCTTGGGTGGGATACAAATAAAATATTAATAATAATAATAATAATATTAGTGACTTGGCCATTCTGGAATTTTAATAATTAGTTTTTTTAAACCCACCACATGAGAGAGGTGCTTTCTTCGGCGCTTGTATGAGAGCACGGTGCCCCCCAAAACACACATTTTTGGGCGCCATGTAAAAAAGCCAGATATCCCAGTTTTATCAGGGCAGCTGAGGGACGTGAGAGAGCATCTTCCAATGGGAAGTGCAACCCTTGGTCACCCCTGAAGCCAGGCCACGACCCCAGGTGTACCCCCTGGAATCCCTCACTGGGTCACGTACCCCCTTGTGGGAAGGGGGTCCAAAAGCCTTGGGCCTGCTCCGCTTCTCAGAAGAACCCTCCAAGGCCGCTTTTAAACGATGTCTTTTTTTCTCGTTCACTTTGATTTTCTTTTGTGTACCCAACCCCTTCCCAGGCCGGGGCTTTCAGGGACTGCGTGTTCCTGCAGCGGACCGCACTCCTCGCGGCAGAGCCGGCGGGGGGTATCAATCTTGCCACGACGAGCATGAAAATGGGACACCTTGAGACAGCGGCCAGAGCACAGAGCCCCTTGTGTTCTCGGCCAGGGGCTGGCGGCGTGGCCTCGGGCCCATTAATAAGGCCCTATTGTGGGGATGACGGCTCCCGGCTCCAGAGGGACGCGCAGGGCTTGGTCAACAGAGGCTGCTTTCGCCAGGGGAGGGGAGGCCGAGCGAGGGGTTAGGGGGCTGGGAACCTGGCTGTGGGCCAGAGGTGTGGCAGGCGAGGTCAT
This sequence comes from Podarcis tiliguerta, assembly GCF_965153285.1. NCBI lineage: Eukaryota > Metazoa > Chordata > Lepidosauria > Squamata > Lacertidae > Podarcis > Podarcis tiliguerta. The sequence continues at coordinate 12,647,462 of NC_139546.1, forward strand.
AAAAAAAAAATAAAGGTTTGGAGGCGGCTGGGCTGGCAACTACGAATGCTCCCCCTGCCCTGTGCGACTGCAATGGCGTCTGGGGTGTGCCCAAGGCCTGTCCTCAGTTGAGATGCCATGGCAGCGAGGCTATCGTTAAATAAGTTGGAGATCTTGTTATTAAATATACCAAGAAAAAAGCATACCAAGAACTCAGGCCAATATAAGTTTCAGTAATGGGAGTCGTAAGGTAAAGGTAAAGGTACCCCTGCCCGTACGGGCCAGTCTTGACAGACTCTAGGGTTGTGCGCCCATTTCACTCAAGAGGCCAAGGGCCAGCGCTGTCCGAAGACACTTCCGGGTCACGTGGGCAGTGTGACATCGCTGCTCTTGCGAACCAGAGCCGCACACGGAAACGCCGTTTACCTTCCCGCAAGTAAGCGGTCCCTATTTATCTACTTGCACCCGGGAGTGCTTTCGAACTGCTAGGTGGGCAGGCGCTGGGACCGAACAACGGGAGCGCACCCCGCCGCGGGGATTCGAACCGCCGACCTTTCGATCAGCAAGCCCTAGGCGCTGAGGCTTTTACCCACAGCGCCACCCGCGTCCCTTAATGGGAGTCGTATCTACTCGCAAATCAGTAGTCAATTGTAAGACAAATTAATCCATTCGAAAGTATGTATTCTGACAAGGATTACAAACTCAAATAGAGATTACTAATTCAAACACAGATTACAAACTCATAAGGATATGCATAACACAATAATTCATTACAGAATTAGAGATAAGAGTTTATGAGTAGAGATAAGTTCATGTTAGTCCATACTGTAGTCCGATTCGAAGTGAAGGCCTTAGTTTCAATCACTGAGCAGAAGTCAGAAGTCAATTATGGGTCAGAAACTAGGACAGGGGCCTGTTTCGATGTATTCACCTTTATCAGCTAATTTTTAAGGGGTCGTGTAAGTTTGAAGAATTCGTATAAATATATCCTGTTATTTTCTACATTTCTCAGAGATAACAACTAAGTGTGGTTAGATCAACGTGTATCTTAAGCTTTTCTGTGAGAAACGTGAGTTTGTAATCTCTGTTTGAGTTTGTAATCTCTATTTCACATAATCCTCCTTACAAAACTTCTTGCAGTCCTACTAGCGTGATCTATTTGTTACAATTGCTTTTCAGATAATTCAAATATTTACTCCAGTCCTCTGAGAATCTCTGGTCCCGCAGGTTTTCAATCCTTCCTGTCATCTTATCTAATTCTGCATAGTCCGTTAATTTCGTCTGCCATTCTTCTTTCGTCGGTAATTCTTCTTGTTTCCATTTCTGTGCCAGTAATATTCTTGCTGCCGTTATTGCATATAAAAACAATTTACTATTCTGTTTGTTAATATCCTCCCTCAACGATAAGCATCCTAAGAAGCCCAAGGAGAAAAAGCCACATTGCCTCCCCCCCACTACTCCCCTGTAGAAAGATTCCCTGCCTTGCACATGGGTGTAGCCAGGGGGTTTGTTAGGTGTGGCGGGACCTAAGTTAGGAGGGGCAGAACTGATGTGATTGGTCGGTTAGTTAAACATTTCTATTGTTTTACTTGATGTGGGGAGGGGGGACTGCCCACCCCACCCGCTTGGCTGCACCCATGCCCTTGCACAATTACCGTATTTTTCGCTCCATTAGATGCAGCTGACCATAAGACGCACCTAGTTTTTAGAGGAGGAAAACAAGAATTAAAAAAATATTCTGAACGAAACAGTGGATGTATGGTTTTTGTGGTTCATGCTGTGGCCACAGACATGATATGTGATTTGACGGTGAGTTTGGGGTAGCCCAATGCAAAAATCCTGAGGATCCATGTGGATCCGTGCTTTGCGCCATTGCAGCCCCACACAACAGTGGGTGCATGATTTTTTGGGTGCAGGCTGTAGCCATGGGCATGCTATGTGATCTGATCGTGAATTTGGGGTGACCCAATGCAAAAATCCCGAGGATCCATGGGCTTTTACCTCCCACCTCCGAGGCAGCCTCCTTTATCTCTAGCGTCCCTTATCTCCCTCCTGTTCACTTGCCGATCAGCTGCTATCTTTCAGCACCCCCTTCCCGCTTGTTTGCCTTAGTGTCTTAGCTGAAGCAGTTTTTTGTTCCTCCTTTGTCTTCTAATTTCTCTCCTCATTGCTTGTTTTAGTATTCCTGTGCCCTCTGCTTGCAACTTCTCTGTCTTTACCTCCCCCCTCCCAGGCAGCCTCCTTTATTTCTAGCGTCCCCTTACTTTTTAGGAGGGAAAAAGTGTGTCTTGTGGAGCAAAAAATACGGTAAATGTTTTTGGTCACAGAGGCTGGAGGTTTCCGGGAATTAGGAGGGGGAATTCTTGACAAAAGAGAGTCGTATTTTGCTCTACTTTGCCCATCAGAGCCTTAAAGAGTTCTGTCAGCTTAGAAGCAAAGACTGACACTCAGCTCTGAGACACAACATCAGACTGTCCTACATCTTAGGTGCAGATAATTGGGGGGTTGGGGGGTTGGGGGGGAGATGCTTTAACCACTCCACTCTGCAGCCCTCTCTGAGCCAGGAATCTAGGAGTCTGCTTTAACCACCCTCTGCCCTTCCTCCTGATCTCCATCTACACGCAAACCTCTAAAGTTCAAAATTCTCCTTTCTGAGCTGGGAACCTGCCAAGGGGAACCTTGGTTCTTCAAATAACTAGTTTGGATGTCATTTGTCCCAAGCTTCACCTGATTTCTGTGAAGTAGGCAGTGCCTCTGAACATGTGCAGAGTGCTCTTTGGCAACCAGGCTCTTGCACCTTTGGGCTTAGCATAGAGGGCAGCTAAGTGAGGGGGTGCAGCTTTCAGGCAAGTGTTAGCTGCTCTGCTCCCCTCTGTTTATAAAACTCTTTAAACCCAGCATCTCTGCCCCTCCTTCCCCCCCCCAAACTTCTCCTCCAGCCTTGTCTCCTCTAAACAGCCGTAAATGCATTTCCTGCTGACGCGTCAAGCTGAAAAGAAACCCAGAAGTTTGCGGGAAAGAGTTTTTGGAATTTGCTGTCTTTAAAGAACCACTGGAGTGGAAAGCCAGTCAGGGGCTTTGAAGAGACATTTAATTGAAATCTTTCTTAATTAGCGTCTCAGCTGCCTGACTCAACCTGCCTCTGAGATGAATCAAAGATCTGTCATTTGGGCGCTTTTGGTAAGAACAGGCAACAGATTACCGGGGAAAAGGCAGCTGTGTGCTATGCTTCATGTCTCCAAAGATGCTGAAACACCAAGTGGAAGATAATACTTTCTGCCATGGAAGCCCTTTCCGTCCAGGCACTTTGAAAGCTAGCTGCAGAAAGCTACTCAGTGGGAAAGACACTCTGCGCAAGCACAGGGGCATCCTTATATATATATTTTTACCTTTCCCTTGAGCATATGTAGAGTGCCTTTTTTCCAGTTTTATTTTTCTTACATTTTCAAAAAAAATTCACATATACACTCCAATACATAATAATTTTTTTCTTTTGCTTTGTCAACTTCCTACCCCGTTCTCCATGGTGTTTTTTATTTCTGCCCCTTGCTGCACCCTATCCTCTCTCTCTTGTACCACAGTAACAATACGGTCATCTCTAATTCCTTCTGCTGTTCATAGTTCAAATCCTGCTGGCGAATTCATCATACTATAGTATTTCTTTAAATAGTCCGAAAAAGGCTTCCATTCTTCTTTAACCCAAACAATCATCATTGGGTTCTCTTATTTTAGCTGCCAATTCTGCATAATCCATCGATTTATTTATCCATTCTTCTTTGCTGGTAGCTACTTCTTCCTTCCATTTTTGTGCACGCAGAATTCTGGCTGCTGTCGTTACATACATAAACAGCTGCATCATCTTTTTTTTGGAAATTCTGTCCCTATAGCCACTAAGAGAAAAGCTTCAAGTTTTGGGAACGGTATTATCACTTTTTTATCTCATCATATATCATTTCCCCTAATCCCCTCGCTTTCTTACAAGTCCACCACATCGAAGTGCCTTTTCTTGACCACTGAGTAACCACTGCTTACACTATTATATCTGGGATCGGGAGATGAGAGGTCTATATCAAGAGATATGGCTCTCAGGCAGAGTTGATTCCAAATACAGCACTTCTCTTGACGTGCACTTGGTGTACAGCACGTCGCCTAATCTCCCTGCGAACAAATAAGGATGAATGTTGAATAAACAGGCTGTCTGGAAGCGGCCCTGTTTTGCTTTTTCCTAGAACCTCAATGTCCACCAGGTACAGCCAAGTGCGAAATAGTGGCTTAGAAAGAGGAGTGTGGATATACTTAGAATTAAGGAAGAAGGCACCTCTGACTACAACTTAGTACAGGTATTTGTTTTGAGTTTTTGAGCTCACGTTCTTTCCCATATTAAAATCCATGCCTGATTTTCCCTGCCCCTTGCTTTGTTTCAGCAGCCTAATTTGGTGAATCATTTTTATTGATTTTTCCAAATGTTACCAAATCAGCCACAAATTAAGACAAATTTAATTCAACTTTTCCAAAATTTGCTTTCCCGCACTCCGTTCTTGGTGTGTCCAAAGTTTCCTCTTGTTTCTCCTTTATTTTCTTAGTTGTTTCTAGTTCACATTCCATTCTTTACAGTTAACCTTATAGTACAATAGTTTTTGGGTTTTTAAAAACTTATTTATCCTTAACCGTCAGCCAATTCCTGCACAAATAATATTTCAACATTTGCAATATCAACAAGTTGCTATTGTGAAACAACTGGGAATCATGAATGCTTTATGAGCTACCACAAATCTCCTGAAATCCTGGATCTACCATCTGCCAGGCACTGGTGTACAGAATTTACATCACTGGCAGACTGGCCTGGGAGCCTCTCTAGATCTAAGCATTTTGTGTAAAACGCCTGGTTGTTTTGGTCATACAGAACAGCATGCAAAGGAGTGACATTTGTTGTGTGAACGAGCTCTCAGGACAAAAGTAGGTTTTGCATTTTCATGAACCACTTTGGCAATCTGGTTTCGCTGCTGTGTTTTTGTCATGCTCTTGCCTGTGATTCTGGGGCAAATGAGATGTTTCCCCCTTTTTTCATCTTTAGCAATCTCACGGCTGCCTGCCGTGTGTTGTCATGTCCCTGCTGTTGTAGGGAGATCGTGGCCATCATAGGTGGGCAAGGACTCTGACCTCGTAGCTCGTCCAAGAGCATTTGCTCTCTTCTCCCATCAAGAATGCTCAAAGCTTCTGCCCAAGGCCTTTCTTTTGTTGCTTTGCCAGGGCACAGGGCACTTGGCATGGGAGATGTGAGATGTTAAGGCCTGGCGTGAACCCCATTCCCCCTCCCTCCTCCAGCCTTTCACACGCATATGCTCTGGCGATGGCTAACCCTCTTGTATAAAACCCCTTGCAGGACACAGAACAAAATCTGTCTGAGTTTGCAGAGCCTAGAGGAGAAGCCTGACCATGGAAGGGCAACGGCTCTCATCCTACGGAAGGCGTTTCGGCGCGCAGACTTCCTCCATCCACCACGCCTTGAGGTTCTCGCCAGGGCGCAGGTACCTGTCTTCAGGCGCCGGCACTCGGCTCTCCGTCACCAAGCTGAAGACCTCCAGCCTCAGCTTCCGTGCTGGCCCCAAGTTCTCCCCAGACAAGGTGGATTTTTCCTTGGCCGATGCCCTCAACACCGAATTCAAGGAGACCCGCACCAACGAGAAGGTGGAGATGATGGAGCTGAACGACCGCTTTGCCAGCTACATAGAGAAGGTCCGGTTCCTGGAGCAGCAGAACAAAGTCCTGGTGGCCGAGCTCAACCAAATCCGAGACAAGGAGCCCACCAAGTTGGCCGACATCTACCAGGAGGAGGTGAGGGAGCTCCGCCACCAGGTGGACCAGCTCACCAACTCCAAGGCCCGTCTGGAGATCGAGAGAGACAACCTGCTGGAGGACCTCAACAATCTCCGGCAAAAGTAAGGAAGGTCCAGGGTCTCTTTTCAAGTTTTGACTGGGCTGGGTGGGGTAAAAGGTAAAGGGACCACTGACCATTAGGTCCAGTCATGGCCGACTCTGGGGTTGCGGCGCTCATCTCGCTTTCTTGGCCGAGGGAGCCGGCGTACAGCTTCCGGGCCATGTGGCCAGCATGACTAAGCCGCTTCTGGCGAACCAGAGCAGCGCACGGAAACGCCATTTACCTTCCCGCCAGAACGGTACCTATTTATCTACTTGCACTTTTGACATGCTTTCGAACTGCTAGGTTGGCAGGAACAGGGACCGAGCAACAGGAGCTCACCCCATTGCGGGGATTTGAACCGCTGACCTTCTGATCGGCAAGTCCTAGGCTCTGTGGTTTAACCCACAGCGCCAGGGCTGGGTGGGGAGGCACCTGCAAATAGGGAATGAGGCAAGGAAGCAATATGCAGAAGCTTGGGGAATTGAGGATTTGGAGGAGATATCTGAGGGACATCTACGTCATGCATGTTAAACACGTGGGAACAGGGAATTTATTCCTCACGGAGCTACAGTTCCCAGCACACTTTACGAATTCCAGTTCCCAGGATTCTTGGGGGGACGGCATGTCCTTTAAACGCATGGTGTGGGTGGGTGCTTTGTGAGTGGGCTTTGCACACTCAAGGTCTTACTGACTGCCTTGTTTGGCTTTGGAATGGGATTTTTTCCCAGCAGGTCATACTGGCAAAAGAGTTTTGGGAGGGGTACACTGGCCTTCCTTTGTGGCACATGGCTAGGCTTGGTTGCTTGACCCATCTGGAGCAGGGAGTGTCAGATTGTGCATCTGGGGTTCCTCAGATGATTATTAGTTTTCCATTAAAAAACTGGTCATGGGAGATGAACTTCCCTTGGTGACAGCTTGCAGTCTTCCCTTCCAAGCCAGAGCTGCAGGGGAGTGGCATATAATCTATAGCACATTCTCTATTAACAGAAAAATATAATGAGGCCCAAGCATAGGAGCCAAAGTGCCAAGGTCCCTTTGTCTTCCCCCAGTAAAATATTTGGGGTGGCAGGGCCTTCCCAAAGTTGATGGGCATTGCCATTCAATTGGTGTGTGCGCTCTGCATCTTGTGATTGATTGTGTGGGGTGGGGCTTACCTGGGGCCCTCAATATTTCATTCAAGTTGGTTCCCTTGGGCCCAAGAGGTCTGGCCAGTATCCCATGTGAATGTGGAAAGTTTCCGTAAAGGCAGGAAGCCTGAAAACTGAAAAACTATTGTTATTTCTTCTATGGGCATTTGTTAATGACCTGCCAGCTCTTTGATTGCGGACTAGGTTCGCTTCCAGGGTAAGGTAAACCCCTTGCCTCATGTGGCAGACCAGGAGAGACAACCTCTAACTATCTGCCGGTCCACTGCAAATTACCATAAGCCTGTCGGTTGTGTGGCATAGCCTCTAGGAGCACTCCTAAAGTAATCTCTGCCATGCCAGTAGTAAGGTGTGTGAAGCTCTAAACAGTATTTGCCACTGCCCCCTTTCCAGGGTTTTGGCAGATCAACTCCACCCCCATGCTTCCTCCATGAGATATTGTAAGGAAAGATGGCCACAGAGTAAGGTTACCAGATTTTTTTCAAAGAATCCGGGGACACTTTTCCTTTTTTTTTTTTTTTTGAAAAGAGAAAAAAAAAGTTATTAAAAAAAAAAGGAGTAATATCTTGTCTTCTGTGGTCTCCTCTGTCGCGCAGCCTTCCTCTGGGCCCCAGCCTGCTCTCTTTGAGTCCTAGCCACCATGGAGTAGGCTCGGGTCAGGCCTGGGCTCGGCCACATGTCCTTGCCCTACCGGTGCTCTCCTACCTATTCTCCTCAGTGGTGGCACCAGCAGTGGCGCAGCAAGGTTGGGGCTCCCCTCTTTTTTCTCCTTCCTTTCTCTCTATTCCTTCTCCTTCTCCTCTCCTCCTTCTCCCTGCGTCGGCTCCGGGGCTATCCTGGCCCCAGAGCGCCTCTGGGCAGTCAGCTGGGTGACTGGGCACTCTTGCTCCTGGCTTGATTTGGGTCATGGGAGGGGGTCAGCGGTTCCCCCAGTTGACGTGCCAGGCGTCCCCAGTTCCCCCCCAGCAGTGGCAGCAGCAGTCTTAGCAGCCCAGTGCCAACCCGGTAGCGCTGTTGGCCCTGGCTGGCTTCAGGAGCTACCCACTGCCGTGGTGTCCGCCATTTTGCCTCGCTGGAAGTTCCCATATGACGTGTCTTGTGCCGTTGAACCAATCACGCAACATTCATTCCCTACTAATAAATCTACAACACTTAAAATATAAATCCGGGGACATTAAATGAAATCCGGGGACGGATTTTGTCCGGGGACAGATTTGTTAATCCGGGAACTGTCCCTGGGAAACGGGGATGTCTGGTAACCATACCGCAGAGGGTCTGGAATGCCTGGAATGCCACTGCTAATGTAACAGCAAAAATGACCACAAACACAAATAATTTTTTTAATGACCTCAGAGGAGCAGTGCTGGCTGGTGCCCGTTGAGGCTGGTAGGGTGGAAGGCAGGGAGCCCAACAGTAGGTGGTGCTAGAGAGCCAATGACATCCAAGTTTTGTCCCCATCCTCTTCCCTGCTGAGTTCTTCAAGGGCAAAACTGAGACAGAGGAGGAGGAATCAGATATCCAAAGCCACCCTCTGGACTGGATGTAAACACAAAGGCAGGTGGGCTTCCAGGAATCAGGATGGAGGTTGATGGGGCAGTGCCCCATATGCCATAACAGAGCAGCCTCCACAGTGGAGGAGGTGGGGGCAACAACAGCACCAGGTGCCTCTAACAGATTAATGTTTTGTGCTAGCATCTGGTCCTGGGAGGGTGGTTCATCCCAACAGCTGTTGGCCATGGGATTGGATAGACCAGAGTCATAGAACTGGAAGAGATCACCTACTAGTCCAATCCCCTGCTTAGTGGATGATTGGCAACACAGCATCCCTGACTGATGCCTGTGCAACCTCCCCTTAAAACTGCAGCCCAGAAGAGCCCTTCCTAATCTCTTATTCTTTAGAGCAAGTGTAGAGACCTCCAGAAGTTGCTGAACTACATCATTCCTGGCCATGTTTGCTGGGGCTGATGGGGGTTGAACCTCAGCAACGTTGGGAGGGGTTCCCACACCCAGTGCTTTTTTTCTGGAGGTACTCAAAGTTACCCAATACTGGCACCTCTTTTTTCTATCAGAGAAGCACTGGTTAAATGTGTGGCACTTACTGTAGCAACTTCATGGCAAGGTTGCCAGCTTGGCTCTGCGACTGTGGGTGCCATGCAGTGTGCATGGCCCTGGCACTGAAATTTGTGGGTGCCCAGTCCCTTCATGGGGAATTTTGTTGGGTGCTCAGGCACCCAAGGCCCCAGGGAGTTGGCACCTATGCTTCACGGTAAGTACTGTCACCTTTCCCCCCTGAAGAAAAGCACTGCCAACATCTGCTTTAGAAGACCCCCCCTGAGAGGAACAGTTACCAATGTGAGAGAATCTGAGTTTAGCAACAAGGAGGCACAGATCCATCCATTTGGGTGGACATTGAGACATGCGCACACCAGCTTGATCAAATGTGATCCCTGGGAACTCTCATTCATGGTTGAAAATTAGGGGTTTGCTGTGTGACGGACAGTTTTAAAAAGCAGGCGAAGCAGGAGTTGCAGGCAAGCTAGCCACTGGTCTGGTTGCCTGAGGTAAGAAATCAACTCTATACAATTAACAGGAAAGGTTTCCAAAAGTTGCATATTTTATTGATTGAGGCCACAAGTGAGTAACACAAAGATGTGGGCCAATAAATATGGTTATGGGTTAGTATAGCGTTTATGGACTTAACTGCAGGTGGAACATCTAATAGCTCCTGGGGAGATGAATTCTTCCTTGCAGCATAGGAAGGATCAAGTAACATTAATTCTTGCTTAGCATCCAAGCTATGGACCTGTGGCATAAAGGTAAAGGTAAAGGTACCCCTGCCCGTACGGGCCAGTCTTGCCAGACTCTAGGGTTGTGCGCTCATCTGACTCTAGAGGCCAGGAGCCAGCACTGTCTGCAGACACTTCCGGGTCACGTGGCCAGCATGACAAGCTGCATCTGGCGAGCCAGCGCAGCACACAGAACGCCGTTTACCTTCCCGCTGGTAAGCGGTCCCTATTTATCTACTTGCACCCAGAGGTGCTTTCGAACTGCTAGTCCTAGGCGCTGAGGTTTTACCCACAGCGCCACCCGCATCCCTGACCTGTGGCATAGCTCAGCCCCAAACCTTTTCCACCAATATCCTCTCTCCAGTTAATAGCACTAAAGCACTCAGGGGCAGAGCTGGCAACCAGCCCTAGTGTTCCAATAACAGCGCAGGCCCACGGTAGCCGAGACTTCTAGATTTTGTTGGACTCCAGCTACTATGAGCTCCAGCTGGTATAGTGTATTCCTAACAAGATCAGCAAATAAAACTGCCAATATCGTAATACTGTTGTGCAAATCGATCATGTGGTTGTGTGTACAGTCCTGGTTGCCACGCCTTAAAAAGGAGATTGTAGATTTTACATAGTTTGGAGAAAGTGGATAGAGAGACATTCTCCTCCGTTTCTCATGACACTAGATCCCAGGGTCATCCAGTGAACTGGATGTTAGAAGATTCAGGAGAGATTAAAGGAAATACATTTCCACGCAGTGGTGGTCACCAGCTTGGAAGGTTTACAGTTTACAGTTTGCAGTTTGCAGTTTGCAGTTTGCAGTTTACAGTTTACAGACAAATTCATGGAGGCTTTCAGCGGCTACTAGCGATGGCTACGCTTTGCCGCCGCTATCAGAGACAATATGTACCTCTGAATACCAGTTTCTGGGAATCTGAAATGGGGAGATGTCAGGGACCGGACTGAAGAGGAGAAGGAATGGTGGTGATCACCCATCCCCTTCTGTAGCTGCCAGAGAAGAGAAAGGCAGTATTGAATTACAGCAGAACTATGAGGGAGATAACAGCTCAAAGACAGGTGAACAGCAGAGTTATGAGGTGTTAGGAAAAGGAGGAGGGTAGAGCAGCCAGTTGACACGTCATCAGAGCCATCTTACCCATAGAGGCTAGTGGCGCAGGGCACCAGGGCGCCAAGTTCTGGAGGGCACCAGGGAAGAGGTGGAGGCTAGACGTGGCGCCTCCTGGCATCAGCTCGCCACCCTCGCCCGCCTCCGCCATGCCACGCCAAAGCAGCGACACGCCCGGAGCCTCTGCCTGCCATGGCCACCACGGCACGAAGCAGCCAGCTGAGCCGGGAGCTGCCGCGTCCAGCCTCTGCCTCTTCCCACCGGAGGAGCTGCCCTCCAGCCACTGCCCGCCTCCTCCAGCCCCGCAAAGCTGGGTGCGTCACCGGCAGCGCCATCCTCCCTAAAAAAGATCGGCAACACTGGGAAACAGGGGCCGGGGGCACCGGAGGGATCTTTGCACCACGGCGCTGGATATGCTTAAGATGGCCCTGCATGTCATTAGACAGCATAGATGGTCCACTGTCCCCTACAACGTGGTGTTCGTTAAGAGTGCAAGAGCAATGGACACCGAGACATTTGACCACCGGGGGCCACCGTAGGGCCAGATGCTGTTGCTAGAGAGGAAAGTTGGAGGGGCTCAGACTGAACAACTCCATCGTGGAAGAATGACTGGATTCTTTGTCTTCTACCGTGATCACTGAATAAATTATAAGCAAGAGCTTTCTTGTTTCCTCCCTGCTTCTTTAAACCATTGGGAGGAGGGAGAGAATTCCTGAAGCCTGACAGGAGAGTGCTGTTGCACTCCTGCTGGTTGGCTCCCCAAGGGCGGTTGGCCCCCATGAGAACAGAATGTTGGCCCTTGTTATGTACTGAAGTTCTCACCCTGGGCCAGCAGGGGGATACTGTAGATAGTTATGCAAATAAGGGATCGAAAGTGGCGTTCAGTGATTGGATAGTTACAGAAAGTGGTTACTGTTGCGATGTAGTGGAGCTCTATATAAGCAGGCTGACTGAACCCTTCAGTTCAGTTCTGTCCTGGCCTGTGAATAAACAAGAGCTGTTTGAAGAATCGCTGTGTCGTCTGATATGTTCACCCACAACTTAACAGCCCTTTAATCTGATCCTGCAGGACTCTGTTCTTATGCTAATATTATCGCTGCTTTTGTTATTGTTATTTTGTTGTATTAACTGCCTGCAAAGCCTGAAGGGTTCGAAAACTTGCAAATGGCACAGAATTAGAAAAGTTCTGAGGGCCTTGTGGAGGCTTTGACCTTGACATGTTTTTCCCCCTCGGTTTCAGCCCCTTGCAGAAGGGAACCGATTATTCAGCACAGCTTCCTGATTTTCCCATCTCTCTCTCTCTCTCTCTCATTTAAGGTTACAGGACGAGATTAATCAGCGCCTTGAAGCTGAGAACAATTTGTCTTCCTTCCGACAGGTGAGGCGGAAAAAATGACGACTCCCATCCTGGAACTATGGGCAGAGAATGCAAGATGGCCTTGCAGCTTGTAACTGATCTGAAGTAGTTTCCTCCTTGCTACATCATGTGCATGCATGTATGTGTCTCATGGAAGGGCTGTAGTTGGGCCATCTGTAGCACATGCTAGGGCAACCCTCTTTTACTACTTCTTATTATTATTATTAATTTATTATTTATACCCCGCCCATCTGGCTGAGTTTCCCCAGCCACTCTGGGCAGCTCCCAATCAGGTATTAAAAACAACACAGCATTAAATATTAAAAACTTCCCTACAGATGTCGTTTAAGGATAGGATAGCTACTTATTTCCTTCACATCTGAAGGGAGGGTATTCCACAGGGTGGGCGCCACTACTGAGAAGGCCCTCTGTCTGGTTCCCTGTAACCTTACTTCTCACAATGAGGGAACCGCCAGAAGGCCCTCGGCGCTGGATGTCAGTGTCCGGGCTGAACGATGGGGGTATACAGGACCGAGGCCATTTAGGGCTTTAAAGGTCAGCACCAACACTTTGAATTGTGCTCGGAAACGTACTGGGAGCCAATGCAGATCTCTCAGAACCGGTGTTATGTGGTCCCGGCGGCCACTCCCAGTCACCAGTCTAGCTGCCGCATTCTGGATTAATTGCAGTTTCCGGGTCACCTTCAAAGGTAGCCCCACATAGAGCACGTTGCAGGGGAGAGAGAGCATGCAAGAGGTCCCGTTTTCCTTCCTGTACATGACGTTAAGGGCCAAAACAGATAAAATGTCACTCATTCTCCCCTCTCAATTCTTAGGACGTTGATGATGCTGCGTTGGCCCGGATAGACCTGGAACGTAAAATTGAATCACTTCAAGAGGAGATCAACTTCCTAAAGAAGATCCACGAGGAGGTATGGAGTATAGGCCCAAGCTGAAGCTCCTCCATCTTGAAAGGCAGTTGGGGTAACAGACCGGATTGAAGGCCCAGATCCAGAGCGTGGCTTGTGCTCAGTTTCCCCTTTAATGCCTGCCAAAAAAAAACCCCAACCAGCCATGTTTCCTGCAAGAGGGAGAGAGACATACTGAAAACTGGTTATTCGGTCCCATTGCTGGGAAAGCCAACCGACTCTTCATCTGGCTCAGAGGCTCTGGGTTCTAACTGCATTTTTGTGAGGCTTGTTTTTAACGGCGTTTCTCGGTTTCATTGTATGTTAACAGAACTGCATTTCACTTTATGGGCCATTCAGGTTGAAATGCAGTTTGCAAATTTTAACACAAGCAAGCAAACAAACCTAGACCTTTGATCCTGGAGATGTTATATTTCCCATGTATTCCTAAAGATGTCCAGGTTTCCTACTATGGCACATCTTCCCTCCACATACAAAGGAAGCAAAAATATGTCCACTGCATCTAAACAATAAGCAGGGAGTGTCCGGCACTGCTTAGGATTCTAAGAAGCCAGCAGCAACCCTCACTGACCATCAGTGCAGCCTTCAAAATCCACCATCTTGATTCAAAATGGCATCCAACAATATCCTAACATAGACAAAATCCTGTTCCCTGATCTCAGGGACCATCGTGCCAAAGTTATTTAGCTTGTCCGAAGGGATCACTGCAGTCTTGAAAGACTGAGTCTGCCATTTTGTTTCAAAATGGTGCCCAGTGGTATCCAAAGAGTTTAGCAGCTGACCTCCTTCTGTCCCCCTCTGCGATGAACAGACCACACACTGATAAGTAAGTTTAAAATTGCTTTACTTACAGTTTCTAGGTCTCAATCATGCATTGTCTTATGCAGCAATAATAGATAACACAGGCAACATATTCTTGGGTAGAAATACAGAAAAGTAGCTTCAGACACGAAGCACATACTCTCTCCATGACTTGCACCTTGAAGAAGAGAGTGAGGAAAAGAAGAGAAGAAACACATCACCTCCAGAGCTTTCCCCACAAAACTCCACTCTTTAAAGCTGAATCAAAGCAAATGCCGATTCAGGGTTTCTGCAGATTACCATTCAGCTTTAAAGAGCAGTTTTTCGCAGGCAAATTTCTGGGTCAAGGAAAAGGGCACTTGGACATGGAGCTCAGACCGTGCCTGGAAAGCGCAGAGGAAAGGTAAGTGTGGATAAGTCCTACATTTGTGAATTTGCCCTGATTTGTTCCCCAAAGTCTTAATTGGTCCAGTTTTTGGGAAACCCTGCCCCGTGAATGAGGTTTCTGGATTCATGACTCTTCTGTCTCCTTCTCAGGAGCTTCGTGAGCTGCAGGAGCAGCTGCAGCAGCAACAGGTCCACATCGAGATGGACATGGCCAAGCCGGACTTGACATCTGCCTTGCGCGAAATCCGCATCCAGTACGAGTCCATGGCCTCAAACAACATGCATGAGACTGAGGAATGGTACAAGTCTAAGGTACGGAACCAGGGTGGAGGCCAGCCCAAGGGAAAGTGAAAGATCAAGGATTCCCAGTCCAGCACAGCTTTGACTAGCATTCCAGTTGAATGGGGCTGCCACTCAGATTGCCCATTCTAGACGAACAGGGCCTTGCACCATTGAGATGCTTTGGAAGGTGACAGTAAGAGATGGGAGGGATGGTGTAGATGAGACTTCTAATTGCATGCATGGCTAGTGACAGTTTTCAGAGCTGGAAGCACAGGATGCATGTGTCTTTTTCTTCACTATTCAGTATAAATCTGTGCATTTTTAAAATTTAATGACATTTCTCGCCCGTACCAACAATGGTTGCTCCAAACACCCATGATAACAGGTGCCTTTTCCCCAAGCTACTTCCCGTTTTGAGTTCCCTTTGGATGCTTCCATTTGGTGGAGAAACCACAGACTTCCTTATCGCCTGAAAATTCAAGCACAATTGCCCTGTCAGGAAGGGAGGTGAAGGGTTTGAAGGTCACAGTGGTGATCAGGTATAAGCTCTGGCGACACAACCTTTTCAACCAGGGGTTGATAAACCCCAGCTTGGGGGCCTAATCCAGCCCCTCTCAAAAAAAAAAACCACAGAAAACAGAAAAGCCTTTCCCTCAAGACCTTACTGATCTTGGCAGCAGCAGCAAAGCGGGGGGGGGGGGCATTAAAGTAGAAAACATTCAGTATCAACAAAGTTGGGCTATTGGTCAGAAGCAGTAATTTAGATGTAGTCAGTACTATTTTTCTAAAAAAAAGAGGTGCCAGAACTGAGCACGAACACCTCCCTTGTTCTCTTAGGATGGCAATGACATCCACTTGAGAGGGGCTGGAACTGAGTTCAGCGGCGGAGCAATCCGATTGGGTGCCTGGGGTAGTGCGTGCCCTGCGCCCAGGGGCGGGGCCAACCGTTCGTGGAGGTGGGGCCATCCATCCATGGGGGCGGGGCCAGCCGCCCGTCGGGCGGGGCCAGCTAGGGCAGGACGCTTCATGGGTCCTCCAAGACGTTTGCCTGCCTCCTCCCACTCAGCCACCCTAGAGCTGAGGGGGAGGCAGCAGGCAGACCATCTGGGGCAGCGCAGAGCCTGCAGGCACCCAAACCACCACGTCACTCCAGGGAGAGACATGTGGCTCGGGCGCACTGCAGGCCCTGCGGTGAGTGCCGCCTGGCATTTTGTCACCCCCTCAGTGGTGACACCCGGGGCGGCCCACACCCACCACACACCCCTTCCTCCACCCCTGAGTTCCAGCAATTCCGGCTGAAAAAAAGGCCCTGGATACAGTACTGGGGTGGGAATAGCGCACTTATGTGGGCGCAAACTGCCCTCTTCCCTGGTCACGTGATTGATCATGGATGAGCAGAGAGGGGGCAATAAGAGCCCGGCCACCCCCATAGCTGATCTGCCCAATGCGAGTGAATGTGTTCCTTGAGCCACGGAACAGAACGTTAATCTGACTTCCGCCTGGTAGTTTGCAGACCTGACCGATGCAGCGGCACGAAACATCGAGGCCCTGCGTCTCGCCAAGCAAGAAGCCAACGAGTACCGCCGGCAGCTGCAGTCCCTCACCTGTGACCTGGAGTCTCTGAGGGGATCGGTAGGTTGAGTCGATGCGGAAATTTGGAGAAGGGAGTTTAAGATTGGGGGGAATGAGAAATGGAGAGAAACCAGAATCGACAGGTTCATCCATCTCTGGTTCACGGCTAAGCCCAATGGAGAGGGCCTCACCTCTCCCTCCGCCACAGTCAAATGGAATTGGCCAACAATGGAGTTGGTTCTAGGAGGCGAGGCGACAAATGGCAGCTGGTCCCAGCTGAGCCAGTGGAGGAGGCCTGGCTCTCTCACCTCACTGTCTGATGCAACCAGTAGGAATGGATAACCTTTCCCTCCCCCCTCCCCTGCCCCACATGACTGGCGTTCCTTCCTGCCCACAGAAACCACTCCATGAAAATTCATCAGCATTTTGCTGCGAATTTCTCATAAATTACACCTTTTTAGATGTTAATAGGATATTCCCCCCTAATACCTCCCTTTTTGCACAGTTATTCTCCCTAATTGGGACACGGGTGGCGCTGTGGGTTAAACCACAGAGCCTAGGACTTGCCGATCAGAAGGTTGGCAGTTCGAATCCCCGCGACGGGGTGAGCTCCCGTTGCTCGGTCCCTGTTCCTGCCAACCTAGCAGTTCGAAAGCACGTCAAAGTGCAAATAGATACATAGGTACCGCTCTGGCGGGAAGGTAAACGGTGTTTTCGTGCGCTGCTCTGGTTCGCCAGAAGCGGCTTAGTCATGCTGGCCACATGACCCGGAAGCTGTCCGCTGGCTTCCTCGGCCAATAAAGCGAGATGAGCACTGCAACCCCAGAGTCGTCTGTGACTGGACCTAATGGTCAGGGGTCCCTTTACCCTTTACCTTTTTCTTCTCCCTAATATAATGCAATTTGGTATATTATTTTCATTCACATATGCATCTGTACACACACTTTACTCTTACATTATTTTTGCCTGTGTTACTTGGATAGAGAACGGTGTTGCAAAATTCAGATTGTTTTGTTTTTCATTTTGATATGTATTTTGTTTTGAAAACTCACAAATTGGGTAAGTTTGTTTCTAAGTGCAAATTGAATCAAATGTCTCCCCAATCCTAACTGGGGCAAATTGCTATTGGGTATTCCTCTTCCAGCATTGTCTCCTAGGTAGAAAGCGATTGTTCCACCTAGTCCTTATGTAATGCCATTATGCAATAATATGAAAGGGTTGGCTTGCTCCTGAGTGTGCCTCGTCTCCTCTTCCTTCCCTGTAGTAGTAGTAGTAATAATAATAATAATAATAATAATAATAATAATTTATACCCCTCACATCTGGCTGGGTTTCCCCAGTCACTCTTGGCAGCTTCCAACAGAATAATAATAATATCGATAAAATATCAAACATTAAAAACTTCCATAAACAGGGCTGCCTTCAGATGTCTTCAAAAAGTCAGGTAGTTGTTTATTTCCTTGACATCTGATGGGAGGGCATTCTGCAGGGCAGCCACCACTACCAAGAAGGCCCTCTGCCTGGTTCCCTGCAACCTCACTTCTCGCAATGAGGGAACCGCCAGAAGGCCCTCGGAGCTGGACCTCAGTGTCCGGGCAGAACGATGGGGGTGGAGACGCTCCTTCAGGTATACTGGGCCAAGGCTGTTTAGGGCTTTAAAGGTCATCACCAACACTTTGAATTGTGCTCGGAAACATAATGGGAGCCGATGTAGGTCTTTGAGGACCGGTGTTATATGGTCTTGACGGCCACTCCCAGTCACCAGGCTTGCTGACGCATTCTGGATTAGTTGTAGTTTCCGGGTCACCTCAAAGGTAGCCCCACATAGAGCGCTGTTCCTCATTGCTTATGCCTCTTGGCTCGTGAGCCATTATTGGTCAACTGCAAACTGCCTTGAGTGCTTTGGCAGAAAGGCAGGAACTGAATGTACGGCAGTTCATGAGGGAAATGAACGAAAGGTATATATTCCCAGAATGTATGTCACTTTCAGCCTCCAAGCTGGGTCCAACATGGATGTTGCTGATGTGGCTTATAACCTCCCCACGTCAGCTGTGGGCTCAGGATGTCCCTTCCCCTTTGCAGGTTAGTAACAGACCACTTGTTTTGTTGCATTCGCCGCTGACGCTTCCCTTGTCCTCATTACAGAACGAATCTCTGGAGAGGCAGCTGAGGGAGATGGAAGACCGCTATGCCCTCGACACTGCCGCCTACCAGGACACAGTGATTCGGCTGGAGGAAGACACCCGCAGCCTCAAGGAGGAAATGGCTCGTCACCTCCAGGAATATCAGGACCTCCTCAATGTCAAGCTGGCTTTAGATATTGAGATTGCCACCTACCGCAAACTCTTGGAGGGGGAGGAAAGCAGGTAGGGCCCAGAAACTCCCATAGACATAGTGTTGTGACATAGTTTACATGGAATTGCTGGGGAGCCTGTCAGAGCAATACAAAGCTCCTTAAAAGCCCTGCATGTTAGGCTTGTTCTACATAGGTAAAAGGTAAAGGTACCCCTGCCTGTACGGGCCAGTCTTGACAGACTCTAGGGTTGTGCGCCCATCTCACTCAAGAGGCCGGGGGCCAGCGCTGTCCAGAGACACTTCCGCCATTTACCTTCCCGCTGGAGTGGTACCTATTTATCTACTTGCACCCGGGAGTGCTTTTGAACTGCTAGGTTGGCAGGCGCTGGGACCGAACGACGGGAGGGCACCCCATCGCGGGGATTCGAACCGCCGACCTTTCGATCGGCAAGCCCTAGGCGCTGAGGCTTTTACCCTCATCGCCATCCGCGTCCCTTTTGTTCTACATATATGCAGCCAAATGAGGGGGCTGAGTCTTGGCGGTGAAATGGACCCTACCACTTCAGACTACAGGTAGGGGGTCCCATTTTAAAGGTTAACAGGGTGTTAAATACACACAACTCCCCACAAGTAGGGAATCAGCACAGTGGGAAAGTGGGCTGGGCTGTAAACACTTACAAATGGCAAGTCCCACACGTAATCTCAAGTGGTATAGTCGACTCTTATTGTCTTAGGAGTCTTCCAGTTCATTCTGCTTCAAGGAGAGACGAGGCCTCCCTCTAAACGTGGATGGGACTCATAAGGGTAATTTAAAAAAATGAGCCTCCAAGTCAGCTTGTTGATAGTCAGATGACGGAGTGAGCTCCTGTTGCTCTGTCCCAGCTTCTGCCAACCTAGCAGTTTGAAAGCACACCAGTGCAAGTAGATAAATAGGTACCACTGCGGCAGGAAGTTAAACGGCGTTTCCATGCGTTCTGGTTTCTGTCACGGTGCTCTATTGCACTAGAAGCAGTTTAGTCCTGCTGGCCACATGACCCGGATAGCTGTCTGTGGACAAACACTGACTCCTTAACCTGAATGCGAGATGAGCGCCACAACCCCAGAGTCACCTTTGACTGGACTTAACTGTCCAGGGGTCCCTTTACCTTTTTACCTAGTCAGGCTCTCTGGTTTAATATTGGAAATATTACCACGTACTGTTGCTTTGAACCTGATCTTCCAGGGCACCAAGCATTCCTTGATCTAATGTGTCACTGTGTAGGTTCTATATCCAGGATCCACTATGCTAAAACCCTCCAGGAGACCCGGGGATGAACTCGTACCACATAGCTTTTGAATATGACCAAGCGATTCCTGTCAAACCTCTGTTTGGTGTTGTCCTTCAGTCAGAAAAAAACTGTTGTTCTTTTCCACCTCAAGGCATTTTGGACTACAGTGGTACCTTGGGTTACATACGCTTCAGGTTACATACGCTTCAGGTTACAGACTCCGCCAACCCAGAAATAGTGCTTCAGGTTAAGAACTTTGCTTCAGGATGAGAACAGAAATTGTGCTTCGGCGGTGCAGCAGCAGCAGCAGCGGGAGGCCCCATTAGCTAAAGTGGTGCTTCAGGTTAAGAACAGTTTCAGGTTAAGTACGGACCTCTGGAACGAATTAAGTACTTAACCAGAGGTACCACTGTACTGCTCCCATCATCCATGACCATTGGCCAGGTTGGCTGTGGCTGATGGGAGTGGTAGTCCAAAACAAGCCGGGGAAGGGTGTTGTTTGCCATGTTACTTCTGCCGGATCAGCCATTTTGTGAGATGTGTGCTTCTCACCTGAGCTCCTTTGGCTCTGCTGCTTACCCAGTACAAAACCTGGAATTAATTAATTAAAGATGCAAGGTTGGGGAAGGATTGAGAGGATTAGGACCGATCAGGGGCAGCTCACCCTGATTCGCCACCTGGCAAAACAGGAAAGTGGCGCCCTGCACTCGTCACCAAAGCCACCCTCATCTGAGTTGTGCAGCAGCGCCCGCAGAGCAGCAACAGTGACAGCAGGTTCTTGTGAGATCTCCTGAGATCTCATGGAGCTCTTGCAGGGTCAAATGGAGCACATGAGATCTCTTCCGATTTTGGCAAAGTCTTGCGAGATCTCAGCAGCTACTGCTGCCTCCTCTTGCAGTTCCACTGCCTGAGGCTGCGACCTTAGCCTGCCTCATGGGTGGGCTGGCCCTGAGACTGATTCGGAAACCCACTCTCTTTTCCTTTTCTACCTTGTGTCTTTGCAGGATCACCATTCCAGTGCAGACCTTCTCCAACCTTCAGATCCGAGGTAAGGAACCCATTCTGTCATGAGGATGGCTGTTGCCATGTGACCCCACACAAATGAGGCAGCAACTGTATGCGGGCTGTCCCGTGAATCCGCTGGATGAAATAGCGGAAGAACGTTGCCTGAGGAGAGTGAGGAAAATTCTCAGGGATGATTCACTCCCTGGCTGGCACTTTCTTGATCTCCTGCCCTCAGGCAGAAGATATAGAAACATGATTAATCGCACCAACAGGGTAAAGAACAGCTTCTATCCATGCGCTGTTAGGCTGCTGAATGAAAAGATAACAACAGGGCAACTGACTTTCGGGTTTGGTGGGTGTGCGTCAGTAAACGAGGGGAATTGAGAGTAAGAGAGCTGAGTAGGGGGTGCTCATGTAATCTTACTGTTTACAAGTTGTACAAGTGACAATAAAGTATTTCAATTTCAATTATAGTGTGAACCACTAAGTGTGGCAGGCTGTGTGGCAGCAGAGCAGGTGGGGCAGGTGGTGGCAGTGGCAAGTATGATAGTGGCAGCAGGGCAGGGGAGAGAGGTTGTATTCCAAACCTCTGGCTCCTATCTATTTTACTATTTATCTTTGAAAACCAGTGGTGCCATTGGAGAGATGACTTGGGGGGCAGAAGAGCTGGGATCCCACTCAATGGAATGAGCAGGAGGGACCCCAAACTCAGTAGGATTACCACATTTTGAGTATAGCAATACATATTGCCATCTAAAAGCTCCCCACCCCTATAAGAACATGCAAGTTCAGAGTCTAAAATTATCCAACTGCCCTGCAGAGAGAAGGCTCTTTGCCTCTCCTTTTTCAATACAGGAAGGGAGGGAGCGTGGGTTTCTAATCCTAGTACCCAATGAAATGCAGATATCTGTAAGGTGGGGCATGTGCAATCTAGGAGAGGCTGCAAAGAGGAGCTGAGCAGGAAAAGCAAACAGTTTCCCTACGCACTGCAGTTTTTCGATGAGGTATTTACTGACGCCTCTTGTGTGCGCTGTAGGAGATACAGGCAAATGTAGCTGCTGCGTTGGGGACCCCTGGATTAAAACAGCTTCCTATATGCCAAAAACCCTTCCTAAAACTGAAGTCTTTGGAAATTAATTGGGATCCAATGAAGGTGTTTCCTACACTCCTGTCCTCCTGATATCCATCTCTCATCAGCAAGGCTTGTTTCAAGGCCATGGCTAATACTAGCTTCGAACTAGGAACTTCCCAGCTCACTCTTTGACTGATGTTCTGTGCCTCTTTACTTGTCTTGGGGAGCAAGTCCCATTGGGAACAATACTAAAGCTAAAGGACCCCTGGATGGTTAAGTCCAGTCAAAGGTGACTATGGGGTTGTGGCACTCAACTCGCTTTCAGGCCGAGGGAGCCGGTGTTTGTTCACAGACAGCTTCCCAGGTCATGTGGCCAGCAGGACTAAACTGTTTCTGGCACAACGGGACACCGTGACAGAAACCAGAGAGCGTGGAAACGCCTTTACCTTCCTGCTGCGGTGGTACCTATTTATCTACTTGCACTGGCGTACTTTCGAACTGCTAGGCTGGCAGAAGCTGGGACTGAGCAATGGGAGCTCACTCCGTTGCAGGGATTCAAACCGCCGACCTTCTGATCGGCAAGCCCAAGAGGCTCAGTGGTTTAGACCACAGCGCCACCCGCGTCCCTGTTTATAATAGTACTTAACTCCAGTAAACACAACTAGGGGTGCGTTGTTAGACGCCACAGCAGTTCTCTTCTGCGCCAGCTGCTACTAGATTCCATTTCATTGCACACCTCTGTTCCACTTTGATTCTTCTTTGTGATCACTTTGGTTGTTTTTGTTGCCATATGGGAGGCTGCTTGAAAAACCTTTGAAAGGAAAACTCCTTAAAGAGGAATTTGTATGTTACTGCATGTTACTGAGATGTTTGTCGGTCAAGGTCAAGGTGCTACAATTTAGGATCACTTAGATCTAGTGATGGCTCCCTACTACCTAGCAAGTTCTCCCCGCCCCCCTTTCCTGGTTGCTCTTCACTGCAGCTGCATCAGAGTGAAGAAGGAGCTGAGTTTTAGTTCACCGTTCTACACTGTTCTCTCTCACACACATTCTCCCAGACCTTCTGTTTCTTTCCTTGTGGTCTTGCGGGCCAGCTCAAAGTCTATCACAGATGAACAGTGTGTGCCTTCTCCAGGTCACAATTCAGTAACTACCACACTATGACAATGACCGGGCTGTTCTTTCCCTCCTCACCAGAGACCAGCCTGGACACAAAGTCCGTTTCTGAGGCCCACATGAAGAGGAGTATTGTGGTCAAAACAGTGGAGACAAGAGATGGAGAGGTAGGCAAAAGCTACCCAGGCCTTGGTTTTCTGATCACATGATTGAAAGATCTAGCAATCCAACCTTTTCTTTCCAAACACCTGTAGAATCTATGGACATGCCTGCCCCACTCATTTTATTTTTAATCCTCCAGGAAATAGATTCCTCAGTCTCCTTCGTCATCATGCTCTGTCGCTAAACTGCTCATAGTTAGGAAATTCTTCCTAATATTCAAACCTCCTTCCTCTCTGTAGTTTTAATCTTGTCACTGGTGAGTGACTGTAGCCCTTTTAATCTTCCAATATCTCTAGGCTTCTTGGGACTATATATACCTGCCTCCTTCGGCCTTTCCTGGTAGGATTTGTCTTCTAGAACCTCTGCCTATCATCTTTCAATGATTCTCTCTGCATCCTATTTCAATTTATCAGCATTTTCTTTCTTTCACTGTGCTACTCAGGGCCCCAAATGAGTGCTCCCCGGCACTGAGAAAAGGAGTGTTATTATCTGTAACTTCTTACGTCTTGGGTCCGATGTTTCTGTTTGGAGACAACCAACCAGCAATGGTCTTGGGCTTTTGAGCTGAAGCACCACATGACTGGCATCTGTTTGTTATCCATTGAAGAGTATGCATTTCCCTCAGGCATGCTAACCAGTTGCCCTTGTGCACAAACCGGGGTTCCTTCTTCCTATGTGTAACACTTGATATTTCTTGTTGGCATTCATCCCCTTGGGTTTCTCTGCCAATGCCTCCAGTTTACGATGATGAGGGAGATTTATAACTTACAATCAGGCTTGTGGGCAATAGAAAATAACTTTTCTTCCTTCCAGAATTGGTGTCAAGATGGATGGCTGGAACATGAGTCAAAATGGATGGGAGAATGAATTCTCTAAAATGGTCACAGCAAGCTTTTCCACCTATTTATTTACTTGTACTTTCAAACTGCTAGGTTGGCAGGAGCAGGGACCGAGCGATGGGAGCTCACCCTGTCGCGGGGATTCGAACCGCTGACCTTCCGATCGGCAAGCCCAAGAGGCTCAGTGGTTTAGACCACAGCGCCACCCGCGTCCCTATTTAATATTATTATTATTACTACTATTATTAATAATAATAATACCCCGCCCATCTGACTGGGTTGCCTCAGCCACTCTGGGCAGCTTCCAACATATATAAAAACATAACAAAATATTAAACATTTTTTAAAAAACATTTCCCTATACAATCATACCTCGGAATGAATACGCTTCAGGTTAAGCGACCTGGAAGTAACGGAACACGTTACTTCTGGGTTTCGCCGCTCGCGCATGCGCAGATGCTCAAAATGCCATCACACACATGCGCGGAAGCGGCAAAACGCGGCCCACGCATGAGCAGTCGCGTTTTACGTTCGCTTCAGGATGTGAAAGGGGCTCCGGAATGGATCCCATTCGCATCCAGAGGTACCACTGTACAGGGTTGCCTTCAGATGTTTTCTAAACGTTGTAGAGTTACTTAGCTCCTTGGCTCGGTGGGTCGCATAACTCCATAACTTCCAACATTTCACCAATGCAAATAGGGATGTCCTAAGGAAAAGTGGGACATTCCAGGATCAAATCAGAAACCGAGACAGCTATCAACCCAGGGCTGTCCCTGGAAAATAGGGACGCTTGGAGGGGCTGTGCTTAAATTTTCAATTAAGTGTCACCAGTATTGGCAATAATCTTGTGCATCAACCATCAAGTTACTAGTTCTGTGCTGCCATAGACCCTGCTTTGATTTTGATTGTTAGGGGACAGGTGGGAGTAAGCAATGGGAACCTGAAGCATTTAGAATGGAGCACACAAAGTCTCAAAATGAATAGGAGCTGTTCTGTGGCTGCTGAAAGCTAGGTTGCGACCCAAGCAGGGCGAATAACTTCCCTCCCGTTCTTCTCCCCACTCTGCCTGCAGGTGATCAAGGAGTCAACCCAGGAGCACAAGGAAGTGGTGTGAAGCCAGCGGCCGCAAAGTAAAAGCCACGCTAGCGAAGGGAGGGAGGAGACGCCTGTAGCTGTAGGACGCTAGGAGAAGCTTGCCTCCCTTCCTGACGCTTCAGGGCTATGGCCCCAAAACAGCTCCGCACGCCGAATATGCCGCTGCTACGAGGGGTGGGAAACATTTGCAAATTTAACTATTGCTGAGAAAGTATAACCGGCCTCTGCCTCTTGGGCCTCAGTTGCCTGGTGCTTCAGGTGGGGTTTGGGGCCCACCCGCTTTCTCGCATCTTGTATGCTTTCCTCACTGTGTCCGAATGAGGCACCGTGTTTAGACTGGGCTGTAGCTTTCCTAGATGTTATCCGCCTTGGGCTTAACACCAAAACCTACTGCTTCTCAATAAACCTACTAATGAATAGGATCCGTGTTTACTGTTGGTGCTGGGAGAGGTGTGTGTGTGAGAAAGGCCTAGAAGGGAGGTATTTTGAGGGGAACAATGGTAGGAAGTTAGCTTGTCTCCCCAGAAGCATAACACGTGTCCTTAAGAAACTGAAATATACTCAGAGTCGAGAGTGGATTTCATGCTCTTTATTCAGCTCATAGTGGTGAGGAGGAATGGAAGTTCCCCCAGAATGTCTGCTTTATATACATTCTTTACACAATGGGCCCCATGTGATTGGCTAATTCCGGGATTCTCCTGTAGGCCAATCAGGTCACAGATTCGCTTCCACCTGGAGCTGGATTGGGTGGCTCCTGTGGACCAATCAGACTGCTGTATTCTGGAGCCTATTTTTCTGGGACCAACAGTGGCGTAGCGTGGGGGGTGCAGGGGGCGCCGGCCGCACCGGGCGCAACATCTGGGGGGGGCGCGCTCGCACTCGCAGGTCTCTGCCCCTACCTGGCTCACTCACTCTCTCTCTCTCACTGCAGTGCTGGCTGTGCGAATCCGATCCGAGCCTCCGGGTCGCCACCCACTGTGGAGGGGAGGGTGCCGGGCGTGCGGTGCGGAGAGAGAGCGAGGGACTATCTGGGGGAGGGACAGTGCAGCGGGGGGCGCAAATTACTTGCCTTGCCCCGGGTGCTGACAACCCACGCTACGTCACTGGGGACCAATCAGGCTGCTGCACTCTGAATCCTATTGTTCTAGGACCAACCAGACTGCTGCATTTTAGATCCTATTCAACTCAGTACATAACAGAAACGCTTGTGACAAGATAGCAATTCATCTTGCAAATTATCCCAAAATAGTGAAAATGGTCCCTTCTGAATGTTTAGCTGTGACGCAAAGCTGTTAAAGATGCCTTGTTGAGGGGCTAATAAACACTGTGGGATAGAGTGGGGAGTTATCAGGACCACATCAGGAGAGGGGTCTTTGCCGTTCTTCCCATATGACAGCTATTTAAAACCTTAAAGCTGTCCCTGTCAGCTAGTTTGCTCCTGCATTGGATGAGTTTTGTTCATGTATGAAGTTTTTCCCGCTGCTAGATTTGGAGTTGGAAAGGAATACTGGTCCAAGTTGGCTAGTGACTGCAGTTTTCACCTCACCCGTGGGCCTCCACCGCAATCTCTTCTCATGGTCTAATCTGCGGCAAGGTTGGTGGCCCAATGTGTGCTTCCTGGCCAAGCGGGATTTGAATTTGGGTCTCCCCAGTACTAGTTCAATGCTTAGCCCCTACAGCAGAATTTGGGCACCTTCTAAATCGATGCAACCTGTGTTTTACATATAGCCAAGTACATGTGTTGGAGCTTCTCACACCCCAGACCTCTCAGAACTTAGGACAACTGCCTCCTTTTCTGCCCTCCTGTCAGACTATAAAAGCCTTAAGAACCTAGTCAACAAATAAACACTTCTTTTATCTTCTTCCTTTAAGAGGCAGCCTCTGCTTTTTGGGGGGGTTCTCCTCTGCCCTCTTTCCATAACTCCCTCTGAGGTTTATAAGTCATCAGGAAGAGTCTGGAATTTCGCAGCCTCTTATCAACCTTAGGTTACCCACTGGCAACGCAGCCAGGTCAATTACTAGCCAAGTAATAGAGGAGAAATGGGATTCAGAAATGATTTAAAGGGGAACTTGCCAAAATCACACTTTTCAGAACACTTTGCAAACTGAAACATAGCCATCCTTTTCCATTCCCCAGCCGAATAATGTGTACAGATATGCACATACTGGGGTAAAAAGTGTGTAAAGGGCATAGGTAAGTGAAAAGATCATGCAAAAATGCATATTAGGGGAAATTTATTTGCGAAAATGTGTACATTAGAAAGACTATGCACTAAAACACTGATGATGTTGATGATTATAATCACATTATTATTATTATTATTATTATTATTATTATTATTATCACAAACAGATGTGGAACTGTGGGAAACTGGAAAAATGAGAAATGAAGAGACACAAAATATGTCAGGTTCACTCATCCCTGCTAGTTGAGCTCCTTGTGAGCAAGCAGCTGGTCTCTACACCCCCACACCCCTTGACCCAAGTAAATGGGTGAGGCCGGTGTATTATTGTGAGGGCTGCCATTTAAGCAATCTGCAGAAAATAGTGTCTCAATAACATATAGAGGGATGCCGTGCCATGGAAAATTTTGAAGGCTGATGTGAATGATACTGAAGGACGGTGGTGTGGCAGAAAAGAGAGAGAGAGAGAGAGAGAGAGAGAGAGAGAGAGAAAGAAAGAAAGAAAGAAAGAAAGAAAGAAAGAAAGAAAGAAAGAAAGAAATTAGGGCACCCCGGAAAGATAGTGACATATTGCAAATGATCAGGTGAGCAAGTCGCCTCTATGATTACTGATCTAGGAGACCAAGTGTAAAGATCAAAGCTTGATAGAACTTGCTACAGGTTTAGCCTAGTAAAAAGAATATAAAATGTGATCGTAATTGTCTTCAAGCATTTAAAAAGCTGCCTTGAATGCTGGCACACTCCATTCTGAGTCATATTAAACTCAGTGGGACTTGCTTGGAAGTTGACAGACATAGGCTTGTACTGGCCCTTGAACACAGAAGAGGACAGGGAAATTATGTGCTCAACAGTTTATCCAAAATACCTTTTTAATACAACCTGACCTTTACCTGTGTGCCCATAAAAACAGATAACTAGCCCTACTAAAACCAATACCACAGAGATTGTTATTGTTAGATACAAAAATGTTAAACTCAGATGTTTGTCACCTTTTGTAACCATCGCTGGCACCTAAACAATCTACAACCTTTCTGCTGTTCTTTGTGTACTGCCGAATATATGTACCTTAGCCTCTCAATATTACTTGCATATTTCCAAATGTCAGGTCAATTTCTAATGCTGTATTTAAACCCTTTGCAATCACTAAAAGTATTATGATGTGAAGCAATGAGTTTTTAATTTTCTTTTATGAAAAAATGCACTCCCACTTATTTTAATCTGCCTTTTGAAAGTGTTTCATAAAGCAATAAAAAAAAAAAATTATATCCCGCCCTCCCCAGCTGAAGCCGGGCTCAAAGCGGCTTCTTTCCCAATTTTTTTCATCATTTATAGGGGCTATTTATATCCTGCCCTTCAATGAATGTCCAGGATGCCTTACAGAAGCAAATACCTATGTGTGCATATATACAAAAACAGTTACATTACATAAAAACACATATAAATAACCACACACACACACACGTACGTGCAGCAGAAAATCATATGTGCTGAGTTTAAAACAATAATAATGGAAGTGAATGGAAAATAAAAGATCTGAAGAAATACAAATATATTTGTCTGGGACAGGAATTACTGGTACATTAATGTAGGTTTGGTGTGCCAGGGAAGCCTCCTTGCAGAGAATGTTCCAGGTTAGGACATCACAGCGGAAAAAGCCCTTTCTGTAGTACGTTCCCATGACTTTTGGAAAGAGCAGTGTGGAAACAATACTAAAAGTGCACATAAATAGGAAACGTTATACACAACTTCCAAAAGGCGGCTGACAAATTCAGTCTGACTCTGTTGTGCCCCAAAGTGTCTGCCGATAGCATTGATAAGGGCTCACCATTCTCCTCCTCTTCTTCTTCTTCCCATTTCCTTTTCCTTTATCAGGGCCTTTGTAGCAACTCTGGCTCAATACACTGTCCCCTGCCCTCAAATCACCTATCCTGAGTTAAGCAGCCTTTGAGCCTGCTAGGAGTGCAACCACAGCAGACATCGAATGCCTTCCACCCATTTCCAACACCAGCCACTGGAGGAACCCATGTCAATAAATCTGCAGAGCTGATTGGAAGCAAATAAGATAATAATAATAATAATAATAATAATAATAATTTATTATTTATACCCTACTCTTTGTAGGGTATTTATACCCTACTACTCTTTGTAGTTCTGTTCTTTGTTTACCCCAGAAATATTTGTGCTTAATTAGTTTTAGTGGTTTAACTTGTCCCCACGTGGGTTGGTGGAAATGCTCAGAAGAAATCTGATTGGTTCTTACGAACACTCTGTAAAAAGCTCTTTTGTGAATAAAAACTACCTGGGCCAGGGGGCTGCAGACACGGGACAGGCACAGAGAGACGATTATACGCACCCTTCCCAGAGTCTTGTTGGTTCAAGTCTCTGTGTGTATACTTATTAATCAGAATTCAATCCTTCCTTTACTTTGCGAAAGCAACATGCCATTCCTTCTAGGAATGAGATGACGCTTGTTTTAACAAATTTGAAAGCTACCCCACATAGGAGGAAAAAAATCCTCCGAAAAGGCCCTTATTCAAAGCTTTTGAAATACGTTGGTTAAGCTCAGTTGGTTAAGACCCAAGACAGTTGATAAATTAAATATTTACTAGATCAATAGGTAAATGGGTTAACAACAACAAATTTTAAAAGTGAATAAATGAGCCCCTGAAGAGTTTTCCTGGCAGGTGCTATTCCACAGATGTGCACCTGAAGGCGTAAACACAGCAGCGGACAATGTGGATGCTGACAAAGAGGAGGGTGATGAAGACATAGCTTGTGAAGATGGCCTTGATGGCGTATTGTGTCTCAGGATCATCAATGCTTCTCTTGTGGCGGCTCTCGTACACAACAGAGAGCCGAAAGCCAGCCACCAGTTGTCCCTCTCGCCAGCAGTAGTAGACTCCTCTGTCATCCATCTGGGCAAAGCGTATGTGCAGATGGTTTCCGTGGTCAATGAAGACCCTCATGCTCTTGTTGACCCCGGTAAGGAACCTGGTGAGGTACATCCGGGTTGAGTCTTTGTCCCAAGCCACAGCATGCTCTGGCCTGGCACCAGGGCAGGCTATGATCAGCCCAGTGCCAAGGGATTGCTTGTGGAATTGGATAGGGACGTCGGGAACCCAGGGTTTTTCCCCAAGCTTGGAGATGACATCTGAGATGGATGCCTCTCCCATGGAGGACATCTTTTTCCTGCAAGGTGCCATGCAACTTCGGATAACGACCTCGGGCTTCCTATTCGGAACCCCCCGAAACTGCTTTGGGACAGACTTGGAGCCACAGGAAGCCACCTCTGGTATGGTGGTACGGTATCGACTGAGCAGATAGGGGCTCTGCACATAGCAAAGCCCAACTCTCCGCTGCTCACCTCTGACATCGCAGCGATTGCACTTGGTCCATTCCCAGAAGACGGTAAAGACTACAAAGTGTGTTCTGTTGAAGTCCTTTTGTGGGTGCTGATCCTCATCTGCAAAGGCAACAGCTATGTTTTTGGAAGTCTGCACGTCTACATCATAGCCATAGAAGAAATCCCCTTTCTTGGTGCCACAAATGTAGTGCCCTGAATCTTCCACCTGAACGCGGAAGACAATGAGGCTGAACATCCTGATGCTGAAGCGCCGGAGCATGTCAACGCCTCTCTTGATGTGGCTCGAGTCCACAACCAAAGTGCCATCAAAGTCTGTCAAGACCTTAGTCCGGTGTCTGCCCATGTTCTTCTGAAAGTACCAAACCACAGAAGTGACCTCCTCGGGCTTGCAATTGCAAGGCAACTCAAAGCTCATGTCGGCCAAGTAAGCAGCATTTTCAAACATCAGAAAAGCTGGGCAAGGGGTCTTCTTGAACACGTCCTCCTTCTCTATAATGGCAAAGGCATGGAGAACATCAGCAGTGCCAAGGACTATCGCAATTCCAGCCAACCCCGTTGAAGCCATTTGATGGTGGTACACTTTGGTCAACAGCTTCCGCATTGGTTGATTACAAGTTCGGTAGCTCAATTCTGCTTCATTGCTCTTTTAAGTAGGCAAACTAGGTAGGATACTAAACAGTGTGTGGAGGAACGAAGACTCCAGAACCATTTCCATTTTTGCTCACACAAGTTCTAGAATGCAGTCTCAGCTCCAGAGTGGTCAGCATGAACAACTAGCTGTTATCCCATTGTGTGTGTGTGTGTGTGTGTGTGTGTGTGAAGCTGACTTATACTGGCTTTTAGTATTGTCTGTTCAGCTTGCCAACAGCCCTCCAACATGTCAGGCAGGGTATTTCTCAGCCCAGCAACATGATATGCTTTTAACTGGAGATACCAAAGATTAAACTTGGGACAGGCAAACCAAGCACTGGAGGACCAAGCCATTGCTCCTCCCCAATTCTATACAAACACCCACAATACTTAATACAACCAAGTTTATATTAAGCCTGGATGGACAACAGTATCTTTGGGTTATTGTTACCCATGAATGAGAAAAAGCCAACTCATTCTGGGGCTAAGCCCTGCTGAGTCCTAACTAGAGCAGAAGTCAATAGCACAAGTGCCATGAGAAATAGGAGATAAACCACAGCAGAAATCAATCAACAAATATTATTTATTGACAATGCACTATCTGCCTTGCTGGAGAAGGCAGAGCTCATCTAAAAACTCAGTAAACAGGTCTATCCTCCAAATATATGTTCTATACAAGTTGTACTGAGATTAAGTGGAGATGTGCAAGAATTCATGTGTGTTCTTGATGATCTCCCACTCATCTTAATGGGGATTGATAGAAGATGTTCTTTGTGGACGTTCCTTTCCTCTGTATCTTCTCCATTATTTTCCTATGTGGTGTGGCTTGTGACACAAGCTCTAGCTTCCTTTAGGTGACTTTGTAAAGGTGCATCAGTTCCATCAATTTTATTTTAGTTGGTCCATCTGCTTGGCAATGGATTTGGGTACCAGGCACACCTTCCCCGTCTGTGGCATGTGAAAAGTCAGGAGGATTGCTAGGGTCAGTCCCCATCCTTTGCAGTTTCTCAAACAACTGTCGACAGTTTTTCTTCTCTTGCTCACTCATGAGTTCCACATTCAATCCAAAGCGTTTGGTTCCTGAAAAACTCTCCAAAATCTCCAAGACAGAGTCCCGGTCTTTGAGACAGGTATTTTCATTGAACACTGCTAGGAATTCACCTAGGAAACCAAAAGCAAGGTCCGTTTGGAAGATTTGGCCCAGGTTTTGGGATCCAAGTTGGAGCAGGAGCTGGTAGCGTTCTTGGCTGTTTTTCATGCATCTGCGCCAATCTCTGTAGAATTCTGCAGACGTCTTGGGCAGCTGTTCCAACTCCTGGAGGAGGAGAACAATGACACAGATCCCAACACAAGTGGATCCTGGCCCACTCTCCACCCCACTGGAGAAAGACCTTAACTGACCTTAATGGTGATATTAATTTATTTTGGTAAGGAAAATTGTTCCTATATTTTTGGTTCTCAATATCCCTTTCTACTTTTATTTTATCAGGCATTTGCTGTTATGCTTTGTTATGTCACAAATAAATAAACGTAGATAATAAAATAAGAAGTATTGCTCAAAAGGAACCAAGGCTCTCCAAACTCCTGGAAAGGAGCAATCTTACCTGAGACAGCTGTACCTCACTCTCTTGTTTCAAGTTTGCTTTAACTGCATGGGAGTTCCACAACACATTTCTCTTCTTCCCCACCTTGTCCTTTTTCTCCAGAGGCTTTAAATGTGATGCTAAAACAATATCCCTGCAAGCAGGAGAGAAAGGGGCATTACAGTAGTACCTCGGGTTACATACGCTTCAGGTTACATACGCTTCAGGTTACATACGCTTCAGGTTACATACGCTTCAGGTTACATACGCTTCAGGTTACACACTCCGCTAACCCAGAAATAGTGCTTCAGGTTAAGAACTTTGCTTCAGGATAAGAACAGAAATCGGGCTCCAGCAGCGTGGCGGCAGCAGGTGGCCCCATTAGCTAAAGTGGTGCTTCAGGTTAAGAACAGTTTCAGGTTAAGAACAGACCTCCGGAACGAATTAAGTACTTAACCCAAGGTACCACTGTATTGCAATTTGAAGGAAAATTCAGCAGCTGTAGCTCAGCTAGTATAATGTTGCAAGGATGAGAAGACATGTATCTGCTGAAATTTCTCTACATACGTAATTGTTAAAAGTACAGGAACATTATTATTGCATTTACCCTACCTATGCACTGTATGGCCCTGGACCTCTGAAACTTTGAGTGGCCACTGGCTGCTACTGATATAACAATATTTGCTGCCTGTAGCTTACTGTGGTGCACACTGCAACATGGAAACAGGTCATAGGATAAGGCTCCATCACTGCCCCATTTTATCTTTGGGGTGTTTTCAGAGATCTTTTAAAAATGCAATCAGCCTTCTTTATCTCAGACATCCAGAAGTCAAGAGTGAGGTTGGGATAACTGGTTGTATTTCTTTGATAAGGCACATAAAAGTAATGAATGCACATGACTTTTGCAGTATGCATAATCTGCAGCAGCCTGCCACGTGACTGCATGTTCATTGGGTTAAATTCACAAGCAGTTGACCTCATGGATAAACAGATAGCTGCAGTGCTTTTTTCTGGGGGGACGTATTCACAAAATGTTTAGGGGTATGCGTATATCCCTAAACATTTTGTGAATCTTTGTACTTTTGTCCATTTACTGTATTTATTTCCCCCAGTTTGAGCTATAAAATGGTGATTTTCTTGAGTAAAAATGAGAGCACCCTTAAACATATTTTTTAAAGAAAAAAAGCACTGGACAGCTGTACTGCATCTTGCATCACATCAACTAAAGGGACAAATGGAATTCGAGAAACCTGAATTCTTCATAAGTCGCCACTTTCTGGTGCACTGCTCGGAACTTGGCTTCATTCTCTCTCTGGTACTTTTCATCAGCGGCAATAGCTTCTTCCAACTCTTTCTCCAAAGCACGGAAGTCTATCGCACCCTCCATCTCAGGTTATCTAGAAACAACAGGACATTTAAAAAACAAACAACTCTTATCCTGAAGAACTCTAGAAACACATCTTGTGGGAATCAAAGCATTGGGGGGCACCCAAGTGCAGAGAAATTAAGCTATGCTACTGAATGCTAATCCGCGAATATCGCTATGCAGTTCCCACCATAGCTGTCAACCTTCCCTTTTTTTGCGGGAAATTCCCTTATTCCAGCGCCGTTTCCCGCTGCTATCCCGGATTGTTAGATATCCCGTAGACTGTCCGGGACAGGTGAGGCTGTTGATCCCTTATTTTCGAGGCTGCTGATCCCTTATTTTCACATCTGAAAGTTGACAGTTATGCTTCCCACTTCCCAAGCGGCCAAAGGTTCCAGGAGTGGAGATGCACCAAGGGGTTTTTGCTTTCTTCGGAGAGTGAGAACAAAACATTTACAGTAGCTTTGCAATATTTGCTTGATTTTTACAGCAAAGAGCACTGCAGAAGCATATCAATATGGCAAAGCATCGGGTTCTCAGAGGAAGCCCCTGCGCCCTGAGGTGCAGGGAATGTCCCGTGTCCCTTTTAGCTCGGGGTGGGGTGGTATCTCATCCCTCAATTCTGATGCGTCATTCCAAGGACTGGTCCATATCCTGCACCTATGAGTTCCACGGGTCTACGTGGAAAAACGACCCTGGGTACCACTCCCAGATAATGAGGAACTGAGGTTATTTATTACACCGGTTTAGGGCTCTGCGGAAATCGTCTCCAAATCCACCCCCGCTTTCCCCGTTCCCCACCCCGCACCGGCTAGGCATCAGGTTTCCATAGCAACGAGGCCTAGGTTTGGTTTCCATAACAACCAGACCACGCCGGGACGCGAAGGACCCTCCGAAGAAAGGAGTTGCCCTCGCTGGTCGCCTGATTATAAGCTTCATTCTCTGCCCTCCCACGTCTATATAAGAATCAGAAGAATGCCTTTACGTGCCTCCCCGAACACCGGTATTTTATTTTATTTAAATGAAGGGGGAAAGCGACGAATCGGCCAGGCAATAGGATAGACAGCCTCTTTCGGAGGAAGCGGCCTTTCCACGGCAGCGTCGCAGTGGCGCGCGACGGAAAAAGAAGAACGTCGCGAGCAACGCGCGCTTCTTCTCTCATCGAGGGCTCCGTTCTGTGCTGAGGAAGGCGCCGCCGAGGAGGAAGGGAAGGCAGATAAGGTGCGCGTAATATTCGGCATGCGTGTGATATAGGCGTTTCCCAGCCGCACCGTGTTTTGTTCCCCAGGACTCTAAGGACTAGAAACTTGATTTTTAGAAGAAGAAGAAGAGGCGACAACTTCGGCTGTGGTCTTAAACGCCTTAAGCGGGATGGGGGAGGCCGAAACCCCTCTGAGGTCAAGGGTCTGTTATGAAGCCTGATGGGTTAAGCAGGGGCACTTGAGTAAACTAGAAGGTACAAATGAACTAGAAATCAGTGCCAGGCGCTACTGTGATGGACAGCTGTGTAGGTTGCTACAGGCGAGGTTCACAAAAAAAATAGGCAAATAAGCTGTCAAAAACACAATAAGCAGGAAAACACACTCACATTCCTACACTCCTTATATCTATACTGAATAGCTAGCAAAATTCAGCAATACAAAAAATAACCAAACAAAACACACACACACACACCTTCAGGATAAAAACTGACCTTGCTATACTTGTTTCAAAGGCTTTTCTTCTTTCCAGGGTCTGGCAACATGGATACAGATCTGTATGATGAATTTGGGAATTATATTGGCCCAGAGCTTGATTCTGATGATGATGACGATGAGATGGGTCGGGATTCAAAGGATCTAGATGAGGTATGGGGATTATGCTTCCTCTAAATGTTAACTATACTAAAGGCCACCCGATGGTTTTAGTTAAGGCTGTTGGATGATTAAATATTTGGGTTATTCATTTGGTTAAGTAGTTAATTTAATTTTTTAGGATCATGGAAAAAAGGTGTCATGTTCATTCAAGGAAACTAGCCATGTTTCACGGTCGCTGCAAAGGCAACTGGGTGTCCCATGACACTTTGAAGTCCAACAAATAAATTGCACACGCAGGTCCCGTTTTACAAATGCTCACTGTGCAAAAATTCACTTACCCCAACACAAGAGATTAGTACCCAAACCTGCCTATATGCACCACAGATTTTGTGGTCGGGAACGCATTAGAAATTTTCCCATATAAATCAAGGGAAATCATTAATTCTTTATGTGAACATTCACCTAACAATTTCCAGAGAACGCATTGTGTTCATGACACAGGACCTGAGTGTATGAACTTTTGCAAGCTTGATGTTGCCATCATCAAGTGATGAACATGCACATGGGAGCCAACCCCAAGTTCCATAATTGGGACTGCACTGGATGGAAATTGCTAGAGACCAGCTGAAGGCCCTTCATTCTGTTTTCAGCTCGATGAGGACGACGATGATGATGACATTGGAGACCACGATGATGACCACCCTGGGATGGATGTGGTGCTGCATGAGGATAAGAAATACTATCCAACGGCTGAGGAGGTTTACGGTCCAGAGGTGGAAACCATTGTGCAAGAGGAAGACACACAGCCTTTGACAGGTGAGAAATTATAGAACCAGCTTGTCAGGGAGAAGGCAGGAGTCTTCTGCATAGCATACTGGATCAGCAGTCATTCAGTTGAGCACCTATCTGCAATCTGAAATGGGAAAGCCAAGAAACAATTTTATTTCCATTGGATTGCTCCATCTGTACTGTTTGCACCCAATGACTGGAGGTAACTTTCCAAGATCTTTCCAAGCCTTAACAGAGACTTCAGTCACAGATACCAGGAACTGAACCTGGAATCAGGGACACTTTTTTCTACTTGGCTGAGTGTTGAGGTAGGGCTTTTCTGCTTTTCTCTTTAAAGGGATATTATTTCTTGTGTTTGTTTTCAGAGCCTATTATTAAACCCGTGAAGACCAAGAAATTCTCCCTCATGGAGCAAACGTTGCCAGTCACAGTGTATGAGATGGAGTGAGTATAGCTTGTTTGTTCTCTTTTTCTCTCTTTCCCTGTGCAACTCCCTTCTGTTGGTACTTCTAGCTCTCTCACATCTACAGACAAGCAGAGGAGGAGTTAGTAATCATGTTATTCCTCTAAATTTATTCCCAATTCTATTTTGTGGCCTTGGGGCATCTTAAAGCTAAAGGGACCCCTGACCATTAGGTCCAGTCGTGGCCGACTCTGGGGTTGTGGCGCTCATCTCGCTTTACTGGCCGAGGGAGCCGGTGTACAGCTTCCGGGTCATGTGGCCAGCATGACTAAGCCGCATCTGGCGATACCACAGCAGCGCACGGAAACGCCGTTTACCTTCCCGCCGGAGCGGTACCTATTTATCTACTTGCACTTTTGGTGTGCTTTCGAACTGCTAGGTTGGCAGGAACAAGGACGAAGCAACAGTTAATTCTCCTTACAGTCCAAATAATACAAAGTCTTAACCAGATGTGTTTACTTATTTCTCCACACACCCACTTACAGAATTACCCCTCCATCACATATAAACTCCTTCCAATTACCAGTTCAAGGGTTGGGAACCTGAGGCCCTCCAGATGTCATTGAACTACAACTCCCATCGTCCATGACCATTGGTGGCAGGGGCTCATGAGAGTTGAAGTCCAACAGCATCTGGAGGGCCATAGGTTCCCTGCCCCTTTATCTTAATGCTTCTAAAATTCAGGATAAACACCATGTGGTCCTGTTGGTTCCCCCTCCCCTTTCCAGTGATGTGGAAGAAGGGTTTGTAAAGGCAGAGCTGTGGATTAAGCTTGAGAGGTGAAGGCAACTAAGAGTACTTTAAAAAGATAGTGACTGAACTATCAACTAAAAATCAAAGTAGACTATGAAAAGCTTTTTCAGTATATCAGAAGATACTGGTGATTTTGGTTTCTGTGGCAGGGAGGGGGTTGTAACTCAGATAAAGAGAATTATTTTACGTTACTTGGCAGCGTGTATAACTGAAAGCTTCCCTGTTCCTTTGGTCTTCTCTAGTTTCCTAGCAGACTTGATGGACAACTCAGAGCTGATTCGGAATGTTACACTTTGTGGGCACCTGCATCATGGCAAGGTTAGCATCAATTAATATATTTAAGGCAGCTCAGGAGTAGCTGTGGTCCATTCCGTAGATGTGGCAGAATTCTGATGTACTCACTCAGTACATGTGTGGTTCTTGTTTTTGAATAAACTGGATTCAGTGTATGGTTCTCAAGGTTAAATGTTTTAGAGTTCCTTGACGCCCTTCCAAGACTTTGGGCCTCACGGAGTTCTGTCTACAAGAGCAACTCCTAACACACATACTTCTCACACTTGAGCTGCAGTTATGCCGGAATGGTGTCATCATTTTAACTTGCTTACTGATTTTTTGAAGCCGGGGCAGTCAATTTAGATAAACTATTAGGGAGAGTCTACAAGTGTTGCTGGCTTCTCAGTTGCCAGGTCTCTATCCTATCTTCTTTTATTCACATTTTTATAAAATGGGATGGGGTTGGTGCTAGAATTTATTAATGTTTTTACTGGATATGGAATAACGGTTGTTGATATAATTGTGAGGAAATTGCAAAAGTGCATTGATTGTAGTTCTGAAATGGGGAGTGGGAGTTCAGATTGGGAGTGGGAGAGAGGCAGAGATGCAACCTCCTTATGCTTCCTGGACTGGTCACATTTAGCTAGCTAATTCATTCCTTTGCCAATTCATTTCTTTTTGTTTCTCTGGCTCCTTCCAGACTTGCTTTGTGGATTGCCTGGTTGAACAGACTCATCCTGAGATCAGAAAGCGTTATGACCAGGATGTAAGTTACCTTTATACTTTGTTTTTAATCCTTTAAGGGGTAGGTTTATGATACTGTTGTCTAAAGATTTAGATGCATATGGGCTAACTGTCAGTTAAAGAGCTCTTAGTCGATTCATCATGGGGTTTGTTTGATTAATAAATCAATTAAGTGTGCATCAATTTGTATACAGTGGTACCTATGGTTACAAACTTAATTCATTCCGGAGGTCCATTCTTAACCTGAAACCATTCTTAACCTGAGGTACTACTTCAGCTAATGGGGCCTCCCGCTGCGGCTGTGCCACCAGCACACGATTTCTGTTCTCATCCTGGGGCAAAGTTCTTAACTGGAGGTACTACCAAGTTAGTGGAGTCTGTAACCCGAAGTGTTTGTAACCCGAGGTGCCACTGTAAGTATACGTAAAAACAGTAGTTTTGAAGCAGATTAAAGATGATGTGTCTTATAAACTTATCAAAAGATGGAGTTTGTTTATACATTTCTAGAACTCAAAACACCAGGAAAATTATCAGCCATATGCTTTGATTAAATTAAGTTGAAGTGATTTGAAGTCTTCATTTTTCTTTCTTCATCCATTATTGATTGCTTTACTGATTGTTTATTTATTGTATGCCTTTGTTGTTTTGTTTAGAATCCTAAGCATATTACTTTAGTGTGTGTGTGTGTGTGTGTGTGTGTACACACACAAACACACACACAGAGCGCTTTTTCTGGGGGGATGCAGGGGTACGTATACCCCTAAACATTTTGTGAATCCAAGTTTGGCCTCATTGAAGGGCAGTATTTCAATATGAGTAGGAAAATGAGAGTAGCCCTAAACATTTTTTTTAGGAAAAAGCACTGTGTGTGTGTGTGTGTGTGTGTGTGGAGAGAGAGAGAGAGAGGAGGGGAAAAAAGAAAAAGATGACGTGGAAGAACATACTCCACCTTAAATGATCTGGCTGTTGAGTAAATTTTTTTATTGTTCCTTTCAGCTTTGCTATACAGATATACTCTTCACTGAGCAAGAGGTAAGTATATCTGCTGCACAGACTTCTCAGCCATTATGAAAGTGCAATGTGGGGGGAGATAGGGTACAAGGTGTTGCAGAGAGGTCTGAAATGCCTGCACCATGTGTGCTGGATCTCTTGTTGTATTGCTAGTGTCTCCAGTACTCACAGGAAAAATCTTGAGCTTGTATCCAGCTATGTTCTGCTCAGTGTACATCTTATTATTGAAATTATTACACCAAAGCTAGCATTGCCCTTAATTTCAATGGGTGTATTCCAACTAAGACTAATGCCAGGTGCAATCCTTTGTCTCTCTGCTTGAGTTTCTCATAATGTCGAATTCCATACCAGGTAACCATTTCCCGTAGTTACATGTCAGTATTGTAGTCTGAGGAATACATACTGTTCTTGGTCATGCCACTGTCATTTGCCCTCTATGCTGTGCCCTCTAATGTCACGGTCCACATTTTCAGCCCAAACTCTCAACTTTCACCCCTCTCCCATCTTGACCTTGGTTTCTTTTCAGAGAGGAGTTGGGATCAAGAGCACGCCAGTGACCATTGTTCTCCCAGACACAAAGGGCAAATCATTTCTCTTCAACATCATGGACACACCAGGTGAGTTTGGGTGTCTGGGAGACTCACCCCATAACATAAAAACTGGCAGGAAACACAGGATAAGGTGTTTTTAAAAAGACTGTTTTCAAAAACAGGCTAACAATGATATAGAGAAATTTATATTATGAAGAAGGTGCAATAATCTCAGCTGATGCTTTTCGACCACACACATCTTTTTTGTCTTTTGCGCAACCTGAAGTGCTTAGTGAGGAATAAATTGCCATTTGCAAGCCAGGTCCTTATGTGAATAGCCTCACGGTTGCACTGGTAATGGAGAATTTAAGCATACTTCATTGTGAGCTGAATTGTGGCCAACCCTTAAAACCACCCTCCCAAATTTGACTGGCTTGGGCAGCTGTGTGGTTTTGGGGGTTTGGGTTTTTTGCACCATTCCTTGTAATCTTAGCTTGCTTTCATTCCAGTTGAGGTTTCCATTATAGCAGCACTTACCCCCACTTACTAAATTTAATAGAACTGACTTCTGAGTACAGTAGACGGGCATGGTTAGGATTCTGCTGGAAGTATGTCAGCTCATATTGAATGCAGGATCTGTACATCAAGGGAGTTGCCTCCTCCTGCTCCCCAGTACCTGGCTAGATTTGTGATCCCCTGAAAAGGGGCGAGTATTGGGTCGTCCAAGTCATTGTTATGATGCCAGAACTCTCCTGTGGACTTCAGGTGCTGAAGGCTCTCTCCATCCTCTACTTTTCTATCATGCTGCTCCTTCCCCTTGAACTCTGCCTTGAGCTGTCTCTTCCCTTGTCATAGGGCTGTGCAAGGGATAGTCCAGTTCACCTCCTTCTCTGTGAAGCACATACTGCAACTTTCCACTTCTGGATGATTATAAATATATATATTTTCACTCCCTAAAGGTCATGTAAACTTCTCCGACGAGGTCACAGCAGGTCTCCGCATTTCTGACGGCGTCGTACTCTTTATTGATGCTGCTGAGGGAGTGAGTATATGTGGGCACGCTTTTTGTGGGTTCGGCTGTTCTTTCCATTCACCCAAGGAGATGTATTGCACAGAAAGGTTGCAATTAAGAGGATTGCTTATGAGAAGCTAGCACCTTTTACTAAGAATCGGGGCCTCTGGGATTCTGCACCAAGAATCTGGAAGAAGCTGACAGATTTTTAAACTGGAATGCTGCCGGACATAAATTATGAGAATTCAGCATGCTTCAGATATGAGAGGGAGGAATTGTCCGCAGAAGACAGGGAGCAAGTTCAAATGCCAGGAAGGCTGAATCAGGTTTTAGTTTAGAAAGTGATGTGTGCAGTAGTGCAACACTTCAGCCAAGGAAATTTTGGGGATTTCCTTCTTTCAAGGCCAGGCATCTTTCAGAGGGGGCCTTAAGGCATAGAATATCACAGTGAGGCTGCAGGCAGAGCTAGACATGAAGAGAAGCTATCTGGCAGCAGCTGCTTGTTGATTGAGGCGTTTTCAAAGTAAAGGAAGGATTGAACTCTGATTAATAAGAATACACCCAGAGGCTTGAACCAGCAAGACTCTGGGAAGGGTGCGTATAATCGTCTCTCTGTGCCTCTTTTTTCTGCAGCCCCTGGCCCAGGTAGTTTTATTCACAAAAGAACTTTTTACAGAGTGTTCGTAAGAACCAATCAGGTTTCTTCTGAGCATTTCAACAAACCCACGTGGGGAGAAAGTTAAACCACCCTAACTAATTAAGCACAGGGTAAACAAAGAACAGAACTACAAAGAAGAGCATTTGGCAATCCCGGAGGTGATAAACAAGCAATACATATGATAAGGAGGATGGCCAGGGGGACAACGATCATTGTCACCTTAATGTGAGATCTGTTTCCTGTCCCTAAGATTAACACCCTAAGAAAAAATAGAAAGCTACATAAA
The DNA here is from genome assembly GCF_965153285.1 of Podarcis tiliguerta. Classification (NCBI taxonomy): domain Eukaryota; kingdom Metazoa; phylum Chordata; class Lepidosauria; order Squamata; family Lacertidae; genus Podarcis; species Podarcis tiliguerta. Next base: position 12,690,025 of record NC_139546.1, read on the forward strand.
AGAAACTTGCCCACTGTCTTTGATGACCCAGGAGCCTGCCTGTCTAAGCAACTGGGCTATGTACACGACATGTGAAGAGAGAAATGGACAGTAGAGGAAATGGCCAGAGATGCAGAGGCTTGTGGGATTTGATCAGAAATTATTGTCAATGTATCAAACCCAGTCAACACAATGCATTCATCGCGGACACAATGGCTTGATGCATATTTTATAATTCCTCATAGTAATCCCACCTGACGCCACATTCTGGATATTTGCACTCCTACATTGATGAGGTTTCTTTGTTGTCTGGCTCTGGTTGGTGTTCTTTTTAAAGTAATAGAATCATTAGTTGTTGTTGTTGTTGTTAAAGTTAAAGTGTGTTTAGTTTGTCCTGTTTTTCAGGGTTTCATATCCTTGAAATTACGTATTTGATTTTAATTTTCCTACTGATTCTTTCAAAAAGTCTCCCCTCAAAACTCATAACGAGCCACACGTTCTCAGTGTCCTCCCACGCCTACCCCATTTCTGGTGTTGAAGAAAAACAGCCCTGTGTCTCCCCCACCCTTTTTTAAAAAAACAACTAATAAGCAAACCACATGACACGATGTTATTTTGCTTCAGGTTTCCCTGAATGCGTAAGTAGCAGCCATGGAGTGAAGATGGGCAAAATTCAAAAGTGTGGTGACATTACACAACTTCCATTTTTCTTTCTAGATGCTACAGGGAGAAAGATGTGAGGACTGTTTTTTGGTGGCCGTTGCCTATCTCGTGCAATGTTTGGTTCCATCGTTTCCTACAGGTCACCAACTGAGTCTCAGTGGTGCAGAGCACCTTTCACCAGCACATGGGCACAGTTATCCATGTCCTGGTAACCTCTAGTGGTGCGTGATGAAGTTTTGTAGGACCAGTTAATAGCACAATGAATACATCCTTAGTTGGGCAACTTGTATGTACTGCTGCCTGATCAGGGTTGTTCTGAGTGAGGAAGGGATGCCCCTCCCCTTTAGTATCACTGAAGACTGATAGCTCTCTCTGTTAACCAAGAGGGACTGCCCCATCTCAGATTGCCCCATCCAAAGACTGCCCCCTTCTCTTTGCACTAGCACCAGTTTCCTCCATTTTAAAGGGGTATCTTCTGCTTCTCTCTGCATTTATGTGCTGCTGCTCCATAAAATTTAATCTTCCTCCCTCTCCTGCATGTTCATTTCCCCATGTGATTAAGAGCTTTATTTTTGTCAAAGGTCATTGGATGGGGCAGGCTTAAAGGAAGACAATGTTGCATTGAACACATTTTCTAAAAGCGGACCTCATGCTGATTGCTGAGCCTACACGCTCCTGCAGGCTGCTCTCCCAGCAGGGAAGGGTCAGCGCCCGATTCCTCACGCCCCACCTGGCATCATCTTCTATTGTGTGTCCCCGTAGGTCATGCTCAACACCGAACGGTTGATCAAGCATGCAGTGCAGGAGAGGCTGGCAGTGACCGTGTGCATTAACAAGATTGACCGGCTGATACTGGAACTGAAATTGCCTCCTACTGACGCTTACTACAAGCTGCGGCACATAGTGGATGAAGTCAACGGCTTAATCAGGTATAGAAATGCCACCATTTATAACATGCTTTTGAGAGTTAAGTTAGTTCCATTGACACTCACCATTGGATATAACCATGGATGCAAAGCCACACCCAGCTCACTCTATAAGAAAGAGACCAACCAAATTTGGGGAGTCTTACACCTAATCCATTTTTTAGGGAGTCCACAATCTTTACCTCGATTTATATTTGCTAACGTTAGAAGTCCCAGTGTTGGATATAGGTAAAAGTCTACTGAAGTATAGGCACCTAACCTCCATGAAATTTAAACTTTCATTTCTTCCCCATCACTCCTTAAAGGGGAATTATAATTGTGCCAAAGTTTTTGTTCTCTCTGCTTAACTGGCAGACCTAATTCATTCAATCATTTAAAGAATTGGTTGTTGTTTTTTATAACTATCAAACATGTATTTACATTTAATCGATTAATTGTAAATGTCAATGCTGGTGTATCCCTGGTGTGTCAGAGTTGTTGTTAGACTTCATAAATGAAGTTTTCTGAAATGCTTTGTTATTGTAGCAGCTGAAACTGCTGCCTTTCCCTTTGTGTGTGTCTTGATAGCAGTGCTGCCTGGTTCTGTCTTATTTTATAACCACTTCTTTGTTTGCAGCATGTATTCCACAGATGAGAATCTGATTCTTTCACCACTCCTGGGCAACGTCTGTTTTGCCAGCTCCCAGTACAGCATCTGTTTCACGCTGGGTTCTTTTGCCAAGATCTATGCTGACATGTACGGTAAGCATTAGCCAAAATGTTCGTGTGCATGTCAGGGGACACCTTGGCTCTTGACTCCTTCTGAAAGGTTCACACAACCTTGCAGTGAGGATGCGTCTGCTATGTTTGTAGCCTTTTCTGCATTGAAAATCATCTGTGCTTTTTCTGTATGCAACTTATCTTTGCTAGTTCTCAAGGTTTCCATCACGTTCTAGGGGAGTGCTGGGGCTCTGCAAATGGCTGGAGGCATCAGAGGCAGAGATCTGGTTTGTTTGCCACTTCAGTGATGTCCCTGGGTGCACTACTTTCTCCCATGTAACTAAATGCTTGCCATTCACTCCTCCTTAGTCGTAACTGAGACTGTATTGCCTGCTGTGATCTGCTTTACATGCAGCTTATAAGATAGCAATGCAGTTTAGTTAAGAATCTGTCCATCTCTTGATGAAAAGCCTATGTATAAATGCTGTATAAATGTTAGTCCCTTGACTTGGAGCACACTCCCCATCTCTTTTGAGCCGGTGGGCAGAGATGGATCAAGTGTTGTGAGGACTCCTGGGGGGGCATTGTTGTTGCGCCACATAGATCATACCTTCATCAAGTCCTTCTCAGTGGATGCTGTTAGGACTAAGATGGCGAGGAGAGGTTAGACGAGCTTTGCGCCTGCCATGAAGGTCTTCCAAGGGCAGTGCTTTATTTTTCCTAAAGGCGAGAGTGGCAGACATTTGCTTATATGGGAAACTGTAAGGTCAGGACACATTTGGAATGGGGTAATGGTGTTATCTGTCCTTTATGGCCATAGAGTTTTGTAGGGACATATTTTGCTCCTCCCCCTCAAGTTGCTGATTTTACATTGCTGTACAATTCGATGGGAACCTGGCATGCTTGAATTGGATGGCCATTATGTTCTGATAATGTATTTTATGAATTTTTGTACACCAGCTTGAAGGCAGTATTTAAATAGGTAGCCATAAATGAAATAATAATTGAGAGCAGAGCTATTTATGTTTGCATTATCCCACCCATTTATATAGTTTCATGTTGTGTTCCTATAATTTCCTAGGTCAGATTCAAGTGAGATTTATTTATTTTTTAAGGAACTGGTTGGCGTACATATAGTTGTAGCTGCAGTGATTCACTGCCCTCATTGTTCTAGTTTGCATTTAATTAATTGCTTCTTTTTGCAACATGAGCATATCCAGGGCAGGTCCAGGCTGGGTACACAATGGAAGATCCCAGGCCTCAGAGAGGTTAGGCTGGCCTCAACTAGAGCCAGGGCTTTCTCGGCTGCGGCTCCAATCTGGTGGAACGCTCTGTCACAAGAGACTAGGGCCCTGCGGGACCTGACATCTTTCCGCAAGGCCTGCAAGACAGAGTTGTTCCACCAGGCCTTTGGTCAGGGCACAGCCTGACTCACTCCTCTGGCAACCTGCACAGAATTTTGCTTAATGGTTGCCATTAATTTGATTTTAATTAATTTTTATAATGAAATGTTTTTAGAATGTTGGATTATTTGATTGTTGTTAGCCGCCCTGAGCCCGGCTTCGGCTGGGGAGGGCGGGATATAAATAAAATTTATTATTATTATTATTATTATTATTAAGGAGTTATGCAGCTTTAAAGGAAACTGGTTGAAGATAAAACTGTCAGTCTGACTCTCAGAATTCACTATATGCTTTAAATCATGTGAAAAATAGGCCACAAAAGCTGTATAAACTGGACCCCCTGCCTTCTGTTCATTTTAGGAGACATCAATTACCAGGAGTTTGCAAAGCGCCTTTGGGGAGACATCTACTTCAACCCCAAGACGTAAGGAGATCTTGCTTTTTATTCTTAATTCATTGTCCTTTTCCATTGCAGCTTTACCTAAACCATGTAAATTAGCAACCCCAAAATAGCAACTATCTTACGCATACCAAATGCTGAGATAAAAGACAGAAAGTAAGTCAGATGTTTTCTCTTTGGTGTAAGGATATTGTAGAGTTCCGTTAACATCAGCCCACTGTTCCGAGGTGAGTCAACACCTCCCAGGTGTGCAGAATAATATTTAAACCAAGTAATGTCATGTGTAGAAAAAAGGTGGACTGAGAAAATAAGTCTGGATTGTTCCAGGAAGCAAGCCAAGTTGCGTGCTGCTGAAAAAAGGCTTCCGTATCCCAAATATGGCAATCTCCTAACCCTGAGTGTAACTCATCTACGTAGTCATCCCAAGAGAAAAAATATAGATGCAGTTTCACACTACCCAACATCTAGATTCAGGTAGAGGAATGTAGAGCAAAAAAAAGGCACTTCTAGTAGTAATAATTCATATTCGTCCCAAGGTTTCTACGCCCCATGGTTGGGAGAATGAAAATGTGCACACACGTGCTCTTTTCCAGTTTTCCTCTCCTGGTCCGTGATTAGAAATTTTCTCAAGCGTGCAGATAATGGCCACTGGGAAAGGCTTTTTTAACTAGTCTTTAGAAGCACTTAGGTGTTGACCTTGTGTGTTTTTTTAGGAGAAAATTCACCAAAAAAGCCCCAACCAGTAGTTCACAGCGGAGCTTTGTGGAATTCATCCTTGAGCCTCTCTACAAGATACTAGCTCAGGTACGTTTTGGATTCCCATGGATGGATGGTTGGATGGATGGTTGGATGGATGGATGGATAACCCCTGACTGTGAATACACGCATACACAGAGTATTTTTCCAAGAAAAAACAGCGATTAGAATAAGAGAAAATATTATTATTTATTTTATTTTATTTTGACAAAGTAATAATAAATAAATAAGAATAAAAATTGTAACTATCCAACCTCCCAAAATTTCAACACCTCTTGCGATGGTTTGACCCCTTTCCATTTTAACAGTACAAACACCCTCCATATCTCTTCAAAATCATTTCTCCTGCATATTCCCCATCTTGCCTTAATAATAATAATAATAATAATAATAATAATAATAATAATAATAATTTATTTATACCCCGCCCATCTGGGCGGCTTCCAACTGAATATAGAAATAAAATATTAATGAAAAATGTTAATTTATCATTAATAGCTATATCCCACACCTCTGTATACCATTCTTCCATTTTGTATTCTGCTTGCCCCTTCCACTTCCTAGCTAGAATATTTTGTGCAGCTGTCAATAAATTTGTGAGCAAGTCCTTCACAGCCTGCGAATCTTCTACCCCATCGTAAATGGATAACAATGCTACCCCTGGTCTTTCGGTTAGCTTTAACCTAGTGATTTCTGTTATCTCCTTAAACACCCTTTGCCAAAAAATGTACATATTTACACCAGTTTTATTTTTTAAGGCAGAGATTTAAACAAATGCTAAAAACAGCTTTTTTAAAAAAAAAAGTTAAGCCGCTCCTGGTCTGGAAGCTTCTCTGCTTCGATCTTCCGCCTGCTCACTTCCTCGCTTCTCCCCAGGTTGTTGGGGACGTTGACACCACCCTGCCCCGGACTCTGGATGAACTGGGGATCCACCTGACCAAAGAAGAGTTGAAACTCAACATCCGCCCCCTCTTGAGGCTCGTCTGCAAGAAGTTTTTTGGGGAGTTTACAGGTAGGCTTCATCGTCCTTCTCTTTTCTCGCAGTGTGGTTTATCTTCTTGCCAAAGAGGACTGTCAAATGTGTGTGTTGAAGCAAGCTACCTCTGGCTGAGGGATTTTGAGGAAACCCCTTTTTTGGCGTTGAGTGTCAGTGCTGCATTGCAATTTAATAATAATAATAATAATAATAATAATAATAATAATAATAATAATAATAATAATTTTATTTATATCCCACCCTCCCCAGCTGAAGCTGGGCTCAGAGCGGCTAACAACAGTAAAAATAACACAGTTTAAATAAAATCACAATCATTTAATTGAAATTCATTCTAAAATCAATTCATTCTAAAATCAATTCAGAGTCAAATTAATGGCAACCATTGGGCTAGAGTTCTATGAGGATTACAGAAGGAGGGGGTCAGACTGTGCCTTGGCCAAAGGCCTGGTGGAACAGCTCTGTCTTGCAGGCCCTGCGGAAAGATGTAAAGTCCCACAGGGCCCTAGTTCTCTTGTGACAGAGTGTTCCACCAGATCGGGGCCGCGGCCGAAAAAGCCCTGGCTCTGGTTGAGGCCAGCCTAACCTCCCTGGGCCCAGGATCTCCCAAGATGTTTTTATTTGAAGACCGTAAGGTCCTCCGTGGGACATACCAGGAGAGGCGGTCCCGTAGGTACGAGGGTCCTATGCCGTATAGGGCTTTAAAGGTTAAAACCAGCACCTTAAACGTGATCCTGTACTCCACTGGGAGCCAGTGCAGCTGGTATAGCGGCGAGGACCCTGTAAGGAGTCTCGCCACGGCGTTCTGCACTCATTACAATAATCAAGTCTGGAGGTGACCATCACGTGGATCACAGTGGCTAGGTCAGGGTGAGAAAGACTGGCCTTTTTTATTCAAGACAATATTAACCCAGAATAGGGTGGTGTAGTGTATCAATCTAGGACTGGGAAGACCTAAGCTCAAATACCCATTTGGTTGTGAAGTTTGCTGGGTGACCTTGGTGACCTTGGGCTAGTGGCTACCTCACAGGGCTATTGTGAGGGTAAAGTCAGGACATCTTGGCTCTTGACTCCTTCTGAAAGACTTGTGTGTATTGTGAAACCCAACCTTGCTTTATGAGCATCTTGGAGGAGGGTAAGATAAAAGGATCTTGGGAGTGCAGCCATTGTGTTTGTTTCTCATTTGCTTCACCCTCCTGCTTGTGAGTCTTAATGGAAACGTAAGGACTGGAGAAGGATGCTAGAGAGCATTTCATGCCAGTAGCAATGAGTTCCACCGGCTAATTATAAGTTATGAGAAATGGTATTTCCATTTAGTCTGCCTTTATACTTGCTGCACCTCAGCTACAGTGGATGATGCTACGTTTTTGTATTTTGGGTGAGAATGATTAATTTATAAATCCTCTCACTTGTGTGGTTTGATCTTGGGGAGACAGCAGGAGGAATCCATGTGTCAAGAGCTACTAGCTTAGTTCAAGAAGAGTTGGAAGATATCAGTTTTCTCTGGCCTTATCCATCACAGCTGCAGACCTGTGTTTTTCACAGCGCATGGTCAGCATGCTGCGTGAACAGAAAGTGCACGCTAGAACAAATTCCAGCGTTTAAGGCTTAAGACGAATCAATGTGGAAAGTGTTCCTTACAGGTACAAAGTCGAAGTCAGGTGAAAGCTGAAAACTAACACAGGCTTCCTCTTCCTGAAAATCATGCCACTTCAGTTGCTGAACCCCTGCCTCACTCAGTTTTGTTCTCCCAGGCTTTGTGGACATGTGCGTTCATCACATCCCCTCCCCGAAAGCGGGCGCAAAAACCAAGATCGAGCACAACTACACAGGCGGAGTTGACTCGGACCTGGGAGAGGCCATGAGCGAATGTGACCCTGATGTAAGACTTCCATCTAACTCCCTTTCTTTGTTAATGGCAGTAGCCTGGCTGCATGATTGCGAGCAGGAGAGGGGATGCGCCATCCCTTCAGACGTTGCTGAACTACAAGTCCCATCATCCCCGGCCATTGGCCATGTTTCTTAGGGCTGATGGGAGTTGTGGTTCAGCGACATCTGGAGAGCCAAAGGTCCCCCAGTCCTGTTGTGGATGAAGAGCTTCATTTGGCAAGTCCTGCTTGTTGGCTTCCCACAGACTGGCTGCGATGAAAACAGGATCCTGGAGTGGATGGGCCATTAGCCTGATCCAACTGGCTCTTCTCCTGGCAGTAAGAAAAGGAGGTTTGGTATTAAATCAGAACTTTGCTCTACTTGGAAGCAGTGTTCTATAAGTCTGTTTTGATTTGTTGGTTTGTCCATCACTGTGTGAGGGACGAGGGTGGCACTGTGGGTTAAACCACAGAGCCTAGGACTTGCTGATCAGAAGGTCAGTGGTTCAAATCCCTGCGACGGGGTGAGCTCCCGTTGCTCAGTCCCTGTTCCTGCCAACCTAGCAGTTCGAAAGCACGTCAAAGTGCAAGTAGATAAATAGGTACCACTCTGGCGGGAAGGTAAACGGCGTTTCCATGCGCTGCTCTGGTTTGCCAGAAGCGGCTTAGTCATGCTAGGCACATGCATCTCGGCCAATAAAGCGAGATGAGCGCCACAACCCCAGAGTCAGTCACGACTGGACCTGATGGTCAGGGGTCCCTTTACCTTTACCTTTTACCATCACTGTGTAGATTTTTTTTTTTTTAAGCTATGCAGTTGCTTAGGGTCTATCACCTAATCCATATTACAGTCGTATCTCGGAAGTCGAATGTTTTGGCTCCCAAACACCACAATCCTGGAAGTGATTGTTGCAGTTTGCGGACGTTCTTTAGAACCCAAACGTCTGTCGCTGCTTCCACGGCTTCTGATTGGCTGCAGGAGCTTCCTGCATCCAATCGGAAGCCGCACCTTGGTTCCCAAATGTTTTGGAAGTCGAATGGACTTCCGGAACGGATTCCGTTCAGCTTTCAAGGTACGACTGTATAATTTTATACTTTATGTACCACTCTTTGCACAACCTGTGTGTATGTGAACGGATCTCCACTCAGTGACCACTGTCACATGGGGAATTTTCAACGTGTTCCCATGCTGCATTTATAACATGTATGTAAACTGTTTCTAAGAAGGATCTGTGCTGAAATTGTCTAAGAGCACCCAGATGGGAGGGGTGGCCAAACATTGAAGTTTTATTTGTCAGCCACCCAAGCTAGTGGGTCAGAGAAACAGGAGACGCCTGAAGGGAAGGGAAGAGGCCCGTGTGCACTCTGAGCTTAAACCCTATTCAACTGTCATGGCTGTGCCAAGAATAGATTTTGTAAATTCTGTCGGGGAGCTAAGTGTCTTAGGTCAAGCTTGATGTGATGGCAGCAGCCACCCTTGATCGTTCATGTCTTTGCCTTGTTCGTGGGTGAACTGCAGTAGGCACTGACCTCAAAAGGCCGCACAAAAGATGAGAGCGGAACTTGTTGAAGTTGCTTCCCCGGGCTTGAGTTTGGAATTGGAGCTAGGGTGAAGGGGAAAGCAGGCGGGCAGTGAAATTGTGGGGATCTCGCTCTCCTCAACATGTGTCCTTTCAGGTAAAATCAGACCTAGCCCTCGCCCAGGACTGACCTATGGTTAACAAGGATTAACTGCTGCCATTACATCTGTCTGTCTTATGTGTTTGATGTACAACCATTTGAGACATCTATAACAGCTCCTACGTTTCTTTGGAGACCCCAGTGCCTTCTACACCCAACTCACAATGCCATAGGTTTGTTATTACAGTGGTACCTCGGGTTAAGTACTTAATTTGTTCTGGATGTCCGTTCTTAACCTGAAACTGTTCTTAACCTGAAGCACCACTTTAGCTAATGGGGCCTCCTGCTGCCGCAGGAACACGATTTCTGTTCTCATCCTGAAGCAAAGTTCTTAACCCGAGGTACTATTTCTGGGTTAGCGGAGTCTGTAACCTGAAGCGTATGTAACCTGAAGCGTATGTAACCCGAGGTACCTCTGTATATGAGTCCATAGAATAATGAACTTAATGGGTTTGGCCCAGGTGTTCCCTCAGCCCAGTATTGGCAGCCTCGTCCTGGACAGCAGTGTCTGGATTTGGTCGATCAGATTCCAGGAAAGAAATCTGCAAAGCAGCTGTTTTTCCTCTGGACCGTGGCCACTGTTTTCATACTCCTTTGCCTGTATCCGTGGTACACAAAGGCTGATCTTTGTCAAAACCTTTTTTGTCTGGAAGGGCCCGCTTATGTGCCACACCACAAAGATGTACAGTACGGACGATGGGGTCCAGTTCCATGCTTTTGGCAGGGTGCTGAGTGGGACCATCCACGCGGGGCAGCCTGTCAAGGTCCTTGGAGAAAACTACACCTTGGAAGATGAGGAGGACTCGCAGATTTGCACGGTGGGGCGCCTCTGGATCTCTGTAGCAAGGTAGGCGTTTCTGGTGAAGGCTTTACGCGGGATCCCTGCTTTGCATTCTCCGTGCAGGTTGGGGTGCCAGGAGCAGTGTGAAACCCAGCACACAGTCCGGGATTTCTGCTGCTGTTGAAAGCTGCAGAGTGTGGGAGGGCACAGGCTGTGTGCTGGGCTTGACACCAGTAGTCAGGAGCTGTGCTGTTTTGTTGTTGTCGTTTAGTCGTGTCGGACTTTTCATGACCCCATGGACCAGAGCACGCCAGGCACTCCTGTCTTCCACTGCCTCCCGCAGTTTGGTCAAACTCATGCTGGTAGCTTTGAGAACCCTGTCCAACCATCTTGTCCTCTGCCGTCCCCTTCTCCTTGTGCCCTCCATCTTTACCAACATCAGGGTCTTTTCCAGGGAGTCTTCTCTTCTCATGAGGTGGCCAAAGTATTGGAGCCTCAGCTTCAGGATCTGTCCCGCCAGTGAGCACTCAGGGCTGATTTCCCGAAGAATGGATGCATTTGATCTTCTTGCAGTCCATGGGACTCTCAAGAGTCTCCTCCAGCACCATAATTCAGAAGCATCAATTCTTCGGCGATCAGCCTTCTTTATGGTCCAGCTCTCACTTCCATACATCACTACTGGGAAAACCATAGCTTTAACTATACGGACCTTTGTTGACAAGATGATGTCTCTGCTTTTTAAGATGCTGTCTAGGTTTGTCATTGCTTTTCTCTCAAGAAGCAGGCGTCTTTTAATTTCGTGGCTGCTGTCACCATCTGCAGTGATCATGGAGCGCAAGAAAGTAAAATCTCTCACTGCCTCCATTTCTTCCCCTTCTATTTGCCAGGAGGTGATGGGCCCAGTGGCCATGATCTTTGTTTTATTGATGTTGAGCTTCAGAGCATATTTTGCACTCTCCTCTTTCACCCTCATTAAAAGGTTCTTTAATTCCTCCTCACTTTCTGCCATCAAGGTTATGTCATCTGCATATCTGAGGTTGTTGATATTTCTTCCGGCAATCTTAATTCCGGCTAGGGATTCATCCAGCCCAGCCTTTCGCATGATTCATATAAGTTAAATAAGCAGGGAGACAATATACAGCCTTGTCGTACTCCTTTCCCAATTTTGAACCAATCAGTTGTTCCATATCCAGCATGATTTGTGGTCCCCACAACGCTTTCCCCTTGTCTCTTCTCTCTACATATGGCTGGCCTGCATCTGAGTGGTTTCCCACTTTCAGACAAACTGTTCAGAGACAAACTAGACTGATTACACACACACACACACACACACACACACACACACTGTGCAGAAGTCACAGTTATGGACAGCCAAGAACAGTGTATTCCTTGGATGGGAAGCATGACTTGTTCAAAGGTGGAAAGAAGTCATGTGTATTATGGGCTGTCCCGTGAATCCGCTGGATGACATCGCAGAAGAACGTTGCCTCAGGAGAGTGAGGAAAATTCTCAGGGATGATTCACACCCTGGCCGGCACTTTCTTGATCTCCTGCCCTCAGGCAGAAGATATAGAAGCATGATTAGTCACACCAACAGGGTAAAGAACAGCTTCTATCCGTGGGCTGTTAGGCTGCTGAATGAAAAGATAGCAACAGGGCAACTGACTGTTTGGTGGGTGTGCGTCAGTAAACAAGGGGAATTAAGACTAAGAGAGCTGGGGGGGTGTGCTTGTGTAATCTCACTGTATACAAGTTGTACAAGTGACAATAAAGTATTTCAATTTCAATTCAATGTGTCTTATTTCAGGTATCACATAGAGGTCAACAGAGTCCCTGCTGGCAACTGGGTGCTCATCGAGGGAGTGGACCAGCCTATTGTGAAGACAGCCACCATCACTGAGCCCAGAGGCAATGAAGAGGTAAAGCAGCCGTCCTCAACATCTCCCTTGTCTTGTGGGCAATGGAAATAGATACGAGAACAGCATGGTGCCTGCCCTCTGCAGCAGACCAATGTGGCATTCTGCATTGACACATTCTCCTTGCCTGTTCCTCCATACAGTCTGTTTTAGCCAAATCATATACTGTAAAAGGCTCCTCCTCAGCTGTGTGTGTATGTATTGGCCAGCTTGAGGTGTGCTTTGAGTTTTGAGTAGACCAGGACATTAAGAATCTCTAGGTAATTTGTTTTTCTAGTTTGTTCTTGTGCTGGCATAGAGCTGGTTAAGACATAATTTCAGGTTACTACAGTGGTGCCTCGCAAGACGAAATTAATTCGTTCTGCGAGTTTTTTCGTTCTACGAGTTTTTTCGTCTTGCGAAGCACCAATGTGTATTGACGGTTTCCCATAGGAATGCATTGGTGGTTTAAAAAAAAAAAAGGCGCAAGACATTTCGTCTTGCGAAGCAAGCCCATAGGGAAATCCGTCTTGCGAAGCAACTCAGAAAACGAAAAACTCTTTCGTCTTGCGAGTTTTTCATCTTCCGAGGCATTCGTCTTGCGAGGTACCACTGTAAACCATGGTTTATTAAGCAGAGAACAAGTGTTGGGGCCCACACACGCCTCCTCCCTCATGCCAGCTTCTGTTGTGGTTTGTTTAAACCATGGTTCATCTGAACTGGGAAATCGTGATTTAATCTATTTGCTAACCAGCATATGAAACAAAAATCCTCTTATCCATAGAGGATCATTGTTATAACCCCAAGTCTGCCACTTGGAGCTCTTTGGAAGAAAGGCAGAGCACAGTTACTGATTATGGTTATGATAATTATCTTCTTGTTCTATTTCAGGCTCAGATCTTCCGCCCTTTGAAATTCAACACCACATCTGTCATTAAAATAGCTGTTGAGCCTGTCAACCCCTCTGAGCTCCCCAAGATGCTGGACGGTCTGCGTAAGGTTAATAAGAGCTACCCGTCTCTCACCACCAAGGTGTGTGCGATTGCTTGGGATGGGTGGGATGGAGAGGCAGTAGGAACAGGGAGCAGACTGCAACTTTCCTTCTCCACACTGTATCAAGTCCCCTTTAGGGCAGAATTCTAGGCAATCAGAAAACCTCCTGGGGCAAGGTTTTAAAAAGCACAGCTTTGAGGCGTGGGCCAATGACAAGGGTGCCTGGGAGGCCAGATTCGTGGCAGGAGCTCAAGGCTCTGTTTCATTTCATTTCTTTTTTATTGGTAGGTCTTTGCTGAGATGTGCTTTTTACACTTCTGCTGTATGGCAAAGTCGAAAAGCGGGATGTGCTTTGTATAGGTGCCTCAAAATGTACCATATTTTTTGCTCTATAAGACTCACTTTTTCCCTCCTAAAAAGTAAGGGGAAATGTGTGTGCGTCTTATGGAGCGAATGCAGGCTGCGCAGCTATCACAGAAGCCAGAACAGCAAGAGGGATTGCTGCTTTCACTGCGCAGCGATACCTCTTGCTGTTCTGGCTTCTGAGATTCAGAATATTTTTTTTCTTGTTTTCCTCCTCCAAAAACTAGGTGCGTCTTGTGGTCTGGTGCGTCTTATAATAGAGCGAAAAATACGGTAGTTACAGCGACAATGTGGGAAACAGCAATACTCATGGGTTGTGGGCATTAAGTCTGAGTGTATTACTTGGCGTGTGTTTCCTTGTGCACTGATTCTGTCTTAAATGCACAGTTGCTGGTTGCCATTGGGGGTGGGGGCTAGGGATTCGGGGCTGTTCTCCTTAGGGCCTGGCTTTTCTACACTCGGAAAAGATGGCTGTGATATTCCTTGTTTGTTCCCAGCATCCAGCACTCTGATCTACCCCAAAAGGTTCAGTCGAGCCTTCATATTCTGCTGTACGTTCCAGCTGCTAATGCAGCCCATATGAAGTTCTGAATGGTTGTCGGTTTTGTTAAGCTTACCTTGTTCATGTGCCTCCAGGTGGAAGAATCTGGGGAACACGTGATCTTGGGAACAGGCGAGCTGTATCTTGACTGTGTAATGCACGATCTGCGAAAAATGTATTCGGAGATTGATATCAAGGTACAAAAAAGATTCTCTTTCTAACTCTGATATGTTGATTTGGGGGGTGGGTGGCGTTTTCTATCTTCATCTTGGTTTGCCCATCTGAATTGAACAAGGGAGGTTGGGTCCATCACTCAGTTTTTTTTATCACCTCTACCCCATTCTTCTATTCACTTTTCAAAGGTAGCTGACCCTGTTGTCACATTCTGCGAGACGGTTGTGGAAACCTCTTCCCTGAAGTGTTTTGCCGAGACGCCCAATAAAAAGTAAGATCTTTGATGAGAGTCTTAAAATGTGAGCCACGGGTGTGGTCCTATTACAAAAAAAGCTAAGGCACCATCTTGCACTGAATGAACTGGCTTAGCCCTTGGGCAGCCAGAGTTGGATATGCTGTGTTTAAAAAGTTTCACGTAACCTGGGAGGGAGCATGACATGATAGCCACTTGAAATTCCCTCCAGTGGCAATTGTTTTCAATTCAGCAAGCTGTTCATATTATCCCTACGGGTTGGGATATTTTCTTTATGCTGCCATAGGCAATTTTTCCAGAAGCAGAAGAAGATGTATAATTTTGCCTAGAAGGAAAGCAAGCATTTTGTTTATGTCCGCAGGCCTTTATTGCTTGCAGTTGCTATTTTGAACGAATTCGCTCCTTTCAGACTAAACTGCAGAAGCAGGAGATGCAGTAGAACGAAGTGGGACCTGTTGGGTAGAACCCCATTGGAAAATAAACCCTGGGACAGGAGTAGGCACCTGTGGCCCTCCAGATATCATTAGACTATGACTCCCATCATCCATGACGGTTGGCTCTGCTAGCTGGGGCTGATGGAGTTCGGAGTTCAGCACCTGGAGGGCTATAGGTTCCCTACTCTTGCCCTAGAGAGCAGATGATTAAGAGAAGATATATTGGCCCTCTTCAGTTCTTTAAAGGGTCTTGAGTTGAAGAGGGGCAACAACTGTTCACTCTTAGCCACTAACAGCAGAACAAGAAAACAGCCATTTCAAACTACCAGAGCAGTCGCCTTCCTACTTTTAATTGGCTTAAATTGAAGAGCAGTTTCCCAGCGGACCAGCATTGCTTTTACCTCTTCCTCTCCAGCTGAATTGACATATGTCTTTCTGTTCCAGGAACAAGATCACAATGATAGCCGAGCCTTTGGAAAAGGGTCTGGCTGAAGACATTGAGAATGAAGTGGTGCAGATAACATGGAACAGGTATGGAGTTTGCTGAAAAGTTAACTGTGATAGACAAGTACACACACACACACACACACACACACACATTTTCTTTGCCTTCAGACACTAGGAAGGTCACCTCATCTCCTTAAGAGAGGGACTTCATCACTCTTGCTTGCATAGGGCATCCATATCTGAAACCTGCTAATGCACAAAATCATAAGAAAGCCAGGCCTTTGGAGTCAGAAGAGACAAAATACTTCTATTAAAAATAAGTTTAAAAATAAACAAATCTACATCTTGATTAATCAAGCCCCACTTATTGACCTAAATGTTTCTAGTTGATTAGCCAATTAATTTAATAAACATTACAGCCATATAAAACAGTTTCATACTTTAGAATGGTTACAGTCAAGTTTCCAATGGAAGCAGTACATTCTTACCCAGAGGGCAGCAAACTTTTTCCGCAGGGGGCCAGTCCACTGTCCCTCAGATTTTGTGGGGGGGCGGACTATATTTTTGGGGGGGCGGGGACAAATTCCTATGCCCCACAAATAACCTAGAAATGCATTTTAAATAAATGCACACATTCTACTCGTGTAAAAACACCACAAATAACCCAGAGATGCATTTTAAGTAAAAGAACACATTCTACTCATGTAAAAACAACGTCTGTGGGCTGGATTTAGAAGGCGATTGTGCCGGATCCGGCCCCTGGGCCTTAGTTTGCCTACCCATGTCCTTACCTAATAAATGTGTACGGGAAAAGTAGACAAGTGTCTTATCAGATATTGATTCATTGCACATTTGGAGAGGGGTTGGTGAGAAGGTTAAACCAGTTAGTACTTGAGTTCCTTCAATGTTTGCATATCTCTTCCCTTTAGGAAGAAGTTGGGTGAGTTTTTCCAGACCAAATATGACTGGGATTTGCTGGCCGCCCGTTCCATCTGGGCCTTTGGGCCTGATGCTACTGGACCAAACATCCTGGTGGATGACACCCTGCCCTCAGAGGTAAGGACCCCGCCAGAGAGATTTGGGTTGGTTTTTAGCCTGCAGTGATCAAATGACTCTTACCTAGGACTACTTCAGTTTTGCAGCCCAAGTATCAAGAGATTTCACATCCAAGAATTATCAGATCCTGTGAACCCTGAAATAAATTGTGCAGATGATGCTCATGGAGAATTGGGGTGGGGGAATCACATGGCTTAGGAAAAGCTGTATTTGTCTTCAGAATTTCTCCCTACGTGTTGCAAGCCAGTGGTCCAGAACACTGGCGTGCTCTGCACTCCACCCAGACAGACTCATTTGAAGAAAGTCTTGGCTCGAGGCGGGACTAAGAGATGACTCCCATTTCGCCCCTGAAGCCAGCCTTTCTCCTGCTTGTATGGAGATGCAAGCAGGTCACCTGGTCTGCTGCACTGGTAGAGCAAGCAGATGTGAAAAAGGAAGGACACTCTGTCTGTGAAGCCTTTTAGCTCCAACTTCCTAAGAGACCTTGAACTGACCTCGTGGCTGTGTTTCACCACTCTCTCCCCTGCCTGTAAATTTTCTGCAGAGGGAGCTTCACTGCCACATATTCCAGTTCGCACACAGAGATTAACTTCTCCTTGCTGCTATTGCTACTTCAGCTGCTATGTGAGTTTTTCTTCTTTTACAGGTTGACAAAACCCTCTTGGGCTCCGTGAAGGACAGCATCGTGCAGGGCTTCCAGTGGGGGACCAGGGAAGGGCCCCTTTGTGATGAGTGTAAGTAAAAGATCTAGAAAGATTAACTTGTCCTGGGGATTTTCAGATCCATCCCACCCAAGCTGCGTTTTCTACCAAAAGTGAAACTGTCGCATCTTAGTGGGTCTCAAATGACAGTGACTCCAGGCTTTTCTCAGCAGCAGCCTCGTGACTCGTTCCCAGATTCCTCTAGGGAAATGTGAACTTTTCCCAGAGATTAATCCAGAGCCTTTTCCTAATTTGTTCTTATTTGGACTATGGTTCTGGAATGCACAAAGAAATTGGAGACAGAAGCAAACAGAGGTTTAGCTCGTGTTTGGTTTTATCAGTGGTCAACGCGATTCAAAAAGCCTTTGAATAATTAGGGGGCTTTTGAACTCTGTTGTACCTCAGAAAAAAAGACTCCAAGCAGCAGAAAGTTCACTTGTGTAAATTTTAGAATGTGAAGTTCAGCACAAATGGCCTTCTGGAAGTTCCCTCACTGCAAGAAGCAAAGCTACAAGGAACCAGGCAGAGGGACTTCTCGGTAGTGGCCCTCCCTGTGGAATGCCCTCCCTTCAGATGTCTAGGAGATGAGTAACTATACAACCTTTAGAAGACATCTGAAGGCAGCCGTGTTCAGGGAAGTTTCTAATGCTTGATGTTTTATTATGCTTTTATATTTGTTGGAAGCCGCCCAGGGTGGCTGAGGCAACCCAGTCAAATGGGCAGGGTAAAAATAATAAAATTAATTATTATTATTAAGCTGAGACTCACCTAAAATAACAAGGGAAAGGATATGGTTAAAGTCTCCTGCAATTTCTTGGTAGATGTCAGGGGCTGGACTGAGGAGGAATGGTGGGGGACCGCCCCCCCCCCTTTCTCCTGAACCTTCCCAAGAACAGGAAAGCAATATAGATTTACAGCAGTGGTTTGCAGAAGGTCAGAGTTCAGAGGCTGCAGAGGGGAGAAGCTGGGAAATATTGGGAGAGGAACAGCAGGAAGAAGAAGAACCAGAGGAGAGACAGCTGACAGACTCAGTTTCTTTGAAAAGCATTCCTGACCCCCCTCTCCCAGGACAAGGTGGGCATTGAGAGTAGTAGAACAGAAAGCTCAGAGGCAGAAAGCTCAGATCAGCTGACGCAGGGATGACGTATAATAGGAGGGACGGAGGAGTGGGACTTTACTCAGAGCAACGCCATTATTCTCAGAAGGACTGCATTCCTTTGTCTCTCTGTGTGAATATTGAATAAATTACTCGTTAAGAACTCTTCTTGTTTATCTGCTTCTTGGCTGCCCACTGTGGGAGGGATCGGAGTCCCTGCAGCCTGAGCATAGGCTTGCCAGCCAAAACCTTTCCAACCCCACGTCTCTCATGGTATCCCTTGCTTCCTTTCACTCCAGTGATCCGCAATGTGAAATTCAAGATCCTGGACGCTGTGATCGCCCAGGAACCGTTGCACCGGGGAGGTGGGCAGATCATCCCAACAGCCAGGCGGGTGGTGTATTCTGCCTTCCTCATGGTAAGAACCGCCCTGCAGTGCCTCGCTTGTCCCCACTACCGAGCAGCCCTAATAATAATAATAATAATAATAATAATAATAATAATAATAATAATAAATTTTTATTTATACCCCGCCCTTCCCGGTTCAAAAACCGGGCTCAGGGCGGCTAACAACAAGTTAAAAACACTTAATTATAAAATCAGCATAAAATGCAGTATAAAAACATGAATAACAATAAAATTCAAAAATCAGTTTAGGGGAAATAAGCATTAGATAGTCTAGCTGGCTGAATTGGTCCTACGGGCCAGCAAGGAGACCAGGGGAGAATTAGCTTGGGGTCTCAGAGCGGGTCATCTTCATAAAAGGGGAGGGGGAGGTAAAGATCAGGCTGAATTCAAATTAAAGGCCAGACGGAATAGCTCTGTCTTACAGGCCCGACGGAAGGAGGTTAAATCCTAGCAGATTTTCTCCTTTGAGGTTGTTCTTTTGGCACAGCTGACTAGCAGCAGCAGGGAAATGGGCGCAGTAACTGCAAAGGGAACTGCATTTGCCGTTCCCTTGCCGCCTCTCTGAAAGATAACTAGTCTCCTGTCCTCGTAATGGGCAGCTCTTGGAAGTCTTCACTGTGCAAAAGGCACTTGGAGGCCAGTCCCCACCCCCCAAATCTGATCAGGGCATGTTTATTAGTGCTGTCTGCTAATAGCAGCAATGGAGACAAGAAGGAGCTCCTGAACCCAGAAGCTGCTGTCACCTGCTGATGCTAAAGACTCCTCCCTTCTGTCCTCTTCAGGCCACCCCACGGTTGATGGAGCCATATTACTTTGTGGAAGTCCAGGCCCCTGCGGATTGCGTCTCTGCAGTATACACGGTCCTGGCCAGGCGCAGGTGAGTGGCAGCCATGTTGGTTAACTCCTTAGTTTCCATGTTGCTTTAGGTTCGAAATGCTCCCCTTTAGCTTGTTCTCGGAGATCCGTTGCCTGCTGACATTTGGTGGAAATTCAGCTGTTGAAATGTATAGTCCGAAATACATTGGTACCTCGGGTTAAGAACTTAATTCGTTCTGGAGGTCCGTTCTTAACCTGAAACTGTTCTTAACCTGAAGAACCACTTTAGCTAATGGGGCCTCCCGATTTCTGTTCTCATCCTGAAGCAAAGTTCTTAACCCGAGGTACTATTTCTGGGTTAGCGGAGTCTGTAACTTGAAGCGTCTGTAACCCGAGGTACCACTGTAACAGTAGGAAAGCGGTTGGGTGTCCTTTTCTTGTCTGCATGAAGGAAGAGGAGATGGGGCTGCCGTTTTTTGGTTTCCTCCATAATAGCTCATTCTGACCTGAGTACCAAATACTGGGGTCAGATAGGATGCTTTTCTCCACCCTGCCTTGCTTGTGACCTTCACTGGGCATCTTGATGCTGGAGACAGTGTGTTGTGCTGGTCTGCCTCAGATGCTTACATTCCTATTCTTTCTCCCCCAGAAATACCAAACATCCCATTTCAGTTCTGTGTTTTACTACACGTGTTGTAACTGCATAGCTCTGCTTGTGAGTCTTTCCTCTTTGCCCACTTCTCTGCTGAAACTTGCCATCTTCCTTTGCCCCCCCCCCCCCCCGGGGCAAGTCTCCTGAGTTGGGATTGGGGCATTTTGGCAAGCAATCAAGGGGGAACCTAATGTCTTTTTTTCCTTTTGCAGAGGCCACGTGACCCAAGATGCACCAATCCCAGGTTCCCCTCTGTACACCATCAAAGCCTTCATCCCAGCTATTGACTCCTTTGGGTTTGAGACAGACCTCAGGACACACACCCAGGGACAAGCATTCTCACTGTCTGTCTTCCACCACTGGCAAGTAAGTGGTGCAGGGGCTTGTTGGTAGATAGCAAAGGAAGAGGCCAGCATTCCAAGTCTCAAGCTTTGCATTCGATTTCCCAAGCTGCCAAGTTCTTTAATTCATAGGCAGGTTCTCCCCTGTGCGAGCAGCAGGAAGTCCGCCTAATTTGAACTGTGTTCTCCTTGCACCCCATATTCTTTGTCAAGAAAAGGTGAATTCTGGAAGTGGAAGGCGCAGGCAGAATATAAAATGGAAGAAAGGTATAAAGAGGTGTGGGATATAGCTATTAATGATAAATTAACATGTGCCATTAAGGTAGGACAGGGAATATGCAGGAGAAATTATTTTGAGGAGATACGGAAGGTGTGTGTAGAAATTGCACTGTTAAAATGGAAAGGGGTCAAACCATCGCAAGAGGTGTTGAAATTTTGGGAGAGTGGATAGTTACAGTGGAATGGTCGTGGGGTGCACATTTTTATTCTTATTTATGATTATTACTTTGTTAAAAAAATTAAGGATGTAAAAAGAAAAATTGAATTCTATATCCTGATTTATATATATTGGCACATTTGCTTATTTTGCATACATTCTGCATTTTTGCAGCAATTTATTCCACTTAAGGGAGGGGGGTAAAAAAGCAGTGTGCAGCACTGAAGTCCTTACCTCCTTATCTGCGTGGCTAGGGGAAGGTCCTTTGCAACCTGCCCCACTGCTTTTCTCCTGCCTCTTTTGTCCTTGTGAAGATGTCAGCAGCAGTGGAAGAGTGTGATGCTTACTGCAGCCTGGGCTGCAAATATTTCAAACCTTGTGTCGTCATAACCCCTCTGAACAGGCCTCTCCTGCTTCCTTCTGTCTTTCTCCATTCCTGTGATCCATATACCGTATTTTTCGCTCTATAAGACGCACCAGACCACAAGACGCACGTAGTTTTTGGAGGAGGAAAAGAAGAAAAAAAATATTCTGAATCTCAGAAGCCAGAACAGCAAAAGGGATTGCTGTGCAGTGAAAGCAGCAATCCCTCTTGCTGTTCTGGCTTCTGGGATAGCTGCGCAGCCTGCATTCGCTCCATAAGATGCACACACATTTCCCCTTACTTTTTAGGAGGGAAAAAGTGAGTCTTATAGAGCAAAAAATACGGTAAATAGCTGGTTGATCCCCTTTTTAATAAGGCCCTTTTTTAGATGTAAAACAGTAAGAGGTTGCGAGGCTGTAGTGTGATGTATGATGTGGAGAATGCTGTTCAGAGTGGGGGGGGGGTGTATCCTGTACTAAGACTTTTCTGATCCCTTCCAGGTCTGTAAGTCTATTAAAATGACTTTGGTGATGCTCTGGAAGCCTTCCAAGATTTCCACTTAACGTGCCATGTGAATCATGGATATTTGTGGATTCTCTGTGCACCTAGGAATCCAAGATACTTAAAATTCCTTAACACACACTGCGTGCCCCTTACATTTCAGATTGTGCCTGGTGACCCCTTGGACAAGAGCATTGTGATCCGACCTCTGGAGCCCCAGCCAGCCCCACATCTGGCCAGAGAGTTTATGATCAAAACCAGGCGCAGGAAGGTAAGTCTTAGGGTTAGGGTTTGCCTCCGCTGGCCTCTGCAGCTCTTGCCCTGCAATGAAGCATAAAAACACACACACACCTCCTCTTGCTTCCAGTCTAATGCTTTGACATCCTATTCTCCCCCAGGGGCTAAGTGAGGACGTGAGCATCAGCAAGTTCTTCGACGATCCCATGTTGCTGGAGCTGGCCAAACAGGATGTGGTTCTGAACTACCCCATGTGATCAGCCCTCCCACCCCCACTGGGCAGCAGCATTTTCCCAGGCAAGACTCCAGTATCCTCCTCCTTGCCATGTTAACTTCCTGTGTGTAAGACATTGCTGTGTGTCTTTCAGGGCTGCAGTCCTGCTGCCAAAGCAGCTGTTTGCCACAGAAGTTTTGCGTTGTCAAGGCAGGCTCCCTGCCGTGTTGTGAACAAACTCCACTGATCCTTCTGCCTTCTCTTGGCCAGGCTTCAGATTTGCCAAGTATGTCTTGTACATCCCCAAAAGCCTGCCTCTGTGAGGAGAACTCGGTCTCTTGGGAGATTTGATCCTTGAGTCCTCTTAAGCTTCCCACACTGATCCTCTTTTCCCTAATAAAAGCAGCTTTTTTATTTTTGTTTCCAAAACATTTCTCCACGCCGTGCTCATCCATCCTCCTCCCAAGCAGCACTGGCAGAGCCGATCAAATATTCTGAGGGATTGTAGCCTTTCCCAGTCAGACTGAATTGTGGCTTCATGCTCTGCCCCCTGATGGAGAGGTGATTCCTTGCCAACCAGTTCCTGTTTGGATGGCAAACAGGGGCAAGAACCCACCCCAAACACTTGGCTATTTAAAGTTCTCTGCAAGTGAACGTGTGCTGCCATCCCTGTACAAGCTTCAGCAGAGGCCCCCTCCTTTCGGTGAAGCTGCCAGCATTCTGAAGTTTGATTTTGTCCATTTGATTGGGTGTTTGGCATGGAGGGGGGCCAGGAGTGTACAGAGAATAAATATTTTTTACTTAATTGTAATAGGTGACGATAAAACCATTCTGGTCTAGTTCTTGGTTCCTCTCTGTGCCTGTTGGTGTGAGTGAATGAGTGAGATCTACTGCACATGTGTTGTCTGCTCTCTCTCCTCTTCCTGCCCCCCCCCCAAGCTTCCCTGGAAATCCCACATGTCCACTTCAAAGTGTTTTGACCCAGTTTTTGAGTTTTGTTAGCAATCTCTTCCAAATTAGAAGGATTTTGGAGAGGCCTTCTGCTGAGTCAGCCTTCCTAGCCCAGTACATGCAGGTCTCACTATCCCAGTGTTGTCCAAACTTTTTTCAAAGAGGGCCAAATTTGATGAAGTGAAGGGCCGTGAGGGCCGACCAAAGTTGTTATCCTTTTTTTTAGGATTGAAGTTTTGAGCTTTTTGTATGATTTTACCCCAAGAAATGGGACGTCGGGTGGCGCTGTGGGTTAAACCACAGAGCCTAGGGCTTGCCGATCAGAAGGTCGGCGGTTCAAATCCCCGCAACAGGGTGAGCTCCCGTTGCTCGGTCCCTGCTCCTGCCAACCTAGCAGTTTGAAAACACATCAAAGTGCAAGTAGATAAACAGGTACCGCTCTGGTGGGAAGGTAAACGGTGTTTCCGTGCACTGCTCTGGTTCGCCAGAAGCGGCTTAGTCATGCTGGCCACATGACCCGGAAGCTGTACACCGGCTCCCTCGGCCATTAAAGCAAGATGAGCGCCGCAACCCCAGAGTCATACGCGACTGGACCTAACGGTCAGGGTCCCTTTACCTTTACCCCAAGAAATAAACTGCCCCAGGGGCCGGATTAGGCCCCCGAAACGGGCTTTGGGCATGCCTGCAGTATCCAAACGAAAATTATATGAAAATTATACGAAAATTTGCTTATCCAAACAATGAGGAATTAATATCCAAGCCTCCTTATACAAACCACAGATTCAGTGGTACTGGACCTGCACATAGTAATGTAGACAAATAAGCAGCCTTAAACAAGTCTTATTTTATTGTGTTTTGCTTGTTTGTCACCAGACACCGTGGTGAGTGGGAAGGATCAGAAAAATAAGAGAGGATTTTTCCTTCCTTGTTTGCCTTTTCCAAGGTTTCAGAGGAGTTTTTTCATCATTTGGGGGTCAAAATTCCGTGGCTGAGAACGCATTAGAAAATTTCCCATAGGAACCCATGGAAATTGTTGGCTCATTATGCAAATGCTCACCTGGCAAATGATTTCCTGAGAACGTGTCGCATTCAGATGGCGAGACTTGCATATACTGTCTGCTCTGAATTACAGCAGCTCCCCAGGCGCTGCTTTTAACTCTGAAGTTAGGGGTGAGCCTTGAGATGACACCAGCAAATTGTTCGGGGTGGCCGGAACAAAAAAGGATGGTTGCCAGGAGCTCCGAAAGGATCTCTTCAAACTGGGTGAATGGGCCGTGAAATGGCAAATGCAATTCAGTGTAAGCAAATGTAAAGTCATGCACATTCAGGAAGAAACCCTAACTTCACATACATGCTTATGGGATCTGGGCTGATCATGGACTATCCAGGAGAAAAATCTTCCTTTGTGAAACGGGTCACTCAATGGAAATTACCCAAGTGTGCGGCTGCTGTGAGAGATCTGAATTCCGTGTTACAGATAGTGAGGAAAGGGATTGGAAATAAAACTGCAAAATACCATAATGCTACGATACAAATTGTGGTGTGACCACACTTGAAAGTTCTGGTTACTGTACCTCCAATGGGTTATTGTAAAAGTGATAAAGGCTCATAAAAGGACAACCACCAATAGGGGGTTGGAACAGCAATTTCCCTATGAGAAATAATATTTATTTATTTATATGCCACCAATCTGACTAGGTTGCTTCCAGGAAATTATAAAACCACAGTAAAACATCACACATTAAGAACTGCCTTCAGATGTCTTCTAAAAGTCAGAGAGTTGTTTATTTCCTTGACATCTGATGGGAGGGCGTTCCGCAGGGCGGGCGCCACTACCGAGAAGGCCTTCTTCCTGGTTCCCTGTAATGTCACTTCTCGCAGGGAGAGAACTGCCAGAAGGCCCTCGGAGCTGGACCTCAGTGGGCTGAACGATGGGGGTGGAGACGCTCCTTCAAGTAAAAGATTACACCATTTGGCACTTAAAAGTTTAGAAGGAAAGGCAAGTAAAGCAGGAATACAAAAGTGGGTGGGGAGCAAATATTCCTCCCTCTTCAAATACTTGAATACTCCCTCCCCCTGCCCCATGCAATTCTTTGCATTTCTACCGTACAGCAAAAAAAGTCTACTTCTGTTTCTGTGGCATTTCACTAGTTGGCTGTGGATTCCTCCATGTCTCAGCTTTATAAAAGCACTTAGCCAGCCCTGTCATCTTCTATTAATTTTCCCTACTCTTAGAATATCACATTTCCCGAAGGTCTGCTGAAAATATTTGTCATGTCTACAAATGTACACATGCAGAAATATTTCAATGTCCAAAGAAATGTTTATTCGAATGAATAATGCCATTGTAAGCCATCTTACCAAATATGTGCATTTTAATGCCTTTTCAAGCAAGGTAATTTTTAAATTGTATTTAAAATAGTGACATTAGATGTTAATATTGCCCTTAATACATATACAGGACAGAGCCGCTACAAAATGTGCTTAGGTACAGAGGTAATCTAAAAAAAATGGAAATTATACAGCAAACACGTCACAAGAGCAGTTCAGTTTGCATTAAAATAGGGATTATTTTTGCAGCCGGAGTCAAGCGAATCTTCACTTGTCAGTGTGAATTTCCTTTTTATGCACACCCGTGCTGGAGTCGCATGCTTTATTATGAATTAGATTTTGTGGCATTTGGAGAGGGTTTGTTTTTCCTGTTTAGAAACTCCAGGGTAGGGACTTCAGTGTGATGAAAGAAGGCAATTGTCACACTTAGAATGCGAGAAGGGGGACATGGCTTCAGGAGAAGCAGACTGGGCAACTGTTATCCTCTCCTTGGGCAGAGGGAGGGTTTAGCTACTCGATAATCCCTCGAGGGTCTTTTGCAGTCCTCTGTTTCCACAAGGGTTCCCTTTCACTTCTCAAAACTTTAAAAATATATGCATGTACATCGGGATTTTAGGGGAACGTATATAAAGCCGTATCAGTAAGCAGATGACGCTGCAGGGGACTTCTTTCTCTTGCTAGAGCAAACCACATGATCTCGCAGCCCTGCTGGAGTTGCCGCCGGGGTCTTCAGATCCATTCAGGGAGAAGGGACAAACCAATGCCATCCATGTCTCATCTATTTTTGTTTGGGGAAGTGGTCCTTGTACATGCTGTAGACAGCGCCTAGGAGAGAGAGAGAGCAAAGGAGTTGGCACAGAGGAGACAATCGGAATACGGCCTGTAGAGATAACAGCTTTTTGTCTCCAACATGGAAGTTGGCTTGGTGCTGCCTTTGCTAGTCAGGAGGGGCAAGGAATTATTCAAAGCAACGAATGGCCACCCTTTTCCACGCTCGCAAGCCTCGCAGGGCGATTAGATGGCTCCCTTAGTCCCTCCTGGCATTTCTGACTCCTTTTCAAACTGAGCTTTCCAGCTCTAATGGCTAGAGAAACGTTTTCTAAATGCTGGAAGTCTCAGCATTCTTTATCCGTGCAGTCTTGGGCCCGATTGCAGAATTGTCTTAACAAAATGTTCTTGGTCAGAATCGAACCTGCCTTCTGCTCCTCTGGCTTTCAAGGAAAAAAACAAATCTTTTATAGAAGTTATTTTCTGTTTTGTGGGCGGCCCGCTGCAGTATCTCCTTTCTGCTGTTTTATAATTCTTTTTTTAAAAAGACATTTATTCAAAAGTTACAATATGGCTTTTTCCCACTGCCGTAATATCACAGAATGACACTCCAGTCCTCAGTTCCTCATCAGCGTCCTGTTGGCTCGCCAGATACCCTCAGTAGGAACCCAACTGCCAATCTGATTTACTAGACGTTTTCAATTCAGGCTCGTTGGGCTTTCATGGTACAGGAAGTGTCGCTTCCAAACCTAGATGAGTGGAGCTTAATTAATCTTGACCGCTGAGGGGACAGTACACTGAACGTCCTTGGAGGGGCACTTTCCCCACAGAGGCAAAGAACTGCACCCCCCTCCCAAGACCAGTGTGGAAGATGAAGTTTAGTTTCCATGTTCAGCAAACTGACTTGGGTGCTCTGTCTGCGGCAGGGAGTCACGTTGGGCCATTTGCACACTGAGGGATGATGTTTATGTGAACCAAAGGGTTAAAGGCTCAGCGCCCCCCCCCCCCCGGGGATAATCATTCCAGAAGACCTGGTACCCGTGCAAGACCTTGCCCTCTGGCAGTCATTGCAGTTGCAAACTCAGGTCCTCTCCTGTTCCCGCACCCAGTGCTTAATGCCTCCCTTCTCTTCGTCCCCGCCTTACCAAGTGTTATGGCTCCAACCACACAGGCCTGGGCAGCTACCCGAGTGTGAATCAGGTGGACAGACATCTTCATATTCCCCCTTGCCTTCAGCCGGTAAATTCCGTAGGCTGCCACAACCACAAACCCCATCATGCCTGCAAGGTCAAAGAAGCCATAGAACCATATCTCTGAATAAGTCCTTGTGCAAGTCCAGTAGCTTCTCCCACCTTCGGGTAAGGCACTTTCTATACTGCCTATACCTAAAGACCTATACAGTGGTGCCTCGCAAGACGAAAAGAATCCGTTCCGCGGGTCTTTTCGTCTTGCGGTTTTTTCGTCTTGCGAAGCAAGCCCATTGGCGGAGTAGCGCTATTAGCGCTATTGACAATTTAAGGGCTAAAAACGGCTTTTTAAGGCTTGGGGGATTAGCGGTTTTGCTGCTAAAATGCTTTTAGCAGCTTAGCGATTCAGGAAAAGGAGTTTTGGAGCGGGGAAAAAATTCAAAATTTTTCGTCATTTTTCGTCTTGCGAAGCAAGCCCATAGGGAAATTTGTCTTGCGAAGCACCTCTGCAAACAGAAAACCCTTTCGTCTTGCGGGTTTTCCGTCTTGCGAGACATTCGTCTTGCGGGGCACCACTGTACCTTCCAACCTAGCAGTTCGAAAGCTCCGGCGTCACAGGGATTTGAACTGCCGACCTTCCGATCAGCAAGCCCAAGAGGCTCAGTAGTTTAGACCACGACGCCAGCTGCTGTACTGCCTATACTAACTCTGATCCTCAATCTCCTTTTCCTTACGTGGTATCTTTGGGAGAAGAAAGACTAAGGAGTAAACCCTAAACAAATCCAGACCGGAGTCCCGATGGCGCCTTGCATGCCTCTTTCTAGCAACTCCTGCAGCCAAGCTGGTGCCAAACGCATTGCTCTGCTTTCCTTTGGGCCACATCAGTGAGGTCTTGTTGTCTGGGAAGTCCAGGACCTCCATACACCCTACCCATGCTTGGGCCTCCCATCACTTCAGTGCTGCTAATGCAGCAGTTTGGCTTCTTCCCTAGAGGCACACTCCATTGTCTCTCGAGACAGACAAATGGCAGCATATACTGCCAGTAGACGGGACGCGGGTGGCGCTGTGGGTTAAACCATAGAGCCTAGGACTTGCTGATCAAAAGGTCGGCGGTTCAAATCCCCGCGACGGGTTGAGCTTGGTCCCTGCTCCTGCCAAGCTTGCAGTTCAAAAGCACGTCAAAGTACAAGTAGAAAAATAGGTACCACTCCGGCAGGAAGGTAAACGGCGTTTCCGTGCGCTGCTCTGGTTCGCCAGAAGCGGCTTAGTCATGCTAGCCACATGACCCAGAAGCTGTACGCCGGCTCCCTCGGCCAATAAAGCGAGATGAGCGCCACAACCCCAGAGTCGGCCACGACTGGACCTAATGGTCAGGGGTCCCTTTACCTTTACCTTTACTGCTAGTAGACCTTTACTGCTAGTAGACACATCTGACCCTCCTCTTAAGCAGCCTATTGCAATACTAGGCTCGTTCCCCACTTAGGAGACTCACCCGAATAATTTCTTTATTGCCCATGTGTTGAATGGTTGCATATAACACCAACAAGAAATGAGCTTGAATCTAATGCCCAGTGTAGTTTTAGATGTCTGGCTATTCATATCTTTGCATGGATTGCTTCTCCCTTTGCTGGGAGCGCTGTAAACAATTAAAATATTTGCAGGCTGTTTATCCATGATTTCTGGTGAAGATAGAACTTTGTGTTCAGCTCTTTTTCCCCTTTTTTCTTTTTGTAGCATTCAGTTTCAGAGAAAAAGGGTTTTTTGGGGGTTGGGGTCAAGGCTGTTTGCCAGAGACAGCAAAGAGCAACAGCAAATATGCTTTGAAAGCAACTGAAAGAATGCAGTGGCAAAGGATGTACTTTGTAGTAGTAGTAGTAGTAATAATAATGATAATAATAATAATAATAATAATAATAATAATAATAATAATAATAATAATTTATTATTTATACCCCACCCATCTGGCTGGGTTTCCCCAGCCACTCTGGGCGGCTTCCAACAGAATATTAAAATACAATAGTATATTAAACATTAAAAGCTTCCCTAAACAGGCCTGCCTTCAGATGTCTTCTAAAAGTCTTGTAGTTGTTTTTCTCTTTCACATCTGGTGGGAGGGCATTCCACGGGGCGGATGCCACTACCGAGAAGGCCCTCTGCCTGGTTCCCTGTAACTTGGCTTCTCGCAGTGAGGGAACCGCCAGAAGGCCCTCAGCACTGGACCTCAGTGTCCGGGCTGAACAATGGGGGTGGAGACGCTCCTTCAGACGCTTTGTAGGCAGAAGGTCTTAGGATTCAGCTGAGGCAGCTAAAGGCTTCCAGTCTTGGAAGATCATAGGCAGGAGCGAAACTAGGATTTATTTCACCCGGGTCAAAGACCCAGTTTGGCACCCCCCACGTGCATTTACGCGTGCACACAGGCTGGGAACTTCAATGGCACCCCTCTCGAGGCTCCACCAGGGCAAAAGAACCTAGCTATCTCCCCTCATTGCTACAGCACTGTCAGTAGGCAATGTTGGGTTAGATCAGGGCTGAGGAACATCTGGCTCCCCAGATGCCAGCTTGCCTCAGCCACCACAGCCAATGATCAGGAGTTGTGCATGCACAGCGAGGGCCACAGATCTCCCACCACCAGGCTGAATAGACCAACAGTTTGTAAAAAGCAATCTCATATGTTCAAAAGGCCACATTTCCTACACGGCACACCTGTAGTCCCATTAAAAGACCCCGGTTGGATCAGGCCAGAATTCCAGACCCTTCAAGTGTCCCTATTTTCTTGGATTTACAGAAGCAATCCCAGTTTCTGATTTGATCCCGGAATGTCCTGCTTTTCCTTAGGACGTCCCTGTTTTCATCAGAGTAATGGGTTATGGGGGACGCGGGTGGTGCTGTGGGTAAAACCTCAGCGCCTAGGACTTGCCGATCGCATGGTCGGCGGTTCGAACCCCCGCGGCGGGGTGCGCTCCCGTCGTTCGGTCCCAGCGCCTGCCAGCCTAGCAGTTCGAAAGCACCCCCGGGTGCAAGTAGATAAATAGGGACCGCTGACCAGCGGGAAGGTAAACGGCGTTCCGTGTGCAGCTCTGGCTCGCCAGATGCAGCTTGTCACGCTGGCCACGAGACCCGGAAGTGTCTGCGGACAGCGCTGGCTCCCGGCCTCTAGAGTGAGATGAGCGCACAACCCTAGAGTCTGTCAAGACTGGCCCGTACGGGCAGGGGTACCTTTACCTTTACCTAATGGGTTATAGAGTTATGTGACCCCCCACCCCCAAGCCAAGGAGATAAGTAAACAGCCTCAGCCCAGTATACCTGAAGGAGCGTCTCCACCCCCATCGTTCAGCCCGGACACTGAGGTCCAGCTCTGAGGGTCTTTCGACGGTTCCCTCCCTGTGAGAAGTGAGGTTATAGGGAACCAGGCAGACTGACTTTTAGGAGACATCTGAAGGCAGCTCTGTTGAGGGAAGTTTTTAATGTTTGATATTTTGTGGTGTTTTAAATATTTTGTTGGGAGCCGCACAGCATGACTGGGGAAACTCAGCCAGATGGGCAGGGTATTAATAATAATAATTTATTATTATTAGCTATACAGCCTTTAGAAGACATCTGAAGGCAGCCCTGTATAGCGAGGTTTTTTAATGTTTAATGTTTTATTGTTTTTGTATATATTTCATATATATTGGAAGCCACCTAGAATGGCTGGGGCAATCTGGTTAGATGAGTGGGGTATTATTACTATTATTATTTATTGAATAGGTAAAGGTAAAGGGACCCCTGACCATTAGGTCCAGTCGTGGCTGACTCTGGGGTTGCGGCGCTCATCTCGCTTTATTGGCCGAGGGAGCCGGCGTACAGCTTCCGGGTCATGTGGCCAGCATGACTAAGCCGCTTCTGGAGAACCAGAGCAGCGCACGGAAACGCCGTTTACCTTTCCGCCGGAGTGGTACCTATTTATCTACCTGCACTTTGATGTGCTTTCAAACTGCTAGGTTGGCAGGAGCAGGGACTGAGCAACGGGAGCTCACCCCGTCGCGGGGATTCGAATCGCCGACCTTCTGATTGGCAAGTCCTAGGCTCTGTGGTTTAACCCACAGCGCCACCCGCGTCCCTATTTATTGAATAGGACGTACCTATTTTCATCAAAGAAATGTTGGAATGTATGGAATCCCATCTAGTCCAACTTCCTGTTTCACAGTGGCCAACCTGATGTGTCTGAGAAGACCAGAAGCCAGACCCGATTGCAACAGCAACAGTCTCTGCTTGTGATTCCCAGCAACTGACAGAATATAGCCATCATGGCTGGTAGTTTTACCCTTAAAAGAATCATTTGTATATTACTCTTTTAAAGTTTCCCACTCCCACCCCACCCCTCTTTGATGCCTTACATAGATTTGAGTCGTAGATGTGAGTCTTCAGACCACATTTGGTTCCCTACCTTTCTTCACCAGTGGGAGCATCCTTGGTTCTTCCCCCTCTGCAATTGAGCTAAGAGAAGAGCACGCACAGATTCCTAGAGAGGCGCTTCAGGCTCCC
Organism: Podarcis tiliguerta; assembly: GCF_965153285.1. Classification (NCBI taxonomy): domain Eukaryota; kingdom Metazoa; phylum Chordata; class Lepidosauria; order Squamata; family Lacertidae; genus Podarcis; species Podarcis tiliguerta. Next base: position 12,721,857 of record NC_139546.1, read on the forward strand.
CAAACTTACCAACTGGCACCAAAGGGCTGTTCCGTGCCTTTTGAAAGAGTTTGGCACTAACCGTGGTTTCATGCTCTGGAATCCAGCTGTCCTTGTCAGTTGACATTGAGCGCTGTAGAAATCAATTTCAAAGATACAGAACCAAAGAGAAAGAATTACTACCTCGTCTTCATCAAATAAAGATCCTTGTGTCATCGTCATTTCATTCGTAGGACACCTTTCCACAGTTAAAAGCATAGTTAACGTGTACATAACATAACAAAAGTAGTCCTAAACGATGAATAAAGTGGATAAAAAACTTCCCAACCAAACTTAACAATTTCCACATACGTCAAAATAAGATTAAAAAATGAAGATACAAAAATTGATATCAATAACGGCAACAAAATACCCAAACCAAACCCATTAAGGTACAGTGGTGCCCCGCAAGACAAATGCCTCGCAAGACGGAAAACCCGCTAGACGAAAGGGTTTTCCGTTTTGGAGGTGCTTCGCAAAACGAATTTCCTATGGGCTTGCTTCGCAAGACGAAAATGTCTTGCGAGTTGCTGCGATTTTTTTCCGCTGCCCACCCCCTTTTTCTAAGGCACTAAGCTGCTAATAGCCTTTTAGCAGCTTATCCGCTAATCCCTTAAGCCTTTAATAGCCGCTAATAGCCACTAAACCGCTAATAGCGCTAATCCGCTAATAGGGTTGCTTCGCAAGACGAAAAAACCGCTAGACGAAGAGACTCGCGGAACGGATTAATTTCGTCTTGCGAGGCACCACTGTACTTCCATAACAGGCAGGCAACTGATGTTTGGTCCAAATGAAGTATACACCCCCCATAGGAGCCAACTTCTAGGGGCTGAGGGATCTTCAGCCCCCCAATAAAATATTGGAGGGAGCTGGGGGCCCCAAAAACTGATGGGCATTGCCATTCAAATGGTGTATGTGCACTGCATTGTGTGATCGATTACCTGAAACCCCCCCTGCAATATTTTCAAGTTGGCACCCCTGCAACCCCCCTGATTGCTATAAAGAACTCAACGTTTGTATAAGCATCTGTTGGAACAAGCCACATGAAGTCTGCTTAATATCTGCTAGGACTCAAAAATAATCTGGCATGGGTGAGTTGGAAAATTTAAACAGACTAAGACTGGGAAAAGAGTGGGAGCTTCCACTGGCAGCCAAGAACATCTCTTAAGCTGGAATATTGAAAAGCTATCAACAGATCCTCAAGCTGAGGCTCCAATACTTGGCCCACCTCATGAGAAGAGAAGACACCCTGGAAAAGACCCTGATGTTGGGAAAGATGGAGGGCACAAGGAGAAGGGGACGGCAGAGGACGAGATGGATGGATAGTGTTCTGGAAGCTACCAGCATGAGTTTGAGCAAACTGCGGGAGGCAGTGGAAGACAGGAGTGCCTGGCGTGCTCTGGTCCATGGGGTCACGAGTTGGACACAACTAAACGACTAAACAACAACAAAAGAACTACCCAAAAGATAGGTAAGCTCCAATATAGGACAGCACACACACCGGTGTTTCCAGATCTTATCCAATTGTGTCCTCGTGTCAAGGGCTCCAGTTAGGTGACCCGTCGTGCATTACCATAAAGAGAGAGCGGTGCTGCCAAAACTGAGGAAGCATGCCAACTAAAGAAGAGGGCACCATTTTGCATGTGCTAATCAGATAGATAGGTAGATAGATAGATAGATAGATAGATAGATAGATGCCAATTTAGAAATAATTGTTGTTGTTGTTTAGTCGTTTAGTCGTGATCCCATGGACCAGAGCACACCAGGCACTCCTGTCTTCCACTGCCTCCCGCAGTTTGGTCAAACTCTTGCTGGTAGCTTCCAGAACTCTGTCCCACCATCTTGTTCTCTGTCGTCTCCTTCCTCTGTCGTCTCCTTCCTATTGGAGCCTCAGCTTCAGGATCTGTCCTTCCAGTGAGCACTCAGGGCTGATTTCCTTCAGAATGGAGAGGTTTGATCTTCTTGCAGTCCATGGGACTCTGAAGATTCTCCTCCAGCACCATAATTCAAAAGCATCAATTCTTCAGCAATCAGCCTTCTTTATGGTCCACCTCTCACTTCCATTAGAAATAATTACCATGATTTAAATATAAATAGAATCCCACTCACCTCGATGCAGAAGACTGCTGGATGGTCTGATGTGCAGGTGTGAACAGCTGATGGGCAAATTCAGAACCCCAGCTTGTCCTAGGTTTTAAAATAAAATAGAAAAAAAATATTTAAAGTGGAGACAGACTGGGCAGCTCTTCAAAGGCCAGGACTATGAAGTTGGGCACATAGCCAACCTAGCTCCCCTGGAGACTCACCTGCTTCCTTAAAGTCACCCGCCTGTTTGATGGGTTGCTGCCTTGTCGGCTGCTACGGAGAGATCTCCCCGAAGTCTTTTGGAAATACGGTTGTTTTGACAAGGGCTGCTTTGGTCTCTTCCCATCCTCTCACTTTAAGGTTACAACAAAGTCCCCACGCTAGCTGTTTCCTTGATGTTTAAGTAAGGAGATGGGGAGCTGTCTGACAGTTTGCTATCTGCTTGCTTGCTCCTTAACCCTTGCTCTGCCCATTGTCCTCCACAGCAAAGCTCAGTTGGTTAGTGTGTAGTGCTGATAACATCAAGGTTCGATCCCATAAGGGACAGCTGCATATTCCTGCACTGCAAGGGGTTGAGCTAGGTCAGCGGTTCTCAACTTGTGGGTCCCCAGATGTTGTTGGACTACAACTCCCATCATCCCTGAGCTCTGGCCTTGCTAGCTAGGGGTGATGGGAGTTGTAGTTCAACATCTGGGGACCCACAGTTGGGGAAAGGTTGGGCTGGATGATCCTCAGAGTCCCTTCCAACTCTATGATTCTATGAAACACCATTTCTTCTCTAAATTAAAAGTGTAAAGCATTCCAGCCAATAGAGAGAGAAAACATATTGTTTCACTTGATCCAGAGCACAGCTAAAGCTATTTGCAATGCGGGAAATATGAAATTATAATCTGCTCATCACTCTGATATGATAAACCAGCCTCTTACATCCAAGATCAGGGAGAGTTCCAGGTTTGGGGAAGGATATGGAGTCAGGATATGGAAAGCGGGTGGCGCTGTGGGTAAAAGCCTCAGCGCCTAGGGCTTGCCGATCGAAAGGTCGGCGGTTCGAATCCCCGCGGCGGGGTGCACTCCCGTTGTTCGGTCCCAGCACCTGCCAACCTAGCAGTTCGAAAGCACCCCCGGGTGCAAGTAGATAAATAGGGACCGCTTACTAGCGGGAAGGTAAACGGTGTTTCCGTGTGCGGCTCTGGCTCGCCAAAGCAGCGATGTCACGCTGGCCACATGACCCGGAAGTGTCTGCGGACAGCGCTGGCCCCCGGCCTCTTGAGTGAGATGGGTGCACAACCCTAGAGTCTGTCAAGAGTGGCCCGTACTGGCAGGGGTACCTTTACCTTTTACCTTTATGGAGTCAGTCAGTGTGATATTCAGACAGGCATAGAGCCCCAAATGTTTAATTTTAGAAGTTCAATGACAAACTCACAAAAAGGCTAGCAAGAAATAGCAACAACCTTATCTTCCACCCTGTATTCAATATATTCTGTACGTAAGCTAGAGGAGGGACTTGCTGAAAGCAGATCCACATACCTTTTCTGGAAATATTACTTTGGAAAACACTCCGTAATTGCACATGGCTCAGATGAACATGCTCTGACCCACCCAGAAACTGCTGCAGCTTTTAATGAGTGAATGCAGGGAAATAGTTAATGCGGAGTTTGTCACAACATGCACACAAGCCATCCTCCGTTCATTTTCCCAATCCAATTCATAAAAATAAATGTGGAAAGATTAAGTAAAGATAACATATATATTTATTATAGAAAAAGACTCACACTGTGTTGTCCACTGTTGCTTGCTTGCTTGCTTGCTGTCTCTCTGGCAAGAACACAAAACAAATATTACAGAAAACAAAGAATTCCTCAAAGTAGAAAACAATCCCTGCTGCTTCTCTGGTTACCAGAACATGCTGTTACGTTATGAGGAGATCTTGCCTTCAAGGAAACAGCTCAAGGTGCTGGGCTGCTCTTCAAGGCTTTCAAGCTATGCTCCCTAATCTCAGATGTTGGCTTCTGGATAGCCCTCAAAAGAAACAGGGAGCCTTCCCAGCAGGGGCTGAAAATCTGAGAGACTTCCTAATATTCAATAATCCAAATATCCTAATGTCAGTCGCATGGTTTTTCTGCCCAAATAACACATAGGTAAAGGTAAAGGGACCCCTGACCATTAGGTCCAGTCGTGGCTGAATCTGGGGTTGTGGCGCTCATCTCGTTTTATTGGCCGAGGGAGCCGGCGTACAGCTTCCAGGTCATGTAGCCAGCATGACTAAGCCGCTTCTGGCGAACCAGAGCAGCGCACGGAAACACCGCTTACCTTCCCGCCGGAGTGGTACCTATTTATCTACTTGCACTTTGACGTGCTTTCGAACTGCTAGGTTGGCAGGAGCAGGGACCGAGCAATGGGAGCTCACCCCGTCACGGGGATTCGAACCGCTGACCTTCTGATCGGCAAGTCCTAGGCTCTGTGGTTTTACCCATAGTGCCACCCGTGTTCCTAAATAATACATAGGAAGGGCCTATTTGCCATTGCTAAGGTTAGTTTTGTCTGAGTGATGCAGAGAGCTTTTTGGAGCAAAGTGAACTATACAACCTTTAGAAGACGTCTGAAGGCAGCCCCTATAAAGAAAGTTTTAAAATATTTAATATTTTATTATGTTTTTATATGTGCTGGAAGCTGCCCAGGGTGGCCTGGCCAACTGAGTCAGGTGCAGAGTACAAACAATAAATAATAATAATAGGCCAGGAAATTAAATTAATGAGAATGTAAAATATGCATGGGGCAGGAAGGAATGTGTGGCTTTGAGATTTGGGGGAGGAAATCCTTTTTAAAAAATAGCTTGATAATTTTCATTATGAGCACTGTACCCTAGTGGAAGAGCCTCTACCGGTTGCAGTAACCAAGTATTGTTTTATGAAGGCGCTTTAGTTCAGTTCTGCTTAAATTGAGGCTGCAATAAACATCCCAATTTCTCAAAATCATAATGCAATTTATTAGTCAATGGTAAATATGAGCTAAAAAATATTGATCTACATTTAACATAGTGTTAAGGTGAACATTCCAGTATTTCTCCTTGTGCAATGGAACGTTTTCCACCCCCCTCCTCCCCACACGTAACCCCAAATCTGTTATGGACGTTCCCTTTATAGAGAAGGGAAAGGCTCATTTTGTACCTCATTGTTGGGGGCCTGACTTTATTTTGAAAAGAAAGAAAGAACGAATTCCTATGTCCCATAAATAACCCAGCAATGCATTTTAAATAAAAGAACACATTCTACTAAAATAGAAACTCGCTGATTCCCGGACAATCCTTGGGCCGGATTTGGAAGGCGATAGGGCCAGATCCGGTGCCCAGGCCTTAATTTGCCTACCCATGCTCTTTAGCTTGCCAGTCAGAAGGTCGGCAGTTCGAATCCCCGCAATGGAGTGAACTCCTGTTGCTCTGTCCCAGCTCCTGCCAACCTAGCAGTTTGAAAGCACACCAGTACAAGTAGGTAAATAGGTATCGCTGCGGTGGGAAGGTAAACGGAGTTTCCGTGTGCTTCGGTTTCCGTCACAGTGCTCTGTTGCGCCAGTAGCGGTTTAGTCATGCTGGCCACATGACCCGGAAAGCTGTCTGTGAACAAACGCTGGCTCCCACGGCCTGAAAGTGAGAAGAGCACCGCAACCCCATAGTCGCCTTTGACTGGACTTAACTGTCCAGGGGTCCTTTACCTTTACCTTAATTGCTGATATGATTTCTGTAGTTTATTGCTCTGTCTGGTGTCTTTTGAAACTGCCCTGAGTTTTGTTTATCAGCTGCTCTGATGCATTTCCATTACTCCTGGTAGTTCTTTCCCCGATTTGTTGTTTTGATCTCTGTTTATCCACCTGGAATGCTACCTTATAGAAATGTGGCATAAAAGCATTTTAAATAATGGCATGGCGTGACCGGAAACAGATTCCTCAATCAGGCACTGGCTCATTCATGCCCCAGCTTGTTTTCGAATCGCCGGTATAGCTTGTAGCATTCTGTGCATTGCAGATCGCAGGTGCTTGCCAAAAGAGAATCTGGATAAAAGGCAACATTTATGTGGAAAAAAATGTGACAGCTCGCTTATCTCCCTCAGCTTCTCTTTTCGTCTGCCTGCCTCCCTCTCCTTTATGGTCTCTGGGTTCCCACCAGATCAGCGCTGGGACACATTTCTCACACAGGATGTTTATAGCAAAGGCAGGCTCAGGGATCCAGCTGTTCACATCCAGTCCCCCATGCTTGACCAAGGCAGTGGAAAATGCTGACCCGCTTTCAAATTCCAGGTCTGACGGATGGAGCCAGGATGCCAAAATATGGAAGAGAGACTTCAAAGATGCCGTGTGGGGGGGGGGGAGTTTTTCAGAGAATCATTCAGAAAGCAGATCAGACCACCAGGAGTCAAGGAGAGCTGTTTTTTCCCCTGCTGAAACACACAGGATGCTGCCCGGTCAGAGCCACTAGTCTCTGTCTAGCTCAGTATTGTCTACACGGACTGGTAGCATCTCTCCAGGGCTTCAGAAGGAGAAGAAGAATAGTGTGGATTTGATATCCCGCTTTCTCACTACCCGAAGGAGTCTCAAAGCGGCTAACATTCTCCTTTCCCTTCCTCCCCCACAACAAACACTCTGTGAGGTGAGTGGGGCTGAGAGACTTCAGAGAAGTGTGACTGGCCCAAGGTCACCCAACAGCTGCATGTGGAGGAGCGGGGAAGCGAACCTGGTTCACCAGATTACGAGTCCACAGCTCTTAACCACTACAGCACACTGGCTCTAAAACCAATGCCCTACCACCAAGCTACAACCCTTCCGCCAAGATTCACCCCAAGATACCGTGACTAGTTTTGAGTGAATGTTACAGCTCTCCTCTGATGTGCAGGACTACATTCCTGACAGGGAACTGCCATCAGAGCTGGAGGCGGAGAGGAGGCTCCAGAGGGATGGCGGAGAGGGTCCCAGTAGGGAGAGAGGCAGCCCATCCGCTGGGGAAGGAAATCAGCGTAACACCAGTGGAGAAGGGGGGCAGATGGGGGAATCGGAGAGGTGGCCCCAGGACTCTTCGCTGGAGACCAGCGGAGAGAGCACGGGTACTCCGCTGCCCACACCCACTGTGCGCAGAAGACTTCCGCGCAGGCAGAGTAGGAGGAGACTGGGTGTCAAACAGCTTCTATGCTGGAAGAGGTTCAACAAACGCCCACCGACGGATTCTGCCAGCGACTGAGGCAGCCAAAGAACTTGGGGCTGTCCAGACAGAAAGGGTTCAACCAGGCAATCTAGCCAGGAGTAACGGCAACTTACGCACAAGCAACCCCTAGAACCATTACAATTCCCATCAACAAAGCTGTGAATAACTTTGTAGGTAGTCGTACCTTGGATCCCGAATGCCTTGGTACTCAGATGTTTTGGCTCCTGAACACCGCAAACCTGGAAGTGAATGTTCCAGTTTGCGGACGTTCTTTGGAACTCCTCTCCACTGGAGGCGTGGTTACTCTCCTCTGCTGAGGAGGTGCGGCTTCCCATGATCTTTGGGGGCTCTCTGTAATCCACCCGGCTTTTCCCCTCTCGCCCCTGAGCCGATGGCAGTTCCCACCTTCCGCCAAGCATATCCTAGCCTTTTCTAGACTACCCCCTTCAATGTATATTACTTAAAGCGGTATTGATTTTAAACTGTACAGAAACTGAGTATCGTTACAAATCTCTGCAGCTTCCAAGATTTGTTCTCCTCCGCTTGAGCTTATAGCCATGTTTTTTTCTAAATCCGTTTTTGAACTGACAGATAATGCACTGGCTGAAATCGACATGATGCTCTTCTCACGAGTCCCCCTAAGAACTGTACTTATTTTCCTCACATGATCTGGCAGCGCCTCCGTGCATTTCAAGTCAGACTGCAATCCAGAGACCAAAATAATAGTGTTTATGAATTATCCTGCAAATGTAAGGGCTCAACAAAGGGTCTGTTGAGCTTTGTAAAACTGCACGATACGGTAACGTTAACTGGTCATTAAAATAGTTGATGAAAAAAAGAGTACAAAATAATTTGAGATGTTCAATGACGGTTGCTTATTAAAAGAAAGAATTCATAAATTCAGACACATGACGAACACTATCATCTGACATATATGGTATCTCATTTTAAAATTACATGGTCATGTACCATTGGAGCCATCACAGAAGCTCCTGAAGAACCATTTCGCCTGGAAGAAGCAGAGACGGCTTTTTCAAAAATGGTTTTGATTTAGCTATAAAAATGTCATTTTATCCATGCTTACAGTAATAATTTTATGTCAACCAATCTGTTGAGGTCTACCTGAAAAGCACTACATAAATATTGTCATCAAGATAAAATAGATACCAGGATTCCCTTTGTAATGCACTTAAAAAGAGGAGATACGAATCACCAAAGATCATATTCAAAGCAGCAATCCTTCTATGTTCTGTGCACCTGATGCTGTAGTTTACTCTGTGTGCTTTTTTGTTGGCGTTGATTTGGTTAAAGAAAATAGATGTGGTTAAAAAGAATTTCTTAGATGCCTAGATCCAGGTTTGGAGCAAGTATTTTTTGGTAAGGGAACCCCAGCAGATAAGTCAAATCGCAAAACATGCAGTAAAATGTGGAATTATAGGATGTTAGACCTTTAAAATATCCCCTTCTAAGTTTCTCTCAAAGCTACCCACTTCCCTTAGCATAGAAAGAGACCAACACATTTGGTAAGTTAAAAATGGTTTACTTACTAACTCTTCAAAGGTCAAATTCATGTGCTACCTGAAACTTTTAACTGGAGATACAGAATTGAAGCAGGGTCATTTTACCTTTAACTTGTGTGCTGTATCAATGAATTTTTGCTAAACCTGGACCAGGTTCAACTATTAGCTGTCAAGATCACTTTGAGAGTCCAAGACACAAACTCACCTCTGTACACACCCACCCATTACTCCCTACCTTTCCCCAAGCTAGCAGCTTTAGCAGCGACAAGTCTCCATGGTCTGGTGGTTGTCATCTTTCTTTTGGGAAAGAGACTATACAGTGGTACCTCGGTTTAAGAACAGTCCTGTTTACGAATGATTCGGTTTACGAACTCTGCAAAACTGGAAGTAGTGTCCCAGTTTGCAAACTTTACCTCAGTCTACGAACAGAAGGCAAACACTGGAAGGGCACCGGCAGCGGGAGGCCTCATTGGGGAAAGCTCACCTCGGTTTAAGAATGGTTTAATTTTAAGAACGGACTTCCAGAACGGATTAGGTCCGTAAGCCAAGGTACCACTGTACATGGCAACATTTGATTTAGCACTGAGCATGTGCAACATACAACTTTATCTTACCTAAACAGTTGAGTAAAATAGGGATTTTACAAACCTAACATCTTTATTACTATACAATGGATTCCCACCCCCAAAAAACAGGAAGATAAATACTGCAATTTATTTCAAGTTCTGAGAGGTTCTAAAGCAGCAAAGGGAAAGGTCTTTTCTGGCTGCTAACAGAATATTTAAATTGCTTTCAGCCATTGCATCACAGTTATTGTATATATTTATTATTTAACAAACAAACAAACATTTGGCTATTTAATACCATTCACATTTCCTGCCAAATTTCAGACAGTTGGGAATTTCATCTTCATTTTACAAAGATTAGACATGTTCAGCCTTTATGACGGCAGAACACCATTGGACCCTTCTGCCCTCAGGCACTCCTGGACCTGTGTAATTTACTTGTGAGTAAAACCCACCGAGGGACGTGGGTGGCGCTGTGGGTTAAACCACAGAGCCTAGGACTTGCTGATCAGAAGGTCGGCGGTTCGAATCCCCGCAACGGAGTGAGCTCCCGTTGCTCAGTCCCTGCTCCTGCCAACCTAGCAGTTCGAAAGCATGTCAAAGTGCTGGACATAATATAATGATGGCTGACTGGGAACAGTTATGGACCACCGGTATGAAATTCACGGCATGTAGTGCCTTAAGAGAGAATATTATGAAAATGATATACAGGTGGTACATGACACCAGTCAAGCTAGCAAAAATTTATAAGTTGCCTGATAATAAATGTTGGAAATGTAAAGAAACAGAAGGTACATTCTTTCACCTTTGGTGGACGTGCCCAAGGATTAAGGCCTTTTGGGAAATGATCTATAATGAAATGAAAAAGGTATTTAAATATACTTTCCTCAAGAAACCGGAGGCCTTTCTCCTGGGCATGGTCGGCCAATTGGTGCCAAGAAAGGACAGAACCTTTTTTATGTATGCCACAACAGCAGCAAGAATGCTGATTGCGCAGTATTGGAAAACCCAAGAACTACCCACCGTGGAAGAATGGCAGATGAAGGTGATAGACTACATGGAACTGGCAGAAATGACCGGCAGAATTCGAGACCAGGGAGAAGATCAGGTGGAAGAAGATTGGAAGAAATTCAAGGGTTATTTACAGAAATATTGTAAAATTAATGAATGTTAGAACGATGCTGGATTTTGATTAAGGGGCTTTCTGTAAAAAACGAAGAAGTAAATGGAAAAAATAGTGTAAAAGAGAGGGAAGGGTAAAGCCAAAATATTAAGATAAGAAGGGAGATGAAAGTAAAAGAGGGAAAGGATTTGCTGATCGAACAATGGAAATGGAATACAAAGGAGGGAGGTACGGGGAAGTCCAGGAAAAAGCTAATGCAAGATCTATTTTGAAAAGTGAAGTTGCTTTTAACCGTTGTTATATTATGTGTTAATTTCTTGTTATGTGTTAAGGTGTTTTTTTTGTTTCTTTTTCTTTTTCTTTATTGTATCTTTGTTGTTGTTGTCTTGTTGTTTCTTTGTTATGTTTGGCTTATATTATACTATGAAAACTTAATAAATATCAATTGGAAAAAAAAAAAAAGAAAGCATGTCAAAGTGCAAGTAGATAAATAGGTACCACTCTGGTGGGAAGGTAAACGGCATTTCCGTGCGCTGCTCTGGTTTGCCAGAAGCGGCTTAGTCATGCTGGCCACATGACCCAGAAGCTGTACCTCGGCCAATAAAGCGAGATGAGTTCCGCAACCCCAGAGTCGGTCATGACTGGAACTAATGGTCAGGGGTCCCTTTACCTTTTACTAAAACCCACCGAATGTTTATGTCACAAAATATACAAGGATAGAAGGGAAGGAGGGGAAATTTAACAGCGGGTGATGGAGCACAGAGTCCAAGAACAGAAAAATCAACGGAGGGAAAGCATCAGAAGAGAAAACACAAATCTTTTGTTTTACATTCAATATTTTTTAATGTAAGCAACTGTGCCTATTAAAAGCATTCAACTGAAACAAATGGCCTACAGGGAGCCCCTAAGGTGGGGTTTCCTGGCAGGCTTTGAGCCCCACCACCTCCTCGTTTTGTAAATTAAACCCTGCAGAGAGGGCAAGGATTGATTCGTTCTGCGCTGGCTCCTGTTGCCAGGCGAGATTTTGTTGGGAGCTCCCTGACCCCTTGCTGAGCATCCTGATTTCCTTTCACAGCGTGCTTCCTGGCTCTGTTTCCCATCATCAAGTTCCCCACAATGGGAGACAGTGCGAAAAAGCGGGTGGTACCACCCTCATCATCCTGCACATGACCCTAGCTACACCTGAAAGGTCAGCTGGGAAAGTTTTTGCAGGCCCACTATTGCGTCATCGTCATACCTTGCTGTTGATATCTGTCACTGGGAAAATATCGCCCTTACAACCTGTGGCCGTGAATTGCATAGATTAACTATGCCCAGAGTAAACAAGTGCCCCTTTTATCATCTCTTTCACCTGCTGCCAATTTACGTCACTGAGTAATCCCATGGGTTTACCAGTGATTAGATGGTTTGGTCTTTCCTCCTCTTTTCTTTTCTTTTCTTTTCTTTTAGGATAACAGACGCACATTTTAACTTAAAACCTGAACCTACAACTAACAATATCCCCTTCTAAGTTGCTCTAAAAGTTTCCCACTTCCACTAGCATAATAATAATAATAATAATAATAATAATTTATATCCCGCCCTCCCCGGCCAGAGCCAGGCTCAGGGCAGCTAACACCAGTAAAATTACAATAAAAACATAATGAGGGGGGGACAATTTAAAATACAGGTTTAAATGCAATTTAAATTGCAGCCTCATTTTAAAAGTAGCCCATAGATCAAAACCATAAGGGGAGGGAAACATAAGGGTCAGACTGAATCCAAACCAAAGGCCAGGCGGAACAGCTCTGTCTTGCAGTCCCTGCGGAAAGATGTCAAGTCCCGCAGGGCCCAAGTCTCTTGTGACAGAGCGTTCCACCAAGTCGGGGCTAGTACTGAAAAGGCCCTGGCCCTAGTTGAGATGAATCTAACCACCTTGCGACTTGGGACCTCCAAAATGTTGTCATTTGTGGACCTTAAGGTCCTCCGCGGGGCATACCAGGAGACACGGTCCCTTAGGTACGTGGGTCCTAGGCCGCATAGAAAGAGACAAACACATTTGGTAAGTTAAACATGGTTTACTTACTAACTCTTCAAAGGTCAAATTCATGTGCTATCTGAAACTTTTAACTGGAGATACCGGAATTTAAGCAGGGTCATTTTACCTTTAACATGTGTGCTGTATCAATGAATTTGATGGGCACTGAACTCAAAATGTTAACTGGTGAGGCAGCGGTAAGAAAAGCTCACCTTTTGAATTCTACCTGTTGCACCCAGTGCTATTTTTCTGGAAAAAGAGGTGCTAGAACTCACAACGAACGCCTCCCTTGTTCTCTTAGAATGACAACGGTGCCCCCCTAAGATGTGTCAGAACTGAATTTCGGCAAGTTCCAGCTGGAAAAAAGAAGCCCTGGTCATACCTATTATGAGACATCCATGTTATGGATTTTGACGGTCATGTTTAAAAGGCTTTATTTCATTTACAAATTATCCAGAAAAACCACAAATCAGTTGCAAAAGGTTTATGTAGCTCATGGATCACTTAGTCAGAAAGTGTTTTACGGATGTATACTGTTATAAGTTGCGTTGAGGGGGCCTTCTGGGAAATAATAATAATAATAATAATAATAATAATAATAATAATAATAGGAAAGTGGGGATAGCACTTGCTTTGACACATCATCAACCCTCCCCACAAACAAATCAGAATGAATGCTCAATAAATAGTCAATGTTGTCCAGTCTCCCTGCAGATGTATTGGGATGAATGCTGAATAATCAGGTTGTCTAGATTATTGTGTCCCATACACACAAATCAGTTAATTTTATTGCAGACCTGAAAACCTCCTTTTGGGTCCTTCAGGATGAAGGGCAGGATATGCACTGAAAAAAGAAATCAACAAACATTTTAAGTTTCTTGTCTTCGGGATTGTAGGACCTCGTTTGACTTTTTTGCTGTGCTGCTGAGCCGAGCCCTTTATTCCTTCACTGTTTCCAGGACACTCGGATGATTAGGGTCCCCTTTGTTCTCGAAGAGGTGTTGTCTAATTCCCTGCAGTTTTGTGCTGAGCGAGCGAGGAACGCAGGATCTGAAGGCTGCGGATGTCAGGAGTTCTTACGCTTATTTGCCACAATGGCTTAGGGTGCAAGGACTGTCGGGGAGTGAATGAGAAGGCACGAAGCAAGGACCCCGGGACATCTGTCACCATTGCTGGAGTCAAAGGGAGGGGAACTGGGGTTGTGCCTCTAACGAGGGACGAGGGCTTCTGCACTGTGAAGGATCCATTTGTTCCCGCTAATTACCCACCCAAGGTGACACAATGCCATGGCTGCCTGCCCGTGAGAAACTGCCCCGTAAGGCCTCTTAACAAGGGGACTTGGACGCTAAATTTAACAGGGAACGACTGTTACGTGGCTTTGCACCCCCGTGGCTGCCAGCATTCATTTTAATCCCCCTTCTAAGACAGAATTGCCGTCCTTGCAGCCGACTTGCTCATAACTTTCAAGAACTGCCAGCCTTAACCTTGCTGCCTGCGAACCAACGGCGGGTAAGTTTGCCACGGGATTCAGCCAACGTTACGATGGCTCGTGTGGTCCACACACACTCCTGTGGGTTGTCCTGACTGGACATGCCTTGGCCGAGCATGGGAACCAGTCTGTAATGCACTCTAGTAGCGATAACCCAGGCCACACCGTCTCCCGCTGCCCTGGAAATACCGAGGTCGTCGCAAAAACCCAAGCCATCACGGCTTCTCACTTTGCCATGCCAGAATTCCCATATTTGTTGATGTATGCCAGCTGGAAAATGCTTAACATTGGCAGAATTAGGGGGAAGAGAGAATTTCAGACAGAGGCTGCCTCCTCCTCCTCCTCCTCCTCTTCCCCATCTCCTGGGTGTTGGAGAAGGCGGGAATGAGGGGAAGAGTGAAGCGTTTTGTGGTGGGTCCGAGGGAGGGAGCCAGGCCGGCTGGACAGTGAAGTAGCAGCAGCAGCAGCAGCAGCAGCAGCATCTTAAAAAGCAGAGACATCACCTTGCCAACAAAGGTCCGTATAGTAAAAGCTATGGTTTTCCCAGTAGTGATGTATGGAAGTGAGAGCTGGACCATAAAGAAGGCTGATCACCGAAGAATTGATGCTTTTGAATTATGGTGCTGGAGGAGACTCTTGAGAGTCCCACGGACTGCAAGAAGATCAAACCTATCCATTCTGAAGGAAATCAGCCCTGAGTGCTCACTGGAAGGACAGATCCTGAAGCTGAGGCTCCAATACTTTGGCCACCTCGTGAGAAGAGAAGACTCCCTGGAAAAGACCCTGATGTTGGGAAAGATGGAGGGCACAAGGAGAAGGGGACAACAGAGGACGAGATGGTTGGATAGTGTTCTCAAAGCTACCAGCATGAGTTTGACCAAACTGCGGGAGGCAGTGGAAGACAGGAGTGCCTGGAGTGCTCTGGTCCATGGGGTCACGAAGAGTTGGACACGGCTAAACAACAACAACAACAACAAATAATAATAAATTTTATTTATACCCCACCCTCCCCGGCCAGAGCCGGGCTCAGGGTGGCTAACAGCAGTAAAATTACAGTAAAAACATAATAGGGCAAAAAAACACACAACCCAATTTAAAATACAGGTTAAAATGCAATTTAAAATGCAGCCTCATCAAAACCATAAGGGGAGGGAAACATAAGGGTCAGACTGAGTCCAAACCAAAGGCTAGGTGGAACAGCTCTGTCTTGCAGGCCCTGTGGAAACATGTCAAATCCCGCAGGGCCCTAGTCTCTTGAGACAGAGCGTTCCACCAAGTCGGGGCCAGTACTGAAAAGGCCCTGGTCCTAGTTGCGACCAATCTAACCACCTTGCGACCTGGGACTTCCAAAAGGTTGTCATTTGTGGACCTTAAGGTCCTCCGCTGAACATACCAGGAGAGGCGGTCCCGTAGGTACGAGGGTCCTAGGCCGCATAGGGCTTTAAAGGTCAAAACCAGCACCTTAAACCTGACCCTGTACTCCACCGGGAGCCATTGCAGTTGGTAAAGCACGGGATGAATGTGATCCCATGGCAAGGACCCCATAAGGAGCCTCGCCGTAGCATTCTGCACCCCCTGGAGTTTCTGGGTCAGCTTCAAGGGCAGCCCCACATAAAGCCAGTTACAATAATCAAGTAGTGAGAAGTTTCTGATGTTTGATATTTTGCTATGTTTTATATCTGTTGTAAGCTGCCCAGAATGGCTGGGGAAACCCAGCCAAATGGGCAGGGTATAAATAATAACATTATTATTATTATTATAGGAAGTTGGAATGAGGCAACGGGGCTGCCATCGCCCCACCGTGTGAGGCTACGACTCTCTGGCTTAGTGGGCCCCCAGCCACCCCTCCAGCTGGCCATGCCAAATAAAAACAAGAAGGAGAAAGGGACCCTGTTCAGTTCTGAATAGATGGGGGCTTGGAGGAGACTCTGGGCAGGAGCAGGCCCTGCAGGGGCTGTGGGGCTGGTGAGGTGCAAGCAGTCCTGCGTGGTACCGTATTTTTCGCTCTATAAGGTGCACCCGACCATAAGACGCACCTAATTTTTAGAGGAGGAAAACAAGAAAGCAACGTAAAGTCTCTTGAGTAAAGAGGGAGGAGCGCTCCTGCTGCGCTCAAGAGGCTTTGCGTTGCTTTCGCTGAAGCCTGTATTCACTCCATAAGACGCACACACATTTCCCCTTAATTTTTAGGAGGGGGAAAGTGTGTCTTATAGAGTGAATAATACAGTAACTGGGGAGCAGGGATGTTATGGGGCTTCAAGGGGAGGCGAGGGAGTTAGCTGGGCTTGGGGGGGTTGTCCGTATCATGAAAAACTTAAACAAATGTGCAAAGAAAAAGAACTTGAAAATTTATCCAACAACGAGGCATAAATCAATGAACAAAAACTTAATAGCTCTCTCCCTGCAGGACTCAGTTGGCACACATGCTCCATTGAACCCTCCACACCCTGTGTATTGTGCCCGGTGGTGTTGGCAAGGGCTGGCCTGGCACATTGGTTCTGTTGACCTGCCATTGCCTGGCGTGCCCCTGACGCCAAAAAAATGGGCGCAACGTCACCATGGTGTTTCTTCTTTCTGCTCTCCTCCCAGTTGACGTTGCCACCCTTCAGGTCATGTCCGCAGACATCTTTGTAGCACAGAGCTGGTCTGCCAATGGTCCTGGTGCCTGAAGCCTGTGGAGCACATCCTTGGAGGTCTGCCAACTTCTGTGGACACGGCGACCAAAATGTTTGAACAGGGGGGAGAGATAGGGTTAAAAATATAGACCAATAGGAAAGCCGGAGGCGGAGCCTACCTGTGTATAAAAGGGCTTAGTCCGAGGTTTTGTTGGGAGTTGTTGGTGGGTGGTTGGTTGGTTTTAGTGGGTTGACTGGTTGGGAAAGGCAGTTGGAGAAGCAGTTGCCAGGCAGTTGGTGATAGAGAGACAGTTAGGGCAGTGGGTTCTTGAGTGAGGGGAGATAGAAGAGATGTTGTTGTTGTTGTTGTTGTTGTTGTGAGACAGTTAGGGCAGTGGGTTCTTGAGTGAGGGGAGATAGAAGAGATGTTGTTGTTGTTGTTTAGTCATTTAGTCATGCCCGACTCTTCGTGACCCCATGGACCAGAGCACCCCAGGCACTTCTGTCTTCCACTGCCTCCCGCAGTTTGGTCAAACTCATGCTGGTAGCTTCGAGAACACCGTCCAACCATCTCATCCTCTGTCGTCCCCTTCTCCTTGTGCCCTCCATCTTTCCCAACATCAGGGTCTTTTCCAGGGAGTCGTCTCTTCTCATGAGGTGGCCAAAGTATTGGAGCCTCAGCTTCACGATTTGTCCTTCCAGTGAGCACTCAGGGCTGATTTCCTTCAGAATGGATAGGTTTGATCTTCTTGCAGTCCATGGGACTCTCAAGATTCTCCTCCAGCACCGTAATTCAAAAGCATCTATTCTTCGGCAATGAGCCTTCTTTATGGTCCAGCTCTCACTTCCATACATCACTACTGGGAAAACCATAGCTTTAACTATATGGACCTTTGTTGGCAAGGTGATGTCTCTACTTTTTAAGATGCTGTCTAGGTTTGTCAATGCTTTTCTCCCAAGAAGCAGGCGTCTTTTAATTTCGTGGCTGCTGTCACCATCAGCAGTGATCATGGAGCCCAAGAAAGTAAAATCTCTCACTGCCTCTGGTAGAAGAGATAGAGAGAGGAAAATAGGACTAAGAGAGTAAAGAGCAACAACGTTTGGAATGCCGTAAAAGTTTGTTTGTGTCTGAAATAAAATGCACTCTTCTTTATTAATTGAGAACCCGACTGAGGCTGAAGTGATTTTAACAGGGAGGACCTGGTTGGTGGCAGCGGATTAGTGGTGTACGGGTCAATAGTCCGTCAGACGACCGGGGGCTCCGTACGGACGCCACACACATCCTTGGAGGTCTGCCAACTTCTGTGGACACGGCGACCAAGTCAGCGTGGATGTTGCCGAGACAGAAGCAGGGGCGAAGTGGGGGTGGGGGTGCCCGGGGGGCCATGGTGCTGGGCACACAATTTTTGTGGGGGCGTGAACCAGGTGACCCCACGCAGGCAATCCTACTGCAGTCCAGCCTGGTACATATCTTTGTCGGCCAGCCAGGCTCCCCCTGTTTTGCTCCGGTAGGGGTGGGGTCATTCTGGCGGCAAGGAATAGGCTGGCGCACCAGCGCATTTCATCCTCCCCACCCACCCTGGGCGCTGAAAAATGACTCTACGCCGCTGGACCTGAAATGCAAGCAATGGAAATAAAATCAACAACCACCGCTTTGACCCATGATAACTGGATCCCAGTATAATTCCTCTCCAGGCCATGCAGTGATACCGAATTGGGCAAAACAGCATTACGTAATGGCACCATCAGGGCCTCGGCAGGCCGCTGCTGGTGGCACCTCCGCCTCTGCATAGCTTGAACTCTCCCCTGCCGTCCAAAATACAAACCTCTGAGGCTGTTCTTTGCCGTCTCCCCACCACCCAACCTTAAAAAATAATAAATTTAAAAAATCCTAAAAATTATTTTGGTTAGCAACTGGCGCTCGGGGCCAGGCCGCTAGCTGGCATGTGGTCATGAATGACCCCCGCTGTGGCAGCCTGGCTTGCTGGAGCAGAGCAAACTCGCAGATCTGATAGCTGCCCCGAGCACTTGGCGCAAGCTGGGGAACTGCGCTAAATATAGGCTTCTTGGGAACAGGCTGCTATGTGTGTGTGAGAGAGGGAGAGAGAGAGAGAAAAAAAAATGCTGTTTCAGTTTGTGTCATCATTATTACGAGCGATGATGATGGGTTTATTTCATTAAACGGGGCTTCCACTGCCTCTTCGTCGCTCGCCTTGGAGAACGACCTTTCCGAGCAGGTTTTAGCTCTCCTGTTCAGAGGATGTTTTGTGGCATATAAAAACTGTGCTTAAAAGGAGACAGTCAGGTTAAATAAAGGCGGGGGCGATTTGAGAGGAGCAGCTCCTCATCTGGATAGGTCATTTGCCGATTCACGTCAAGGCCACATCCGAACTATCTGTTTAAAGCACTAATTATACCATTCTAACAGTTATGGAAGGGACGCGGGTGGCACTGTGGGTTAAACTAGGACTTGCCGATCAGAAGGTCGGCGGTTCGAATCCCCACGATGGGGTGAGCTCCCGTTGCTCGATCCCTGCTCCTGCCAACCTAGCAGTTCGAAAGCACGTCAAAGTGCAAGTAGATAAATACCTTCTGGCGGGAAGGTAAACGGCATTTCCGTGCGCTGTTCTGGTTCGCCAGAAGCGGCTTAGTGATGCTGGCCACATGACCCGGAAGCTGTACGCCGACTCCCTCGGCCAATAAAGCAAGATGAGCGCTGCAACCCCAGAGTCGGCCACGACTGGACCTAATGGTCAGGGGTCCCTTTACCTTTACCTAACAGTCATGGAATCCTGGGAACTATCATTTGGTGATTGTGCAGAGAGTTGTTCAGAGACCCCTATTCCCCTCATAGGGCTACTGTTCCAATAGCAGTTTAGGTAACTATGTTGTAGTCTCAGGTAACTGGAAATTGTAGATCTGTGAGGGAAACAAGGGTTCTCCTCAGCACTCTTAAACTACAGTTCCAGGATTTTTTTGGGGGGGTGTGAGGTGAGCATTGACTGTTTAAATACTGCCTCAAAAATGTATAGTGAAGATGTGGCCTGATAAGCTATTTTTAATTGTTGTCAGGGATGGAAGTGAGAGCAGCTCATAGAAAACAACAGAGAAGTCCAAGATTTTAATGTATCAGGGATTGGACCCCAGAATGTCCACACACCTCCAAAGGCCACACCCTCCTCCCACCACAGACAGAAAACTGTTTCTGACCCCTGGTTCTTCTCAGGGAGAATAACCTAGTGATTCATTCATAATGCTGTTTTATATATATATAAAAGAAATCTGTCAGCATCCATACCTCCAACTATAAACCTCCCATGTGTACCCGTTGTATTATTTAATATATATTATATAAAATAAATGTACTTGTTCATAAAGTTAATAGATGCCACAAGTGCCCACCAATATAACTTTTAAAAGGTAAGCACCTGGAACAGGCTTCCTTATTACAAAACAAAGGTGTAGTATAGCCTTTGCATTCTACACATTTATTCGCAAAATGAAGATGTTTCAAAACAGGGTTGTTGTTTTTTGCTTTTCTTCCCCAAGGCTAAATTTAATGGAAATTGGTGATGTAAATATGTTTTGCTGCTTTGGGGACAATTGGTCAAGGTTGTTGTTTTTTTTTAATAGTGCTGCATATGACCACTGAAATAATGAATGAAATTCCTGCGGTTGTGTTTCATAACCTTATAAATACTTTGGAGCATAAATGCGGGTTTTGTTTTTCAGGAACATAACTTTGTTCAAGCTTTTCACAAGATCAGCAGCAACCCGTGACTTGCCGAAGCCGGAAATGGTGTAAACCAAGCTGTGCTTTGTGATCCAAGGGTAGCAACTTTCAACCCAAAATCTATGCAGTTGCAGTCTTAAAGGATTCAGAAGAGAATGGATCTCTCTCAGACTGTTGTGATCTTACTTTGGAGGCCCCAGAAGAAAAAACTGCCACTGGTTAGGTTGCTTGTACAATCTGGCGAATCCTAGTTCTTCACCTTGTAGGACTTTTTAAAGATTCTGACCATCCTTGCTGCTTGCTTTTGACCTTTAAGTGACAAGACAAGGATAACTAACCCGCAGCCCAGCAGTTTGCGGATGTTTTTAAGTGTGCAAAGGCTGGGATAGGGCGCTGAGCTAGGATTTGCTGA
Organism: Podarcis tiliguerta; assembly: GCF_965153285.1. Lineage (NCBI taxonomy): Eukaryota > Metazoa > Chordata > Lepidosauria > Squamata > Lacertidae > Podarcis > Podarcis tiliguerta. The sequence goes on from NC_139546.1 coordinate 12,742,623, forward strand.
GAAGAGTGTTTTTCAGAGCTTGAACAGAGTAACATGCGATTGGTTTGGGCTTTGAGTGCTTCATTAACAAAACGACATTGACAAACTGGAGGGAAGAGTGCACGATGGCGCGACTGATCTCGGAGCCTCGGGGACTGATGTTATGAGAAAAGATTAAAAGAGCTAAAAATGTCCAGTGTGGTAAACTGGTGAATAGCAGGAAGGCACTTCACGTGGCTATAGGGATATGGATATGGGGCGGGGGAGAATAATTATTTGTTGAAGGATTTGTCTTCAGGGCTGAATTTAAGTCCTACCTTAGTCCGGGAGACAGTTTTGAAAGCTGTGAGTTGATGTCAGTCGCCTGGCAAAAGGGACAGGCAGCAGAGAAAGGCTATGGTGGCCCTATGGTGGCCCAGGGCCGATGGAAATTATTGTTCAAAACATCTGGAGGGCACCAGCCTAGCAAAGGCTGCTATAAAGAGAGTCTTCCGAATGCAAAGGATGTTTTCCTCTTGGCTCTGACATGCCCCAGTACAACTGGATTTGGAGAAAGGGGTTTGGCAGCAGAGCGTGTGACTTCCAAGCCAGTGCGAACCCCAACACTGACCCATGTTACAAAATAAGCACAGTTCAAAGATGTATGGGAAAAGAGGACAAAATTAAGATGGGATGCTGGATGTGATGAAGCATCCAAAAGGAGGGGGCAAAAGGAACAAGGGATTTAAACAGGACACAGGTTTCTGATAAGCTACAGTTTTTCTAAATGCTACAGAATAGAATTCTGCCGTTTTAAATTCCAGCCAACCGGGATTGTCAGTCGCAAATCCAAATCAGAGGATGCGAGTGTGCAAAATTCCCCTATGCTGAAATCTACTGGTGGAGTATCTGAGCATGCAAATTGCATGCGCTGGGGCATGGGTATGGTTATGCAAAATATAATGGGCTTTTAGCTGGGAAATGCTGGCATTTTAGCTTGTAATATGCATTGAGCATAAAGCAGGCATAGGCAAACTCGGCCCTCCAGATGTTTTGGGACTATAACTCCCATGATCCCTAGCTAACAGGACCAGTGGTCAGAAATGATGGAAATTGTAGTCCCAAAACATCGGGGGGGGGGGGGAGTTTGCCTATGCCTGGCATAAAGGCTGTCGGTTCTGTACAATCAGTATTCAGGGTATGCAAAATTCCACACACTGCACAGTTGCTTTTTAGGATGCAAACCAGAGTTGTACACCTTAGTGTGCAAATTTCGGGCAATTGGCATTCTGCCTTCACATAATTCGGATTAGACATTTACTGAGTAGTTATTTCTACTTTTGAGGCTAAAGCTCCAGATGACACAATGCTTGCATTTTGGGTTTGTAGAGTACACAGTGGCTGTAAACCAGCAACAACAAAAATGTGCTTTGAATTCCGTGCTTGAAACTCTATATTGGACTGAATGTTTAAATTTCTGTGTATGGGACAGCTGTGCTTGCTCAGAAAGCACCAGGCAAGCACAAGCAGTAGGTGGAAATTTAATGTTAGATTTGCGTCGGCATTCTAGATGCATTTTGCTAGTCTTGTCCTGCTGCTGCAGATGTGTATGTAGCAGATTCAGTATGAGCGAGCGATGCATTATAGCGCTTGTCTTTGGCTGTGGGCATCAGTGGTGCAGGACATACTGATTGCAACGCGTCTTTATTTGCGTTGTCTGGTCGGAAACCATTCAAATAAACGCGTTTTGCAGTTCCAATAATATGGGGCGGGAGCTCAGCACAGGAGGTGGAGCTTTTGCAACTTTCACCGCGCGTCTTTTTTGCCATCCAAAACCTAGCAATGATATCAATAACCGTTTGCAATTTTAAAAGGCGTCCTTTTTCCCTCTTCTGTAATGGCACGAGGAAAGGAGTCGGCCGTGATCATAATGGGACAATGCTTGCACCTGTGCGTCTTTGCGTGTTGGCCAAACCCTTCCAGAACACGGCTGCTGCAAATGAGTGTAGATCGATTGAATGTTCAAGTTTGCAAAACCAAAAGAAGCGTCGATAGTAGCAGGTCGGTTGCAATTCGCCCCGCGCGTGCCAGGCAATTGTACGGCGTTTTGCAAAAGCCACGCTGCTCGCGAGTCGCGCCGCTCTGTGCGCGGGCGAGGGAGGGAAAAGGAGGAGGAGAAGAAGAGCGAAGGCAACCACTTATTCGGGTTTTGCAAATGTTTTAACGTTTCATTCTTTTGCAAGAGGCTCCATAAATGACGCTGTTGCAAGGGGGGCGGAAGGAGGGAGGGGGGACGGGATGCTTTTGCTACCCCCTCCCTTTGCTCCTTCTCCTGGGAGGTGGAGAGAGAGGGAGAAGGGGAGGGGGAAATCCCGACGGTCGTATCCGGCTCGCCGTCTCCTGAACAGCCACGAGAGGCTGCCAAGAGCGGGGCTGGGGTTCGCCCCCTCAGGACCCGCCGCGGACCCGCCATCCCCCTCACGAGGGGAAATGGCCTGAGGAAGGCGGGTGAGTCCAGCGGGGCGGCGAGTTATGGGGGCAGCGCGCGCGCAAATAGGTAAGGAGCGAGAGGAGAGGTTTCTTGGGGGCGGCGGGGGGGGTTTCCATTTGTGGGGAGTCCCGGGGTGGCAGCGGGGCTTGAAATGTGGACGTGAGGGGGCTGCATCCTCTCCTCATGGAGGTGAGCTTTCGAGTGTCTCGGGTGGTCTTCGTGGTGAGTTATTGGGGGGGGCATTTTTCTTTGGTAAGGGGGCGCACGGGAGAAACGCCGAGGCGCTGAGGGGGGACACCTTGGGAATGGCCGCTTGGGCAGGCCTCGTCGGCGCTTGGCTTCTTTCCAGGCTTCTTTCCTTGAGGGGGGAGGCGGGGGCAGTGGGGGTGGTCGAGGGCAAAGGTCCCGGAGTGGCCGGAGGGCAAGGAGAAAGAGGGGCTGGGGTGGCGGCTGCAAGTCGCCCACCTTTTAGCCTGCGCGCTCACAGCATGCTCCTCCAACTCCCCGTACCGTCGGCTGCTGCGAGAAAATTAGACGCAAAACAGGATATGGCGAAAAAGAAATTATTATTATTATTATTATTTATTAAACGAGGGCATCAGTTGGTAGGAGGGAGGGAGCGTGAAGAGGTTGGGCCCACAGGTGAGCGAGGACGCAGGTGATGTGATTAGCTGGGCCCCCAAGCTGTGCCTAGTGGATGGCAGTGGTTCTCAAACTTTCTCCTCTGGGCCACACTTTCAGAAAGAAGGCTCACACCAAACTGATTATTATTATCATTGGTAAGAAATGCATTGAAAAGCAAAAAAGGAGCGACTCCTAGCAGGGCTTTGATAGATAGATAGATAGATAGATAGATAGCAGGCATAGGCAAACTTGACCCTCCAGCTGTTTTGGGACTAAGGTAAAGGTAAAGGGAGCCCTGACCATTAGGTCCAGTTGTGACCAACTCTGGGGTTGCGGCGCTCATCTCGCTTTACTGGCCGAGGGAGCCGGCGTACAGCTTCCGGGTCATGTGGCCAGCATGACTAAGCCGCTTCTGGAGAACAACAGCAGCACACAGAAACGCCGTTTACCTTCCCGCCGGAGCGGTACCTATTTATCTACTTGCACTTTGACATGCTTTCGAACTGCTAGGTTGGCAGGAGCAGGGACCGAGCAAAGGGAGCTCACCCAGTCGTGGGGATTTGAACCGCCAACCTTCTGATCGGCAAGTCCTAGGCTCTGGTTTAACCCACAACGCCACCCGCAACTACAATTCCCATAATCCCTGACCACTGGTCCTGTTAGCTAGGGATGATGGGAGTTGTAGTCCCCAAACAGTTGGAAGGCCAAGTTTGGCCATGCCTGGCATAGAGCATAACAATTTTATAATAGGACCGTGGGACATACCGAAAGCGTAAAACAAGGCAGCGACATTCCAATTGTGGGATGTTCTCCCCAGAGCATCTTGCCTGGCACCATCACAAGAAGTCTTTAGGCACCAGGCAGGAACATTCCTCTTCACCCTGGCCTATGGCTATGAAATAATCTCTTGCCTGTGACAGTGTGGAGAAGTGGACTGTTGTTATGAAGATTATTTTACTACTGTATTAGGCTGTCTGTCATTATGTTTTTATCACTGATGTTCTGCAGTGTGTTTTTAATGTTGCACATCGCCCTGGTATCTTCTGATAAAGGAATCATTCTATAAATTGAATGAATAATAATAATAATACATAAGAACATGAATCATTCCCAAAGTATAATTATAAACAAGCCTCTTACATCCATACCTTAAGTACATATACAAACTAATTAGAGGTGTGAGCTTCTTTTTGCCAGGTAATCTCATTTATACTAGGTTTAATTTGAGACAAACCAATGCTAATCTCCTCATCAACACAAAGAAGCCTTTGTTTTTTTCTGATCTTCCATATTGGTTGGAAAATATATTTTGAAAAGATACCAATCCATACTCTGCATATGTGCTGTACTATAGGGAACTGAAATGTTTAAATGTTTATTTGATTGTCCTTGAATCTTTCCACCACATTTGCCATACTGGGTGTGTTTAGCCTCCTAAAGAGGAGACTGAGAGGTGATAGGATAGCTGTCTTCAAATATCTAAAGGGCTGTCGCATGGAGAATGAAGCAAGAGTGTTTTCTACTGTTCTGGAGGCTAGGGCCTGTTCCAATGGCTCCAAGTTACAAAAAAAAGACATTACAGCTAAACATCAGGAAGAACTTTCTGATAGTAAGAGCTGTTTGACAGTGGAACAGACTCCTTGGGAGGTTGTGATAGGGTTGCCATACGTCCAGAATTTTCCAGATATTGTGGGGGTTCAGCTGTTGGAAACCTTTTCTGGGCGGAAATCACTGAAATGTCTGGGAAAATCTGGATGTATGGCAACCCATGTTGGAAGTGTAGATTTTTGTGAATTTCCTTAAAAATAGCTCAAAAACTTCATTTTTGTTTGAGATCTTGCAGTACTTTGGGCAAAACTTTAAAAAGCTCATCCAAAAAAGTCCCCCCCAACCCCCCTCAAAAAACTCAACAACTTTTGTGTCCGGATTTTCACTTTTTGAAAAATGGCAACCCTTGGTTGTGAGCTTTCATTGGAGGTTTTTAAGCAACGGTTGGATGATCATCTGTCATGGATGATCTAGTTAAGATTCCTGCCTTCCAGGTGGTTGGACTAGATGACTCTTGGTGTCCCTTCTATGTCTACAGTTCGACCATTTCGAGATCACGGTTAATAGCAGCTAGCAATCATACCTTCTGATCTTCCCTCTAAGCTTTCTAAGCTGACAACCATCAGTTACCCTTACCTCGTAGCAGCTAATCCCACAAGCTGAACAGTTTGAAGATGTATAACTCCCTGCTCCCATTAATTCCAGTTATAGTGCAAAAAAGGAAACCAAAATGCATGGACTCAGTCCCTCACTGTGCTTTGCTTGTGGGCATGTCAGAAAGTTTAGCGCAAAGACACCCTTATTTGAGGGGGGAATTGTGCTTGCTCAACCCTGCTGCCATGGGTGGGCAAAGCTGGAGGTGGAGACATTCTGAACAGCAGACTAAATTAATGAATGGGAAAAGGTGTGTTTTCAGGGGTCTTTCCCCAAGTAAAACCCGAGGCAGAAACTCAAGTGGGAGTGACCAGTCCGGGACCGAACTGAAAACTGAACAGCTAGGTCTACACTTAATGGGAAGTGTGGATGAGTCCTTAGTCTTTTCATGACTAAGTCATGCACTAGTCATAAGGGGTATTGCCAGTCAGTTATCCTCTTCTCTTTAATAAATTGTGGGAGTCATAAGATCCACACTCACAGTAGTTACGTATTGCAAAGGCAGCCAGGCATCCGTGTGCCACTCTTGAGTTGGCTTTCAGGTAAAGTCCGTATATTGTCTGTGCAACTGTTGAATTTGAAGGCTCTGTGCCAGCACAATCTGGCTTGGCAACCAAGGTCCTCTATAGTGCCGCCGTGACTGTGTATTCATGTAAACCAGGGGTAGGCAACCTAAGGCCTGAGGGCCGGATCCGGCCCAATCGCCTTCTCAATCCGGCCTATGGGCGGTCTGGAAATCAGCATGTTTTTACATGAGTAGAATGTGTCCTTTTATTTAAAATGCACCCCCCCCCCCCAAAAAAAAATATAGTCCGGCCCACCACATGGTCTGAGGGACGGTGGACTGGCCCACGGCTGGAAAAGGTTCCTGACCCCTTAGGATGTAAACCTTAGGATCAGTAACCTATTACATTTCCCTTTCATGTGCAAAGCCATTAAGTGGTCAAGGGGGTTATTCAGTACTAAATAGTTTATTTTTATTTTTATTAATGCAGCGTTCTGTAAACCGCCTTGAGACCCCTGGTATAGGGTGGTATATAAATTCAATTAATAGTAGAATGAATGAATGTACCACAAAACAGAGAAACAGCCAAGATTTATTTTCTATAAACAGATTTTGTGTACCCCAAATAGATCAGGCGTTATATGGCTCCTTATGTTTAGAATGATGCTCAACGTGTATCGTAGGAAGTGAATCTCACTGAGTTTCAGTGAGACTTAACTTCCTAGTAAATATGCTTAGGATTGCAGCCTTTGTCTCGCTGGAGTCTTGATGTTTTCTGTTGTGGTTCTTGGCTGTGATAGCTGTGTCTGGACTGAGCAAATGAGGGGTGTTTCCTTTAATTGCGGGGGGTGGGAGGGGGAGATGAAGGAGATATTTTACTACCCCAAACTCTTTCCGTGACACAATCATCTCACCCGGTAGGCTGGGGGAAGATTGCAAGGCTATGAATGCAAAGGGGTTGGTACAGACACGTTTCAGGTTGTTGTTACTCATAATCTGCCTCCGTGAAAGACAGCTGCGCGTCACCCCCGCTGAGTGGTCGAGATGCATATAATGTTCATGCCCTGTAATAGGGGGAGGAGAAAAGGGCTGTGCCGGGTTGCCTCAAACAATAGCGAGCCTGGAACGTCTTTCTTCCGCTGTCAAAACTTGTTTTCTCATGAGCACGGAAAGCATTCGGCTTCCCTGGGAATGCCTGTTGTCCTAATGACGATTCTGCCACATTTAGAAGCGTTCCGATGTTTGTCTTGCTTCATTGTCCTTTTACGTCCCATATCTCTCGATGCCTCCTTGGCTTGAGCTGGTTTCCCCCCCTCCTGGAAACGACTGGAGACGGTAAGTATTTGCGCCAGATGCATGCAGACACAGACTCGTCCTTTCAACAAAAGAAGCATCCATTAATGGGGGAAAACTTTGGATCTTTCGAGTGAGCTTGGCTTTCAAGAACAGATATGGGAGTTTCGTTTTTTGAAAAGGAAAAAAAAAATAAGCAGTTCAAGTTCTAGGTGTGAACAGGATATTGATTTGTAGGTTTTCCCCCCCAGGGGGTTTCGACAGAGGGAACATTGCAGCCGTGAACTTTGTCGGTTTGAACCCACTGATACAAAATCTTTAATTGAATTAAAGTGTTTTGGGAGGCATATGGAGAGTAGAAGGGATGGAGATTAACAGCATTGCATTATTCCTTCCTGATTTATGATGAATCTTCACCTTTTGAAAACGGTTGTTGGGGTTTTTCAGCTTAGCATAGGCAAGAGGGTTTCAATTTTTTTAAAAAGATAAAACTATAAATACCCATTAAATTGTCATGTACACGTGTATTTAGTAGCCTGATAGGTTTTTTTTTTGGGGGGGGGAGATCCAAACAAATATAGAAGGTCAACTGAGTAAAAGCTGCAGAACTGCATTTTGCTTGCAAATTTGCCCACACTTCTAAGGATTTGAAATAGCAAATGACTGGTTACATACTCCATTTGATTTTATGGTGCCATGGAATTGTTTAATGTTTGCTATACAGCCTAACCCTTTGGGTGATGTATTGTGTAGACTATATCTTGGTTTTTGTTTTGTTTTTGTTTTGGGGGGGGGTTTTTTGATGCATGCATTGTATGTTGTAACCATGCTAAGTATTCTTGTATTTTGCATTCCTGCTACCTTCGGCACACAGCTGAACTTCCGCTGTTGCTCAGGAGTATTCACCACTTCCTCAGGCTGCTCCGCACATCTGAACAAGTATTTCCTGTCCACAAAGGTTCATGATTCAGTAAATCAGTGGCTCTTTTCCAGTCCTACCACACTCGTCCTTTTGCTGCTACTTTTCTAAGATTTCAAAATGTGGAATATGTCACATTTGGCCTTGGATTAATTTCTTTTTTGCCGTTACCGTCCCAGCTCTCCATTTGTCAAGATCATCCAGTTACTTGATGGGTCATCTCTAAGCATGAGTGAGCCTAGAACCAAATCTTAGCCTCTAAAACGTTTTCAGTCCCTCCCACCCCAGTCCATGAGGTGCTGCGTTCATTTTTGTCCCCTCTTGGAGGTTAATTTTGCGTATTATTAAATAATGTTTTGTGCAAACTTTGTTGTTCTGAGTGAGCTCGGCGTGGGGTTTGGTAGTACCACCACAGTTCCTTTTCGGTGGGGCTTAGTTAAGATTGCTGAACAAAACTTAATGTACCATAGGCACTTCGTTATACCTAAGGCACGAGTTCAGCGCACAAACCTAAAGAGTAGATGTCCAGCTAGCTATGTAGTAGATTTGATGTGTGCACCTTGGGAGATGCAGTAACTTGAGTGCTTTGCCCAATAAGGAATGAAACTGCCACCTGTTGTTCTCCTTGGACTATGTGGGTTCAGGACATCAATGCAGCGGGGTCCAAACTTGGGATCTAGGTTAGGGGAACTGTGTGGCATCCAGGTTGTGGGAGATCCTTCCTCCTCCTCCATATGATGAAACAGCATTTGCAATCGGGATTTGGGGTAGGTGGGATGGAATGAGTTGAGACTGTGTTTTGTGGATGCACCTACTGGTAGGCACCATTCCAAAGTCGGACCTTTCGCAGATATTAATGTTTTTAGAAGCATAGAGTCGGACAGAGCATGCTGGACTGTCGTAGTCCAATCCCCTGCTGAGAACAAAGGTTCCTCCAACATACGTCTTTTCAACCTCTGTTTGAAGATCTCCAGCAAACAAGCGCACTCCCCCAGCTGAGTTCTTTCCTTGAACCGCTCTTAAACATTAAAATGTTTATTCTAATGTCTGTTGAAGTCCATTAGATCTAGCCTTGCCCTTTGGGACGTTAGAGTATTTTAAGTCTTTCACCTATTTTATTCATTCATATTTTTGGGGAGGGTAAAGTTTATGATTATTATTTCGTTTAAAAATGTATATAAAATGGAGATAACCAATTACGAAAACATACAAAAATTAAAAGATGAAAAACAATAGGCATGTAGAGCCATAGAGTTGGAAGGGACCCTGAGGAAATATGCAGCTGTCCTATATGGGATTGAACCTGCAACCTTGGCGTCATCAGCACCGTACTCCAAACAACTGAGCTATCCAGGCTGACAGACATAGAATTAAGTAGTTGCACATGAGTTAAAATAACAAAAGCCCAAGTAGAGACTATTATCAAGCATAGTTCCAGATTTGTCAGGCTTGAGGTGAGGACTGTCTTGAAAATCATGGTTCCGCTCTATACGTCGTAAGGGAATGCCAACGCCTGTTGGTTCTATCCTTGTTGAAATCTCAAATCGAGCATAGTTTTTACAGCTATATTGCAGAGCGAGTGGTACCAAGTGCCCCAATTTCATTCATTCATTTAAAACACTCCCACCCTTCTTTTCAAAAAAGTTCAAAGCAGTTAACAAATACCGTCAGGTATTTTAAAGCTATAAAAATGGAAATCAGGGTAGAATAAAGCAGTAAAACATCATTACATAAAAGGAGAAACAAACGCAGCAGCTAATCCCATAAAGATGAAACCAGAACATCAGTCAAAACCGGTGGATCAAAGTTCGCTAGAATCACACCAGGCTGTATTGGTAATCTATAGCTAAGCTATACCAGGAACTCTGCTTCTTTTCATAGTGCTTGTGTGTGTCACAGAGGCTCAATGGTCTCTTGTCAGAGGATGAGTGGCTGGATTTAGTGCTGACCACTTGAGTAGGACGGCCGTTGCATCATCTTTGCATGAAGCTACGCTGTCCGTTACCCTTTTCTTATGAATGGCTCATTATCTCAGGCTGCCCCCTTCCTCCCTCTTTGACCTTCCTCTTCTTCCCACAGTCTTCCTCGTCAAAAAGAACGACATTTCGAACTCCCGTCAGGATGATTCCGCTGTAAGGAATGCTGGTTTGCAACGTTATGTGAAGTTTTTTAAACCAAGGGGTGACTAAAGTACTGCCAAGCAGTGCCTTCCTCAAGTGACTGGAAATGTTGTTTTCTGTAGAAATTATAATAATAGCTTTATTATTTATACCCCACCCATCCGACTGGGTTGCCCAAGCCACCTTTGGGCGGCTTCCAACAAATATAAGTGCACAATAAAACATCGAACATTAAAATAAACCAAAAACTCTCCCTATACAGGGCTGCCTTTAATTGGCTAAATTTGAAATCCAGGTGCTGAATTTCAAAGTAATGCATTTGAAGAACTGATTAAATAATAGGACCGGATTCCTAAGAGAGGGTTCCTAAACACTCTTGGCAGTAATAATTGCTTGAGGCCCATTTGCCCGTCACAGAGGGCTTAAATGCACCTTTTTGGAAAGAGGGGCTACTGCTGACCTAAAAGCATTCCCACATGTCTCCCCAGTGGTGCGTGGGGTGGGAGGAAATGTGTGGTGTGGCACTATTGAGATCCAGCATTTCCATCAGCAAAGATAAGTTGTTTTCACCTGCCGTGCACATTTCAGTGTTTTCCTACGGTATAAGATTATTTGCGAGAACAGTCAACGCTGGGGTTGACTATTCACCTGTTTATAACAATTTCCGGAGGGACACATCCTTGTTGTATTCCTCAAGTGTATACTTCATAGGGTAGCAAATGGCACCAGGATCTCCCAAATTCTGCTCCACAAAAAGCTCGATTCTGTGACATGTATAAAGGACATGTAGTTAGCAAATTTGCCAGATCTACTTAGTGGGGCGTTAGAGCTGTGCTGAAGACCCAGCCTGCCCACCACCCACCCCCAGGGCTGGCTTTTGGGATATTACCTGGCATTGCTCACATTGGTTTGAAATTTGCCTTCAGAGAGTTTTGGACTAGCAGCTGAGTTCCTTAAACCAAGGCAGAGGAAAGGAAAAGGAATCCAGTTAGTCTTGGGGTCCTGAATTCTGCGCCCACTACCGATTTGTGAAATCGGAAATGCTCACATCCCTGCCTGCTAGACTGTTAACTTTACTGTGCAGTTAATTAAGTGTATGTGGACCCTGTGAGTCTGTGAGATTAATTGGGGCTTCCTTCCCAAGCTATAAATAAATAGGAAGAGGGGGGGTTATGCATGTATGTAAGTTGAAATGCAATGGAAAATTTGAATCGGATGAGTTGATGCAAGAGGCATTTCCCTATGGAGTCACTGGGCTGCAAAATGTTTTATTTGCTTAAACTCAAACAGATGCTTCAAAATACTCTCAGAATGAGTGTTCTTGTGCCAGTTTAACTCACCTCCCCACTTTGGCTTGTGAACATTGGTTTGCTGCATGTAACTACGCCAAAACGGTGGACATACCATCATTGTGGCACTGCCACCTGCTCCTCTTGTGCTGCAGGTAGAGAGGTGTGTTTAAACCTTCTGAAAACAAATACATCCTTTGAGATTAAAAATAATTTGGAAGTCGTGGGTAAGTTGAAGGAAGACCCACGTATCTTTAAACCTATGCTGTTGTTGTTTAGTCGTGTCCGACTCTTCGTGACCCCATGGACCAGAGCACTCCAGGCACTCCTGTCTTCCACTGCATCCTGCAGTTTGGTCAAACTCATGCTGGAAGCTTCGAGAACACTGTCCAACCATCTCGTCCTCTGTCATCCCCTTCTCCTTGTGCCCTCCATCTTTCCCAACATCAGGGTCTTTACCAGGGAGTCTTCTCTTCTCATGAGGTGGCCAAAGTATTGGAGCCTCAGCTTCAGGATCTGTCCTTCCAGTGAGCACTCAGGGCTGATTTCCTTAAGAATGGATAGGTTTGATCTTCTTGCAGTCCATGGGACTCTCAAGAGTCTCCTCCAACACCATAATTCAGAAGCATCAATTCTTCGGCGATCAGCCTTCTTTATGGTCCATCTCTCACTTCCATACATCATGGATGGTGTGTATCTCTTCATAGATCATTCATAGATTATAAATGGTATATTTGGGGACATAAAAGGCAAAAAAAGTTCAAATCTGGGGGTTTTTATTTAGTTGGAGGGGAGACGGCAAAATGAGGATATGATGCAGATCACACATAAGAAGAAGAAGAGTTTGGATTTGATATCCCGCCTTTCACTCTCTTTAAGGAGTCTGAAAGCGGCTAACATTCTCCTTTCCCTTCCTCCCCCACAACAAACACTCTGTGAGGTGAGTGGGGCTGAGAGACTTCAAAGAAGTGTGACTGGCCCAAGGTCACCCAGCAGCTGCATGTGGAGGAGTGGAGACGCGAACCCGGTTCCCCAGATTACGAGACTACCACTCTTAACCACTACACCACACTGGCTCAATAACATGAATGAAAACCGTGCATAATATGAAAATATATAGAGAGAAAACATTATTTTCACCCTAGTATGGAACGTAGAAACCCAGTGAGATTGGCAGTACAGTGGTACCTCGGGTTACATACACTTCAGGTTACATACGCATCAGGTAACAGACTCCGCTAACCCAGAAATAGTACCTCAGGTTAAGAACTTTGCTTCAGGATAAGAACAGAAATCGTGCTCCAGCAGTGCGGCAGCAGCAGGAGGCCCCATTAGCTAAAGTGGTGCTTCAGGTTAAGAACAGTTTCAGGTTAAGAACGGACCTCCGGAATGAATTAAGTACTTAACCCAAGGTACCACTGTAAATTAAAAAGGGCCATGCATCTTCCCACAAGACATAATTTATGGAATTCCCTGCCACAAGGTGTAGTGGTGGCCATAGACGTAAAGGTAAAGGGACCCCTGACCGTTTGGTCCATTCGTGGACGACTCTGGGGTTGCGGTGCTCATCTCGCTTTATTGGCCGAAGGAGCCGGCGTACAGCTTCTGGGTCATGTGGCCAGCATGACCAAGCCGCTTCTGGCAAACCAAAGCAGCGCACGGAAACGCCATTTACCTTCCCGCCGGAGTGGTTCCTATTTACTTGCACTTTGACATGCTTTCGAACTGCTAGGTTGGCAGGAGCAGGGACCGAGCAACGGGAGCTCACCATGTCGCGGGGATTTGAACCGCCGACCTTCTGATCGGCAAGCCGTAGGCTCTGTGGTTTAGACCACAGCGCCACCCTTTTGCCGTAGACTTAGATGGATTTAAAAGGGGATTAGACAAATGCATGGAGACTGGGTTCTCCCCTCCCCCAGCTGTTTGTCTCTGTTGAGCCTCTATGAGTCAACTTACCTTTGGTCCTGGGGCGGACAATAGGGTATGAATATTGCCTGGATACTTTAGAGCCTCTTGAAAGTGTTTGGTTAGCCGATACCAGAAGAAAGATGCTGGATTAGGCCATCTCTTGGTCTGATCTAGCAGGGCTCTTACAGATTTAAATATTTGCCCCAACAGCTGTATATACCCAAGTCCTGTTGTGTGTGCTAGGTTGCTTTCTGTGTGGGATCCCATTGAGTTTCTGAGATCCCCATAGGCACCATGGTTTTTCAGACTACTACTTGTTCAGTAAAGGACGCGGGTGGCGCTGTGGATTAAAGCCTCAGCACCTAGGACTTGCCGATCGAAAGGTCGGCGGTTCAAATCCCCCGGCGGGGTGCGCTCCCGTCGTTCGGTCCCAGCGCCTGCCAACCTAGCAGTTCGAAAGCACCCTTGGGTGCAAGTAGATAAATAGGGACCGCTTACCAGCGGGAAGGTAAATGGCGTTCCGTGTGCTGCGCTGGCTCACCAGATGCAGCTTGTCACGCTGGCCACGTGACCTGGAAGTGTCTGCGGACAGCGCTGGCTCCCGGCCTCTAGAGTGAGATGAGCGCACAACCCTAGAGTCTGTCAAGACTAGCCCGTACGGGCAGGGGTACCTTTACCTTGTTCAGTAGCTCTCTGATAAACCACACAAGCTGTCTCAAAGCTTACTGTTACATGCTAGGAATGTCTCTTGTGTATACGCAAAAACATCTGGTCGGTTTGCTGCTACTTTCCCTGATTCAAATAGGGCATATAAATGTGCTACGGTGTCACACGCGCATTGGGCCATACCTGTGGATGCACAAGGCTTGTTGAGCATGCTTTTTCCAGGCCTCCACTGGGGATGTGATGGGTTATGGCTTTGGAGTTTGTGTGTGTTCTCGGATTCAGGAAACAATATTCTCCCTCCCTCTTGTGCAGGTAGAAACCAGTTTGTGATTTTGTGGATTGTGCGCTTGTGGATTGTGTGGGTGTGCACATAATTTGTCTAGTGTGGATTAATGCTCATAGCATTAAGAACTCATTCCAAAAAGGACCAAACATGGGTTAGAACTCAACATAAAGCCTACCATGTGGTGATAGCGATCCTCTTTGCCACCTCTGTTGCACCTGTGGAAAACAGTTCCAGGAGATACTTTCAGGTGGTTCGTAGTCTTAACAGAACCACCTTTGACATCAGGGTTGATGGGGACTTCCTGTAATTATTTTGCAAAGGTTTTTTTGCAGAAAAAATTGCTCAGAATTGGAAGAATGAATGGTCTCCACCATGGGTAGGCAAAGTAAGGCCCGGGGGCTGGATCAGGCCTGCAGACAGTCTGGGAATCAGTGTGTTTTTACATGAGTAGAATGTGTCCTTTTATTTAAAATGAATCTCTGGGTTATTTGTGGGGCCTGCCTGGTGTTTTTACATGAGTAGAATGTGTGCTTTTATTTAAAATGCATCTCTGGGTTATTTGTGGGTCATAGGAATTTGTTCATTCCCCCCCCCCCCAAATATAGTCTGGCCCCAACAAGGTCTGAGGGACGGTGGACCGGCCCCCTGCTGAAAAAGTTTGCTGACTCCTGGCTCTCCATCATAGTAGCATGGTTGAGGTGCCAGAGCTCTTGTCTGAGTCAGGTTGAATGGAATCAGTTTCAACCTGTTACCTATGAGGACGTGGACAGGCTGCTTGGGCAACTGAAACTGACCATCTCTCTCCTTGATCCTTGCCCATGCTGCCTCATAAAAGCACGCCGGTAAGGGCTAGGCAATGGGCTCTGCGGGGTGGTGAATGCTTCCCTCTGCAAGGGAATTTTCCCTGAGCCCTGTAAAAAGGTGGTTATTAAACAGCTTCTTAAAAAAAAGATTTTTGGTCCTGGCTGCTATGGCCAATTATCACCCAGCCTCAAATCTTCCATTCCTGGGCAAGGTGATTGAGCGGGTGGTCGCTGAACAACTCCAGGCATGCCTGGAGGATGCAAACCCTTTGGATCCCTTCCAGTCGGGACTCAGGCCCCATCATGAGACTGAATCCATCTTGGTCGCGCTGGTCATTGATCTCTTGCAGACTAAGGACAAGAGGTGAAAGCTGTTTCTGGTCCTGCTGCATCTTGCAGTGGCTTTTGACCATGGGATCCTTCTGGACTTTTCTAGTGGGGCTGGGACCTGTGGGCACTGTTATGCAGTGGTTCCGCTCCTTCCTCCTGGGTCGTGTCCAGAAAGTGGTGTTGGGGGCAGTGTTCAAAACTCCCATTGTTCTAGACACATTTTGCGACAGGGAATTTCATTCGCGTGAGCAGTTTCTGAGCTCTGGGCGCAGTACTGTGCCTAATATTTCAGATTAAAACTGTAGAGTGGAAGCAAAGGATTACCTTTTTCAGCCTCCCAACTTCCAGCTACTCTCTGAAGACTGGAGAAGAGACCCTCTTAAGAATATTAGGAGGGTGGGCAGGGGAAGGACTGGACCCATGTGAAAAATGAACATAATATTTTAGCTGCAGTTCATTTATTTTCAGCTTTGTATTCTTGTTATTAAAGCACACCTAGACATTCCGTTGTTTAAGGTGACATTTAGCTCCTAGCTTTCATTATCTCAGTTTCTAACACTGGCTGAGGGGTAAGTTATCGGACCAATGGGCGCTCACTTGTGGGGTGCCTCAGGGCTCCATCTTCTCCCGCATGCTTTTTGACATCTATATGAAGCCGCTGGAAGAGATCATCAGGGGTCTAGGCTGGATCTTCACCAGTATGCGGATGATACCCAGTTCTACCTCTCCTTTAAATCGGAACAAGTGAGGGCGCTAAATGTCCTGTTTGGGTGTCTGAAGGTGGTTGTGGGGGATGGATTGTGGCTAACTGATTGAGGTTGAATCCTGACAATATGGAAGTATTGTTTCTGGGGGGCAGGTGTGGGAGATTTTTGCTCTAACAGGCTTAGTTCAGTCAGAATTGAGTATATGCTTCCAGAGTTAATGCTAAATACATTACTTCTAGTAGATGAGCCACCATAGCTGTTAGAAGGCCATGAACATTTGTGTCCCAGGTTTTTTAGACTTGTCTACCCATGTACTAGGTAAAAAAAGGTAAAGGACCCCTGGACGGTTAAGTCCACTCACAGGTGACTATGGGGTTGCGGCGCTCATCTCACTTGAAGCCGAGGGAGCCGGCGTTTGTCCACAGGCAGTTTTCCGGGACTAACCTAGTGCAATTGAACACTGTGATGGAAACCAGAGCGTACGGAAACACTGTTTACCTTCCCGCTGCAGCGGTACCTATTTATCTACTTGCACTGTCATGCTTTCGAACTGCTACGTTGGCAGGAGCTGGGACAGAGCAACAGGAGCTCATTCCGTCACAGGGATATTCAAACTGCCAGCCTTCTGATTGGCAAGCCTAAGAGGCTCAATGGTTTAGACTACAGCGCCACCCACGTCCCACAACCCATGTACTAACTAAAACCAAAGGGGCACATTGGTTGCCAGGTGTGAAATATGTTTGCATTATTTTCAGGTCTCCTACCCCACTATGTGATCTAAGCTATAGACTGGCTTACCATCATACCAGAACCTGGGTTTGCGATTTATCTCACTCTAAACAAAACCACAAGCTGCATAGCTAAGATTTGTTCCATGGTTAACCGCTTGTGGTTTGCCTGTGGGAGATAAACGTATTGGGTTCATACGCAACACTAACCCGACAGCAGTGTGGTAAACCGGAGAAGGCACTAAGTGGCCACAGTCTTATCTTAGTAAAGCATGAGACTCTTCATCTCAGGGTTGTGAGTTCGGGCCCTGCATTGGGCAAAAGATTCCTGCAGTGGGTTGGGCTAGATGACCCTCACAGTACTTCCCATCTCTGCAATCTGATGGTTCTACAGTTTCAGCAAACTATCAGTATCTCTGGCTCAGGCCTGACATTTAGCAATGAAGAGAAGTGCATCTGCTTTTCCAAAGGCTGAAAAGTGTTGCCCAGCAAACATCTTAAGCCTGGTTATACCCCCTTCCCAAAGTGGCTTGCCTCTCACACCAAGACACGTGTTCAGTTTGCAATAGAAACTTCACTTTACTCCTGCCCCACATAAGGTGCTTTTCAGTGGATAAGCGAGTGGTTGCATGCCTGCTACCAGTGATGTGTGAAGGGACGCGGGTGGCGCTGTGGGTAAAACCTAAGCGCCTAGGACTTGCCGATTGCATGGACGGTGGTTCGAATCCCCGCGGCGGGGTGCGCTCCCGTCGATCGGTCCCAGCGCCTGCCAACCTAGCAGTTCGAAAGCACCCCTGGGTGTAAGTGGATAAATAGGGACCGCTTACCAGCGGGAAGGTAAACGGCGTTCCGTGTGCTGCGCTGGCTCGCCAGATGCAGCTTGTCACGCTGGCCACATGACCCGGAAGTGTCTGTGGACAGCGCTGGCTCCCGGCCTATAGGGTGAGATGGGCGCACAACCCTAGAGTCTGTCAAGACTGGCCCGTACGGGCAGGGGTACCCTTACCTTTACCTTTACCAGTGATGTGGGTTTGATTCCTTAGTCCAGGGGTCAGCAAACTTTTTCAGCAGGGGACCGGTCCACTGTCCCTCAGACCTTGTGGGGGGGCCGGACTATATTTTTTGGGGGGAGGGGGTAGGAAATGAACGAATTCCTATGCCCCACAAACAACCCAGAGATGCATTTTAAATAAAAGCACACATTCTACTCATGTAAAAACACGCTGATTCCTGGATCATCTGCGGGCCGGGTTTAGAAGGCAATTGGGCCAGATCTGGCCCCCGGGCCTTAGTTTGCCTACCCATGCCTTAGTCTTTACCCTTGTGTCCAAATGTTTGCCGCTTGCTTGCTCCCCTCTGCCTGGGTTTAGAAGGCAGAGTGCCCAAGATAGAGGGTGCTGCTTTTGAGGCATGCCCGATTCCCCCAACACCTTTCTTTATAGAAATTCACCACTGCATTGATTGACCCACCCACCCACCCCATGGCTGTGTGGCAGATTACTGTATCTGCCGAAACCGCAGTAATGTGCCATGGTGGAAATGGATTATGTTTCCTGGACGTATATTTATTCAAAGCAAATTTTACTTCTTTTACTAGCCCTGAGAGAGTTCTCAAGGAAGCTTAAACCATAAAACGGAGTTAAAGACCGTGTTGTTAAAATCCATTTGTTCCACGGTAGGATAGCAAAGCTTCTGCAGAAACTCACCTGGGCACTGCAGCTGTTGTGTTCATGCTTGTTCCAGATGTTTCATGGCATGGGTACTTGATGTGAAGTGTTGCTGCCTTTTTACACCAGAGATACTGAATTGATCAGGGGCCTGTGAGTTGTTCTTTTTTTACAATGCACATCTGGGCTGCTGATTTAAGGCACACCTGGACCCTCTCGTTTAGACTATTCCAATTCCATTATTTATTTCCCCCATTTTTCCTCTGGTGACATGCACAACTTGTGTGTGTGTGTTTTAAATAGTCTAGGTTCTTTTTGGATTGAAAGTTGTTTTTTAATTGAAAATGTTGCTGATAGGTTGGTAACCAGAAAAACAGCAGGGTTTTCTTTAATTTTTGTTTTTTACAGTATTACTTAATTAGTGGTATCAATGTTGTTTCGTTGCAGTATTACAAAGCAGAATATCTTAATGTCCAGAAGCCAAAATTATTTTAGGAGTAATTCAAGGATTGATAGAAAATATAAATGTGATGCTAAGATAAAAGGTAAAGAGACCCCTGACCGTTAGGTTCAGTCGCAGACAACTCTGAGGTTGCGGCGCTCATCTCGCTTTTCTGGCCGAGGGAGCCGGTGTACAGCATGACTAAGCCGCTTCTGGCGAACCAGAGCAGCATACAGAAACACCGTTTACCTTCCTGCCGGAGTGGTACCTATTTATCTACTTGCACTTTGTGCTTTCGAACTGCTAGGTTGGCAGGAGATGCTAAGATAGTGCTCGCCAAAAAAGTAGAGTGAAGTTATATGAAACGGCAGTAGCTTCACAGGTTTGCCTGTCAGATAGATCCCAGCACAACTTGAAACCATGGGAAGACAGAAGAGTATGTTAGGAAAGTATGGAAACTGCCGCCACTATTCCATTTCCTTCTCCCTAAGTCAAATTTTTTACCGTCTGATATTGGTTACAGTTGGGAGTTTATTAGGGAATCGGTGGTGTCCATCCTTCAAGGTTTTGCCGAGCCCACCCACTGCCATTCCAAATGCCAGCCTGTAACTTTTGATAAGGTATTTAATCCAGATTTCATCTTTCCTTGGGCAGTTTTAGTGGTCAGTTTGTCATGCTTAGTTGGAGATCTGTCTGCACCTCTTTGATCCCCAGTGGAGTGCAATAGGTCTTACTCTGTTTTCTGGATAGCAGCTGAAAGGCACCTATTTCCACCAGTTGTTAAAGAATGTCTGAATATAAACAGCCCGGTTCAGATGACCCATTCTTCCAAGATCTGCATGTTGTCAGTGGGGGGAATTACCTCTCAGGGGGTTATTGCAGTACAGTGGTACCTCAGGTTAAGAACTTGATTCGTTCCGGAGTTCCGTTCTTAACCTGAAACTGTTCTTAACCTGAAGTACCACTTTAGTTAATGGGGTTTCCCGCGCCGCCACCACGCAATTTCTGTTCTCATCCTGAAGCAAAGTTCTTAACCCGAGGTACTATTTCTGGGTTAGCGGAGTCTGTAACCTGAAGCGTCTGTAACCCAAGATACCACTGTAGAAACACGAGGCTTTTAAAAGAAAGCAGAGGTTGAGATCTTGTGCAATGCCTTTTTGTCAAAGTTTGCTGTTTCTTTTCTGCCCTGTGTGTTTTTAGTTGGGGGCGTAGTTGTGCGGTTAACGCTACAGGGGGCCTAAGGGCCTTTGTATGTTTTTCAGTATTGCCACCCCACCAAATAAAACAGCTGATCAATATATCACTCTTGGGACTTATCCACACTGGAGTTTGCTGTACTTTTGCAGCTGTTGCATTTCTGTTAAATTTGAGTAGTCCGCATGATGTTACCATTAAACGCAGGCTTCCTCAACCTCGGCCCTCCAGATGTTTTTGGCCTACAACTCCTATGATCCCCAACTAGCAGGACCAGTGATCTGGGATGATGGGGATTGTAGTCTTAAAACATCTGGAGGGCAGAGTTTGAGGAAGCCTGCTTAAACGACACCAGTCTCAATGCTTCCCCACCTGTAAATTTGGGTTTGTCTGATCCAAGGATGATCCAATAAGGGGAGACATTAGCCTTCAAAATACTCCATTTGGGCTTGCAAAAAGTGGTTTGGTTTTGGGATGGGTGAATCGACTCTTGACTTGGTGCTGTTCCCCTTCCCGTGCCCAGAACTTCCTTGATGCTTTCTTTATTTTCTGGCTGTGCTCGTAACTATTTCTGGCACACTCCTGAACGGATCCACCCCACCCCCCTTGTGATTCCTCAGATTTGCAAAGAAAAAGAAAAAAGGAAAACTCTGCAAGCAGCCCACATTAAAAAGAGTGCGCTGAGAATTTACAGTTGCCTGGCCTGAGTCTATGCTATTCTGCACTTCAGGGCATGGAAAATATTTGAAAAACAAAGTGTGTGCACATTTGTGTACATGCACGGTTGGTACTTAATTAGCACAATTGGGGGGGGGAGAGATTCAGACGCTAAGGCAGTGCCTACTGACTGGTTCTCATTTTCCTTTTGGAACACCAGTGTGTTGTGAATGATGTAACGTAAAGATACTCCTGCCCGTACGGGCCAGTTGTGTCCGACTCTAGGGTTGCATGCTCATCTCGCTTAAGAGGCCGGGAGCCGGCGCCATCCGAAGACACTTCTGGGTCACGTGGCCAGTGTGACGAAGCTGCAGCTGGCGAGCCAGCACCAGCACCGCACACGGAAACGCCGTTTACCTTCCTGCTATAAAGCGGTACCTATTTATCTACTTGTACTTAGGGGTGCTTTCGAACTGCTAGGTGCGCAGGAGCTGGGACCGAACGACGGGAGCTCCCTGCCGCGGGGATTCGAACCGCCGACCTTACAATCAGCAAGTCCTAGGCACTGAGGTTTTACCCACAGCGCCACCCGCGTCCCTATGATGTAACATAGGTGTGTGTCAAAGGAACACTAGTACGAAGATGAATAAATTTTGTGGGTTTGTGTGCCAGTCTGTCACGGTGGTCCTTGTCATGGCTCATGACTGCTTTCAGAAGCAGCCACTCCTGACATCGGAGCTGTCTGGATGCGTACTCCAAGCCCTTGGTGCATGACCTCTCAGAAAAGCCTGCAGGGGGTGTGTTTGCGTGCCTTGCCTCTGCTACTGTCATGCCCATTCACACTTCACATTTAATCATAGGTGAAACGTGCTCTTTTGTGCGAGGTTATTGCTTTTTTCCCCAAGGAGTGGGCTTCGAGCGAAACTGTTTCCGAAAGCAGTTTCACATGAGCAGAGAAAAGCAGGTTTAGCCCCCTCCAAAATCCTGAGCCAACCCAGTCCCCGCTGTTTGTTGTTTGTTCTTAAACTTTGTTTTCTATCTTCCTCTTCTTTTTAAGAGTGCAGACAGATGTACCAATTTGAGAGCAGTGGAGCCACTTTGAAAGTTCCCCTGCTGATCTCCATATAAACATACCTCATTTTGCCCCAGGATAAACTATGCTGAAAGGATTTGGGCATGTTTTCAGTGCGGTTTAGCTTAAACTGGAGAAAAGCTGGCTGTGAAGCTGTTACCTAAAACCCACCAACACCTTTGCAACCATTCCTGGAGCAGTTTTTGCAGCTGCTTTTGCAAATTTAATTTGATAAGATGAAGGAAGAGTGCGGTGATACACTGCAACGTTTTACGTTTTTGGGAAAGCAGCATGGCTGAGTCAGCATCCTACTGCAGGGGAGGGCAACCAAGATGATCGGGGGTCTAGAAACCAAACCTTATAAGGAATGGTTGAGGGAATTTGGGTACCGTATTTTTCGCTCTATAAGACGCACCAGACCATAAGACGCACCTAGTTTTTGGAGGAGGAAAACAAGGAAAAAAATATTCTGAATCTCAGAAGCCAGAACAGCAAGTGGGATTGCTGTGAAGCCTCTTGCTGTTCTGGCTTCTGGGATAGCTGCACAGCCTGCATTCGCTCCATAAGACGCACACACATTTCCCCTTACTTTTTAGGAGGGAAAAAGTGAGTCTTATAGAGCAAAAAATACGGTATGTTTAGCCTGGTAAAGAGGAGGCTGAGAGGAGATATGATAGCCATCTTCAAAAATCTAAACGGCTGTCCCAGGGAGGATGGAGCAAGCTTACACAAGAGTAGGACCCTGGTAGAGACACATGCCTGACTGGGTATTTTTCTCCTTCTCTGGAGGGTAGGACCCAACCCAATGGAACCAAGTTACAAGAAGGGAGTTTCTGACTGTAAAAGCTGTTTGAACAGACTCTCCTGGGAGGCCGTGAGCTCTCCTTCTTTGGAGGTTTTTAAGCAGAGGTTTTTAAGCAGAGATTGGATAGTCATGGGTGATCTAGTTGAGATTCCTGCCTTGCAGGGGATTGGACTAGATAACCCTCAGGCTCCCTTCCAAATCCACAGTTCTATGATTCTTAAGTTGCAAAGCTGGGATGGCACTGTCCCAGCTCCTGCCAACCTAGCAGTTTGAAAGCACACCAGTGCAAGTACCGTAGATAAAAGGGTACTGCTGTGGCGGGAAGGTAAACGGCGTTTCCGTGCGCTCTGGCTTCCGTCACGGTGTTCTGTTGTGCCGGAAGTGGTTTAGTCCTGCTGGCCACATGACCTGGAAAAGTGTCTGTGGACAAAGGCCGGTTCCCTCGGACTGAAAGCGAGATGAGCGCCTCAACCCCATAGTCTCCTTTGACTGGACTTAACCATCCTTTACCTTTACATTTACAGGTGATTTATCCTCAGTTACCACTGTTCAGAGGTTAGGTTTTAGGTCGGAGAACGTATTTTATCTGTGTGCAAAACCTAACACACCAGCCTTGTTTAAGTCACAATTGCCATCGATAGCAATGTAGCTCCTGCGACGTAACTAAAAAGTGTTCCCAAACTACTACTACTAATAATAATAACAATTTTATTATTTATGTGCTTCCCATTTGACTGGGTTGCCCCAGCCACTCGAGGTGGCTCCCAGCAAAATGTTAAAAACATAATAAAACACCAAACGTTAAAAACTTCCCTAAACAGGGCTGCCTTCAGATGTCTTCTAAAAGTCAGATAGTTGTTTATTTCCTTGATATCTGATGGGATGTGCTAAATGTGATTTGGGCTGCTTTCCCCCCTTCCTTGGTACCTTTCCCCTTTCCATGCTAGTAGGAGCATGCATTGAAAGCTTCTTTTGAATTTTCAGTACAGGACATGCAATTTTCTGTGTCTTCCAACAATCTGTGTGCCTGGATTTGATGAAAGAGCAAAGGCAGCTAAGTTGACATATTAAATTTTTTTGACTGCAGAAAAACATCCCGTGGATCTATAGCTGCGTCCCAGTCCCTCCCCCCCCCCCCACGGAATTCTTCCCCCAGATATTTTGACATCTTGGTTTTATGCATAGAACAAAGATCTAAGGTCTAATAATTTCACAAGTGGTTTTTGGATTCTTCGGAAAAGGATGTTGGGGGGGGGGGGATCAGCCATGCCTTGTTAAAATGCCCAGACTAGGCAAGCAGAGCAAAAGCTTCTTGTCAAACAAAACGTCTCTTGAGAAGACGTTTTCAAATCAACATTGACATTAGTGGCTTTTTTTGAACTCGTCTTCTGTTTTCAACATGTCACATGAGATGGGCAAGGCATGCTTTGAATAACCCCAGTTATTTGGAAAACATTTGCAAAGGGGGGGGCGGGATGTATCAGAATTCTCACTCAGCTGTTATATAAGAACCATAGAATTTATAGAGTTGCGAATGGACCTTAAAGAGTCATCTAGCCCAACCCCCCTGCAACGCACAGAGATGAGAGATTTTGTTTATAAAACTTGCATAGAATTTTTGAATTAGGATTCAGGCACACAGACCTGGAGGCACAAATTTTGTGGTGTGAACTGGCTATTACCTGGGCTTTCCCAGAGCACCTCCAGACTGTCGCTATTTTGGGGTGGGACTCAGTCACATATCGGCAAACCCAGGCTGCTTAATTACAGTTCATTTGGAGCTCTCGTGCAACAAATCTGCTTGTCCCCGCTGAATGAGACTTTTGCAATAAGGAAAACGCACTAGAAAGCACAGGGTAATGTTTATTTGATACAGCACCTTCTAACACCCTGCAAGCAAATTGGAATGAATGATAAGTAAATAGCTGAGTATATCTAACCTCGCCACATACTTTGTGCAAGCAAATCAGGATGGATGCTCTATATACAGTGGTACCTCTCGTTGCGGATAGGATCCGTTCCGGAGCTCTGGTCGAACCCCGAGGTTTCTGCAACCGGAGGTGCCTGTTCTGCGCATGCGCGCAGCACGCTAGAGCGCTTCTGCACAAGCGCAAGTGGTGAAACCTGGAAAAATACTTCAGGGTTTGTGGCTTTCGCAACCCGAAGTTTATGTTACCCGAGGGTAATGTAAGCAGAGGTTCTGCTGTATACAGGTAATCTGGACTCCATCAGATAAATAAGAACGGTTCTGTTTAAAATGTGCTGTGCTCCCAGAAGCTGCGCTTACTCTGGAAAACGTCTCTCTAGCCAGGGTCAGGACTGTGGTGCATATTTTAACACACTGTGTGTTAGAAATTCAGCTATGTAGTCTAGGAGCCAAATGGCTCCTTAAAACAGAGCTTTCCAAACTGTGTGTCGCGACAAGTTCGTGTATCGACTGCGGAGTGTAGGTATGTCGCATGAACGCTCCCTGTGCTCCTCTCGGGGCTGGAAAGGGGTTAGTTTAACCTCCGGTTTGCTAGTAAAACTGAATTACCATGTCGTGAAACGATGCATGTCTAAAAAGTGTCGTCACCAACATGAAAAATTTGGAAAACTCTGCCTTAAACCAAAGTTGCAGTCGCCAAAATGGAACGACTAGCTTCCATTTTGGGGCCAGACATCTCTAAAACCTTGTTTTTTCGAATGACAGAATGACTGTGATTGATTCTCAGCGAAACATCAGGCTAGTTCAGATGACAACCTTGAGCCTAGGTTAAGAGCTTTGAGAAATTAAAAGAGGAAAAGTCACTTGATCCAGGGACAGCCCCCATATATATTGGACTATTCCGACCTCTTTTTCTTAATGGTGACTGCTCTTGCTCAGGCTGCACAGGAAAAGCAGTTTGGTTCCAGAAATTCATTCTGATTGTGCAGATAAAATATAACTGATAGAATTCTACAGGGGTGGGGTTTTAGTGTGTGAAAACAGTCCCGGTCCAATAATTCCCAGATGGTGGGGACGTCAGGCGCCATCCCGGCACCTAAGCATCTTCACTTGGTCGCAAGTGGTCAAAAGCCAGGTGCAAAATGAGCCTGGCCTCTGGCTAATTTCGAGCACTGAACACACACAAACACACAAAAGTGGTCGCAGTGATGATGTCCGCCCTCCCCAAAAAAGCCTCCCCCTGCTAGCAGCAGCTTTGTGGGGGAGGTGATTTGAAGTGGGACCATGATTCACTTTAGCTAATAGGGCCTCCCGCTGCCGCTGCGCGATTTCTTTTCTGATCCTGAAGCAAAGTTCTTAACCCGAGGTACTATTTCTGGGTTAGCAGAGTCTCTAACCTGAAGCGTCTGTAACCTGAAGCGTCTGTAACCTGAAGCGTCTGTAACCCGAGGTACCACTGTAGTTCCTTTGCAGCTGCAGTGGTGAGTCTTTAGAGATGCACTTAGGAAATGTTGTTGGCTAGAAAACTCATTCGTAGATACTTGTGAGGAATTACACTGGTACCTCGGGTTACAGACACTTCAGGTTACAGACTCCGCTAACCCAGAAATAATACCTCGGGTTAAGAACTTTGCTTCAGGATGAGAACAGAAATCATACTCCTGCGGCACAGCGGCAGCAGGAGGCCCCATTAGCTAAAGCGGCAGCGAGAGTGGTACCTCAGGTTAAGAACAGTTTCAGGTTTAGAACGGATCTCCAGAACAAATTAAGTTCTTAACCCGAGGTACCACTGTACCTGTTTTTCAATCTACACCTAAGTAGACTTGGGTAATACCAGCTTTTCAGCATCACGGTCCAGCATCCCCAGACCCCATCCCTGGCAGAGCAGTCCCTGGTGCTCCCCCCACTTTCGGGGGGGCCAGTGCCGGGCTGGGGGATCCTTTACCTGCTCAGAGGGGAGCAGCAACTGCACGCTCCTCAGCCAAGCAGTTAAAAGATGCTGAGGGAGGAACAAGCTGTATCAGCGCCTCGCAGATGCAGTTTCTTTCTCCCTCTGCGCAGTATAAGGGCAGAATGGGATGGCGGTTTCACCCAGCGATATATTGCTGGTGAAACCACTCCTGAGTCCCTCTTCTCGCAACGCTCACTGGAGGAAGTCGCCAGCAGAGGGACTTGGGAGCGGTGGGGGTTTCACCAGTGATATAGTGAAGCCGACATTGCGGTCTGCTCCTCATACCTGTCCTGGGTGATACGTTGATATATCGCCCAGGCCTACACCTAAACAGTTTCCCTTAGATGCCCCATTGAATTCTGAAGCCCATTTCCAAATAAGTGTGTGAGAGAGATACTTATGGGATGAAGGATAGGGGAGGCAATTAGCTCTGCATCTCATGCAAGCTGCCTTTAAGCAAATAAATTGGGAGATGCAATCAAGAGTCTCCCACGTAATGTCTAGTTTTACCCTAGTTGGCCATGTTCTACACCCTCAAAAAACTAGTTAGGGGTTCTTTTGTGTGTGTGTGTTTCTCTGGTCAGATTATTATTTTTGTTGTCATTTTGTCGTGTCCGACTCTTCGTGACCCCCTGGACCAGAGCACGCCAGGCACTCCTGTCTTCCACTGCCTCCCGCAGTTTGGTCAAACTCATGTTTGTAGCTTTGAGAACACTATCCAACCATCTCGTCCTCTGCCGTCCCCTTCTGCTTGTGCCCTCCATCTTTCCCAACATCAGGGTCTTTTCCAGGGAGTCTTCCCTTCTCATGAGGTGGCCAAAGTATTGGAGCCTCAGCTTCAGGATCAGTCCTTCCAGTGAGAGCTGAATGAATTGTTCAGTATTACTGGTTCTCAGGGAAAAGGAATCGTAAGGAGTTCTGGAAAACCTAGGTTGCTAATTAAATCTACCAAAATTTGGCCCCATATCTCTGCCCCTGAAACCAGACCAGTTTTGCAGGGCATGGAAATGGATGGCGGTGTAGTTGGCATCCGTACGGAGCCTGAAAGATGAATGACTCTAATTGAATTTAGGAGACATAATCAGATGTGGCCGCTGCTGGAATTTCTCCCTTGAGTGCATCCATCCTTAGTAATTGCTCGTTTATTAGCTCTGCAAAATGCACATACCCGCTTCTCCACTGTCTTTCTACCCCTTCCCTAACAAGGAATGTGTTCGTTTTCGGTTTATAACCTGACTGTACCTAAAGGCTCGAAAAGAATCCTGCTGGAATGTTTTTCAGCAGGTGAGAACGGGGGTTGAGCTGGGGAGGGGGTTAGCCCCCACCTAGACCTTTCCTGTTGCATCCCCCTTGCCTTGCCTTGCTGCTGGTATCACATGCTGCAGACAAAACGCTGGGAGAACAATAGCTCAGTCTCTTAAGGGTTGTGGGTTCAAGCCCCATGTTGGGCAAAATATTCCTGCATTGCAGGGGTTGGACCAGATAGATGGCTGTTGTGGGCCTTTCCAATTCTATGAGAGCCAGTGTGGTATAGTGGTTAAGAGTGGTAGACTCGTAATCTGGTGAACCGGGTTCGCTTCCCCACTCCTCCGCATGTAGCTGCTGGGTGACCTTGGGCCAGTCACACTTCTCAGAAGTCTCTCAGCCTCACTCACCTCACAGAGTGTTTGTTGTGAGTGAGGAAGGGAAAGGAGAATGTTAGCCGCTTTGAGACTCCTTAGGGTAGTGATAAAGCGGGATATCAAATCCAAACTCCTCCTCTTCTTCTTCTTCTTCTTCTTCGTCTTCGTCGTCGTCTTCTATGATTCAAAGGCTGGCTCTTATCAGACTGACTATAGCTCTTTATGGGAGCAACAGTGGTCATCCCCTCTACTGATCTTGCCCTGCAGGTTAACTGGTGACTTGTCTACCCTGGTGATGCTATTATTGAATGCCAAGTCAGTACTTAGTAGGGCCACCCTCAGCCATGATTTAGTTATGCTTGAGCCGGGAACTGGCCTGAATGGAAGAGCTGAAACCTGGGTGGGAGAAATGGGTTGGAGTGGATTGAACTCTACTCCATACCGACCAAAATTGGAGGGGGTGTCACTGGTAGGCAGCCCCACACTGGATCTCTCAGCAGCTTTTGCTACCATTGACTGTGTTGTCCTCCTGGGGTGTCTCTGCGAGTTGGGTGTTGGGGGGCACTGTTCTGGAATGCCCCCTCCACTTGCATGGCTGGTCTCTTGGAATAGCATGAAGCTCTGTGGGGCAATGTTATATTCCCAATGCTATTTAACTTCTTTATGAAGCCATCGGGAGCAGTTGGGAGATTGAGGGCCTCAAAACTTAACCCAGTATGGATTGGACGCCTTCCAATATTGGGAGGGAAATGGCTGTCTATCCCAGGAATGAGTCTCATTTTGTGACAGTTTGCTTGCCATTGCTTGAGGTCCAGTGCCAAGGGCCTTCTGGTGGTTCCCTCGCTGCGAGAAGCCGTGTTACAGGGAACCAGGCAGAGGGCCTTCTCAGTGGTGGCACCTGCCCTGTGGAACGCCCTCCCACCAGATGTCAAAGAGAAAAACAACTACAGTGGTACCTTGGGTTACATATGCTTCAGGTTACAGACTCCGTTAACCCAGAAATAGTGCTTCAGGTTAAGAACTTTGCTTCAGGATGAGAACAGAAATTGTGCTCCGGGGGCAGCAGCAGGAGGCTCCATTAGCTAAAGTGGTGCTTCAGGTTAAGAACAGTTTCAGGTTAAGTACGGACCTCTGTAACAAATTAAGTACTTAACCCGAGGTACCACTGTACCAGACTTTTAGAAGACATCTGAAGGCAGCCCTGTTTAGGGAAGCTTTTAATGTTTAATAGACTATTGTATTTTAATATTCTGTTGGAAGGCGCCCAGAGTGGCTAGGGAAACCCAGCCAGATGGGCGGGGTATAAATAACAAATTATTATTATTATTATTATTATTATTATTATTATTATTATTATCTGTTTGAGATATTCCCCTGATCTTTTTTTGCCTCTTACATAGGCATATGGTTTGCTTGATTTTTTTTAAGTCGCCACTGCTGCTGCTACTACTGTAATGGAGCTTCCCGTTTCACTGCTGCAGTTTGTGGTGGAATGTTAAACACAATCCTGGCAACGGCAGTGCTTTTCTTGCACACAGTCCGTGCCTTTGGGCAGCTGTACCCAGACCTAGACATTGAGCGTGTGTGTTTGTTCTGCACGTCCGTGGCTGAACATGCAGCCAGAACTAGAAAAATAGTTTGTTGTGAGAGGAGACCAGGCTGGGCTCTTCTCCCTGACATGCTAGCTTTTTGGATGCAGGGACTTCTTCAGACATGATTCCCCACCCCCCACCCCTTATACCATTTGAAATGATGCTGTTCAGGAGAAGCTTCACCCTTGTTTCCGATAATTGTATAAATTGGCAGCTTTCATTTTTCTCTGGGGACGGGTGACCTCTGAACAGCAAGGCTGCAGAATGTTGCTTTTAAAAAACAACAACAAAAACCATGCAGCTGAGCCAGAAAACTGATAAAAATGGAAGAATAATAGTTTTTGCTCTGACTTCCCCCTTGTCCTCAGAAAAGCCTTTGCCATTCTCAGCGGTAATGCATAATTGTGACAACTACAGGGAGTGAAGTTCTGTCCTGTAGCTTCCCTTTAGTGTACAATACCTGGCTGAGTTACAAATCGGGAAATCCCTGATATGAATCCACAATGAACTCGCTATCCAGGCTGGCAACTTCTAGCACTGTGCAATCACCGCTTTTTCCACTCTCTGTTGTTGCTGTTGTTGTTGTTCAGTTTCTGAGTTGCTTCTTACAAAGGAGTATTGAAGCTGTTTATGGGCAGAATGAAATGCAGTGGTACCTCGGGTTAAGTACTTAATTCGTTCCAGAGGTCCGTTTTTAAGCTGAAACTGTTCTTAACCTGAAGCACCACTTTAGCTAATGGGGCCTCCTGCTGCCGCTGCACCGCCGGAGCATGATTTCTGTTCTCATCCTGAAGCAAAGTTCTTAAACCGAGGTACTATTTCTGGGTTAGCGGAGTCTGTAACCTGAAGCGTATGTAACCTGAGGTACCACTGTGCGTATCAGTACATCTGTTTATAAATGTTTATTCACAATACAAACATGTAAAATGAAAAAAGAACAAATCTTTCCCCACCCAGCCGTAGGATGAGCACCCAGCTGCTAGCATAAAAAAACATGGCTGCAAAAACCAATATGGCAGTGCCCCAGAACCCAGGAGAATAGAAACATCTTTACTTGGTGTTGCAAGATTATAGCGTTGGTGCCTGGCAAACTTCCCTGGGGAGACACTTATGTGTTCCACAGCCTGGGGCCCCCATTTTCACCATTGTCACATCCTTCCAGCCTTCTCTTGGAGATGGCACAGAGGGAACTGAAATTACCGCTGACTTCCCACACTCTTTTGGGTGTACATCTTTTTGTGTTCCATTCAGACTATTGGGCGTGACAAAGCTTCGCGAGTGTGCCATTTTGTGCAGTGGGTTTTATTTTTCTAATCGATTTCTACATTTGCACTGAGGGATGTTTCTAAAAACTTTAAGCACTGCTGCATGAATATATGTGCTTTTAATATGGGCCCTATGTGTTTGACCACAACTTTAAAAATTGAATGCGGCTGGAATGGGATTGACATACTGCTAAAATGGCGGTGATCATTCCGAAGTGTTGCCTGAAATATCACTGCACTTGTCAAAACCATGAGAAAGCAGCCTTAAGGTGTTTTTACACCTAAGGTGATCCATGGGGATTGCAGAGCTGTTCTGCTCCTTCCCTGCAAACAATTCGCACTGTCATGTAACTGCCCTGTAGACAAATCAGAATAAATGGTATGTACTGTTATGTATTGGGGGGATGGGCAGACTCCCCATAATCTCCACATTCAGTGAAGGTTCAGAATTTGAGCAAACTCATGCATTCGTGAATTTAGCAAGGGCTGGGAATAACACCAGCTATCATCCCCATGAGGCCAAAGTGGTGATGGTGGGTCGTTGAAGAAACATTGGTTTCCGTTAGCCCCTCAATGGATGTAATCAACCCGGCATAAGGCCCATAGGGAGGTTGCCAGGGTAACGGGGTGTGTGATGTCACCACAGGAAGAGAGGGTGTCCTTGTACAACGGAGGTGTGGGGAGCAGGGGTTTCTGGGAAGAAAGAACAGGAAGTGGGCAGAACTCCATGCAGGGACTAAAGAGCAGCAGGCTGTTGCAAAGAGAGAGTAGGATGGTGCTTAGGATGCCTCCATATCCATTGCTGGGCTGCTACAAAGTACAAGCCCCTCTTGGGATGTAAACGCGATGTTCTCTGTCTCCATAAAACTCTGCAAACGAACCATATTTCTTAAAGCCACTAGTCTCTGCTGCATCTCAATTTCCCCCAAGGAAACAGAAACTCTGGTTGAGTGCCAAGACCCCTGGAATCTCCTGCTACCGCTCGGCAGAAATTGGGGTGGCCTGTAACAGTATGGAAACCAGACATAGTTTTAACGGTTGTGTAACGGTTGTGTAAATCAGGATTCATGCTGAATAAACGGCTCATTCGTTTCTCCGAGAGACAAAAAAAAACAAAACAAAACCATGAGAGTACAACCATCTGATGATGAGATTCGGAGGAGACCCTCTGCCAGAGGCCCATCTAAATGGCTAGGATTGCAGTTCTAGCCCCCCCTTCCTTTCCTTGCTGGTTTTTTTTGGGGGGGGGGCTAGGATGGTGGGCAATTCGCCTCTGCACCAGCTTCTGCTGGCCTAGAGGAATGCTGGCTTTCTGTGCCCCCATTACGACTGTTCTGCCTGGCACCTTTCACATGAGATACGCATGCACAGTGCTACCTCGGGTTACAGACGCTTCAGGTTACAGACTCCGCTACCCCAGAAATATTACCTCGGGTTAAGAACTTTGCTTCAGGATGAGAACAGAAATCGTGCTCCAGCGGCAGCGGGAGGCCCCATTAGCCAAAGTGGTGCTTCAGGTTAAGAACAGTTTCAGGTTAAGAACGGACCTCTGGAACGAATTAAGTACTTAACCCAAGGTACTACTGTACACACAAGATGTTTTTTTAGCAGCACATCTGGTCATAGCTCATTTGGGATAAAATACAGAACGGAAACTCAACCCCGGTTGTAGGTTTTACAGCCTCCCATTACGGAAAAAAGACTTTTAATCTCCATGTATGTGGACACCTTAAAATGGTAAAGAGAGCATGAGGCCTTGAGGTTTGGGGTGAATGCCAGAGGAAGGAGACTTCCGCAGTCTCCCTAGGCAGCTTCTTCCTCTGCTGAAACAGCCTTGGAAGTGGGAAAGGTTTCTCCCATAAATATAATCTTTTCCCTAATAAGGCGTGTTGGCCTGTCTCCTGAAAGATATTTCTGTCTCTCTGACTTTTTTTTTTTTTTTAAAAAAAGAGTCATACTCTATGGGAGATAAGGGCCTAGGACTGGAGAAGGTTAACTTGCCCATGTCCATGTTTGGATTGCCTCTTGGCTGTAATGTTTTCCCTGCACGGTACATACCGTATTTTTTGCTGTATAAGACTCACTTTTTCCCTCCTAGAAAGTAAGGGGAAATGTGTGTGCGTCCTATGGAGCGAATGCAGGCTGCGCGGCTATCCCAGAAGCCAGAACAGCAAGAGGGATTGCTGCTTTCACTGCGCAGCGATCCCTCTTGCTGTTCTGGCTTCTGAGATTCAGAATATATTTTTTCCTGTTTTCCTCCTCCAAAAACTAGGTGCGTCTTGTGGTCTGGTGCGTCTTATATAGAGCGAAAAATACGGTAGTTACAGCGACAAAGTGGGAAACAGCAATACTCATGGGTACATGTTAAGCCTTTCCCCCCTTTTCTTTTAAAGAAAAGGGTTGGACAACTTCACAGCTCTTGTTTAGCTCATCCTTAACTTCGCAGAGTTCAAGGTGGAAGACATACAGTTTTCTCAGGCCTGTTTTATACCTAACAAGTCTGTGAGGGAGCGTTGGGTTCAATCTGAAGTTATCCAATAGACTTCATGGCTGAATGGGTGTTTGAAACCAAGTCTCCCTAGATTAAGAGTTTGCGTACTTACACCAGACTGACTTTTGACCCACTTGGCTAGGTGGAATTTCCATGAAGAGCACAAATACACTTCCTTTATTTGTTGGCTTCATTTCTGTGCTGATAAACGGCACTTAGGGCTGGGCGATAATCTGCTTTTCAACATTGCGATTATATCACCAGCCAAACATGGCTATGCACCAATATATCACGATGTCTAAAATAAGAATGGAGACATTGGCTGGCTTCACGGTTTCCCCCACATTGTGATTTTTGCATGGCACACCCCGGGACACCATGATTCGCAGTATAGTGCCAGCTCAAAAACCATGAAACTGATATTATGATATGGACTTCAAACTGGTTTTGGACAATATATCGATATATCGCCCAGCCCTAATGGTACTCTGAGCTACCAATGCCACCTTTGCCTCATGCAACAGTGCAGGGTCCTAACTGTGAACCCAATTCTTT
The DNA here is from genome assembly GCF_965153285.1 of Podarcis tiliguerta. Classification (NCBI taxonomy): domain Eukaryota; kingdom Metazoa; phylum Chordata; class Lepidosauria; order Squamata; family Lacertidae; genus Podarcis; species Podarcis tiliguerta. Next base: position 12,776,692 of record NC_139546.1, read on the forward strand.
AGGGGCATAGAACCACAGAGCCTAGGGCTTGCCGATCGGAAGTTTGGCGGTTCAAATCCCCGCGACGGGGTGAGCTCCCATTGCTTGGTCACTTCTCCTGCCCACCTAGCAGTTCGAAAGCACATCAAAGTGCAAGTAGATAAATAGGTACCACTCCAGCGGGAAGGTAAAACGGCATTTCTGTGCACTGCTCTGGTTCGCTAGAAGCGGCTTAGTCATGCTGGCCACATGACCCGGAAGCTGTATGCTGGCTCCCTCGGCCAAAAAGCGAGATGAGTGCCGCAACCCCAGAGTCGTCCACGACTGGACCTAACCGTCAGGGGTCCCTTTACGCTAACCGCATTCAAACCATGTTGAACACTGCCCAGCTGGGGAGATTCTTGAAAACCAGAGGATGGCATACAGCAGTAGGACATCCTTTTCCAAGTACATGACTATGCAGAGTTACCAGTGCAGACCACCTGAATGAATCCTGTGGAACATTAGTGCGCCCTGCACTTTGGGAATTCCTGTAACAGGCTATATTCTAGCCATGCAAAATTAATTTTCTACACACACCAACAGCATTCTCTGCATTTTTCATCTAAGGAAGCGGCATCACTGCTCAAGGATGCTTTCCAACCAGGAAGAACTACTTGAGGAGGGTGCAGAACAGGATGGAGTGCGCATGGCCTGGAGAGAGTTTTCAGGGCCAGTTAGAAGCACATTTGGCCCCCTAGACCTGCAGTTCCCCACTCCTGCTTTAAACTAAGTTGTTCAAATGTTAAATAACATGCCTTTTGGGGTTATAAATTACAGTGGTACCCCGCAAGACGAATGCATCGGAAGACAAAAAACCCGCTAGACGAAAGGGTTTTTCGTTTTCTGAGGTGCTTCGCAAGACGGGTTTTTCTAAGGGCTTGCTTCGCCAGACGAAACAGCCCTGCCTCTCCTGTCATGGCGACGGTCACTGCACGCACGCACGCACGCACGCTTCCCCGCTCCTCCGGCTCCCTCCCACCTTTCTGCTGACGGCTCCTCCGGCTCCCTCCCACCTTCCTTCCGGCTGCCTCGCGCCGCTGCCCACCACCCTCGCGTGCTCCCCTCAGGAGCCGTTGCCACCAGCAGCCAGCGTTGCAGCCGGAGTCGCGCTCCTGAGCCCCGCCGCCCTCCAGCAGCCGCGTCGTGCGGTGTCCACAAGGCGCGGGTGAGTCCAAGGACCGGCTGCGGAAGCTGCCCTGCTTCTCCCCACCCCTCCGCGCCGTGGTGCTTCGCAAGACGAAAAAACTCGCTCTACGAAAAAACTCGCGGAATGAATTAATTTCGTCTTGCGAGGCACCACTGTACGACTTTTTAAACTCTTGACACACAGACAGCATTTGCTTTAGGGCCAGTTCAGATATAGACTGCATTGTTCACTTACAACCCTAAGCCCAAGGAGTACGCTTTGTTAAGCCCTTTGGATCCACTGGACCCAAAGCCTCATGGATCCCCTTGAGATCTGGCCCTCAGCTGCATGAGCCTGGAGCCCAGGAAGTTGTGTGAACCGGCCTTTTCCTTAGTTGGGGTGTAATGTGGGGTTTTTTATGCTGGTCTTTGGAAATGTAGAGAATGGTTAAATTATTCAAGTATATAAGTACAGGATAACATGCAATGGTAGAAACAAGTATATGCAAAATGTTGGTAGACGAAAGTTTCGCAGAGCTGGAAATTTATTCTTAGGTGCGTTTTCGTAGTTTATTTCACGGCACAACGGGGCAAGCCTCATTTCCTTGCACTATTTGCACGTTAACCAGTCTTGCGGTATTTCTGCTTCAGATTCCTTGCACTCTTGCAAAGTGGCTTGGTGGATTAAGAGGGCTTTTGCTTTGTTTATATCGAGATATTAATAGCCACGTTCTCTTCTTCTCCCCCCCCCCCTTTTTTTTTTGTTCTTAGCTAACAGCCTTTGACCACCATGAGTTGGAGTTTCCTGACACGTCTCCTCGAAGAAATCCACAACCACTCCACCTTCGTTGGGAAGATCTGGTTGACGCTGCTGATCGTCTTCCGCATCGTCCTCACGGCCGTGGGAGGGGAGTCCATCTACTACGATGAGCAGAGCAAGTTCGTGTGCAACACGGAACAGCCGGGCTGCGAGAACGTTTGCTACGACGCTTTCGCCCCGCTCTCCCACGTGCGCTTTTGGGTTTTCCAGATCATCCTCGTCTCCACTCCCTCGGTGATGTACCTGGCCTACGCCATTCACAAAATCGCCCGGATGGTGGAGCACGGGGAGACGGAGAGGAAGTTCCGAAGCAAGCCTTTCCCCATGCGCTGGAAACAGCACCGGGGCTTGGAAGAGGCTGAGGACGACCACGAGGAGGACCCGATGATGTACCCAGAGATCGAGCTGGAGAGCGAGAACAAGGAAAACCCACCTCCGACCAAAGTGAAGCACGACGGCAGGAGGCGCATCCGAGAGGACGGCCTCATGAAGATTTATATACTGCAACTCCTGAGCAGGACTGTTTTTGAAATCGGCTTCCTGGTCGGCCAGTATTTCCTCTACGGGTTCGAGGTGAGCCCGAGATTCCTCTGCAGCCGGAAGCCCTGCCCGCACACGATAGACTGCTTCATTTCGCGGCCTACGGAGAAAACCATCTTCCTGCTCATCATGTACGGCGTGAGCTGCCTGTGTTTACTTCTGAACGTGTGGGAAATGCTCCACTTGGGGTTCGGCACCATCCGGGACACGCTGAACAATAAGCAGAAAGAGCTGGAGGACTCGGGGACTTACAACTACCCCTTCACTTGGAACACGCCGTCCGCGCCTCCGGGCTACAACATCGCGGTGAAGCCCGACCAGATCCAGTACACGGAACTGTCCAACGCCAAAATGGCCTACAAGCAGAACAAGGCGAACATTGCCCAAGAGCAGCAATACGGCAGCAACGAGGAGAACATCCCCACCGAGTTGGAGACCCTCCAGCGGGAAATCAAAGTCGCCCAGGAACGCTTAGACCTCGCCATCCAAGCCTACAACAACCAGAACAACCCGACCTGTTCCAAGGAGAAGAAGCCAAAGGGTAGCTCAAATAAAAGCAGCGGCAGCAGCAAGTCAGGGGATGGGAAAACCTCGGTCTGGATTTGACGCTGCCCCGCCTGGGAATTAACGCTGTGCTGCTTACGCTGACCAGCAGACTCGCTGCCTAAGGAATTCCCATAAATAAAATGTTTGGCTTTGTTTAAGTTCAGGGGTGTTTGGGGCTGCCAAAGGACACTTTCCAAAGGGGTGGGGGCGGGGGGGGGGGAGAAGAAGCCTTTGTGCTCACATTCCACTGTTTCCAGAACATTTATTTCTTGTTTCTTCCAGGTCAGGAGAAGACCCTGGTTTATTTTTTTATTTTTTAAAAACCCAATCATTCTCGTTGGAACGGTTTACACTGTGTGTACAGCATTATGGTACATTTTATTATGCACAATTTTTGGTATTTGTACATTGGATATCTCAGTTATACTTTTTATATTAAAAGGAAACAAAGTTGGTAATTCTGGGTGTTTTTGTAAGGTGTTTTTCTCCCCTTAGGCCTGCAGATCTAAAAAAAAAAAAAATTTCACCCTAGATTTTCCTGAATTTTGACAATGAGGTGCTTCCCCCCCCCCCCAAAAAAAAGTTAGAGAAGCTCATGAACAGGGATGAGAATATTGGATTTTTTTTTTAAAGTGTCAAAAGTGTGATGCCTAGCATAATTCTTCAGCGACTGCTTTACTGAGAGGGAGGGATCGTGACTTAGCAGCAATAAGAAAACTTTATACCAGCCGTGTATTTAGCGCTTGTCTGGAGTGTCACAATCTGGATATTTAGCTTATCATTTCTTTAACTTCCGATGTGCGCTTATTTTTTTTCTACACTAGTTTTTCAAACATAGGAGGAACTGAAATTGTAGAGAAGTGACAGCTTTTCAGAGAATTAAAGGGGGTAGGCAATGAAGCTTTCTAATATAATTCTCCACAGAATTGTGGAGTTGGGAGTCTGAGGATCTTCTCGTTCAAACCCTTGCGATGCAGGAATAACGTAGCTGTCCCATATGGGAATCAAACCTGCAACCTTGGCATTATCAACACCCACTCACTAACCAACTCCAGGCTGTACTGCCTTCATCACTGGACGAACAGATTTTTTTGAGCTTTTGGAAGCACTGTGAGAACCTGAAATACCTTTTTTTCCCCTCCATAGGGCGCACCGGACCATAGGGCGCACCTAGTTTTTAGGGGGGGAAATAAAGAAAAAAAATTTGCCCCCCCCCCAGCCGCAGGGCTGGGGCGGGCCGCCCCCAGAACAGGTCCAGGAGCAGCGGCAAGATTGCGCGCAACCTCGCAGCCGCTCCCAGAGTTTGCGGGGCTGGGGACAGGGGAAGCCCAAGCTTCCCCAGCCCCCAGAACAAGCTGCTATCCGCAAGCCTTCGGAGCCCGGTGGGAACTCCTGCTGCGCTCCGAAGGCTTGCAGATAGCTGCCCGAAGCCTGGAGAGCGAGAGGGGTCGGAGCGCACCGACCCCTCTCGCTCTCCAGGCTTCAGCGAAAGCCTGCATTTGCTCCATAGGACGCACACACATTTCCCCTTCATTTTTGGAGGGGAAAAAGTGCGTCCTATAGAACGAAAAATATGGTAGCTGCTTAAACCAGAGAGCCATAGTCATTTGGAGGGGGGGTGGAATGCATGCCCATGGACATTTCGGAGGCGAGTATAGCAAAATCATTTCGCCTCCAAATCTCCGAAAAAGGATCCTTTGCATACAGCCTTGTTTGAAAGGTTCTTCATTGTTGCTAAATGACAGGGCTGTTCTGATTAAATGGCTTCCCATTTTTCTCATTGCTCAGAGCAATATGAATTCTAGGGGCGGAGGGGAGAGATGTGTTCAGAGTTTGTTTTGCTCAAGAGACCAGTCGGATTTTGGCATTTGTCTTCGGTTTATAATTAGACAACAGAGAAGGCAATGTTTAGTGCCTTCGGTGATGCCTTTTTGGCAAGGGCAAGGGAGAACAGAGATGAGAGGTTGATATGCAGTGTACACTACTTTCAACTAATAATGTATTACGAATCCAGGGCCAGGCTGTTCTGTTCTGCTCCCTGTCTTGTGGTGGCTATTCTTCACGGAACTGCTCTATGATTTCTTCCCAAGGTATGGAAGTCAGGGGTGGCCAGGCTGAAAAACCTACTTGGATGTATTCCGAAACGTCCGGCTTTCCATCTCTCTCTCTCTCACACCCCCCCTCCCCGAAAAAAACCCTCAAGGCAACTCAAAGTATGCAAATCGAAACTTTTGGTGTGGGGATAGGACTGGCTCCAGAGTTAGTCATGCTTAGGGTAGATCCTTTGAAATCACAAGACTTAACTTCGTCATCATGGCTACTCTTAAGCATGGTATCCAACCCATATAAACTACATTCTGGAAGTTCAGATCCATTCCTTCACAGCTTCCTTGGAAATACATGTCTGCGCTGCCTTTTAAAGGCTTCTAAAGGATAGGGCTTGGGTGCGTCCTCTTTGTGAAGAGAGAGCATCTCAACCATACAGTGGTACCTCGGGTTACATACGCTTCAGGTTACAGACTCCACTAACCCAGAAATAGTGCTTCAGGTTAAGAACTTTGCTTCAGGATGAGAACAGAGATCCATGTTCCGGCAGTGCGGCGGCAGCAGGAGGCCCCATTTGCTAAAGTGGTGCTTCAGGTTAAGAACAGTTTCAGGTTAAGTACGGACCTCCAGAACGAATTAAGTACTTAACCTGAGGTACCACTGTATATGCATAACAGAGGAGAATAATTGAGTACAGTGGAACCTCAGGTTGCGGACATAATCCCTGACGGAGGCACATCCGCAACCCACAGCGTTCGCATCCTGAAGCGCCGCGTCTGCGCAGGCACTAGCACGATTTGGCGTTTCTGCGCATGCGTGATTTAGCGCTTCTGTGCATGTACGAGTGGCGAAACCTGGAAGTAACCCATTCCAGTACTTCTGGGTTTCCCGTGGTCCATAACCCGAAAACACATAACCTGAAGCGTCCATAACATGAGGTATGACTGTATGTAGATCAGTGACTTCATTGAAGATCTTAGTAAAGTAGCCGACTCGAATGCAAAAGAGACTGTCCTGAAAGTTTTAAGAAGATAGCCATAATCTTTACCAACCTTTCTGGACCAACTTTAGATAAATACACGGTTCTGATTTTTAAAAGGCAGCACCTATCCAGTTGTTGTTGTTGTTGTTGTTGTTATAACCTTGAAGACGGCTGGAAAAACGTGCTGGATTTCTAAGTTCCCCTGAGGATGGTTTCTGTCCGCGATTGCATTTGCTGGGAAGTTTGAAAAACCTTATCTGTGGATATCTTCATTAACCTTAGAACGAAGTTTGATCATTAACCCATCTGAGCTGAAGCAAGTTGGCTGATCTGACTATCCCTTGACTCCTTGATTGGAAATGGCTCTCGAGATGGAAGGTTATCGGATGCCTTAAAAGCTGCAATTGGGAGGGGGCAGTTGAAAGAGGAGCAGGAGGAAGGAGCCTGTAAACTGTCCATCTCCCTTTCGGGACCCTTCTCCAGATGCAGATGCAGAATGAGACCCGACCAGCACTGCGGATGGGAAGCCTGCCAACAGTGGCACCAGGAAGAGTATACATGGGTGCACGTTTCCATTTGCCTTGAAAAATGGGTGCCAACTGCACAGGCAGACCCATCTATCTTGTTTTGAGGTGCCAAGAATTGCCTTTTCCTGACGTGGATGCTGATATGTCCAGTGCTTGCCTTCAGACTACAGAAACGGGTCTTGAATTCTACCATTTTGCCCAGATGTATCTGCACCCAGCGCAAGAAAGGGGTGTGTGCAACAGCTGTTGTGTGTGCACAGCCCATTTGCACAGGCAAAGCGATGGGCGGAATGGGGCACATCCCTTGACAAGCTGAAAACAGCAGCTTTCAAAACGTTCTCTGAACAACCCAGAAGGACCAGTAAAGCATAGAGTTGGAAAGACAACTTGCCCCATTATTCCCAGTGGGGCAGTTGGGGTGTGGGTGTTTGCATGCTAGAATGTGCCCGCAGTCCCCCTGAAGCCATGTAAAGGCCAGAAGGCCTGGCCTATGCCGTGATTGGTTCATTGTAGGACAAGCCGCAGAATCTTCTGTGACACACTGTGGTTGCTGGTGTCCAACGGTAGGGTGGATACCTGGGAGGCCAACAGTAGGGGGAGCCAGAGCGAACGGCAGGCAGGTCCCACCCCCTGACCAGAAGGTTGATGGCAGGGATGTTTGTGGGGCAATGCCTCCTTCGCCTCCACTGATCATGCACAGGAGTTACTGGGCAGGAAGGGAATCCCTAAAAGTTGGAAAACCACTGTTGCATGGGAGGGCAACGTGTCCACATACAGTGGTACCTCTGAATGCAAACAGGATCCGTTCCGGAGCTTCGTTTGCATCCTGAAGCGAACGCAACCCACGTCTGTGTGGGTCGCGATTCGCCGCTTCCACGCATGTGCGTGATGTCATTTTGAGTGTCTGCGCATGTGCGAGCTGCAAAACCCGGAAGTAACCTGAAGCATATTTAACCCAAGGTATGGGATGCGGGTGGCGCTGTGGGTTAAACCACAGAGCCTAGGGCTTGCCGATGAGAAGGTCGGTGGTTTGAATCCCCGCGACGGGGTGAGCTCCCGTTGTTCGTTCCCTGCTCCTGCCAACCTAGCAGTTCGAAAGCATGTCAGAGTGCAAGTAGATAAATAGGTACCGCTTCGGCGGGAAGGTAAACGGCGTTTCCGTGCGCTGCTCTGGTTCACCAGAAGTGGCTTAGTCCTGCTGGCCACATGACCCGGAAGCTGTACGCCGGCTCCCTCGGCCAATAAAGCGAGATGAGCGCCGCAACCCCAGAGTCAGCCATGACTGGACCTAATGGTCAGGGGTCCCTTTACCTTTTTATGACTAGTTGCTTGGGCTTGCTTCTCTCCGCGACAGTCATTTGCATTCCTTTGCACTTTGCACAGGAAAAGAGGCAAAGTTTTGCTGCCAGCAGTTAAACTTCTCCCCCCAAATGCAAAGTGACTTGAGCTCCAAATCCTTGTTTCCATAGCTGTTTCATATTCATTTTAGCTGCAAGAAGGAGAGTTCATCTTACTTTGAAATGGAGCATGTGTGGCTTCCAGTGAAGTGGATGTTTCTTTTATGCCGGCGAGCCGTCACATGGCAAGTTCTCAAAATCTCTTCGTTGGGGAGGAAGAGGACGAGATGCATTTTTCTATTGAAGCCGGGGTTTGCCCTGGAGCTCCTTGTCATCGTCAGCTTAGGAAAACGTCAAGCAACAGTGCTCTAGTGTCCCTAAGCATGTGCAGAATACATTTCCCCTCGCTGCTGAATAACTATAGCTTATCCTCAAGTTTAATATTATGGGACAGGCTATCCTCTCATAGGGTAGTATGTGGCTTCCAGGAAAGGCCTTGGAATAAAATACACCTAATACTTGCTTTTCTTTTGTTGGCAGGCTGTGAGTTTTTGCAGATATTGAACACAGATGCAATAGCTCCTGCGACATAGTAGGCCACTTGCTATTGGCTAGAGGTACAAGATGCATCGGAATCTGATAGATTTGCATGCTTCCGTTTCATGATGAATTTTTCAGAAGCCACTCTTGTGCTTGCAGAGCTGGAGAGATGGCTCTGAGGACAATGAGAGAGCCATGTCCTCAGGCATGGCCAGTGCAGAAGTGGGTGCTAGGGCTTCCTGTCAACTTGCAAATAAGTCCAGAAAAGTTACTAGTCCTCAGCATATATATTTTTTTAAAAAAACCGAAACCATTGGCTATATATACTAGTATCCGTCATTGATGCTCTTCAGGTGGGGAAAAAGGGAGTCAGATTTTGATTTTTAAAAATAGAAGCCTCCCTGCCAAGCAAGTTTAAAGACTTGGGTTAAATATAATTTTTATACATAACACCTGTAACATTTCACGTGTTCCGTGTGATTCATGTGCAATATCTGGATGTTGTAATGCTTGCAACAGCCTTGAGAGGTAAGTTATTCTCCCCTATTTTGCAGATGGAAGGGGCAGAATGAAGCATGCGAGAAAGTAGCTTTGCCTAAGGCCACCCTAGCGAGTTCCTGGCAGAGGCAAGATTCGAACCCGGAACCCTCTGATTTGCAACTTCCTCTTCCAGCCATTACACTACCCCAGCTCATTTTACTTTTACGTCATGTGATGCAGACTTGCACTCTTTATCCTGAGGCTTTCTGCATGTGCTCTAAAAACACTCATTTTATCAATCACTTTCATCCCTTCCAGGGCTGAGTGGGCATTCCGCAAACCATGTTCCAAAGCTTAGGGAGCCCCGTGCTCACATTAAAACCCTGGAAATATACAGATGCATTGTGCTTTTACGACGGAAAAACGGAAGGTCAATGTGATGCTAACAGAAAGGCATTCGAGACGGAAGGGGGGAAATTTGCTGGTCGGAAGCCAAAACTTGCAGGCGTCGGGAGACGGTAAGTAATGCAAACCAGCATGGTTGGAGAGCAGTTTGTGGTACTCTTGGGTTTGCAACAGCTCCCAGCATCAGAAGCACATAGTAGTAAGGGGCAAATGCAGAACAGAAAGGGATTTTGGTAGCTTGGCTTTTAAAAAAACAAACCAATGCCAAACTGCTCAGCATAACCAGAAGCCCCTTGAAAGGTTTTTCAGCAGCACAAGACTGTGGCACAGAAACCTCAGCACTGGGTTTTTATAATGAACAGGGCTAGGATTGCCCTCTGTATTAATTTCAAAGGCATTTTGCAAATTGCAAATATCATGGGGGATATTTGCATCCCCTTCTCAATCTGTAAGCAGAAACCTTTTTGTTCCGTCAGCTGACTGAGAACACTCACTTTCTGAGGCTTAGGAAGTTAAATCCTTCCATCTCCTGCATAAGGAACCTTTGCCACTTCCCGATCCCTTATCCTCGTTGCAGAAGACTTTCAACATTTTCTGCCATTTTAGGAGAATAAGTTGGTAGTTCCTTATTGGTAATACTGGGAACAGGCAAGAGAAATTCGGGAGAACCGCCATCTTTACAATGGTCCTTACATCTAGCAAGCAAATATTTAAATTCCAGGAACATGACTCAACACCCAGAATTCCTTCAGGGAACTTGTAAACCTGAATATTCAAAGCTATTTATTTTCAGTGTAAAACATATTCTGAAGGTGCCTTTGCCAGATCATGGGGGATATTGAGGCACCTTATCTCAGATTTAATGTCATCATTTCCTAGATTTGCAATGTTTTTAAACTCTGCTACTATAGTCTTCAACTCATGATTGCTTCTGCCAGGTTGGAAAGAATCAGTAAGATGTCATCCACTAATAAATGTATTGTGTGTTTGTTAATGTGTCTAAAGAATACTGAAAATCAATGTATTCTTGTGGCCATTCAGAAGGAATTAAAGTTTGTGTGAAGTAGGTCTGTTCCTGACAAAAGGATGGGACCAATTAGATTGGTTCACTGCTTGTTATAGTTTTTGTGGTTTTAAAGGTTCGTCGTTTTCAGCTGTTTCCAGGGCACTTTTATAAATAGCAAGTGGCAGATTCTGAAATTAAAACAGCACGATAACAGGGTTGTACAGATCTCTGTAGCATGTAATCCTGAACTTTTCCCTGACATCTTCAGTTGTCTGACTATCAGTGTCTCGTCTTCCAAGCTGCAAGCATTGTATTGTACGTGGGAAATTTTCTTTCTCTTAACAGCAGCTTCAGAAAGGCCGGTCTCTTTGTCCTTCATCATCGCTTATCTTCAGAACCGTTTTGCAAAGTCAGCTCAATCCCTGGGCCAAAGATGAAGGGCTGAAGGGGATAGAGAAAAGAGTTGAAGATCATTGTGTTAATAAGGAAGAACGATGGACCCTTTGGAAGATCAGAAGGACATGTTGACCAGGTGGGGAACTCCATTCAGGAGCAGGGCTTGTTTGCTCGGGGTAAAATGGGATGAAACATTTTAATAATAATAAAAAATAATAATAAATTTTTGTACCCCGCCCTTGCCTGTTCAAAAACCGGGCTCAGGGCAGCTAACAACAAATTTAAAACACTTTAAAACACTTAATTATAAAAGCAGCATGAAATACAGTATAAAACCATGAATAACAATAAAAATCAATTAGATAATCCCCAGGGCTAGCTGGCTGAATTGGTCCTACTTGGGCCAGTGAGGAGGCCAGGGGAGAATTAGCTGTGGGGTCTCAGAGCGGGTCATCTTCATAAAAGGGGAGGGAAGGGAAGGGAAGGGAAATAAAAGATCACGCTGAATTCAAATTAAAGGCCAGGCGGAATAGCTCTTTCTTACAGGCCCAAGGGAAGGAGGTTAAATCCTGAAGGGCCCTAGTCTCATGGGACAGAGCATTCCACCAGGTCGGAGCCATCACTGAGAAGGCCCTTAAATGTAGCAGGAGAGATTCCAAAGGGTTCTTGCTGCCTTTAATACATCTGTGCTTTCTTATGCTGAGGAGCAGAGTGGGATGGCAGGAAGGGGTGGAATCCTGAAACTTTCCAGCACAGCAAGGACCAGCCAGGTGTGGTGGGGCACCTGTCATTCACCCAGCGTACCGTATTTTTCGCTGTATAGGATGCACTTTTCCCCCTCCAAAAAATAAGGGGAAATGTGTGTCCTATGGAGCGAATGCAGGCTCCTTGGTTTCAGCGATAGCAATGCGAAGCCTCCAAAGCGCAGAAGGAGCGCTCCCTCCGAGCTCCGGAGGCTACGTGTTGCTTTCACTGAAGCCTGGAGAGCGAGAGGTATTGGTGAGCACCGACCCCTCTCGCTCTCCAGGCTTCAGGGATAGCCGCCTGAAGCCTTCGGAGCGCAGCGTGAGTTCCCGCTGCGTTCCGGAGGCTTCAGGTTCCTTTTGCTGAAGCCGGGAGAGCAAGACTCTCCTGGCTTCAGCAGAGAGGGAGAGCTGTGCAGCGCCCCTTCAGCTAAGCGGGAGGAGAAATGGAAGGGGCTCCGTTTCTCCTGAGGCTTTGCTGAAGGGGCGCTGAGCAGAGAGGGGGAGATTTTTTTCCTCTTCTCCCCCTCCAAAACAAGGTGCGTCCTATGGTCGGGTGCGTCCTATAGAGTGAAAAATACGGTATTTCAAAACACTGCAACTGGTCAGTTTTGCTGCTGTTTTTCCAGTGTTCAGATTCCTCTCCCACCCCCCTCAAAATATAGCGATGGAGGAATGTAATGAAGTGACCTGCACTTGCTTTTCAGGAGAGACAAAACGGGAAAGCCCAGGCTAAAAGCACACGCAGATGGCTACGACCGGGAGGTAAGCCGGAAAACCTTGCATTTGAGGACTTGCCTGGGCCTCCTAGGCAACCAAGTATTCTGTGGCTGCCAGGGAGCTGCTAGCCAACTGCATATCTAGAAAGATGTATGTGTGCACCCTGGCCTGCAGGGAATATAAGAATGTACGGTATATACAGTGGTGCCTCGCAAGACGAAAAGAATCCGTTCCGCGAATCTCTTTGTCTAGCGGTTTTTTCGTCTTGCGAAGCAACCCGATTAGCGGATTAGCGCTATTAGCGGTTTAGCGGCTATTAGCGGCTATTAAAGGCTTAAAGGGATTAGCGGATTAGCTGCTAAAAGGCTATTAGCAGCTTAGTGCCTTAGAAAAAGGGGGTGGGGAGCGAAAAAGAATCGCAAGACATTTTCGTCTTGCGAAGCAAGCCCATAGAGAAATTCGTCCTGCGAAGCGCATTGCAAAACGGAAAACCCTTTCATCTAGCGGGTTTTCCGTCTTGCGAGGCGTTCGTCTTGCGGGGTACCACTGTATTATATAGGTGGGGAGGGTTACCAGCAGGAGCGAAGAACCCTCTTGTAACCGCAGTGTGATTTTCTCTTTATCTTCAGTTACCTTTTTTCTAATGGGCCACTGCTCAGGCTGGCTTCCTGTTTCTGGTCCTTAGTCTGAGATGCTCTATTGGGAAAAGGGACACTATTATTTTTATTAGATTTGGGGGGCGCTGAACCAGTTTTAAGCAGGTTTCCCATTTGCAACCAGATGGCAACTCACTACAGCTTGAAATTAAAAATAAATAATATTGAAACTATTGGTTGATGAGCACTGACTCGGTGCACTAAGGCCACATAACAAATCAACTTGCTTTGGTACCAACCCATTGTTTTCTTTCTGTCATTCTATTTTAATTTACTGCTCTAAATTTCCAGGTAGGTTTACCTCACTCTTTTTTTAGAAAGGGGAAAGCCCTACGAAGAGGTGAGAAATCCCGTCGGGGACACCTGATTACTGCCTCTTTAGATGCCTTGTGATGGAATACAGACATGACCACAGAATTTATTTTAGTTGTCAGTTTTGTGTCTGTGTTTTCCCCCATGGTAGTACCTTTAGCTCACCACGGGAGGGCACACAAAAGCAAGCAGCTGTTGGAGAATTTGAGGATGTCTCCTTGCAGGCTGATGTTTTCTGCAGCAATAGGAGCAGACTAAAGGACCTTTAGTGAGAAGATAGGGGAGACATACACTCTGTGGATCTTGTCAGTAATTGCCATATGGTCGCCATCTTCGAAAATATCAGGGGCTGTCCCATGGAAGAGGGAACAAGTGTTGTCCTGCTCTGGAGGAGGAGGACTTGAACAAATGGTTTCACGTTACAGGAAAGGAGATTCTGACTAAACATCAGGGAAAACACTTCCTTTTCGACAAAGGATCGATTTCCCTCTGGTGTTTGTGGACTCTCCTTCCTTGGAGGTTTTTAAGCAAAGGTTGGATGGCCATCTGTCATGGATGCTTTGGCTGAAATTCCTGCATTGCAGGGGACGCGGGTGGTGCTGTGGGTTAAACCACAGAGCCTAGGACTTGCTGATCAGAAGGTCAGCGGTTCGATTCCCCGTGACGGGGTGAGTTCCCGTTGCTCGGTCCCTGGTCCTGTGTTTTTTTTTTTAAAAGATATTTATTAGAAGTTTAGAAATTATAGAAAAAAGAAAAAAGAAACAGAAAAAACAATAAAAAGTTTAACAAAACATACATTACAATTACAATTGCAATACATAAGGAAAAAAAGAAAAGGGAATATAGAAACATAAAAAGGCAATACAACAATACAGAAAAAAACAAAAAGAAAAAAACAACACTAAACACACACATCCAATATTCCATATCTTTACCTTTCATTAACTTGTTTCATCGACCTCCTCACACCTCCCTTTTTGTATTCTATTTCAGTTAACTATTTCAGCAAATTCTTTCCCTCTTTCTCAATCTCGGTCCCTGGTCCTGCCAACCTAGCAGTTCGAAAGCACGTCAAAGTGCAAGTAGATAAATAGGTACCACTCCGGCGGGAAGTTAAAAGGCGTTTCCGTGCGCTGCTGTGGTTCGCCAGAAGCAGCTTAGTCATGCTGGCCACATGACCCGGAAGCTGTACGCCGGCTCCCTTGGCCAATAAAGCGAGATGAGCGCCGCAACCCCAGAGTCGTCTGCGACTAGACCTAATGGTCAGGGGTCCCTTTACCTGCATTGCAGTGGTTGGACTAGATAACCCTTGGAGTCCCTTCCAACTCTTCAATGCTAGGATGATTCAACATATTTGGATGCACTTAAAAATGAGGTGTTCAGAATTCTGCTAGTGCACTGCTCCTGCCTAAGCTGGTGGAGAGAGGCAGTCAGTACTGGGTGTGAAGCTAGTCTTGCAGGCTAATGCTTTTTGGGGTCTTCGCATCAATCCTCAAGAGGCCTAGGTCTGGCCTTCATGGCCATCTTCTACATCGCTACCTGGACCCCATCTCACCTTACAGGTCATAATGTCTGGGAGGGAAGCTGTGCACAGGGGTGGGAGAACTGTGCCCATTGAGATGCCATTGTACTCCCAGTTCCCGTCGGCTCATCCAGCGTTGCTGATGGGACAGGGGTGATGGGCCAAGCTTATTGGCATTCTACATCCTTTTTAACTTTTCCTTTCTCTTTTGACTCGTGCTTCTTTCAGAATTAAAGGATCTGGAAATTGTAGACGGGCTTATCCTTGGTGGGAGAAAATTACCTTGCACAAGAATGGTAAGTTATACAATTTATAAAAAATTGAAACAAAAAACTTAGTGGTACTTCGAAGGGGTGTTTATTTTGTTAGTGGGCCTTTTTGGATTGGGTGGGTCGAGTGGAAAGAGGCTTTGTAGTGCCTTAAAGACTAGCCAATTTAATTATGGCATCCATAAATTTACTTCTTCGGTTGCAAAGAATGTTGTCATAAGTTATAGGTAGGTAGGTAGGTAGGTAGGTAGGTATCTGTCTGTCTGTAGATATGGATGGGTGGATGGATACCTGATTGGGCAGAATGGTGAAAGCAAGGTCAGAAAAGTACAGCGTTGTGATTATCATGTCCCGTTTATAATGGTCAGTCGGAACAATCAGGAACTGCTAACACAGACATCCTGGTGTCGTTAATCCAATTAATGGGGTACTTGTGGGAATACTGCACGCTTCCAGCCCACTTTTGCTTTGGGTGGAGAATTGGGGCAGCGACTTGACCTGTGTAGTTCAGAGGGTGTGGTTCATCCCTCACTCCATGTGTCTTATGTAGAGATACCAAAATAAAGGCTATAAAGCAGGCGCCCCCAAACTCAGGCCTCCAGCTGTTTTGGGACTACAACTCCCATCATCCCTAGCTAACAAGACCAATGGTCAGGGATGGTGGGGATTGTAGTCCCAAAGCAGCTGGAGGGCTGAGTTTGGGGGCGCCTGCTATAATAATAATAATAATAATAATAATAATAAATTTTATTTATATCCCGCCCTCCCCAGCCGAGGCCGGGCTCAGGGCGGCTAACAACAATCAAATAATGCAACCTTCTAAAAACAATTCATTATAAAAATTAATTAAAATCAAATTGATGGCAACAATTATATAGAGTGAGTGTCCTACAGCTCTCTTGGTCAGTAGCCGCTGGAATCAGCAGAGCGACCGGCCTGGCAGCCGCCAAGGGCCAGGGGGAGAATCCTGGGCTCTTAACCCCAGGATACAAGTAGAAGCAGAAGAAATCCTCCTTACCTTTTTCAAGATTACGAAGCTTGTCTTCTCGCAAGAGCAGTTCTTAAAAAAATAAGTAGAACTCTTATTTCATCTACCTAAATACCCGACTTAAGCTGCCTCAACTCCCAATCCTACCCCTAGCTATCTAACAAAACATGAAATACGAAGGTATAAAGCTACAAGATAAATATTAAATAGAAAAAAAATACAGGTAAAAAAAATATAAGTAACAGAGTAAACCAAAAGACAAAACCTCCGCTCCTGCATGTACAAACTCGTTCTCCCATAATCAGATTTACTCTCTCCTCGTTCCTACCCTGGACACCTCTGGTTGGTGACTTTTAAAGCAGCCGCAAAAGATGTCACAAAGGTGGGCAGGTCACTGTTACCTTGACAACCGACCTGCTTTGGTGCTCTTCCTGAGTTGTGCTTGCTGAAGCATCCCTCTTCGCTTTCGTAGCTCCATTTCTCACGAATCAAGATTCTTTCGGCACCATTCCCAACCTCCTCCTAAATAAAGTAGGTAACTCACACCTCACGGGTTTAGAGATGGCTAGAGCACAGGATTCAGACAGCCGACTTTGCAATATGGAAGGCTTCAGGTTCAATCCCTGGCGTCGTAGCTACGGAAACCTCCCCAACTTTAAAATTAATTGAATTTTAATATTAACGCACAGTAATAAAACGAGGACAAAATATGGATACAAAAGGATGAGGAAAAGAGAAGGAAAGTAGAGAAAATATATATTGTGAGGTGTCTGCTCTTTGGCATTCCAGAAATGTAGAACCATGGACCACCTTTTGAGAAATATTGTTTTTCTGTTTTATGTTGCCTTTATTTGCAAGACCGTTCCCCAAGTTTTTCTTTGGTCGGTCTGCAAATGTTGGGGGATGTTTACATTTCCAAGATTGGACAATATCAAAGTTGGTCAGAGTTTCTGTCAGCTGAAAATCAACATTTGTAAGCTCTGGATCATTGCAAGGATTGGTTTTTGGGTTTTTCAGTAATCACTAGAGAAAGGAAGTTTCTTATAGGCAGATGACCGGAAACAGGGTTGATGAACACACATCTTCCACAAAACTCTTCTTGCTCAGTGCGCTGACTTAAATTTAACAAATACTGGGGGGGGGGGGGGAGCTGAAAATAATGCCAATATATGCAGCCAATGCACCCCTTTCGTTTCAGATAGTACATGGGTAAAGGTAAAGGTACCTCTGACCATTAGGTCCAGTCATGGCCGACTCTGGGGTGGCGGCGCTCATCTCGCATTATTGGCCGAAGGAGCCGATGTACAGCTTCCGGGTCATGTGGCCAGCAGGACTAAGCCGCTTCTGGCGAACCAGAGCAGCGCATGGAAACGCCGTTTACCTTCCCGCCAGAGCGGTACCTATTTATCTACTTGCACTTTGGCGTGCTTTCGAACTGCTAGGTTGGCAGGAGCAGGGACCGAGCAACGGGAGCTCACCCCATCGCGGGGATTCGAACCGCCGACCTTCTGATCGGCAAGTCCTAGGCTCTGTGGTTTAACCCACAGCGCCACCCACGTCCCTTCCAGTACATGGGTAAACAAATCTAAAAAGCCAGAGACAAAAAGTTATGGCCCTCTAGTGGCCACCGTGGCTCAACTTACCAGAAGTAATGTCTTTAGTGTTAACTCTGACAGGGTAGACTAGATTCTGACCAAACTAAGTCTCCTAGAGTAAAATATACAATCGCTGCAAAGAGGAAGGGATGCTTTTACAATCATAGAAGGGACCCTGAGAGCCTTCTAGTCCAGGCCCCTGCAGTGAAGGAATAATGTGTGGGATTTTGTGCATCACAAAACTCTTCCAACAGTCGGCCAGTAAAAGGCCACTCATCCCAGCTATACAGAACGCAGTGCAGTGGTTTTTAACCACTTTTGAGAACCTGGCCTAGCAACTAGTCCTAACTTGAATAGTCGCTGCCGTTATTTAGCAGAAGAGACATCCACTGGGGCCGATTCCCGGCTTTTAAAGCCATTGTTTCGGCCGACGACGCAGGCCTCCCGTTATCGACAGCACTTTGCACCGAAGCTAGATCTCGGGGTCAAATCCTGGCTGTGTTTATTATTATTTATTTCATTTCTATACAGGATACAGAAGGAGAGAAGGGGCAACACACACAATGGCTGCAAAGAAACCCAAAATGAGACAGGAGACACCCATGGTTGGTAAGCACAGCAGCAAACAACTGCCAATCCAGTGTCAAGATTTATTCTTCTTTTTTTAAAAAGAAACAGCACAAAAGTAATCAGAAACAATTTTGGTAAAGAGGACTGCAGGGACAGAGCAAGACTCCCAAGCTTGCATAAATCTTGACCCAGGAGATGAACCCTTCCTGGCTGCAGCTACGACTGGGCATGGCAGTGAAGCCAGGGGTCCCTGGTGGGCATTGGAGAATGGGGGAGAGAGGCGATTTATTCTCTCTGGCAATGCCTCTAAAGAAGAGAGTTTCACCCACGTCGGGGGCAAGCGTAAGGCAGCAGGAATCCCCTTCATGGTCAGAACAGCAAACTGGCAGAAGTCGCCATCTCTCCTGCACACGCTTACAAATGTCCCTCCCTGAAAAAAAGCAGAGCTCGCTCCAGCGCCCAAGTATTGGGAGAGGCCAGACACGAAAAGGCACTTCAGAGCAACGCATGTGCTTGGGTAGAGCGATGGGTGAAGGCACCCGTGTCCCAGCGGAGTGGCTTCTGTTTAATGCATTCAGTGCCCCTCCAGGAACAACGGAAGCCAGCCGGACAGCAGTGGCGTTTGTCAGAGCAGCAGGAGCCCTGCAGGGGGAGACAAAGAGAGAGATGCAAAAATGATGGGGTGATACTTCCTGTTGGAAAGGAGTACTCAAGACTTAGAAAAGCTAGACAACTTCCTGTTTAAAAGAGTGCAAGACACTGAAAAGACGGTACTAGGATGTTTATTCATGTTTCTGCTCTGTCTCAAGAGGCCTTACTTGGACCCTCGAGGAGGCTGGTGAGTTTGAAAAACCCATCAGGATTGGTGGAAAGAGGAGCGACAACCCAGCACCAACAAGAGGAATAGTCCATGGAGGAAGCAGGTACAGAGCCACCCCTGGATTAGCTGCAAGTAAGAAAGGAGGAGGGATAAAGGACTCAAGACAGGGGTTGGTGGGGCAGTCCCATTTATAGCAGTAGAGACAAGTAATAACTCTTGCAGCCCATGTACAGATAGCCTCAGACAAAGATTACGCATTGAGAATTTAATGATATTTGGAATGTATGTGTCAAAACCATAGTAACACATGGATTAACATATACTTAAGACTACAAAAAACTATAGTATATATTTTATTGCTGTTTTGAACTACCGTATTTTTCGCTCCATAGGGCGCACCTAGTTTTCAGAGGGGGAAATCAAGGGGGAAAATATTATTGTCCCCTCCCCCCCAGTTCTGGGAGCAGTGGACAGGCTGCACACAGCTTGTGCGCTTCTCCCAGACCTTCCCCCTCTTTTGCGGGAGGTGGGGGAATTCCCCCACCTCCTGCAAAAGCCCACAGGAGCCGCGCACAGCTCCTGTGGGCTTTTTGACCAGGAGGGAGAAGGGACTGACACGGCCAGTCAGTCCCTTCTCCCTCCTCGGGGAAAAGCCTCAAAGACCAGGTCGGGGACAGTGCAAAGGTGACGCGCCGCCTTCCCGCTGCCCCCCCCCCCCGAGCTTGTGGGGCTGGTGGTGGGGGGAAGCGCTGCTTCCCCCCACCGCCAGCCTCAAAGACCAGACTCTCCTGGCTTCAACGAAAGGAACCTGAAGCCTCCTGAACGCAGCGGGAACTCGCGCTGCACTCTGAAGGCTTCAGACGGCTATCGCTGAAGCCAAGGAGCCTGCACTCGCTCCATAGGACGCACACACATTTCCCCTTACTTTTTGGAGGGGAAAAAGTGCATCCAAGAGAGCAAAAAATACGGTCCTTCTTAAAAGGGTTTTTTAATGTACAGTCATACCTTGGTTTTCGAACACCTTAATTCTCGTTTTGTCTCCTGAATGTTGCAAACCTGGAAGTAACTGTACTGGTTTGCAAACTATTTTTGGAAGCTTAACAACCAACGGGGCTTCCAGCAGCCAATCGGAAGCCGTGCTTTGATTTCCTAACATTTTGGAACTTCTGGAATTGATCCCCTTCGACTTCCAAGGTACGACCTATTCTCTTCCCTTTTTATTTTATTTAATATTTATACTTTCGTTGAGATTATTATAGTTGACAAAGTAATACCCCTTTCCCCTCGGAACAGGAGGCGCTTCATGAGGATGGGAGGGAGAAATGCCACACAACAACAACAACAGGCAAGGCAAGACTCAAATCGCATCATCCATAAGAAAGCATGAACGTCATTACCAGTGCTGCAGAGTGGAAATTTTTCCAGTGATTTATCTAACTTCACTGGTAACAGTGATTGGATGCCAATTGGAAATGTGATATTGGCTGTTTCAAAGGTGGCTGGTTTGGGTTTTTTGTAGCTTTGTAAACACAAGCAAAATAAAAATAAACTTGCACAGGAATTTTTCTTTTGTTCAGAATTTCCCAGAAAACTCACATGGCTGATGATGAGATACAAGAAATCCCAGGGATATATACACAAGGGATTCCCAACCTGCCTGGCAGTCAAGGACACTTGAGAGTTGTAGTCCAGCAATGGCCACAATCCCCACCTGCTTTCTACCTCCGTGTTTCACTCCCTTTAAGCCATCGATCCTGCTTCTCAGGATCTTTCAAACTAAGATAGCCACCCTCCCATGACCTCTGCTCAAAATCTTATCCAGTTGGCACCCCGCCAAACACGCAAATCCTCCACGCTAACCAGTTCGAACCTGCAACCAACCCCAACCCCCAGCACAGCCACTGACCTTGTCATAAGGGCAACAGGCCCATCCGCCTGAGCTGGACTTGCAGCAGGTCTGGTGGTCATGACAGTAGTGCTGATCACCGCACAACACATCCCGGCCGGATGTGGGGGCGCGCGAGGAACTCAGCAGACCGCCTGCAGGCAGGAGCCTGGGCCAGAACTGCTTCTCGCATGTCCGAGCTGCCACGTTGCAGGTGTAGCCCGAAGGGCAGCAGTGTTTGTGATCCTCGCAGCAAACAGCCTGCAGAAGCAGAGAGAGAAAAGCTTTGGTCCTCAGGGTCTGTCCTGATGCCGCAACACTCGATGACCTAGCCAAAGCATTGCCCATACGTGAAAGGGGGTTTGCTTTTAACTGCTAAAAAGGATACAAGTTTCTGTTATTAACCAACGTCTCCCCAGTGAAGAAGACATGGCCAAAGGCAGTGCAATGAACAAAAACAAGGGGGTGGAAAAAATGGAATGGCTGACAAGCTGAAATTTGCACCTCTTTTTAAGAATTACTTGCACCCTGAGAAATCTCCTCTTTCGTTTTACACGGACTCAAGTTTTTAGACCTTAAAGCTGTGAAGACAGTGTTGAAGAACAAGAACAAGAAGAGGAGTTTGGATTTAATATCCCGCTTTATCACTACCCAAAGGAGTCTCAAAGCGGCTCACATTCTCCTTTCCCTTCCTCCCCCACAACAAACACTCTGTAAGGTGAGTGGGACTGAGAGACTTCAAAGAAGTGTGACTAGCCCAAGGTCACCCAGCAGCTGCATGTGGAGGAGCAGAGACGCGAACCCAGTTCCCCAGATTACGAGACTACCACTCTTAACTACTACACCACACTGGCTCTTACTGGCTTGGAAAACCTTGGGCGTGTTCTCAGGTTACTGGGGTGGCGAGCAGGAGTCAAGGGGGCTGGGGCCATCTCCCTTGGCTAGTGAAACACGTATTTATTTACTGCCAGAACTATCTTTTCCCAGAACAGCATTTAGCTTAGTTAACGCATGCCTCAGAGTTCACAAAGGGTGCCTGAATAGCACCCAACACCCTGCAGAAACCAAGCTGCTTCTTCTCTGACCAGCATCCTCCACACTCTGCCTCCCGCCACCTGCTCTATCTTTTTCTGTGCTTTGCCTTGCTCACTGCCTCTGTCCAAGCCGCTTGCCCCATTTCCTAATAGATCAGAGTCTATTCCAGCATCACACAGTGCAAGGCTGCCTCCCGCATGTCAGTCAGTCGCCCAGTGCCCTGGCATGCTTTCGCTTCTGTGTTCTGTGCTGGCACCTGGGCAGAAGGTAAAGGGACCCCTGACCATTAGGTCCAGTCGTGACCGACTCTGGGGTTGCGGCGCTCATCTCGCTTTATTGGCCGAGGGAGCCGGCGTACAGCTTCTGGGTCATGTGGCCAGCATGACTAAGCCGCTTCTGGCAAACCAGAGCAGCGCACGGAAACGCCGTTTACCTTCCCGCCGGAGTGGTACCTACTTATCTACTTGCACTTTGAGGTGCTTTCGAACTGCTAGGTT
The DNA here is from genome assembly GCF_965153285.1 of Podarcis tiliguerta. Lineage (NCBI taxonomy): Eukaryota > Metazoa > Chordata > Lepidosauria > Squamata > Lacertidae > Podarcis > Podarcis tiliguerta. The sequence continues at coordinate 12,799,075 of NC_139546.1, forward strand.
GGCAGAATCAGGGACTAAGCAATGGGAGCTCATCCCGTCGCGGGGATTCAAACCGCCAACCTTCTGATCGGTAAGTCCTAGGCTCTGTTGTTTAACCCACAGCGCCACCCGCGTTAAGTTTGTGCAAAGCCCCGGCTGCACTCACGTTGGGCAGCTGGCAGCAGCTCCACCCGCCCGAGACATCCCTGCAGCAGGTCTGCCCTTCTTTGCAGCTGGTTGTGTCGTTGCATCGGATGCCACGGTTCTGAGTCACACCGGCAGGATGCTTGGGAGTCCAAGGTAGAGAGTGCTGCGGCGACTGGCAGGTTTTCTGACCTGGATCACAAGTGTAATCTTTGGGGCAGCAGTGGACACGGTCTGGGCAACAGACAGCCTGCAGGGGAGACAATAGAGAGATACAAGAATAGGAGCTGGCAAGATTTAACATCAAAGATCAGAGACCAAAACGGCAAAAAAATTCTGAGAACCACTGGCCTCGGGCATCGTGAATTCACAAGAGGCCGAGAAAGAGGAGCAGGATTTGAATCTGGGACATCCTGGGGTCAGAGCTCAGTCCCTTATGCTGCACCAGCTCTTTAGGAGACGATGACTACAAGGGCTGAACCCCAGGAACCGTTTTCCCAGCTGGAAGCATCTTAAGAAAACACAGGGATTGGCCAATGGGGAGAAGGTGAGCCACCAAAGAGGTTCCTCTTTTTAGAACCACTGCCTGCCACAAAGGCATATTACAGCAGGGGAAGGATTCCCCTTTGTTTAAAAAGAGAGTTCAAGTTAGGTTTTTCTTGAACTGCACAGAACAGCACCATCACTTTAGTTTCACACTTGATAGCAACTTGTTGGGGACTCTTCCGCCACCCCAGCTTACCTCTGGGAAAGGGCAGCACCCCCACTCGCCCGAGGGCATCCGGCAGCAGGTGTGCCCGTCTGGGCAGCTCGCCTTGTCGTCACACCTGATGTCCTTCACCTCCCTCAGCCGAATGAGAGCCATCGAGACCTGCTGGGAAGGCCGTCCGCTTTGGACGCAGGAGCCGTGTTCCACATCACAGGTGTAGCCCCCAGGGCAGCAATTCTTTTGGTCAGAGCAGCAGACGGCCTGCAGAGAAAAGGAAGGAAGGGTGAGGACTTGCTCCTCTTCAGGGGCCTATAGGCAGCTCCCCAAATCAACCACTCTTTACCTGTAAGGAAACCGCTGCCGCCATGACACACACACACACACACACATTTTGGGGATAAACCCGCCCGCTCGACGTACCTGTGGGAAAGGGCAGCAGGCCCAGGCCAGCGGTCCGGCCATGCAGCACGTCTGCCCATCTGCGCAGCTGAACTCCTCGTTGCATTTCACGTTCCTGCTCAAAGAGGCGAAGCCAACGACGGCCGGCTTCTTCTCCAGCCAAGGGATGCTGCCTCCGTTCTTGGTGCAAGTGCCTTCCGACAAGTTGCACTGGTAGTCGGCAGGGCAGCAGTGGGAGCCGTCCTTGCAGCAGATGGCCTGGGGGGGGGGGAGGCAGAGGGGGTGGGAAGGAACTCGTGAGCCTGGAAGGAATCGGGGACAGGATTTACAATCTCTGACTCTGAATGGTGGCAGGGTCTCTGGTCTCACCAAGTCTTCAATGGGATTTTGTTTGGAGACCCAAGTCAACGATGCTACGGGAATCAACGGAATAGCCTACTCCTGTTCCTAAAGGTAAAGGTAAAGGTAAAGGTACCCCTGCCCGTACGGGCCAGTCGTGTCCGACTCTAGGGTTGCGTGCTCATCTCGCTCTAGAGGCCGTGAGCCGGCGCCATCCGAAGACACTTCTGGGTCACGTGGCCAGCGTGACGAAGCTGCAGCTGGCGAGCCAGCACCAGCGCAGCACACAGAAACACCGTTTACCTTCCCGCTATAAAGCGGTCCCTATTTATCTACTTGCACTTTGACGTGCTTTTGAACTGCTAGGTGGGCAGGAGCTGGGACCGAACAGCGGGAGCGCACCCCGCCGCGGGGATTCGAACCGCCGACCATACGATCAGCAAGTCCTAGGCACTGAGGTTTTACCCACAGCGCCACCCGCGTCCCACTCCTGTTCCTAGTCAGCTTCAAATTACAGGCTGATTTTGTAGGTTTTTCAAAAGAATGCATGGGGTGGGGGAACGGCATTATATGCTGGGGGGGGGGGGGCCCTGACCAGATGAGTTTTTCCTTCATTGCTAATGAAACCTCACATTTTTCTTCCAAATGTGTTGGAAGCCCCAGGGACAGAGCAGTTGTGCAGGGGAAGTGCTAGATGGCATGAAAGGGCAGAAGAGTCCCTTCCCGATCCATCGGGATAAAGTAATGAAATTATTACTAATCTGGCAAATCACTGGGCACCCCCAGCTGCCCAATGCAAAGCCAGAACCAAATTAGATGGGATTGCATCAGGTTAGGGAGCTGCTGCCATCCTGCAAAAAGTGGGAGAACCAATTTAAATGGGAAACGCAGGGGAGAGAGCCGGGCTGAAAATTTGCCAGCCCATATTTTACTTGCCCACATATCCCTCTCTCCAGGCGCTTTGGGCTGCGACACTGAAAAGGCTTGGGAAAAAGCAGAGAGGGAAAGGAGCCCAAGAAAAGGAAGGGGCCTAGAAATATCACTGACCGCAACACAAACCATAGGGCAGGTTACAGGTAGGTAGCTGTGTTGGTCTGCCGTAGTAAAAAATAATAAAAAAGAATCCTTTCAGTAGAACCTTAGAGACCAACTAAGTTTGTTATTGGTATGAGCTTTCGTGTGCATGCGATTGGCGAGGGGGAGACAGAATTTCACTGAGCAAAAGCCACTGGTTTCTAGTTGTCAAGATGCACCTCCTTGCTGGGTAACGGCATTATGCAATCTGCTGTTCACCCCACAAATGGGCTCCGCTTGTTCCCATTTTACAGGCAGCAAAACTCTGGCCGTGAGCACACTCCCAGCGCTGCCAGGCTTGAACCCACTTCCCCCCCTTTCCGTTCCACAGCCAAGACACTTGGAGGGCACAGGCCACTGTGGCATTTGGCAGTGAGTGTTGATTTAGCCGGCCCAGGCAGAATCCCCAATTTTCGGGGCAGGGAGGAAGAGATGGGACCTGCCCCACCCTCCTCTTACCTCTGGCAAGGGGCAGCAGCCCCACGCGCCCGATGACAGACGGCAGCAGGTGTGCCCTTCTGGGCATTCCGTGTGGGCATCGCACGGCACTGCCGTGCCCGCAGAGCTCACAGGCAGGGAGTGTGGCTCTGCTTTCGCCAGCCACGGGATGCTTCTGTCGCCTTCGTCGCAGGTTCCCGCGGCCACGTTGCACGTGTAGCCCTTGGGGCAGCAGTGGACGTGGTCTGAGCAGCAGACAGCCTGGAAAAGGACACGGAAGGCTCTCAGATTCATTCGTGGAGCAGTCGACACAGAGAGGGCACAAGGAGGCTGCCACCTAGCCATGGAAGAAAGACCCTCCCCACCAGCCCAGCTAGCAGAGATCCTTTTCGACATAGAGGTTCCTGAACATTTTCAGGCCACCATCCCCTGGGTCTCCTGGAGCCTCAGAAACTACAACTAATCCAGAATGCAGCTGCCATGCTGGTGACTGGGAGCAGTCGCTGGGACCATATACAGTGGTACCTCGGGTTACATACGCTTCAGGTTACAGACTCCGCTAACCCAGAAACAGTACGTCGGGTTAAGAACTTTGCTTCAGGATGAGGACAGAAATCGTGCTCCGGCGGCACAGCGGGAGCGGAAGGACCCATTAGCTAAAGTGCTGCTTCAGGTTAAGAACAGTTTCAGGTTAAGAACGGACCTCCAGAACAAATTAAGTTCTTAACCTGAGGTACCACTGTAACTAGTCCTAAAGGAGCTTCAGTGGCTTGCAGTATGTTTCTGAGCACAATTTAAAGTGTTGGTAAAGCCCTAAACGGCTTCGGCCTACTACACCTGAAGGAGCGTCTCCACCCCCATTATTTAGTCCACACACCAAGATCTAGCTCCGAGGGCCTTCTGGTGGTTCCCTCACTGCAAGAAGTGAGGTTACAGGGAACCAGGCAGAGGGCCTTCTTGGTAGCGGCGCTTGTCCTGTGGAACGCCCTCCCATCAGATGTCAAGGAGATAAACAACTACCAGACTTTTAGAAGACATCTGAAGGCAGCCCTGTATCGGGAAATTTTAAATGTCTAATGTTTCACAATTTTTTATGTGCTGTAAGCTGCCCAGAGTGGCTGGGGAAACCCAGCCAGATGGGTGGGGTATAAATTAATAATAAATAATGATAATGATGATTATTCCCAGTTACCCCTCCCATATAAAAACATGCAGAATAGTGGCTACTCACTAAGGAACATAATAAGCAACACAGTAAAATTGAAAGCAGTAACCATCTGCTACACATTTGTTCAAAATCCAAAATTGAACTACGTTCAATTAGTTCTACAAAAATGGAGAAGCTGGTGTCATTGGGTATCAGATTCACCCAAGTCTGATAGTCATTTACACCTCCAGCGCCCCCTGCCACCCCCTTGCCTCTTAGTGCCCCCTAATACCAGGGGGCAGTAATGCCCCCTTTGGAAACCACAGTTTTAACAGCAGGTACCGGGGACAAGGCCTGGTACCCCCACAGGCAAAACTATAGGATTCGTCCCCCCACACAATGGCCACTTCCTGACTTGAATGAGTCAAAACCCTTGCCCCACAGCAGGAACAAATGAAGATGTCTTGGTCCACCTAGTTCAGGACTGACTGACTGAGCCTGGGACCATCTGCACCCCTGTCCCCTCATCCATCGCTCCTCTTACCTCCTCCAATGGACAGCACCCCCATTCACCTGGGCTTTGCAGGCAGCAGGTGTTCCCATCTGGGCAGGTGTGCTCATCGTCGCACTGGACAACACCAACTACAGAAGGGGAGGCAGGCATATCGGAATGGGAACCAAGAACGCCCTACCTCAAGGCTGTTTTGGGCAGCCCTTGGCAACAATTAACTCCCCCCTGAACCCCCCCCCCACGGTCTTGCCAAGGCCGGGTAAGTGAGGTGCTGGGCTTTGGGAAGGAGGTGTGGTGTTCTGGCAGAGTCCTGGTAGCGCTTTCCAAAGCCTAGTAGCGCTTTCCTAGTTTTAGGAAGGAGGTGGAAGGGCTCTAGGACCCTGCCAGAGCTTTGCACCTCCTTCCCGAAGCCTGGTGTGTTGCTTAGCTGGTATGGGGAAGGCAGCATGAGGGGTGAGGAGTATCAAGTTTTGGTCTCGCTCCCTTAGGAGCAGAGGAAGCTGCATTATACCGCGCTAGAGCATTGGCCCATCTAGCTAAGGACTGTCTACACCGACTGGGAGTGTCTCGCCACTGTTTCAGGCACAGATCTCTCCCAGCCCTAACCTGGGGATGCCAGATAGATAGATAATTTATTACGGTCGGAGACCAGCTTATAAAACACACACGGGGGTACAGTCACAGAAGGAAAACAAACAATTGAAACAATGTACAACAATAAATTTAAAAACAACATACAACAATAAACCACCGCAGCGAGCTGACCCAGAGTCACCCATAGAACCGAGTTTGGGGATTTTCTTAACGAACTAGTTTGCGTTGGGAGATGGTCTGTGCCGACAGATCTGTACACAGAATCTGGCGACCATCCGGGTCGTCTTCTGATCTTTGCCTAACAGGAATAGGTCGAATTTTTGCTTTTCCGAGAGGTCAGCGAGCCTCACCAGTAGGGGATCAATGGTCTTAACTACGTGCCTCTTCATAAAAGGGGCATCTAAAGAACAAGTGCTCTGGGCTTCCTATCTCCCCCAATGAAGAGGTGCAAAGTCTCAGTGTATGGGACTTTTTTCAAGGCTCCTTCCAGGACCAGCGAGGGCAGGGCCGAGCTTCTGGCGAGTGTAAAGGCCCTTCTTGCAGAAGATGCCAGAAATTGAACCTGGGACCTTCTGCTTGCAAGGCAGATGCTCCTCCAATAAGCAGCAGCCCCTCTCCAAAAGTCTACATCATGGGCAGCCAACCTGGTGCCTTTCTGAAGCAGCTGACCTACACCACCCAACCACTTCTGACACCACGATGCTAGCTATCCCCATTCGACATAATGTGCGCAGGCGTCAATTTTCGCCTCCCTTGCTGCGTTGCAGAATACCACCCCCCCACACACACACCGAGTCCTGCCTCACCTGTTTGGCGGAGGTCCACAGCGAGGTGCAAGATGGGCCATGACCTCTGCGGGGTCATAGTGCATCGCGAGTGCTCCAGGTCGCACGTGGTGCCCTGTGGGCAGCAGTGAATGTGGTCCCTGCAGCAGACAGCCTGGCAGGAGGCGAGGAAAGGTTGTGGGCATTAGATCCAAAAGGGCACTGCCTGCATCTGCCTAGCTTGGGACGTAGGGTGGGCTGGAGGGCACCAGTTCATGCCAAACATTGCAACCCATGCTTCTGGTTTGAGGACGGCATCTTTTCCATATCTTGCTGGTACGGGCAGCAAGCCCAGAGGACAAGTGCTAATTTACAGCAAGGCTTCACGGAAAAGAGGGCCAACAGACACCCCAAAGCTCCCCTAAAATGAATCAAGTGTTGGGGAGTCAAGGTCCTCAGAAGAAGCTGCGTTGGTGGATCTGTGTTGCTGGGAGTAAGACTGGTCAATATATCGTCCAAAATCAGTTTGAAGTCCATATCATGATATTGTTTTCATAATTTTTGACCTGGAAATGTATCGCGAATCACGATGTGTGTGTGTATGCTCTGTGCAAAAGTCAAAATGTGGGGGAAACCGTGAAGCCAGCCAATGCCTCTACAATGCTCTGTCCTTATTTCAGACATTGTGATACAGTCATACCTCGGGTTACAGCCGCTTCAGGTTGTGTTTTTTTGGGTTGCGGACCGCTGAAACCTAGAAGTACCGGAATGGGTTACTTCTGGGTTTCGGCAGTCACGCATGCGCAGAAGTGCCGGATCGCAATCTGCGTGAGCGCAGATGCGGTTTGTGGTGCTGCGGGTTGTGAATGTGCATCCTGCACAGATCATGTTCGCAACCCAAGTGTCCACTGTATATTGGTGTATTGCAAATATATATTGTGATAAATTGTGATGTCAAAAACCAGGCATCGCCCAGCGCTAGAGTACAAGCCTCAGGGAAGTGGGCAAGTGAAAGAGGGAGGTGATTTCTTGCTTCACCCCCACAGCCAAAATCCAATGTACGGTAGAACTTTGGTTCTCGAACGGCTTAGTTGATGAACAAATTGACTCCACAACGCCTTGGTTTTTGAATGATTTCAGGAGTTGAACGTACTTCCGGAACAGATAGAGTTCAAGAACCAAGGTTCTACTGTATGTTGGTCAAAAAAATAGCTGCCACAATTTGAATTTAGCGAGAGCCGCAGGCCTAGCAACACTGGCCCCTTCCACGGAACCCACACAGTCCCATCCAGTTGTCTTTCTGAATTTGATACTTACATTGGGTAGGTGGCAGCAGCCATATTGGCCCGTCGGGAGAATGCAGCAGGTGTCTGTATCCGGGCAGCTGGACTGATTACCTGGGCAGAGACTGTTCCGAGGTGAATCTGCAGAGGAGGTTCAGAGACAGGAATTTAAGGGGGTAGGATGAGCTCCCTTGTCAGAAGGGGAATGAAGAACTTCTGCACTGAATGGGCAACAACTCCAGGTCCACCCCATCCTTCACGCCCCGCTCCGTACCCAACAGAACCGCTCGCCTGCTCGCTGGGAACTTCTTCTGAAGAGGGTGCTCCCCGGAGGCTGCAAAGCACCGCGCGTGTGGCAGGTCGCAAGTTGTGTTGTGTGGGCAGCAGTGGATCTTGTCTTCACAGCACAATGCCTTGGGAGAGAAAGAGGCGAGGAATGTGACAGTAAGCCCAAAATCCATTATTTCAACTGGTTGTTTTTTTAATTTTATTTTCATGTTGCTGTTATATATTTGCTTTTCTTAGCTTACGGGTTCACCGTACTTTCAATATTTAATTGTAAGCCACCCTGATCATGTATCCCAAAGATTGTGCTTTTATCATTGCCTTTTATACCCAAACAAGTTTCTAGTCTAGCATGGATGATGGGAGGTGTAGTCAAATGACCACGGATAACAGCCACGGGTTTCCCATCCCTGCCTGATTTGATTTGCTGCTTGCTTCACACACACACCTCAATTACCTGGTCCTATTTCTAAGTTATTCGCTCACAAGTACATCAGCACACACAGTATCTTTCCTTCAAGAAGCACCACCTCAAGCTTCTTAGCAGCTATATTACACAGACTCTTTTGCCAATGGCTTCAGAAAGTTCAAGAGCACTTGTGCCTTTGAGATGTTGAGTTCGTAATGACTTTCTCTTAAGTTTTTTGTTTTTTTTTACATTTTTAAATATTTAGTAAGCTTTTTTAAGAGGTGTCAAGTTGCATCCCAGCATAATTACTTAAGGAGGAGCTTCGGTTCTGAAACACATCCAGCTATAATACTGCATTCAGCTATAATGAAACTCTCACAAATGTGGACTTTGGAGAACCCATTTCTGCTTTTTGCATTCTCTCACGAATTTGCCCCCTGCTTCTTTTTGAGTTTTCCTTTTCTTTTTGCACGACCTGGAGCCGTTCTATAGTGCACCTGCTCTCTTGCTGCATTGCAGAGACTCCTCCCCACCCCCCAGCTAGCCAATGGGTCTTGCTACCCCATAAGACCCACTCTCCCCTCTGGGAATCTTCAGGGATTCAAGCCGCACAGACACACTTGGTATCAATGGTACAAGGTATGGCCAGAAGTTGCTCCACAACCTCCTGATCATTACAAGAACTTAAAACCAAGTCAGACCCAAGGCAGTGAGGGATCCAAAGGTGGATCTTGGGGCAACTTGGAAGAAGATCAACAAGGATTTCCTATTCTGTTGTTTAATAACAGCAGCAACCAAACTACACTCCCAGTACAATTGCTGAAGAGCAGAAAGTTGGGGCAGGTGACAAGGATTGTATTCTGTGGAGGGTGCCTCATTACGGTAGAAGGGGCACTGCCCCCCCCAACCTCGCTCTTCCAGAGGGCAACTCTGGTTTATCTGCTTTCTCCGCCTCAGTCCCAATGCTGCCTTGCAGAACTCGCCAGAGAGCAAGATGGTGACTGAAGGAGACTGAGTTGGCTTTGCTTGGCGTTGGCTCTGGCAGCACCTGCTGTTGGGCTCCTTGTCTCCTGCCCTACCAGTCCCAAACATGCACCGGCCACCACTGAATTTTGTGTGCGTGGAAGGACTGGGACGCAGTTCGGTTCTGCCACTCACATTCCTGGGCTCAGAATTCTTTAACTGTTAAGTGCTGGCCTTTGGCGTCTGGTTCTGGCTGGCAGATCTTTGGGTTCTAATCAATAGCAAAGTAGAATGTGGGAGCCTGAAGTCCACCCGCCTCTGATCTCGACCACTATTGTCTACTCTGACAGACAGCAGTAAGTGCTCCGTCATGGTGCTGTGGCACCCGCAAGGTCTCAAGACAACTGCAGGTGCCTCTCAGAAGCCTCTGCTTTTCCATCAGGTTGGCTTTTAGCGGTCAGGAAAAAGGCAAGCTAAAGATTTAATAATTTACGACGGGTTTTCAGATTGTTAGTCACCCAAAGGCTAGACTTCAAATCAATTACCGTATTTTTCGCTCTATAAGACGCACCAGACCACAAGACGCACCTAGTTTTGGGGGGAGGAAAACAAGAAAAAATATATTCTGAATCTCAGAAGCCAGAACAGCAAGAGGGATCGCTGCGCAGTGAAAGCAGGAATCCCTCTTGCTGTTCTGGCTTCTGGAATAGCTGCACAGCCTGCATTCGCTCCATAAAACGCACACACATTTCCCCTTACTTTTTAGGAGGGAAAAAGTGAGTCTTATAGAGCAAAAAATACGGTAATACCTTGATTTGGGGGGGGGGGGAACACTGTTCTCTGCAGCTTTTGCTTATACTAAGTGTTTTGTGAGTTGCGGAAGCATCTGCAGAGAAAGCACAGAACAGAACACTGGGTGGGGAATCCAGATCTCTCTTGACTTTAAAACCAAGTTCCTAGTCCCTTGGGCTGTACATATATGGTTGAAAGCGCACAAGAAACGTGTTAAAATCTCAGAAGCAAGAAAGGTGGCTGAGTGGGGTGCTAGGCCTTCAGTGTGATTTGCGATTACAAGAAAACAAATATGACACAAAGTGCTAGCAAGTGAAGAAGTGTGTGTGTGTGTGTGTGTGTATATATATATATATATATTATTGTATATAGTTTATATATATATATATATATATATATATCTTTATATATATATATATATATATATATATGCAGGTTTTGGTGTCCTCGGGTGTCTTCCCGTGTAAAAGTTGGGGTGTCTAGGCGACGTTTCGACGAGGTCTCACTCGTCATCTTCAGGCTGGTGCTTTCGGCTTCTTGTTACTGGAACAGAGCAGGATCTCAGTGTTTGAGTTCCTATAAATACTGTTGAGGAGGTGTGGTGTATAGCCTCCAATGTTCTGGGCAGAGAGGAGGTTCCCAGGCTAGTGTGCCTTTTCTTCTTTTGTTCCTTAATTACTTGAGGGATATCTTGAGTGATTTCTTGAGTGATTTCCTGAATCCCACTTAGGTGGGTCATTAGGTGTGGATTAGTTGCTAAAGCCTTCGTGTCTTGAACTCTTGAACTTTGTGAAGAGTTTTTCTGAGAAGATGGCTGTACTGCACTTGGTTGTGCTCTGGCTTGGCTTCGTGTATAGGGGCGAGCTGTGGTTTTGTGGCCTGTGCCAGCCAGATCTGTGTAGGGATTGCAGGGGGGTGCAGCATCCGGAGGTGCCACCCTGGTTTGGCTACTGGATGGTGTCTGTAATTTATCTGTGGAGAGGGTCTGGGTTTGGGTCTGGTGTGGTTGATTGGTGATGGCGTTCTGTGTGCCTATGGATCTGGTGTCAGATTTTGTGGGGAGGGCTAATTTCCAGATGTCTGGCAAGCGGGATGTGTCGTCACGCTTGTTCATGTTGTGAGGGTGTTTCTCTATCTCGATGGCTTCCATGATTATTCTCTTGTGGTGATGTTCCATGTTAAAGAGCAATTTGGAATCTGCAAAATTAATTTCGTGTCCTGTTTCTTTCATGTGTTGGAAAAGAGAGGAAGTTTTTTCTTCTTTTTTGACGGCATTCTTGTGTTCTGCGATCCGTGCATTTATTCGTCTGTTTGTTTGTCCAATGTACGTGGCTGGGCAGACTTTGCAGGGTATTTCATAGACCCCTTGGTTTTCCAACTGAATTTTATCCTTGGGGTTTCTGAGGATATTGGCTATTTTTTGGTTGGTGCAAAAGGCTGTTTTGATATTGTGTTTATGGAGGATTTTGCTAATTTTATCTGTAGTGCCCTTGATATAATATATCCAATCAACCACACCAGACCCAAACCCAGACCCTCTCCACAGATAAATTACAGACACCATCCAGTAGCCAAACCAGGGTGGCACCTCCGGATGCTGCACCCCCCTGCAATCCCTACACAGATCTGGCTGGCACAGGCCACAAAACCACAGCTCGCCCCTATACACGAAGCCAAGCCAGAGCACAACCAAGTGCAGTACAGCCATCTTCTCAGAAAAACTCTTCACAAAGTTCAAGAGTTCAAGACACGAAGGCTTTAGCAACTAATCCACACCTAATGACCCACCTAAGTGGGATTCAGGAAATCACTCAAGAAATCACTCAAGATATCCCTCAAGTAATTAAGGAACAAAAGAAGAAAAGGCACACTAGCCTGGGAACCTCCTCTCTGCCCAGAACATTGGAGGCTATACACCACACCTCCTCAACAGTATTTATAGGAACTCAAACACTGAGATCCTGCTCTGTTCCAGTAACAAGAAGCCGAAAGCACCAGCCTGAAGATGACGAGTGAGACCTCGTCGAAACGTCGCCTAGACACCCCAACTTTTACACGGGAAGACACCCGAGGACACCAAAACCTGCATTCCTGTACCCGTGAAAATCTACGAAAGCATATATATATATATATATATATATATAAACACCCACAAAAGGACAAATTATGCAAATGAAAGATGCTTGTATCATTTATAGACTGAAGAATTAAGCTTCTTCGGCACTGATTTTCATAGGCTAGTGATGCAGAAGGAAGATATCAGGGTGAAATGGCATTGCCAACAAGAACTGTACATTGTAATCGTTGGACATGACAATCTTTGGACTATCCTTGGACTTGACGACAATAAAAACATACAGAAGCTTAACGGTAACATGATTATGTTATTGCCACCAGGCACTGTGCTTTGCAATTTTTTGACATGACGACTACAGTTTTATTATATATAATGTTATGTTACTTTATAGCCAGTTACGTGTGTGTTGTGGTATTCTGAACATGAATTATGTAACGAGGCAATCGTGGTGTGTGTTGAGCTGAGATTCCTGCATTGCAGGGGGTTGGAACAGATGACCTTTGGGGGTCCCAACTCTACGATTCCATCTGCCGGGCCCCCATACCTCGGGCATCGGGCAGCACCCCCAGACTCCATCGGGCATCATACAACAAGTAGACTCGTTTGGGCATTCCGATTCCCCATCTGGACACTGAACAGCACCAACTCTGGCAGGAAAGGTTGGAACTAGAAGCCAAAAGCAACAGAAAATCCATGTTAAAAGTAAGTTCTAGCCGATTTTCGAAAAGCATTCAGAGGAAGCCACTGGGATAGTTAGATAATTCTTCTTGCCAGGTTTCGCAGTTCATTGTTCCGGCTGGGACCACCCCTCTCTCCTTTCCATCACCCTGCCCCAAGGTACCTTCACTCTTAGAGCAGGATTTCCCGTCTGGACTGCAGTGGGAGCCAAGAGGGCAGCAATAGTGACCGCCAGCACAGGAGATGCCCTGTAAGAGAGGAGCATAGCTGTCAACTTACAGATTTGAAAATAAGGGACCAGCAGCCTCGAAAATAAGGGATCAGCAGCCAAAATAAGGGATTTTAGTCAACCAGCTGAAATACAAAGTTAAAAGGGACCAGATAATTTTGGAGAGCAGTGCCGGTTTTTAGCCCTTCATTTCCAGAGGTTGCTGCTCAAGCTGATGAAACACTGCAATTAAATAACTACAAGCAGCAACCACTTCTCGCGCAAAACAAAGTCAAAGCTACAAAGATGCTACCCCAGGCAGTTCGGCGGCCGCGAGGAGGATGGTGGCGGAAGGGCCCGAGGCTTCCACCCGTCCCGGCAGGGAGGGGCTCCCAGGGGCCGAGGCTGGTGAGAGGAGGCCGGAGCAGGGCGGGCCAGGCAACCAAGCAACACAGTTGGAGCCTCCCTCCTCCCTGGCCGGCAGGGAGGGAGGGAGAGGAGCTGCCTTCTTTGAAACCTGGGAAATTTAAGGGACGTCATCAATAAGGGACAGCAGAGGGACACGGCGCTGGCATAAGGGAGTTTCCCGCCAAATAAGGGACGGTTGACAGCTATGGAGAGGAGGGGAATGTCAGGGGAAAAGACATTCAGCACAAGAGATGGGGGTGGTGATTTCAGGCTCAGAAGGAACCTGCCTTTGCCTGGACCACAGCAGGACGAGTATTTTCTAGGCAGAGGTGTTGGGAACTCAAGTCTGCCCATGAACTAGACAGGGAGGCATGGCAGCCATGTAGCTGGCTGAAGTCACTCAGTGGGATGCTTTCCTTCCATCCCTTTCCAGGACGACAGTCAGTTGCCATCCCCTCCTTCTGTGCTCAGTGCTCCACTGTGCTCAGGTTAAGCGGAGATCACAATGTCGATTCAGAAGGTTGGTGGCTCACCTACTCAGAGGAGAGATTGACTGAAAAATCTTGCAGTCATGGCTGGGGATAGGAAGAGATTTCAGAGAGGTTTCTGCTGCCTTCCCAACTAAAAAGCACTCTACCCACAAACTCTGGCAGAGACCTTTCTGAGATACTCAATACGAAAATCATATTTCTCCTCCTTTTTAATCACCCAGTTAGGAGCAGAGTCCAAATGGAAACAGAGATCTATTATGTGTTAGAACATCTGTTCTGAGATTTATTTCAGCACAGAGCACAAAAGGGAAGGAGGCAGGCTGAGGCTACAAGGTGTGGGACACGGAGGCTGAAACTGTCCCTTTCGGCTATCCCGAAACAGTCCTGGAGAAAGACCTGCACCTCGCAGGAACACCCTCCGATGTTCTCTTCTGTGTCTCACCTCTTTCCAGGGGCAGCAGGCCAAGTCATCGTCTGGAGTACGCAGGCAGGAGTATTCCGCCGGGCACACACGGCCATCTAAGCACGTAACACCAGAGGGCTCCACCACCTGGTGGAGAGAGTTGTCTTGCGGAGGGAACATGCGCAGGGAGACACCTGTGAACTGAAAACAGAAAGAGGAAGTGGGAAAGTGGGGAGCAGAACTGGCCCCGTGCAGATACCCACACAGACCCAAGACCTCCCTGAAAGAAACAACTGATACAGAGCTGGGGGGGGGGTGTCATGTGGCTCAGTCAGTAGGGCGCGAGACTCTTAATCTCAGGGTTGTGGGTTTGAGCCCCACGTGGGGCAAAAGATTCCAGCATTGCAGGGGGTTGGACCAGATAACTATTGAGGTCGCTTCCAACTCTACGATCCCATGATTCTAGGGTTCTACTCCATGTTAGAAACTCAGGTATATAAGCTTGGCGCCAAATGGCTCCTTAAATGAAGGTTGCGGTCATCAAATCAGAATGTCTAGTTGGAATAGGCCAATATATATGAGAACTGTCCCCTGGATCAAGTTCTCATATATCTTTAAGTTCTCAAAGTTCTTAACCTAAGCTCAAGGTTGTCATCTGAACTAGCCAGATGTTTAACTGAGAATCAATCAGTCCATTGTTTGAAAAAATGAGACTTTAGAGCCCCAAAGTGGCAACTGGACATTTCGTTTTGGCGTCTGCGGCCTTGGTTTAAGGAGCCATTTGGTGCCTAGATTATATCTGAGTTTCTAACACTGCCAACAGCCCTACCCTCCATGAATTTGTCTAAGCTTCTTGTAAATCCACCCAGGCTGGTGGTGGTCATTACTACCTCATGGGGGTCAGGGGGAGGGAGTTAACTATGGATATATATATGCACAGGTGTACATAGAGGTTCAGGGTTATATGGACTGGTGGAACACTGTTCTATTCTGATCCTATTCAGGTGTGCTATTGGTGCACATGTGCCACAGACAGGTGGGGTGAGCCAGAACAGCAAGCTCAGTTCCACTGCCAAGTATGTGGCAGGGAGCCATTTTACTTGTGGACTTTGAGCTCCAGCCAGTGTTAGAAACTGGTACAGAAAAGCTAGGAGCCAAACGGCTCCTGGGGCCTGGGTTACAGGCGCCAAAACAGAATGTCTACTTGGGGGAGGGGGGTTGTCGGCAACACTTTTTATTGGCATGGATGAACTTTATTACGGTCTCAGACCAGGATTATTATTTATTATTCTGATAAGCTTGAACTAATAATTCACATAAGAGAGACATTGTTAATAGCACTTTTTTTATCAGAAATTGTTAATACATGTTTAATCTGGTGTTTACAATATTGGTACCATAGTTCAGTTTTCAAAACACTCTACTCTTTACTGTTAAACTCCTTGACATATTGTCTATCCTTAACATGTACTTCATGGCTTCAAAGCACATACATTTCAGTAATCCTTGAGTGTCACCCAGGCGCAAAAAAGGCACCTTTTTGAGGCACTCGCAAATGGAGAATCTTTAGGCGCAAAATGCACCTGGCGCCCTGCTAATTTTGAACCCTGTCTTCAACTCATGGAGAGGGAAATAGTGAAATCCTCATATGTGGGGTGAGGATTTTATTTCTATTAAAAATATAAGCTTTGGGAGTATTTGTTTTTCCTGTTGTGGCTTTTTTATGCGTCCTTCCTGTGTTTTAATTTGTATTTATGCATTATACAAACATTTGTGCACCATTCTGGAATCTTTCTGATGTCCAGAAGTACTTTAAATAAACGATTGTTTAAAAAGGGTGCATTTAATGGAAGGGGGGAAACAGCTCTGCCTTTATGAAGTTGGGAGAGCAAAGTTGGGAGAACGACAAAGACTTGGCTTTTCACCTACTTGTGGAAGGTGCAAATCTGGTTCTCACCTGAGGCTGGTCACAGCAGGAATATCCATCTTCTCCAGAGAGCTTGCAACAAACGGAGGATCCCTTACAGCTATGGCCATCGGGGCACTGCAGAGAAGAAGCTGACCCTCCAAGCACTAGGCACACAAACAGCTGTACCCACCACATCTTGGCCAAGAACCTGAAAAGAGAAAGATGGAGAAAAGGACAGGTGTTGGTTAATTACAGGCAAGTCAATATCCTCCTGCTACACCACTGCGATATATAACCAAGCCTTTGGCCTTTAACTATCTGTGGCTTTTTAGAAGTGAGTGGGATGTTTCTAATGTATTCCTCTTTCCTCTTGTTTTTAAGGTATCTACGGGGGATTACTGTCTGTTTGGTTGTAAGTTGTTTTGGTGAGAAAGCAGGTTCACAGGGCGTCAGTGAAGTTAAGTCTTTATTCAAGGAAACAAGGTGGACTCAGGAGGCCACGCCTAGTGGGCACAGTGACTCCTCCTGGTAGATCTTGCCCCTGTGAGGCAGTTGTGGGGAGTCTGAAGGTCACTGTTGCCTAAATCTCCTCCTCCCCTGGATCCAAGCAATTGGAGTCGCCTTCATCTTGCATGTCCTTGCTTCTCCCTCTTCATACCTCTTCTGGTCCTGGGAGACCAAGGAGGAGGGGAGGGGGGGTCACAGCAGGAAGGGGGGACAACGACAACAGCCCAGCTTGCTCACCAGCCTGACTTATCTCTGCCTCTTGCCCTCCACTGCTTCAGCTTCTGCCCAGAGTCTGGACTTCTCTCTGCCACAGACTCCCCCCGCTTCCTAAACCCTGTTGTCTCTTCAGCTTCCGACACCTCCTCCTCCCCGTCTTCAACCTCTTACCACTCATCGTCCTCCCACCACCCACCCCCAGGCTCTGAGCCTTCTTCCCCTGGGGGAAGTCCATGATATCTGGGTTGCCTGGGCAAGATAAAGTGACTGACAAATTTAATTAATTAATAATAATAAATGCCAAGAAGCAGATCCAAGCATAAACGAGAACATGTGCATCAAAAACGTGACCCAGAACTCTGACCTACTGGAGTATCACATGACTCAGCTGGGTCATCAGCTGACTTAACTGACCCTCGTGCGACTCAGGCATTTTGTACAACATCATGTGAGGAAGCTCTGGGTGTGAACAGAGACGGTAATGGGAAGTTCTAGGCAACGCTGCATTGGGCCATAGAGTTCCCGGCTGCAGGCTGGAAGGAAAGGCCTGGGCGGTTGTCACTGAGCTCCCATCGCTGCCCAAGAAGTCTTCAAAGCAAGCAAGACCAACCCTACCATTAGGCAGAATGAGGTGATGACCTCAGACAGCAGATGCTGAGGGGCAGGGTGCAGGGTGGATAAAAAAAAAATCCATGATTTTTTAAAAATAAAATGCTTTTGGAGGAAAAACCTTTCTAAAGATAGTTTCCTATTTAAGTTACATTATAGTCCAAAGGCTATTCATCAGGAAATAAGGATTTGTTTTAAGTTTTTATGTGCTCAGTCTAATTTAAAAAAAATTGTTTAACCATATCAGTTAACAAACATGGAAACATATGCTATAAATGTTATTGTTTTAGTTAAATAAATTGTTATTGAGGAAATGATTATTTTTCTCCTTCCAATACAGCAGAAAAGTTGTCCAAATATAAACAGTTAACTTATTAAACCTCACAATAATTTCATAATTATCTATGTATTTCTAATAGTTTAACCAAATCAGTAACTTTTGATATAGCTGTAAAAACTGCTCTGAAAATTTATTATTCCAAAAATGAAACCTTTATCTGGTTGTAAATATTAAGATTATACCAGCAAGAATGAGTCTTTCTGTAAAAAGATGATTTAAATCAAATCCACCCTGGTTTGGCGTACAGAGCTGTGTGTACCCCATGGCCAGCGCTGTACCTCCTGAGCTAGCCGAGTGCCCTCAGGTGAGAAGCAGGATTTTGCTCCATTCCAGTGTTGAGGTAACTACCAGTCCAGCTACCTACTGCACACAGATTAAATTTATTACATTTATATCCCACCAAGGAAGGGACGCGGGTGGTGCTATGGGTTAAACCACAGAGCCTAGGACTCGCCGATCAGAAGGTCGGTGGTTCGAATCCCCATGACGGGGTGAGCTCCCGTTGCTCGGTCCTTGCTCCTGCCAACCTAGAGGTTCAAAAGCACGTCAAAGTGCAAGTAGATAAATAGGTACCGCTCTGGCGGGAAGGTAAACAGAATTTCCGTGCGCTGCTCTGATTCGCCAGAAGTGGCTTAGTCATGCTGGCCACATGACCCGGAAGCTGTACGCCGGCTCCCTCGGCCAATAAAGCGAGATGAGCGCCGCAACCCCAGAGTCAGCCACGACTGGACCTAATGGTCAGGGGTCCCTTTACCTTATCCCACCAAGGAGCTCAAGGTGGCCTACTTGGTCTCCCCACTTTCCCCTCACAACAACCTTGAGAGGTAGCTTGGCTGAGAAAGAGTGACTGGCCCAAGATCACCCAATGAGCTTCATGGCCGAGTGCGGATTTGAACCCTGGTCTCCCAGGCCCAAGTCCAACAGTCTGACCACTACGCCACACTGGAATGGCGCAGGGCATGGGGATGTCTGCTTACCCTTCAGGCAGCAAAATACATTGGGCTAGACCAGTAGCCACAACTACCACCAGGCCTAGCATCAGAAAATATGAATCCCGTCCCCAGTCCCTCTTCAGAACAAAGCATTGCTATGTTGCTGTTTTAATTTAATAACAAAATAAAAAACTTTGTATATTACGGCATTTTTTTGAATTCTGTATTTGCAGTCAAACTTTGAGGGGATCCTTGGCTGAAAGGTAGCATGACTGCAGGGGGTTAGACTAGATGAACCTTGGGGTCCCTTCCAAACTTCAGAATTCTATGACATAATATGCAATAGCTTGCCATACTGAGTTTTAGAAAGGCTCTGCCTGCCTGAAGCAAGTGCCTCTTATAAAGAGGTCGCTGGCCAGGTTAGGGGGTTTGGGGGTGGGTGCGCAGGTGGGTTCTCATCTCTTTCTTGCCACAGAAGTCCAAAATAGAGCCAAATTGGCAGCCGCAATCAGGAACTGAAATTTATGTGTCCCTGCAACCGAAATGGAAACTTTTGGTCTGCAGCTTCTGAGACTGACTGACTGACCGACTGACTGACTCACATACACACGTACACACACACAGAGAGAGAGAGAGTTGAAATGAAACTTTCATGAAACGAAACTTTCAGGGTGGAAGCAAAGGAGGCAGAACAAGCAGATTCCATAAAATGCATGCGCTAGAGAGAGATCAAGGCGCTAACTTTTGAGTTAGAAAGCACAGCGTCTGAATTGACATGGGTTTCACCTGAACTTAAGCCCGCTCTGCACTCCACTTCCAAACTCAACGTCTACCCTTTCCAGCCTATAAAATTAACTTGGCCCCCAGGAATACAAAATCACAATTCCTACCTACTCAGAGGTTCGTTTACCCACAAAAAGGAGTTGGCCGCAATAAAGCAGGAAGACCATTCCTTTCTCCAGAACCAGTAGTTTAGGAACTGTAGAATTAGGTGTGAAGTCTGCGATTTACAGATCTAAAAGATTTTTCAGATCAGCTTGCTAGCAGGAGGAGTCAATTAGCCAAAGGGGCAATTAAGGAACTGTATTTTTCGCCCTATAGGACGCACTTTTTCCCCTCCAAAAATGAAGGGGAAATGTGTGTGCATCCTATGGGGCGAATGCAGGCTTTCACTGAAGCCTGGAGAGCGAGAGGAGTCGGTGTGCTCCGACCCCTCTCGCTCTCCAGGCTTCGGGCAGCTATCTGCAAGCCTTCAGAGCGCAGCAGGAGTTCCCACCGGGCTCCCAAGGCTTGCGGATAGCAGCCTGCATCCCGAAGCCAGGGGCGCGCTGAGCAGCTGCTCCTTCGACGGAGATGTGCAGTGTGTTTTGCGTGGACAGTGTGTTTTGCTCCCGCTTGCGTTCGCTTTGGGCAGCGAGCGGCTCGCAGCGCCGCCCCTCCCCCCTTGCTGCGGAATCTCGCCCCGGATTGGGAAGCTAATTGGCTTCTGCGGCGCTGCTGCAGCTGCTCTTCTTCAACAGGGGATACTGGCAAGCAGTCGGCCGAGGCTCCCTCTCCACCCTGCTACCCCAGGAAGCGCTGCGCAACAAGGCAAGGGTGCGCCGTCGGGGAGCTCCCCGCTGAAGAAGCCGCGCAGGGAGCGGGAGCCGCAGAACCTGAGGCAGCGCACCCCAGGCTTCGGGCAGATGTCTGCAAGCCTTGGGAGCCCGCAGCCTGCAGCCCGAAACCCTGGGGGGGGGGGGCGGAAATATTTTTTTTTCTTTATTCCCCCCCCCCAAAAAAAACTAGGTGTGCCCTATGGGCCGGTGCGCCCTATAAGGCGAAAAATACGGTACTTTGCAAAACCTGAGGACAGCTGGTATCTACAGTGTGCACAATGCAAGACCGAAGATTTGAGCAACAGCGTCTTGGGAGAAATATGCACTTCAATCTGGACTAGCCAATCCAGACCAGCCAAGCTTCATACTCATCATGGTGGGACACCCCAATCGCTTGGCTTCAGAAATCTGATGGGGTTTGCAAGGAAGCCTGGTTTCTTCAGCAGTTGCTCCATAAAGGAGTCATGATGTAAGGATAGGAGTCGTAACTCCCATCAGCCAAGCTCCACAATGGCTGGAGGTCTAGGGTTTTTCCCCCGTCCCAGCTATAGAGGAACAGAAAGGATGAGAGAAAGAGAACAACACATGCCCTTCAGAACCAGCTGCCTTTGACGAGGCTGAACCTAGTTCCTTCTTTGCAATTACTAGTTCCCCAATTCATCTGCAGGTGTTGATGAATGGTTTTAAATGCATGTTCATCATGTGGCACCCTGAAACAGGGTAATCAAATTCAAATAGCCACACCATGTGAAAAACGTCCTCTGTGAATGCTTGTGCAAAAATCTTTTTGTCCATCTGCAAGAAACTTGCAATTGTGGCGCAGGCCCTCCTTCCTCAATTCCACCCAAGTTATAACGACAAATTAAAGCTGTTGGGATGCTGCACTTCCAAACAGCCACTGGGAAGAGGCAGATTGCTTGGATAACATGATGCCCAGGGATGGGGCAGTGGTGGCGCTGTGGTCTAAACCACTGAGCCTCTTGGGCTTGCCGATCGGAAGGTCGGCGGTTCGAATCCACTCAACGGTGGTGAGCTCCCGTTGCTCTGTCCCAGCTCCTGCCAACCTTGCAGTTCGAAAGCACACCAGTGCAAGTAGATAAATAGGTACCGCTGTGGCGGGAAGGCAAACGGCATTTCTGTGCGCTCTGGTTTCCGTCACAATGTTTCGTTGTGCCAGAAGCGGTTTAGTCATGCTGGCCACATGACCCGGAAAGCTGTCTGTGGGCAAACGCCAGCTCCCTTGGCCTGAAAGCAAGATGAGCGCTGCAACCCCAGAGTCGCCTTTGACTGGACTTAACAGTCCAGGGGTCCCTTACCTTTTATGTGCAAATAAATATGAGCAAGAGTGGGCAGGGCAGATCTTTCTCAAAAAGATGTCTGACTTGTACTTTTTTTTGGCCATCACACACTCACAGAATCAGACCCTGAAAAAGAAGGAGTCACGGAGACCTGTGGCAGTGCAGTCACTGGGGTGAAGTTGAAAAAGGGGAGGAAATTCAGGCTTACAGGTGGCTTGTTGACCTGTACCACTGTGAACAGACACACTCCCTTCTGCTATATAGCCCTAGGCTTCTCTTGCAAAGCACAAAGAGCTGGCGCTCCTAAAATATTACTAGGAAACAGTAAAGAAACAGCCCTCCTTCCCGAACCTGATGTGCCTCTTTCTCCTGTCTGCTGCCCCCCCCCCCCCTTGCAACACAAGCAAAAGCCAATCCCTTGCGGAGCCAAACTTCCTTACGTCTCAGAACTCACAACAGAAAGATGATCCAACTAGAGTATGGATCTACACAAACTGCAGTAGTTATGTGCAGGCAATGTGATCTCGCAAGACATGTCGAAGCAATGTACATGGATGGATCAAATAGCTGTTTGTTTTATGTGTTGGTTTTTCTACCAAATCCCTTGTTCTCTAGATACCCCTCTTGTTGAGTAAACTTGTCTCCGTGTCCAAAAAGAGGGTGATCCAGAAATGGCAAAGTGGGAGATTCTCTTGTGGGCCAATTTATTATGCCAACACCTTCAGATCACAAAGGTTGTTCTAAAAAATGGATTCTCTGGTTTTTGTTTTTTTTAATTATATCCCATGAGAGGTGTCAAAGCAGCAGTGCTCAAAGTGAAGGCACTGCAGTCCCTACTCACAGCTGAAGCCAGGGGACATATTCATAAGTAATAATTGTTTCAATTAACAGGCATGGTAGTATACCCTTAAATTAGGCATACCAAGCCCCCCTTGGGTCTTAACGATGTACAGAATGTCAGTAGCCAAGCGACACCATTTCCCTTTCATAGCAAAATGATTTCTTTGCCACTTAGCACATTGCGTTTCTGGGGCTGTTACAGGAAAGACTTGGAAAATGAAAGAGAAACTCAGACGGACATTTTTGCTGTCGCAGTCTTGCCAAGTCAAGAAAGGTTCGGGCACTCCCAGCTATGTAGCTCCTTTAAGATAGTGCCAGGACCACAACAGCTCAAGGTTGGCCTCTCCCCATATGAACCAACACAGACCTTGAGTTCATCACCTGAGGCCCTTCTTTGTGTGCCTCGTCCACACAAGGTCTGGAGATTGTCTCCACATTTGTGAAAGCTCGCCTGGCACCATCATTAGATATTTTTAGGTGCCGGGCAAAAACTTTCCTCCATAACTGGGCCTTTACCCATCTGTGGCCTTTTAGAAGCGGGTGGGAGGTTTTTAATGTATTTATTTTCCCCCTTGGTTTTAATTAATCTATTTTGAATCCCAACATCTATTTGATTTTAAGTCACTTTGAGTTACCCTGGGCAAGAAAAAGTGACTAAGAAATTAAATAAATGATAATATATGGAGCCAAAGTGCCGCTGGCATAACCAGATCATATGCCTTGTTGCAATCACTCCTGAGTATCGGAACATTACACTTAAGAAACATGTATCATGCAGGTACACCAAGCCAAGAAGTTCGGATTGGCTGCAGCTCATTCATTTTTGACTCGTTCTTCAACCCCAAAGCATTCCTAGCTAACAGGCCTAAGTATGACAACTACTGGTCTCCCCCAAGATTTATAAAACAGCAGAACAGTAAAAAGAAAAAAAGAAAAATGTTAACTACAGCCAGTCAGGACTTAAGTGAACATCCAAAAAAAATCCTGGGCAAACAAAAAGGTCTCCACCTGGAGCCAAAGAGATTACAAAGTCCAAGTTTTATCCCTGAGAAGGTGAGCAAAAGGACTGAAAAAGAGCAATTGCAGACCTTGCCTCCGCCAGGAGGGAGACCTAGTACAGATAAGGTGGGGAAGATCTCAACAACTGGACATAACCATGCAGAAGGAAATGGCCTTTAAAGCCCACTGGCCCCAAACCGAAGAAGGTTTAAACAGTGTTAAGAATTAGCCAAGCGCATTTTGTTCCTGGCTTTCGACCACTTGCGACCAAGTGAAGATGCCTGGGCTCCAGGAAGACGTCTAACGTCTCCATCACCTGGAGGTGCCTGCCTGGAGATCACTGGATCTGGACTGTTTTCACAACACACCCTGTAGAATTCTATCAGTTATATTTTACCTGCACAATCGGAATGAATTTCTGGAACCTGCCTGAGCAAGAGCAGTCGCCTTTAAGAAAAAAAAGGTCGCAATGTATGTGGACTTTTCTTCTTTTAAGTTTTCAAAGCTATTAACCTAGCTCATGGTTGTTATCTGAACAAGCCAGGTGTTTAATTGAGAATCAGTCACAGTCAGTCCATCGTTTGAAAAAATAAAGACTTTAGAGCCACCTACTGCAAAATGGGGGACGCGGGTGGTACTGTGGGTTAAACCCCAGAGCCTAGGACTTGCCGATCAGAAGGTTGGCAGTTTGAATCCCTGCGACAGGTGAGCTCCCGTTGCTCGGTGCCTGCTCCTGCCAACCTAGCAGTTCGAAAGCATGTCAAAAGTGCAAGTAGATAAATAGGTACCCCTCCGGCGGGAAGGTAAACGGCGTTTCCGTGCGCTGCTCTGGTTCTCCAGAAGCGGCTTAGTCATGCTGGCCACATGACCCAGAAGCTGTACGCCAGCTCCCTCAGCTAATAAAGCAAGATGAGCGCCGCAACCCCAGAGTCAGTTTAAGGAGCTTCTATCACTGGTTCAAAGTCTCTAACACTGGTTTAAAAGTGTCAGGATCAGCACCAGGTAGCAAACACTGTGCTTCACCCGGTACCATACATGAATAGCCCCTCTCTCTCTCTGGCAGGCCTCCAGATATTTTGAAATACAGCTTAGCTTCTCAACATTTGAAGGGCACCAGGGTGGGGAGTTGCCCTCGAGGAACCCAAGCATCCACAGCCAAGCTAATACTACAGAAAAGTTATGGGGTGTGGTAACTGTGCATATTCCACTGCAATGGCACAGTCACCTTTTCCACAAGAATCCCAGGACATCGTGAGTTTGCTTGCGATGGGTGTAAGACCACTATCCATCCAGCAACCATTATGCTCTCTGTGCAAAACAGCCTCCATGGGAGAAAACGAACAGGTTTCCCCTTAGAAGCACACAGGAAGCTCCTCATTTAGCCAAATACTGCCTACACCAAGCGACAGCAGCTTTCCAGGGGTTCACAATAGGCTTCTCCCTGCCAGAGCTGGGGATTCAACCTGGAACCTCCTGCATGCAAAACTGAAGACCGATGCCAGACTGCAACGCTCTGGCCTTGCCCTGTCTGCTTGAGATCTCAGCACAGACACACCTACAGAACAAGAGGCGAAACACAGAACTCACAATGATCCGAACTCCGTAAGCAGGCAACACACGTTGACTTCAACCAGAAGAGAGCACACACACTGATTTTTGGGTTCAGTTTGTGAGGAAGTAAAAACCGAGTTGCGAAAAGGAAGTGCAACGTAGTCTCTTGTACAATAACCACAAGAAGCCATAAACAGAGACAGGACAGCAACCTTCAGGGCGTAGGTTTCGAGGTCAACTTATATAGAATCACAGAATTGTAGAGTTGGACGGGATCCCAGAGGGTCATCTAGTCCAACCCTCTGTAATGCAGGAATAATGTGCGGGGGGTTTTCAACAGCTGCACAGAAAAGGCCACTCTAGCCAGCTCTACAGAGCACAGTGCAGCTGTTTTTAACCACTATGAGTGTAAGAACCAGGCCTAGCAACCAGCCCCACCTGACACAGCTCAGAATGATTGCTGCTGTTATTTATTTAGCAGAAAAAAACCATCCTCTGGGGCTGACCCCTGGCTTTTAAAGCCGTTGCCAGAGCTAACAGTGCAGGACTTAATTATCGACAGCACTTGGCACCGAAGCGAGATCCCAGGGTCAAATCCTGACTGTGTTTTTTATTATTGTTTATTACATTTTCTATACTGCTCGTCACCCGAGGATCACAGGGCGGTTTACAATAGAAAAACACAAAAATACATTTGGTAACTTAGTAACAAACCAAGCCTAATTCCACCCAGTTTCAAAGCCCATAGTCTCTCTAATTAGCCAGAGGCCTGGGAGAAGAGGAATGTTTCTTCCTGGAGCCTAAATATATGTAATGAGGGCACCTGGTGAGCTGCTCTGCAATATATATTGCAAGGCGAGGAAGGCGGCGCACGACAGAGAGAAATGGTCAGTTTCCTATTAATCTGGGGGAGGTGAAAGGAAAGGGAAAAAGAGAGAGGGGACAACGATGTTAAAAACGCAAAGGAGTTTGCACTGAGCCTAGTATTCCGTCTTCAACAGGGGTCAGCCTGACTGCTCTCAGGAAGCAATGCTGAAACAGCCAGCTCTCCCTTCCTGTATATTCACTCCCCAACCTCTTGCATGCGCCGCTGATAATAACCCTGGGGTGGGGACCCCTCTGCTGTTGCAGCAAGATCCCCCAAGGCACCGGGGGCTTTCCAAATCAACTCACCCTTTGCACCAGCTTCGCCCCGCAATAAGACTGGCGCGGCAGGACCTTCGCTAGCCGGTTCCTTCCAGCCCCAAAAGCAAAACCCCGGGTGCAAGGCCACGCCTCCGGCTCTCCATGGAATTGGCCGAGCCGCTGTCCCTGCAATCTGTTTGGCCGCTTTTCCTTCCTTTCCCCCTTTTTGGTTGGTTGCTTTGCTATCGCGGGCCTTGCCCCCCCCCCCCACGCGCCGCAGATTGGGAGGCAGTCATATGATCTGTTGCTTAAGTCAATTTGCAAAACGCGCACATGACCCCGGCAGTTCGAATGCGCTTTGTTGCGCACGTGACGAGGCAGGGAAGGGAAGGGGTGGTTTTTTTAAAAAATGTATTTTTTTATTTCATTTTTGCAGCCTGAACACCGGCTCGGGCTCGCCGGAACTTCTGGTTTTCCACGCCGGGGCTCAGCCCCGGAAGTGGTAACGAAGAAAGAGTGCCTCTGAGAGCGTGCCGATTGCTGCCCTGCTTTCCCATCTAGTTGTTGATGTCTGTATGGCATATGCACAACGGCAGCGTTACTGCCGTGAAACACGTGTAAATTAGGCTTTAGGATCATAAAGGTCATTAGGATCATAAAAAGATTGGGCCTCACTAAGTCTTCCTAAGGGTCTGTTTAATCCTGCATGCTGTTTGCAGTACATTGTTACCAGTGGTGTAATTCATGTTCTATCATGCACAGGCGTTATAACCAGCTGCTTGGCATTGGCAAGTATGCTACGTATTATTTTTGTAAGTTATGTTTCGCTTCTGTAATACAGTGCTGACTGAATAAGCCGCCGTTTCAAAAGTATTACTTGTAGGGAAGAGCTCTGGGTCCTCGCGCAAGAATCCAGATTAATGAAACACCCTTTGGACAATTATTAGGCAATTCCCTAATTCAATTTTCAAGCGAGCATTGGAAGGCGATTCCCATCCCTGGGGTTCAGCTGCTCCGCAGACCTTTAAATATATTCCTGGTAGGTTTTGGGGGCAAACTAATTTTTTTGCTCCCTTTTCCTGTTCTTTTCTTCCCCTTGCTTCTAACAAAGAACTTCTGAAGTCGCCATTTAAAGTCAATAGGGGGGCGCGCAACTGCAGGGCCTCTAGAGGGCGCGTGAAGACGCTGCTTCACTCAAATTCCTGTAGTCGGGCTACATCAGCAGCGTGTTCCCGTTAGCATGTAGAGGTTTTTCACATCAACCTGCACTCTTAACAAGAGTTATCGATGGTATTCTGGGCTAGCAGCCGCCTTCTCCCTGACCTCTGCTAAAGTTCTGCGCGGAGGGGATCTGTATTTTATTTTATTGCAATGCACTATGGTGGAGCAATCCATCTCGTGGATCCCCTACTCCTGCAGGAATCTCAGCTGGTACCTAGCTTAGTTGACTTGGATATAGCTTATTTTTATTTTGAAAAGGGCAGAAAGAGCATCAGTAAACCGCCCCAGTCCCAGACTGTACTGCATTTTTTAATTATTATGTTAGGAATTAGCACCCTTCCATTCCACTTGAGGGTTTAGCCCTGAAGTGGCTAAACAGTGAAATCCATGGGATAATGTTAAAAATTAGAAAGTAGGCGTGGATGAGAGAGTTCTATCTGAATTTCCTTTTTGCTTAGTTTAGGCTCTTTTCCCCTACAGATCTGGCTATTATTGCAAGCAGTTCTGTGCCTTTGTGAAGCTTGATGTTTTATGCAACTTTAAGTGAGTGCAGTTAGCGGATGAAGATTGCAGTTTACTTTGCAAATAATTTTAAAAGGGGAAAGGCTATAAAGGGGTTCTGAATCAATGTCATTTCTGAACAGCTCAGGGCAGCTTTCATGCCCATTTTGAAAGTGCATATTGTGGGTGATCCACCCCCCTTTTAATGACTCTTTGTATGCTGTGTTTTATGATTGTATAATTAGGGAATGAGCAATAAATGAGCTATCCCTCCATCGGCCCAGCTCCGCAATGTGCTTAGCCTGCTGGCTGGGGGTACCAGGTCTCTGGAGCACCATAGCACATCTCAATGTCTGGGTAGATAATTCCCATGTTTTCATTTAGAAGCCATTTTTAAATCTCTACAGGGACGGCAGTGAGAGCTACCCAGAGAAATCCAGCTGCAGTCAATTACCAGGATGTCCACACTACAACAAAATGTAGCAGTAGAGAGAGGAGGAGGTGCTTTCTCTAACTTCAGTCTTATTTTGTGGGCACTTTTTAAACCGTTTTCAAACTTCATTTAAGAAAAAAGTCCAGCCAGTGTAAATTCTGCAGGGCATACAATCCATCTGCAGCATTAATAGAGAACATTACAGGGCTGTTGTAAGCCATTCTTAACTTGAGGTAGTATCTCACACCCCCACACCCCCTGCCAACCCTTTGGTTGAGAGACCGTGGTTTATGATAGTCCTACAGTGTAATCCACTGTTAATGTTGCAGATTAGAGGTGTGGATCTCAAGCCACAGATAACCAAAGTTTCCCTACAGTAACATCAAAGGTCAATCTTCTTACATTGTTCCCCACACCAGCACAGATGGAATTGCACAGTTGAAAGCAGAACCTTTCTGCTGTATTTCACAACATGAAATATGGCCAGTTTTAGAAGCTCCAATATGTACTCCCCCTCCCTCCCTGCTTTTAATTTTTGCAAACACACTGGTGACAACTCATTGAAACCCTTAATTCGCTTGGACTACTGCAATGTACTCTATGTGGGGCTACCTTTGAAGGTGACTCAGAAACTACAGCTAATCCTGAATGCGGCTGCCAGATTGGTGACTGGAAGCGGCCCCCAGGACCATATAACACCGGTCCTGAAAGACCTACATTGGCTCATTTCTAAGCACAGTTCAAAGGGTTGGTGCTGAACCTTTAAAGCCCTAAACGGCCTCGGCCCAGTATACCAGAAGGAGCGTCTCCACCCCCATCGTTCAGCCCGGACACTGAGGTCCAGGTCTGAGGGCCTTCTGGCAGTTCCCTCACTGCAAGAAGTGAAGCTACAGGGAACCAGGTAGAGGGCCTTTTTGGTAGTCAAGGAAATAAACTTCTGACTACACAAGACTCCTGAAGGCAGCCCTGTATATGGAAGTTTTAAATGTTCGATGTCTTAATTTGTTGGAAGCCGCCCAGAGTGGCTGGAGTAACCCACTCAGATGGGCAGAATAATAATACAGTAATAATAATAATAATAATAATAATAATAATAATAATAATAATAATATCATCATCTATATACTGTTATGGACATCTCTCAATTCCACCCTGGAAGGCAGCGGTTGGGGGAAATCTGCAGAAACCAGAAACTGACCAAGTAAAATCTCAGCATTAATATAATCTCCCAGCAATCAGATGCAGCAGGCAGAACCTGGAATGCTGTGTGTGTGTGTGTCAGATCAGGGGTGCAACTGGGGCTGCTTGCGGAGCAGGAGCCAGGGCATATGGGGCAAGATCGAGTGTGCAGCAAAAGTCCCAAAAGTGGACTAGCAGAAGAACTACCAGCCTCCTTACCTGCAAACGACTCAAAATCCTCATCTTCCCTTATTGAGAAACACAACAGGACCTGTGATGACAGGAGTTGCCATCCGACATCTTGTGGGTCTGTTTAATATTTAGCTTGAATTTCAATGTTGAACTGTATCCTGGACCCCAGCTCCTCACAAGACGTGCCGTTTAGGGCTTGTGTGGAAAGGTTCTTCTTGTTTGCCTTAAGCTTTCTTTTCCATCCTCTGTAAACTTACATGTGTTATATATAGAGCTCATGCTCGGGGGCTTGTGGTGTTGCAGTATGGAAGGAAAGGTTTTGGGGGAGTCAGCATGAGAAAGCATATCTTCTCGCCCTGTCGAAACACCCCACTATAGTGCGTAGGGAGGGAAGGTACCTAATTTCATGGGATACCCCCATGTCCGCTGTCTTCAACAACTGGTAGGTCATAGAAGCCACCATTGGCAATTCCAAGAGGGCAGGCAAGAACTTAAGAGCCTACTGGATTAAGCCAATGGTCCATCATTGTGTTCTCAAGGTGGCCAAGATGTTTCTAGGGTCCCAGCAAGCAGGACCTCAGTGCTACAGCACCCTTCCCCACTTGTGAATCCCAGCAATGGGCATTTTGTGGTGTACCACCTCCAACAGTGGGGGGCAGAATATAACCATAGTCTTGCCCCCCATGTACCTGTCTAATCCTCTTTTGAAGCCATCCGAATTGATGGCCATTAGTGCCTCTTGTGGGAGCAGAGTTCATAAACTACATGAAGGGCTTTCTTGTCCTTACCTTTGCCCGAAACCTTGAAAGAGCCAGTTGTCAGACATCGTTGGGAATGCAGTTAGATACTCAGTAGAAAGCAGCTTCCTTTGTTGACCCTTTAATTTTTTTAAAAAACTATTTGGTATTTGGTATACCCAAGACGTTCCTTTAAGCAACAGCCACCAGCTCAATGAGCATGGCTCAATTCTTGCCAAGCTCATAGGCAGAAGGGACAAAAAGCCGCAATGCAGTCTCAACTCCCAATGGCCAGCCATTTCCTTCGTCAGTAGGCTATTCCACCCACTGGCCACCCCTAAAAACTGCCTCAGTATTTCATAGCTGCTGACATTACTCGGCCCTCATTTGGGCTGGGTCTTGATGTTACTGCACCCTTAGGTTTGTCTTCTGGATTCTTTTGCAAACCTCCAAGTTACTTTCTCAAGCCCATTGATACCCACCTCATTTTTCAGTGGTTGACTCCTATTTCTGTCAGAAGTCAGCATCAGAGTTTGGGGTGGGGTGGGGGGCTAAATTTCCCTTTGCATCTATTGTGGCTTCATGAATTCATGCATGGTGAGGTGGTAGAACATTCCAGTGGTCGCATTTGCGTTCAAGCCCTGCAACCAGAGATGTGGCTGCTTGCTGTTTTGCAACAGGGAAACCTCAGCTGCCCTTGCCGAATGATACAACTACTTTAGCAAAGGCCTGTGGCCTAGTCCCGCCTCAGGCCCTGGGCAAACTCTTTTCCTTATCCAGCTTCTTTGCTTCCAGCTTGCTTGCAGTTCCTCTGATCCTCTCTCTCCTGGGCAAACCAATTTTCCATTTCCTTCATGCTGTTTTGGGAACGGTCCTTTGTCCTCCCTCCCCAACGCATGGAAAGGCGGTCGAAATGCTTGAGCACACTCTTTCTTCACAGCTGCTCAGGCAAAAATGGCTTGGTAGGGAGTCCAAGAGAGAGCCTGACGCAACCCACTTTTGCTATCACCAGTCTTCTCATAAGATGGTAGCTCGCAAAGACTGTATTCTGCAGTACAAAAAACGCTCTTGTACAGGCCAAAACATTTATACTTTTCCACACTGAACAGTGCCCACTTTCTTTCTACTTATATCCCACATGAGGTTGCCATATTCTTTTTTCCCTCAGTAGGTGCTTGGTCCCCAAAATGCTGCGTAAAGGGACTCCTGACCATTAGGTCCAGTTGTGACTGATTCTGGGGTTGCAGCACTCATCTCGCTCTATAGCCCGAGGAGCCAGCATTTGTCCACAGACAGCTTCCGGGTCATGTGGCCAGCATGACTAAGCCGCTTCTGGCAAACCAGAGCAGCGCATGGAAACGCCGTTTACCTTCCGGCCGGAGTGGTACCTATTTATCTACTTGCACTTTGATGTGCTTTTGAACTGCTAGGTGGGCAGGAGCAACGGGAGCTCACCCCGTCACGGGGATTCGAACCGCCGACCTTCTGATTGGCAAGTCCTAGGCTCTGTGGACCACCCGCCTCCCCTAAAATGCTGCATAGCTCCCAGCAAATTCAACAGGTGAAGTTCTCTCAGCCAACAGGGAAGGAGCTCAATATAAAATGTAAGAGCAGAGTCTTGCAAGCCCATCAGTAAATCCACATTGTCCCCGTCCCCCACCCGTTTGTATGCGGCTGCTTTTGAATTAAGTCTAAACCTGCTCGCCTCTAGACTCAGCCGAGCTTAGTGGGGGAAGGATTTGCTGCCTAGGAAAGGAAACAACCACCATGCAATGAAACCTTGATAAATTCAGAGGGTTTATATATTAATACCATTCTAAAGAACAAGTATGAGGTTTCACCAGCAGCTGCCACCGAGTCTCCAGTTTTGCCAAGTTTGCCCAACTTTTTAATATATTTATATAATAATAATAATTTTTTTTAAAAAAACTCCAAAAAAGGGTTTTTCAACAAGAGAGTTCAGAGTCACCAGAGAAAGCAAAGGCATTTCCCCCAGTTAAAGATGCAACAGTGTCAGAAACCACCCTCACTTACCCAGCTCCCTTTACGTGCAAGGTATTTTTATTTCCAACTATAAAAAGGTAGTAGAAAACAGCACGGGACCAGGAAGGAGTAAGAGGTATCTGGTTCTGGGGGGTCCTGATAGTTTGTGGGGTGTGGCTCTGCCACTGCATTTAACTACATAGAACTTCCTGTGGGTTTGACTACAGTGCCACCATCTTTGTATAGGGCTACATTCCTACAAGATGTGCATTGATCTGAGAGATACCTCAACGTCATGGCAACGGTAGCTTAGGACCAGCCACCTTGGAGACAGGTTTGCTGGTACTGATCAGGCTGAGCAAGGCGTGATCTAGGAGATGGAACAGACACAACCCCCTTGAAAACTGTGATAGTTGACCCTTGAAATACGCAGTGCACTTGCAGCAATGTATGCTCATTTGAAACAGCTCTTTGACTGGCCATGAGGCTAAGAGTTTAAAAAAAAAAGGGGGGGGGATTCCACAAAGTGGGGAGGGCAGGGAAATCCGTTATGGCTCAGTGGATTCTCTCTGTGCATTAAGCACCTACAGCCTGCAAAAAGCACTGCTGGCTTTCTTCTGCCGGGCTAGTCACCAGTCCAAGATGCTCCTCCAATACTCATAGATATTGTCAAAGACAGTAGTAGCTGGGGTGTGGAGCTGATTCACAGAAGATTATTTCCCACACGGAAGGTATTAATGTGTACAAGTTGGGAAAGAGACATATGCATGACACATGGGATTTCTGCAGTTTTCAGTGCAGTCTTCCATGCAGAAATCTTCATCTCATGCAAAACAGCTCCCGGTGGCTCCTGGTCCCCTCTGTGGAGAGTCTTTGCCGACAGCCACATCAAGGAACAGGGAGTTCCACAGGTGACAGTTATCTCTAATGCGGTGGACCGGCAAAAGCGGGTGGGAGGAGAGAAATCCTACAAACGTATGCTGTGGAAGAAGATAAAAGTAGAAATCGCCCAGGAAAGGGAATTTAGAGAAAAAGAAAAGTTGCCCCCGCCCCCAGGGCAACAGTCAAACTTGAAAAGCCTGACTCAGGTGGGAGAAGGGTTTCGTTGAGCTAGGGCTCAGCCCCAGAACCTGTTTTCATTGCTAAGGCTCAGCCCTGGAACAGGTGAACGGAGAACAAAGTGTTTCTGAGTGTATGTAAAGGGCCTCGCTATCTCGACCATGGAGTGACTCATTGCCTGTCCCCCAAAAAACTCCTCCCCAGGGGTTTCAGCAGCTTCTAAGACATGGCGAGCAAGCCCTGGTGTTGTGGGGAAGGGGCTCCGGAAGGACAGGGTCTGCAGCTGGAATTGTGAAGCTTTATTAACTGGGTGCTGAGGTGCGTCAGAAACAACAGCCTTCCCCCTCTCTCCTCCCAAATGGTTTCTGACCTGTTGACTTCTCCGGCGGCCCTCTACTGTTTCAGAAGGGGTCAGGCCCGACTCATTGGTTTCAAAAGAAGCCCCCCCCCCCCAAGACACTTTTAGGTTTGCAGCCAACCACCCCACCCCTCCCCATTTGCTCCCCCCACCTCCCGTTTCGCTGACAAAGCCTCAGGCTAGTGGTTCCTCTATCCCTTCCCCAAATAAAACCATCCCGTATCCCCTCAGTGGTCCACGAGGCCTCCACCGATGCGCTGCTGGGGGCTGCTGAGGAGGCACACGCTACGTATCCCCCCCCCTCCTCCAAATATATAAAGCATGATACAAACACTCCCCTCCATCGACGATGTAAGACATACACACACACACCCCTCCATCGGTACACACAAACACCCCAATTTGGTCCTGCTCTTTTATCTGGGAGATTGGTCACTGGTGCTGCCATGGTGCTGGATGGGGCAGCTGCCCAGGCTGTCTCCGATGACGGCTTAAGTCAGTTGGCAGCTGGGCTTGCGAGAGAGGCCGAGGGTGACTTTTTCCTTCTGCGCTCCCCCCCCCCCGCCCCTCCCCATCCCCAAGCGCTCCCTGGCAGGAGAGAAGAGGGATTAGAGTGAAAGGAAGATTTGAGCAGATGGTCCGTCTGCAGTACCCTTCTGTGGACACCCAAGGTTTCATTCACAGCTGCCTGGGTGGGGAGGGGATGCGGTGGTGGTGGGGAGACGTTTGGGGCCAGAAGGCACTTGGAGGAGACCAAGGAGTTGCAGGCACAAAGGGGTGGGGTGGGGAGATGGGGGGCACAAAAGTGACTCCTCAAGGGAGTTTGTTTGGCAGCGAGGTCGGCCGCCACTGACATGCTTACCCACACGCACGCCGTGGCTCAGGCTCCCACCCGCCCCCTGACATACACGCATGCACACACATATGTACAGTTGCCACATGGGTGCCCCCACTCCCCAAAGCCACCGCACTTGTCCGCGGTACTGTCGCCCAGGTTGTTGGGGGCACTGAGGCACGACAGGCAATGATGGGCATCAGCCTAGAGCTTTTGGGCACTTGACCGACCCCCCCACAACCAAACCATGCTACGGCTTGGAAAATCCACAGGACAAATTTTTTTTAAGGAACTGTACGAATTGCCCACCCCACCCCCCAAGGAAAAGGAGGGGGTTGAAGAGCCCCAGTAACGCCTTCCGGTTCACCTCCACTCCCAATAATGTCAGGGCGAGGAGCCAACGCTAGTTCTGGCCGTGCCAAGGCTGGGTGGGGATAAGGGGCTCTTGGAACCGGAGCCACACAGAACAAGGCCATGTCCACCTCCTGGGATTTGGCAGAAGGTCTCTCAGAGCAGCGAAACTTGCTTTGTCCCAGAAGTGGGCACACACAAACATGGCGGTTCCTGTGCCCCACGTTGCTGCCTGGCTCACAGTGGCTGGTGTCGGTGGAAAAGGGTAAGAGGCCCAACTCGCTCAGCCCGTTGATGCAGCACTTCTTAACCTGCCTTGGGCAAGGCAAACTTATCGGGTGGTCGCGGGGCATGCTGGGAAAAAGAACACAGAGTACAGCTTGGCCGCAAGCCGCCTCTCGCTCCATCAGTCTGTCCTGTCAAAAGTCCGGGCGGCTCCTGTTCCACCAAGCATTTGACGAGATGGAGAGGGCAGGAAGTGGTGCCAAGATTGCGTGCGGGAAGCCTGACCTCTGTGGTCCGTGCGATCTCCGCTCCCCTCCCCCAACTGTGCAACGAGAGCGACCCATTCCCCCTCCCACCTCCTCGCCCGCACACTTCCGCCCGCTACTTCACGTTGAAGACCATGAGCGGGCGCTCTTCGCGTTTCTGCCAGGGGCTCTTCTTGTCCCCCTGGTCGTCCGTCCCTTCCGAGGGCTCGTTGCTGTCGTCCTCCGGGCTGGTCATGGAGTCGCGGCGCAGCTCGCTGTTGCTGTTGCTGCTGCGGGAGCTGTTTCCGCGGCTGCGCCCGCGCCGGGGGATGGTGGCCGCCCGGTGGTCGGCGTTCTCGTCCAGGAGGGGCGTCAGGGAGTTGTCCTCGGGGGAGCAGATGGCGGTGCGGCTCTCGCTGCTGCTTGGCTCCGTGTCGGCGTCGGCGAAGACCAGCTTGGAGTAAGCGGGGCCCATGGCGGGCGGAGCCAGGCGCTCCTCCTTCAGCCTCTTGGGGGGCTTGGCCTCGTTGACGTCCACCCCGGAGTCCAGGCTGGCGTCGTTGCTGCGACTCCTCTCGTTGCCCTGGAGGTCGATGTACGAGTGGCGGACTTGGGAGGACCGCCCGTCCAGGGACACAAACCAGGCGCGAGGGTGCTGCTTCACACCCAGCTCCAGCAGCTTCTTCTCCGTCAGGGCTTGCAGCTCCCCGTTCAGCTGGGCCATGGTGGATTCGTTCAGCAGCACCGGGATGGTGACGGAGCCGCTGACGGACTGCGTGTGGGGGCCCCAGCCCTTCCCCTCGGCCTCTTCCCCCGGGTGCTGCTGCAGCTGGAACTGCGGGTGCTGCTGCTGCAGGAAGGGCTGCTGCTGCCTCTGCTGCTGCTCCCCGGCCACAAACTGGTGAGGGATCCCCATGCCGCCCGGGTCCAGGTCCGGCTGGCTCTCGGAACCCCCCGCAGGCTGGTCCGAGGGAGCCAGGCGCATGTAGTGGGCCGGGATGACCAGCGTCGGCATCACGTTCCGGTACATGGAATCCTTCATGTGGTCGATGGATCCGCAGAAGATGAGCTGCCCGGGCTGGCTCAGGGAGGTGGGGCGAGCCAGGTGGTCCACGGACTGCGACATCATGAACTCGGGCGGCTTGGGCTCCCCTTTGTGGCCCCCGTAATGGTCGAAGGGAGGCGGGAGAGGCGGTGGCGACGGGGCCTCCTGCGGGTAGCCCTTGCTGTCATGGCGCGACTGCTTGCTCTTGTCCTCGGGGCGCTGGTGGGAATAGCCGCGCTTGTAGTCCTCGTGGAGAGGGGGCTCCAGGGCACCGGGCACATCCATGGAGCGGGCCGCCTTGAGGGAGTAGCCCTCCGCCACTTGAGCGTAGCTGTCCTTAAGGGCCCCCCGCTGGCTCAGAGTGTCCGCCATGGAGGCCTTGCTGGCGTGGCGGGCTTTCTGGTTGGACACTTGCTTGAAGAACTCTTCCCGGGAGCTCTCGAACTCCCGGGAGGAGGAGAAGGCCGACTTGAGGATGGGTGTGTGCACGTCCGTGTCCCCGTTGGAAGAGGCTGTCTCCAGGTGGCTGGTGCAGATGAGGTTGATCTGGGACATGGAGGTGGCCTGGTCTTTCTTGGAGGCATCCAGAGCCCCAGAGAGCTGGAGCTTTCTGTGTTGTTGACGTGGCTTCAGGCACAGCCTCCTGGAAAGGGGGAAGAAGAAGAAGAATAGGAGTTTGGATTTGATATCCCGCTTTATCACTACCCAAAGGAGTCTCAAGGCAGCTAACATTCTCCTTTCCCTTCCTCCCCCACAACAAACACTCTGCGAGGTGAGTGGGGCTGAGAGACTTCAGAGAAGTGTGACTAGCCCCAGGTTCACCTAGCAGCTGCATGTGGAGGAGCGGGGAAGCGAACCTGGTTCCCCAGATTACGAGTCTACCGCTCTTAACCACTACACCACACTGGCACTGGAAGAAGAAGAAGAAAATGTAGGTGCAGATAAATTCACAGGTAGCCGTAACAGCATTGCTCTAGCTCAGGGGAGAGACATGTGCCTTGCACAGGGCAACATCAAACTCTAAAAACTTCCCTGAGTAGGGCTGACTTCAGATGTCTTTTAAAAATCACATAGCTGTTTATCTGTTTGACATCTGACGGGAGGGCGTTCCGCAGAGCAGGTGCAGCTTCCGAAAAGGCCCTCTGCCTTGTTCCCTGTAACCTCGCTTCTCGCAATGAACCAAATTGTGATCTTCAGATGAAGGGCAGTATACAAATTTAGACACTAATAATTGGATGCTCCTGCCTTTTGGACATAGGGTTGTGTGTTGTGGGGGTGTGGGAGGAGAATTTCCCAGATGATCTCTCAGCTCTTTCTGCCTCTATAATTCTATAGAAGGAAAAGAGTGAATGGACTGTTACAGAAGTTTAAATGTCAAGGCATTCGGGGCTGAAGGAAATGAACCTTCTTCCCCGGGATACAAGCAAGCTGGGTTTGAGACCCACCAGTAGTCATGCAAAGCACTTAATTTCTAAAATGAAAGGTGCTTGCTTGTACCTCTGGTTGAAATTTCCCTCTTCCCCATTCCCAGTTCAATGTGTGTCTGGATGCCTGTTCTCTGGGGTTCTGCTGTCCTCTTTTACTACACAGAAGTGTTCACTAGGGCATAGGGTTGGGTGACAAAGAGCGAAGAGCCTTGGGAGAGTGGGAGGGGAAAGGAATGGACCCATGACTAATCGGCCAGAGGCTGCCTGACATTTTGCAACAAAGTGCTTGCAACAGCTGTCAAATTCCTGAGGACTATTCCTGCAATCCTCAGCTCAGCTGCCTTCCCTCGTGCCTGGGCCCTACTAGAACATATCATTTGCAAGAGGGCTCCGATTTGCAAAGTGTGGTTCCTTCCCGCGAATAATAATGTTGGGGCGCAAGGTTCCATTACTCCAATTTTACTGATGGGGAACTGAGCCTGATTATGTTAGCGGTAGACTTGAACTCAGGTCTCCCAGATCCAAGATCTCTGAAGCATTCCAAGGACGTGTGTGTGTGTACAGTCATACCTTGGGTTAAAGTCACTTCGGGTTAAATCTTTTCAGGTTGCGTCCCGCGGCGACCCGGAAGTAACGGAACGGGTTTCGCCGCTCATGCATGCACAGACGCTCAGAATGGCGTCACGCGCAGACGCGGCGAATCGCGACCTGCGCATGCACAGATGCGGGTTGCATTCTGCTCATGATGTGAACGGGGCTCCGGAACAGATCCCATTCGCATCCAGAGGTACCACTGTGTGTGTGTGTGTGTGTGTATATATGTGTGTGTGTGTATGTATATGTTTACCACCTACAACAAAACCTGCTTCGTGACACTCTTGGCAACTTGAGGCACTGACTCCCAACTTCGCTGAATTCCCTCACCCTTCCAGGTGAGAGAGGGAAGGGGAAAAGAGAAACCTTCAGAAATTGCAGCTGTGAGCTGTATCTAAAGGGGTCGCTGGGGAGAAAAGGGGTTTGTCCTTGATCTCCTCTGATGCCTGAAATGCTCCATCTGCCTCCCCGATTCAGCTACCACTCAGAGCCCCAGTAGCTGAAGTCCTTTTACAGTTCCATTTGAGAAAGAAAGGTCCCTCAACTGGCGCCCGGTTCAAATGGCCCATTGGCTCAGATCCAGCCTGCGGGCTGCCAGTTCCCGAACCCCACAATACCCAGATGAAATGAAAGCAAAAATACAGTAAATAAGACCTTGCAGCGATAGGGAGGGCGAGCTTTAGAAAAATTGAGAAGACAAGGCTGGAAGTGGGAAGTTGGGCAAGCAGCACTCACCTGCAGTAGTAGATAAGCAGGCAGAGCAGGATGAGGACCAGCAATGCCAGGGCACCCAGGATGGTGAGCAAGAAAATTGTGTGGTAGGTGGCAATGTCCTTTATGCCTCCAACTGCACTGGCCAGCCCTGCAACGAAGAGACCTCTTTATGGGCTGACTTGAAGGTTTCCCTAAAGCATCTATGTTGGAAATGGGATGACGTACTAAATCGGGTTACCCTGGATCTGATTCAGCAGGGCATAAAGATGTAGCTAATTTGTGTGTGTTTTTTTTAATCTAATCCCAACTTTATAAATTTCCAAACAGGGCACGGGGGCTCTTTAAAAGCTTGATTTAAAGTCATGCCTATAATTTTAAGGTGATTTTTCTAATTGCTAAACATTTTGTGCGTGGCTTTCTTTTTATTAAAACATCAAAAGATGGGACTGATTAAAAATGCTCAGATTAGCGGAATATAATTTCAAGCAGATTGATATACGGGGCTTTTTTCCCAGCGGGAACTCGCTGGGACCTCCCAGAACGGTGCCATTGAAATTGCAAGAGAACAAGGGAGGTGTTCATGGTGAGTTCCAGTACCTCTTTTCTAGAAAAATAGCACTGGATATCTACAAATATAAATATGAGCAGATTTATGCAGGGAGGGATTTATTCCCCATATTCATTTTGGTTCTCCCTAGATGCCCTTTCCCTTAATCCCAGACTTATTTCTATTGCATTTTTTCAGTTTTTATCATGCTTTTCTGAGCATGTCACCCACGCCAGCCCTGGTTGCATTTATTCAGTGCTTCTGTGGCAACCACTCCGTGCAAACTGAGAGGCACTCGTTTTTCAGGAACTCATAAACCACAAGATACCACATTCCAAGCAAATTCCCACAGGTGTGCAGAGAATGTGCACTCCTGCTAACACAAGAGATCCGCTAGCACCTTCCTGGCTGGTTCTTCAGCAAAGTAATTAAGAATTTGGTGGTGATATTTTACCCGTTGTTGGAGACAGCATGGCAGCCGCCCAATAGCCCAGCTGTGGGGAGACAAATGTCCAGTAAAGCTGGTTCCCTTCCTTGCGGATGAGGCCCGTCCCATTCCGAATCCACAGACCTGAGAGAAAGAAGAACTGCTGAATCAGAAGTAACCTGAAAGGACATCTGGACCAAGCCCTTTCCCAGATGAAGGACTGGCCACTCACCAGCCCCATCCCTAACCTGCAAAACCTATAAAAGTTAAAGGACCCCTGGACAGTTAAGTCCAGTCAAAGGCGACTATGGGGTTGCGGCGCTCATCAAGCTTTCAGACCGAGGGAGCCGGTGTTTGTCCGCAGACAGCTTTCTGGTTCATGTGGCCAGCATGACTAAACCGCTTCTGGCACAATGGAATAATGTGCTGGAAACCAGAGCGCACGGAAACACCATTTACCTTCCCACTGGAGCAGTACCTATTTATCTACTTGCACTGGTGTGCTTTCGAACTGCTAGGTTGGCATAAACTAGGACACAGGTATACAGCTAGGTCAGCAGGTGTGTGTGTGTGTGTGTGTGTGTGTGTGTGTGTGTGAGAGAGAGAGAGAGAGAGAGAGAGTGTTATAATGCAGATAGCACAGCAGGCCACATATTCTGTTGTGCAGAAGAAATGCGAAGGAGGAAGAGCCAACCTAGAGAACCAATGTAGTCCCAGGCGTAGTTCTTGATTCTATGGCTCCCCCAGCCCCAATAGGGCACCTCAGGAACTTTCCCCCCAATTTCAGACAGGCCAGTGGCTCCTCCAGAACCCACTATGCGCTGCTACAGAGGTTTCAACAGAGCTCATTCCCTAGATGAGCCAAGAAGCCCCAGGTAAATTGGAGCAAGCAGGGCACCGTAGAAACAAACAATGTCCATATAATCCCCTTCCTTTCAGCCACAAATGACGGGTGGTCCCAAACTGGAATCAAAAAGTGGGAGCAGAAATCCAGCCGTCTACTCAAAATGCTTTCAGCACCAGCAATAACCCCCTTATAAGAGCACAGCCCCCCCCCCCAACCAGGCTTCCATTTACAGATGTGGCATGATTCCTTCCCTACCCCTGGAGTCCTGCTAATGGACTTTTATAAGCACTTAGGTGGTTTTATGGCACCGCACAGCCACGGGTGACAGGGGAGTTGTTTGGGGTCTGGAAAGAGGCTGGCGCATCCCTCCCACCCCCCCGCCAAAGACCCTTGTATACATATGCAGGGCGCTTTCTCCGACGGAAGCAACATTGCTCCCTGCCTTGTGTGCCTGTGGAATGTGGCAAGAACTGAGCAGTTCGGATGTGTCTGCAGACCAGGAGCATCTTGCCCGCTCTCACCGCTCTTGAGGTCAAAGCGCCAGGCCGGCACGCTGGTGGCTGCTGCAGCGGCAGTGTCAGGCGGCAGTGGGATAGAGAGGTGGACAGAGCCAGAGAGCTGGATTTCTGTCCCGTTGCCAGTGAAGAGGTGGACGCTGACAGCGACGATGGGCACCAGCTCCAGCCAGGTGCTGTTGGCTGCGAGGCGACAAAAGGGTTAGGAAAAGAGCTGCTTCCGCTTCCAGAGACATCCCAAGATACTTTGGTTCCCAAGGCAGAAAAAACTAAAGTCCCCCCCCCCATGCACCCCACCCAATGATCGTAGAATTGCAGAGTTGGAAGAGACCCCGCGGATCATCTAGTCCAACCCTATGCAATGCAAGAATATTCAGCAGTCCCATACAGGGATCGAACCTGTGACTTTGGTATCAACAGCAGTACGCTCTAACCAACTGAGCTGTCCAGTTGATAAAGCTATACCTTGGTTTTTGAACAGCTTAGTTCTCAAACATTTTGGCTCCCGAACACCACAAACCCAGAAGCGACTGTTCCGGTTTGCGAACTATTCTTTTAAGCCGAATGTCCGACGGGGCTTCCGATTGGCTGCAGGAGCTTCCTACAGCCAATCAGAAGCCGTGCTTTGGTTTCCGAACGTTTTGGAAGTCGAACTGACTTCTGGAATGGATTCCGTTCGACTTCCAAGGTACGACTGTACTAACAAACCTCTTCTTGTTAATTACTCACCCTTCACCCTAAGGGCAGGTTGCAAAACACAACAGTATTAAAAACAGTTTGAAACAACTTAACGATCAGAAAAATAAGGTGGGTCAGAAAAACACGCACCTCGTGTAACAAAATCCAGGGTAAAGAGGTGTGTGCCTTCAGCACTTGCCGGAAGCTGTATAATAAAAGTGCCGGATGAACTTCTGAGTTGCACAGCTTAGGGGCCGCCACAGATAAGGCCCTCTCCCAGGCCTCTGAGGGCAGAGGAACTACCACGAGGGCCCCTTCGTCCATCTCAGCACCCAAAAGGGTCTGCAACGAAGGAGGTGGTCTTTGAGGTTTTGAGGGCCTAGATAATTTTTAGGGCATGTGAGCACCTTGAACTGGGTCTGGAAATGAACTGGCCACTGATGCAGCTGCTGCTTTTTTAAAAAAAGGGACACTATGAGATCTAAACAGCACCCCAGCCAGAAATCTGGCGACTACAATCTGTTTGCTGCCCCCAAATCCACTGCTTTAAGGCAGACAACTATCCCTCTGAGCAATCAAAGGGCTGGTTCTACAGCCTGCAACATTCCGTATCGCATCCTCACCATTTTTCACCCAGGATCTGGGCCCAGTCCCCTTACCGCTGCCGTTGCTTTCAGCCCCGATGAAAGATGGGAAGCCCCTCATATCCGGCCCACTGCTGGCGGCGGTCAGGGAGGCCGAGAGCTGGCTGTAGGTGGAGCTGCGGGGCAGGCGGGCGGATTTGCGCTGGAACTGAGCCCACGGCTGGCTCTTGGCCCCTGTAAGAATCAAGCATTTCAGCTGCCGGCCTACCAAGGCAGCACTCACACAGAAAACTGTGGGATGCAGCTCGGCCCGATCCTGCCCACAGTTTGTAACCTGAGATTATTGTGGACATGCGGCCTGTCAAATGCAAGGAAGCATCCCTGAGCACGCGCAGAGTGCTTTCTGCTCACCATTCAGGAAACAAGAGCCACTGCCAGCAATATACAGTGGTACCTTGGTTTTTGAACATCTCTGTTGACGAATGTTTCGGTTTTTGAACGCCGTAAACTCAGAAGTAAATGCTTCGGTTTTCGAACGTGCCTTGGAAGTCAAATTTCCGAGGTGGCTACTGCTGAGTGCAAGAGCATGTCAGCTGTTGAGTCCTGTGCAGTGGTACCTCTGGTTACGTACTTATTCATTCCGGAGGTCCGTTCTTAACCTGAAGCACCACTTTAGCTAATGGGGCCTCCCGCTGCTGCCGCGCCACCGGAGCATGATTTCTGTTCTCATCCTGAAGCAAAGTTCTTAACCCGAGGTAATATTTCTGGGTTAGCAGAGTCTGTAACCTGAAGCGTCTGTAACCTGAAGCGTATGTAACCCAAGGTACCACTGTACAGCATAAAGGTAAAGGTAAAGGGACCCCTGACCATTAGGTCCCGTCGTGGCCGACTCTGGGGTTGCGACGCTCATCTCGCTTTACTGGCCAAGGGAGCCGGCGTACAGCTTCCGGGTCATGTGGCCAGCATGACTAAGCCGCTTCTGGCGAACCAGAGCAGTGCACGGAAACACCGTTTACCTTCCCACCAGAGCGGTACCTGTTTATCTACTTGCACTTTGATGTGCTTTCAAACTGCTAGGTTGGCAGGAGCAGGGACCAAGCAACGGGAGCTCACCCCGTTGCGGGGATTCGAACCGCCAACCTTCTGATTGGCAAGTCCTAGGCTCTGTGGTTTAACCCACAGCGCCACCCGCGTCCCACTGTATAGCATAGGGCTGCTCAAATTCATGACAACACGTAGAATTTGAATCCTGTTGCGTTGCTCTGTATATATGCCACTTTTTGTGAGTTTATATTGACTAATTCACCT
Source organism: Podarcis tiliguerta (assembly GCF_965153285.1). Classification (NCBI taxonomy): domain Eukaryota; kingdom Metazoa; phylum Chordata; class Lepidosauria; order Squamata; family Lacertidae; genus Podarcis; species Podarcis tiliguerta. The sequence goes on from NC_139546.1 coordinate 12,843,099, forward strand.
TTTTAAAACGTATTTAGCCCTTGGAATTTAGCCCTTGATAAGAGGATTCAGTATGCTGAGCAAACCATGCTCGGCTCCTCCTCATGGATAACAGGAAGGCAAGAAATTATGAAAGGTGAGCAATATGAGAGTGACTTGCCTCATTTGGCAAGTTTATGGAGGCATCTCTCTTAACAAGCCCATTAGATCAGAGCAGAGGCCACTGGCCATCTCCCTCCAGGGACCTAGAGCACCCACCACCCTAATTCTCTCATCCACCACTTCACAGCACAGCAACCCATCTCAATCCCGCAGACTCCTGACCAGCTCACACCTAACCCAGGGTCACCTCCTCAGCTTACTTGTTTATACCAGGGACGTCCATCTTCCAAGAGACTGCGGTCTACTCACACAATTAGAATCTGGCAGTGATCTACCCCTTTTGGGGGGGGGGGGTTCAGGTCAAAGTTGTTGGGCTTTTTTAAAGGGAAGAACCTCACATTTGGGGGGTGAGAAGAACGTCCCGTTTTTTAAAGGGTTCAGGTCAAAGCTGTTGAGCTTTTATTAGGGAAGTACAAGTATGTCCCATTTTGGGGGGGAGGTTTTCAGGGCAAAGTTCTTAAGCTTGGGGATTAGGTCAAGTAAGTTATAAAAAGCCCCCACCAAGAGATGGCAAATGAGACAGTCAGCCTCGCTGCGAAAACTCCAACTTCCTCTCTAGCGATCTAGAGGATGGGGCTGGATGGAGGAGCCAGCGATCTACCGGAACCTCCCAGGGATCGACCAGTAGATCATGATTGACCTGTTGGACATCCCTGGCTTATACAGTTCTAGCAACAGCCCAGAACACTGACCTTCCTACTTCCCTCCTCCCATCATCCAGCCCAGCTCAAAAAGTCCCTTGAGCTGCAGACGTCTCTCCCAAATGCCCCCTGCAAACTGGCATGGTGCTGATGACTGCCTCCCCCTGCAGGCACAGACTGCCTGAGGCCTTGGAGGAGGAGCAGAGTTTGTAGAGAGCAAGCCAACTTTTTCCTTCATCTCCCCTGACCGCCACTTACCGTATTTTTTGCTCTATAAGACTCACCTTTTTCCCTCCTAAAAAGTAAGGGGAAATGTATGTGCGTCTTATGGAGCGAATGCAGGCTGCGCAGCTATCCCAGAAGCCAGAACAGCAAGAGGGATTGCTGCTTTCGCTGCGCAGTGATCCCTCTTGTTGTTCTGGCTTCTGAGATTCAGAATATTTTTTTTCTTGTTTTCCTCCTCCAAAAACTAGGTGCGTCTTATAGAGTGAAAAATACAGTACTTCCTAGTAGTGTGCACAGAGGGCAGTAATGTGCTCTGCAATCTTAAACAGGACCAGCATCCCCTGCAACCCAGAAGATGGCACTAGCAATTGTGTGGGATCCCCAATCCCCAGATAGCCAAGCTGGCTCATTGGGTGCCGGCCACATGCCCTTCACTTTCTGGCAAAT